>NC_133389.1:66711794-67336794 GCF_047511655.1 Castor canadensis
AGTACCACCAAAAAAAAAAAAACAGTCATGGTTCAAGGGGTGCTGCTTTTGTATGAAATGAATGATTTTCTTCTGTTTCTTGTTCCTCCCTTCTCTCCTTTCCTCACCTCCAGGAAGGGTGCCTGTGGCCTTCTGACAGCTCCGTGCCACGGCCTGGGGCCTCAGAGGTAAGGTGGGGCAGAGGGAGGGAAGCCGCAGAACAGCCAGGTTACTAGTAAACTTGGCCACACAGGCATTGCTCGTAACTTTGGCTAAAAAGGGGATGAGGGGACTCACACCTTCTAGGAATTACTTGTGTGAGTATGAAGCTCCTTACAGAGAGCAGGCTGAGAGTCACTGGTCTCGCCCTACTAAGCAGTCTTGGCAAGTGTGGGCAGGTTACATAGCAAATAGCAAGGTTCTCCACATGTCTCCAGGTTAAAAACGTGGCACGAGAGAACCATGGCTCTGTGCTGGATACCTTAATACACAAGCATACACATGTACACACATATGCAAGTGACAGCTGTCTCCTAGAAGAAAATTGGATGGTGAAATAAATGAGAGGATTACTAAAAATATACCATCTGGAGAAAACAAGCTAAGTCATAGTTACTTTGAAATAAAAATATTTTTCATATCAATGACTAGAAATAACTAAAGGAAACTTTATCTAGAATACAAATAGCTTGAGAAGTCTAGAAATCAAAAAGAAGGGTCACTTTTCTGGTTTTTTTCCTTTCTTTTATCATTTTTACATTTACTGACATGTGTATATATTGTTCATGACACCCCCTCCTCCTGCCCCCCTTTCCCCCTTCCCCCCCCACCCCCCTCCTCCCCGCACCCGGGCAGATCCTGTTCTGCCCTCTTGTTCTCTGAATTTGTTAAAGAGAAAACATTGAAATAATAAGAAAGACACAGCATTTTTGCTAGTTTGAGATAAAGATAGCTTTACAGAGAGATTCCTAGCATTGCTTCCATGTACAAATGTGTTACAACCCACATTGGTTCATCTCTACCAGACTGCTTCACTACTTCCCAGAAACCTTCCCATAGTAGCCTCTGCCAGTTTAGGATTACTTTATTCACCCCCCTACAGTGAGCACATCAGCCACATTCAAGTTGTAGGTGTCCTTCCCTTTCCCTATTCCTCCCGTGCACATTCTCCCCTTAGTGTGTGACCCATGTCCAATAATATTACTGCATTTGTTTTGGGTCTATAATCTGCATATGAGGGAGAACTTGCAATTTTTGTCCTTCTGAGCCTTGCTTTTAAAAAAAAAAAGTATTTAAAAAAAGTATGAAAACACAGAGCCCCTCTCCACTTTGCTGAATCACAGGTTCCAGAGCTGGCAGGGCCTAAGAAAGCAGGTCCCCTCCTGCCCTGCTCTTACAGATAAAGCCACCAAGGTCTGTGGCCAGGTTCGAGCCTGTGGCCGGGTTCAGGCCTGTGGCCCAGTCCAGTGCTCACTGCACCGTTCTCTTTGTTCCACTTCTGTTCCCATTTGAGCCCTTGGGAAATGCATCCATGATGAGCACATATAGTTCCATTAAACCCAAACTTCCACTTACCCACAGTTCTCCATTGCTCAGCCAGCCCAGAGACTGTGCCACAGTTTCACACACTTGAGTGGTCTCAGTCATTAGGTATAAGGAAATTAAATTTTTGTCTGGAAAAATTTTTCCCTGTTCTGTCTGGGAAATGGTGTAGTAGACAGTGTGCCAACTGGGAAGCATGTTTCCTTGCTCCTGTGCCATTGATGGTCATCTGTGCCCACGACATCCTCACCCTCTCCTCTTTTCCTTCTAGATCATGTACACCCCTCGGGCCAGGGACAGGTTCGCTGCCTCCCCGTTTATCCAGAGGGACCGGTTCAGCCGCTTCCAGCCTACCTACCCCTACGTGCAGCACGAGATCGACCTGCCTCCCACCATCTCTCTGTCTGATGGAGAGGAGCCGCCTCCTTACCAGGGACCCTGCACCCTGCAGCTCCGGGACCCCGAGCAGCAGATGGAGCTCAACCGGGAGTCTGTGAGGGCCCCACCCAACCGAACCATATTTGACAGTGACTTGATAGACATTTCTGTGTACAACGGGGGCCCATGCCCACCGAGCAGCCACTCGGGCATTAGTGCCGCCACCTGCAGCAGTAACGGGAGGATGGAGGGGCCGCCCCCGACCTACAGCGAGGTGATGGGCCACTATCCAGGCTCTTCATTCTTCCACCACCAGCACAGCAACTCGCACAGGGGCAGCAGACCACAGTTTCAGCAGAACCATTCAGAGAGCACAATAGTACCCGTCAAGGGCAAAGACAGGAAGCCTGGGAACCTGGTCTGATCCCTCCAGTGTGTACTTGAATGAGGAGAGAGACACCAAGGCAGAAGGAGGCAGTGCAGGCCTTTCCTGCACAGTGTTGTCCAGTTTTACATGGTACAACTAAGTAAAACCAAATGTGCAAACATGGTCTTTGTTTCTGTTCCTTTCAGGGGAATTGCATGCAAAGGAGACTAAACAATGCAAAATTCATCTGGTCTGTTTATGGAGGGTGGGGGTGGGGGATAATCGGGGATGGGTTTGGGCAGGGGAAACAGAGAAAGGGATGTTTTGAAGACATCATGTCATAAGACCCACAGAGATATTTGATTTATTTAATAATTCTGAAAGGAGACTTTGCAGACAAATGAGGTCAGAATGGCCTGTTTTATAATTAACTGAATAAAGAAGAAAGCATTATTATATATTATCATGGGGAAGAATCAGCCAGTTTGCTTTTTCTCCTGAGGTGTGGAACTTTTATTTTGGTTTAATAATATGAATCGCAATTCCTGTTTTGTGTGCCAAGGTATAAAGTGGACAAGTTAGATGAGTGCAAGGCGTTAATTGGTGTTGTGATGTTTTAAAGTTGCACTATCTGTATGTTTAAAATACATAGGGAATTGCTTGGTGTGGAGGTCTGTATGTTGTCTTGCTACCTGTGGATGGTTATTAGGCCCAAGGAACACACTAGCATGTTCCCAGAATCATAAGAAAAGGTATTTGGGGATGTGGCTGAGTGTTTACCAACTTACGTAAGTCACAGAAGTGATTACTGCTGCAAGAACTTGTATTAAAGAGCAGAGCATCGCTGAGGCCTCTGGAGGCTTGGGTGGAAGACAGGAAGTGCTAAGTGCCAGCATTTGACTTCTTTGAGTTACTCTGCTAGTCTTAGACTGCATGTTTTATTAAAAATGAGCCCAACACATCTGTGAGTTCAGTGTCATAGTGCTGCTCCAATCCTCCAACTGTATTTTTTTTCAGTAATTTAGATTTTTTTTCCCTGTAGCATGAAATATATTCAGATACATATTTTATGCAGTCAATTGTTGTTTGAAATACAAGGTGGTTATTCTGAGCACTGCTGAACAGTGTCCCAGTGTAGCTGTTGCTGCTCCCCTTTCCTAGGCAGCTCCCATTAGTTCTGCAAACAGGCACCCTGGTAACCCCCATACACGACCCGATCTCCATGTGAGTGAGTGATGCCGATGGGGTGTCTTACACAGAGGAAGCCCCTAGACTGATGGAAGGACACCATGTGTACCAGTCATGATAATCAGCCAATTGCATTTCACCAGGGACACCCGGCATAGCGTTCCAGCTCAGACCTACTCAACTCCTGAAGGGATTTGCTGCCCTCCCTGTCAGCCTTCGTGCTGGGTTCAGAGGTTGGTCACATAGCAACTGTGACAGCACAGGACCAAGCACAAATGCAGTTAAGATACAAGTGGAAAACTGATTCTCAATACTGTCAGCCTTAGTTTCCTGTTTCTGATATTTGCAAGCATTCTTATGTACAATGAAAAAAGAACTCTTGCAGATAGACAGACGTAGGCGCTGGCTCTGTCACACAGGCAAACCCTGTGCTGAGGAGGCCTTCTCTGCAGTGAAGCGGCTGGGTTTGGTGTTTGGGCGTCTTTGGCCCCTGTACTTAACGAAAGGAACTGGAATGGTGAGTCAGTGACTCCTGTTTGTGCAGCTTTAACGCCGAGTCAGCATGTGTGTTGCTGTCTGCCTGTGTCTGTCTCCAGAGGTGGTTCCTCAGTGAGGTGACTTTGTGTGCTTACAAGAGAACTAGAGTGACTGTTTGGAGCCCAGCTGATCTCTGATCTTCTGCTCATTTCTGCTAAACTAAGTAGGCCAGCCACTGGTATGGCTGGTTTTGAGGACTGAAGTTTGGATTCACCCATTTCACACAGTAACAGCCACGGAACCAGTCATAGTCCGGGGGAAAAGATGGGCAGCTTGTGCTTGACACCCAGCTGGGAAGGTCGTGCACTTGAGGGCCTCAGAGGAGGGTCTGGGCTGGCTTCAGTCTTGTCCTTTGCAGGGAGAAATCAGCGCTCAAGGCAGAGGCTGACTTGAGGCCAGGGATAACCTTTCTCATCATCCTGGAAACCTCCTGAAAGGTCGCTGGCTCGGGGTCAGACCGATGCTTGAAACAGGCTGGGGCCCTGTGTCACAAAGGCAGAGGTGAGAGATGATGTGGTCCTGAGTGGGGACTCAGTGTGAATGAGTGGTCAGGTGCAGATGAGAAGGCTGGCTTATGGATTCATCATTCCAAATCTTGCCTGCAGTTTTAGTAAAGCAGGTGACCCCACCCTTTAGCTGTAGCTCAAAATGGCTGCACAGTCTTTGCTTTTCTACCTGCTACAAGAAAAAGCTAAGGTCAGAAACTTGTAGATTCCTTAGCAACTTTGCAAGTATATAAACTTTTGTAGATACCAATGATATTGGCAAAACAATTATTTAGTTCAAGTAACTTTAATCGTCCTTCAAAAGACAGGTCTGTTCAGGTGCCCTAGAGAATTGCCTTTTCAGTTAATGAGTGACTTAAAGACACTTGCAGAGCAAACAGTGACTTTGAAAAGTCTGGGAGGCTGGGCCTCCGTTAAGGGATTAGTTTAAAAGACAAGATCATAAATTGGATTAATAGTCAATTTCCCTTCGACAGAGAGGGGAGGTGCTTTAGATCAGCAGCTCCTCTGAGCCTGTGGCCGGCCAGGCTCAGTGGTGTTGACTACCTAAGGGCATGTTGTCTTTCACGAAGCCTATGCTTAGAATCTGAGGGTGCGGTGTAGAAAGCAGTGACGTAGGCAGTTGATGGTAGGTTTATAATCACAGGTATTTCTCAGAGCACTGCAGTGAAAGACTACATTGTTGGAAGGAGCACTCTGGGCAGGTGGCTGTGACTTTTGTCCTTTGTCCAGAAGCTTCTACCCAATGCATGTGGACCCCATCTACAGGAAAGCTGTCTTCTGACTTACGTTTTTTTCAAAACTCCAGTTTTCTCTAAACACTGAAGCAATAGATAGTCTAATAGAAGGTCTAATTTTTGTGTCCATTATTTACTGATAAAGCAGCTTGACAAGTGTGTCCTGTGTCATCCCCACCACAGAGACACTCTCAGCCCACAAGAGACCGTAGGTAGGAGAGGAGAATGACTAAAATTTACAGATATGGCATGAGAACCTCTGCTAAGTTCAGCTTAAATTTGTGAGGAAAGAGGCATCAACCGGAGACTGGGAGGCCTCCTCACACCAGTGTGGGAATTAGGCACTCAGACCAGTGGTTCTTGCTTCTTGAATGTCTTAAGTCACTCTCCTTGACCTTCACTTTTATTTTTATCTTCATAAGGATGAGAAGAGCCCAAAGGGAAGTTCTTTCAGAAAGCTTTTCTGTTCTTGAAAAAATCCATTCAGATTCCTACCTTCCTCTCAGAACCAGTGGGTCCTCCCTTCTATCTAGTTTCTCTTAGGGAGACTCCCAGTCCTGCGTGGATGCACTCAAGGCCACCAGCTTGTGGCTAGTAGAGAGAGCACCGGCACAGCCCTCCCTCACAAGGGAGCCCACTCTGGCAGCCCCTGTACCTTCTAAAGTCCCATTGCTAGGGAGTGCGGCCACTGAGTTTTGCTACTCAGAATGGCTACGTAGACTTCTTGTAAAACACTCATTTTTCTTAAAATTTCCAAAGCTTAGCAGAGAAGGGAAAAAACAGGATGCCGTTATCTTTTTTGCTCTTCTTGCACACCCTAGTCACTCTTTCCTTGCACCCCAAGTTACAAACAGGAGTTCTTAGCTGCTTCATGGCTCACCCAGCTCTGCCCATCCCAGCCAGCACGGCTGCCAGGAGCTGGACAGTCCATAGCGATAAGGACAAATGGCGACCTCACTCCAGGCCTTCCATAACCCCCACTCTTCAGGAACAAAGATGTCATTTAATGCTCAGAGCGCTGTGTCTCTTGGTAGTTCAGGTTTCTGTTAGCGCCAGGGTTAGACTGTCACTTGCTGCTGGTGCTGCTTTCCAAGTCAGATGTGTCATGAGGCTGCTGTCCCAGTGCAGGGTCGTCTTGCTGAGAAAGTCAAGTCTTCCTCTCGCCCTCCTTGCCCCTAGGGATGTGCTTGTTTCGGTGTAATGTGGCAAGGATAAAAGTCGATGGGGGAAAGGGGGACTGAACATGCACGAACACCCTCTCTGTCCCCAACTCTGTCCGTTTCTAAGCAGCCAAGGTGCCTGATGCTCTTATCAGCAGATGTCGGAACCCAGCCTGTCCCCACGCTTGGCGTCCACCTTTGTTGTGCCTCTCTTAAAATGGTGCTTCTTCGGTCGTCTGTCTTCTTACCGTTTTATTTGTAAGGTGCTGCATATAAGTGGGTGTATTATGCATATATCCTACCCAATGGGTAGAACAAACTTGTTAATACTGTAATATAATGTACAGATGGTCACAATTTTAACCGAAATGGCATAGAATTTGTGAGTGCCGGTGTGCTTCACCCTCTTTTGTAAGAAAATGTGCAAATGGATGCATACAGATAAAGTCTATGTAGTTTATTTTCCTATTAAATACCAATATTATAACACATGGGGAAGAAGTCTGAACAAGCAAGCCACAGTTTCTGACCAGCGTATACATAGCAATGGAGACTTGCATCTTTGCTGTGAAAATACTTTAAAAAATAATTTTTAAAAATCCCATAGCTTTTTGGTTGCCACTAAATGCTTATTTTAATAATTTTAGAAATACTGTTCGACCATTGTCAGTTATGTTTGAGTCAAAAAAAAAATGTTGGCTTTTCACCTTGCTCTATGAGCAGACCTTGTCTCGTGCTGGGTATGATGGAGGCGTCAGGCCTCAGTGAGAAGTGCAAATGTTAGTTGTCAGGATGGCAAATGTCCTGTCAGAGTGAGCAGGCTCGCCTGCAGCAGAGGTCTCTGTTCAGCTTCAGGGGCACTTGTGACCACTTGTGTTCTAAGTCACTTTGTGGAGCCAATGGGCCGACAGTGGAAGCTGCAGGGAGACAGAAAAAACAAACCCACGTGGGAAGACCCTGTTGGTCATTAGAAGAGAACTGGCTATCAGTTAATCATAGAACCTGAGATCTGTTCCTACTGGTGCTGACCCCCAAACTAATTAGGACTTTCCATTGGCTAGAGATTATGTCGTCTTTGGGGGGAGGTTTGAGGTGCTGGAGATGGAACCCAGGACGATGCTCATGCTAGGCAAGCACTTTCCCACTGAACTACACCCCAGTCAACATTGTTTTAAGTTGAAGGTTAAGGTACACCCCCCTCCTCCAGGTCAGTTTTTAGGTCTCAATTGTGACCTCTGAATATTTCTTCAAATACTCTTTTTAAAGGAAAAGAAAAGCACAGTGTCCATTAAAGCCACTGTGGGTGTCAAGTGCTGTCCATAGAGCAGTCCATGGGATTCTGCCCATCTGGTTCACGTTTCCAGTTTCCTGTGTCACCAGATCCTATTCTAATAAATTCTGTGCTTTTTATTTACTCTGTTCAGATTTACAGGTTCACATTTTGAAAATCACAATAGAATCATTCCCTTATCCTGAAAAAAAAAAAAAAGTTCTACCAATTACCCCTAATCTGAAAATGCCTCTAAATGCAACTCTTTATGTTGAGGGGTAAAGTCAACCCTCCCTTTAGCACCTCTCTGAAAGGACTATGTCCTGGATCCCAGTCAAGGCCACTGTCCACTGCAGGGTACAGCAGCAGCAAGACCCAAGGCTCGTTACTGTCAGCTCCCGCCATAGGCAGGGCTTCTTAGGAGATCTGGTGAGCATAAGAATGTTCTGGACTTAGAGATACTAAGACTTGTGACCAACACTGCTTCCTTCTGCAGACTCAGCCAAGGCTTAACCTTCCTGTCAATGATACTGGTTTTGTTTAACATGCTTCTTGGTATATTGCTAATTTTCATTTCATGACTTTCAAAAATCAAAATTTCAAATTGTATACTTGTCTAGTTTAAAGCTGTTTTAAAATATGTACAATACTATTCCAGCATTTAGTTCACTTAACTTTTATTATAAAGCAATCTACTAAAAAAAGTACAACTGTATTTGAACTTTTCAATCTTTGTGAGCTATGATAATCAAAAGTCATTAAAATCCTTTTTTGTTTTTGAACTACTATTTGTGCTTCTTTTTCAACCTCATTCCCAGTTTACATCCAGAAAAAGATTCCCAGCAGCCTTCTACTGCCCGTTGCACCTGAGGGAGGAGGAGTCTTTGGCCTTGGTGTGCGGCGTTGATGCCTCAGAAGGAACGCATCTCAGTGCTGTTTGTCAGGGATGAAATCGGGTTTCTCTGCTTGTACTTAATCCTGTGGTCAAATTATAGCACAAAATCATTAAAAAATAATCAGCTGACATATGTGCCTTCCCTGGCTTTTCTTGTTGTTTGTTTATCTTGCAGGCACAGCACACACATTACGTTTAATACCTTAGAGAAACACTTTCATTTTTATTTATTCATGTTTTTGTGGTGCTGGGATGGAACCCACTCTCACACATGCTACCCCACTCTGCACTGAACCCCACCCCAGCCCAGAGAACACTGCTGGTTTCCTGACTTGGCTTTGAGGCCCTCTGATTTTAGTGCTCAGACTTCCTAGCCTGCCATAAACAATTCTGCTCCCACCACATCACAGGGTCCTTCTTCCTCTCAGTTCTGGGCTCCTCCTAAGGGAGGAGCTGCCAAGAGACAGCAGACCCCTGCAGGGGACTTTGGATGCCGGTCACACAGCAGATGGACTCAGCCCAAATATAAGCAGGTTTTCTGATGACAGCTATTCAACAATGGACAGGCTCCTGTGGCCTTTGTCCCAAATCCCTTGGCACTGGAAGTTCTCAGCCTCTACGTTTCCTAAACTGAGAGATTAGAATATTGCATTTATGCTCTAAATAAGTAAATAGATTCCTGTTGATATGGCAGTGTATGCACAAAACCCCCACATAACCTATCAAACTATGAGGACCTGAATTCTGCGTGGTAGAGGGGGATGTAATTTTCACATTTCTGTACACTCGCAATGAACAAATGGGCACAGAGCATTTTAGGTTCTGCTGGAGCAACAGTATGGCCCAAATTTCTAGTTATAACACCCATTTTAGATTCCAAGGTAAAGATTATTCTAAGAAGGGAAAGAACAGTAAGAAAAGAATTTCTTGCCCTTAAGGTAGTCACTAATAAACCACACTCTCCGCTCTGGATGAAACCTTGTAATCTCTTAATTCACCAGCTCAATAGAGAAAGCAAGCACCTGGACACCCTGCTCACACTGATGCCAGTGCAAGTGGTCCCCCTAGAGAACGATCCACACAGATGGGTGACAGATCAGGGCAGCTCTCCTTGCCTCCGCCATTGGAGTCTATACAGTCACCTGGGTGCTGGCGATGCCATGGGGTGGGTTCCCCTCAAAACAAAGGTTTAGCCAAGGCTCTGGGAACTGCTGGCAGGGGAAGCAGGAGGATAAGAAGGAAGGCACAGCAAGAGGTGTCGTGGGGGGTGCTCTGTGAAGGCAGCAGACTCAGCTGTCCTCTGATAGACCATGTAGGCCAGGCCTGAAAGGACAGGAGGCTGGGACTCCAGTCCTACTACAGAGCATGGCCCTATAGGACCATCTTTTGCCCAGTGACCTGAGCAAACTCTGAAGACCTTAGAAAAGGCCCAAGGTGAAAAAACTTTTCAGGCAGTCACTGGCAGTGGCCTTGGACTTGTCTCTCTGTGATACCTGCACATAATAGTTTATAAGGAGCCTGCTATCTAGAACATCGCAATTAGATTTCCCTCATTACACTGTTTAATCTATTTGGTTTAAATGTATTCTAATTGAAATGCATATTTTAAGACAGCAGCCCAAAAGAAAACTTACGCATTTGTAAATTCGATTTTAATGCCATGTTGCTGTCAAGACTAGCTTTTGCATTCCTGTTCATTTTTGAAAAAAGACATTTTTGTTAGTTTAAGATAGCTATGCAGGGAGTTTCATTGTGACATTAATATGTGTGTGTGTGTGTGTGTGTGTGTGTGTGTGTGTGTATACACATATATACCTGAATTTGTTCATCTCCTTCATTTTTCTTTCTACCTTAGTCCCCTTTTATTTTTAATTATTGTCATGCTGGGGGTACATTGTGACATTTATAAACGTTCTTACATTATATCATAGTGGAATTCACCCCCTCCATCATTCTCCTTTATCCCCCCTCCCCCATTCCTGGAATAGTTTCAATAGGTCTCATTTTTCCATTTTCATACATGTGCACACAGAATTTGCACCATATTTACCCTCCAAAGGGTGAAAGAAACCAAATATGGTGGAAATACTATGTACTCATGTATGAAAATGGAACAATGAGCCCTCTTGAAACTATGCTACCAAGAGGAGAAGAGGGATAAAGGAAAATGATGGAAAGGGCAAATCTAACTAAGATTTACTGTACGCGCTTTTGTAAATGTTACAACGATAATATGCTAATAAAAAAACTGGTTTATAGGTTATAGTTGTGGAGGCCGAAAGTCTAAACAGTGAGATGCTGGCAGTAAGCAGAGCTCCCCTGTCTACATCACCTCATAGTCAATGGCGTCACAATGCTGGGAGCACTTGTGAGAAGGATAGAGCATATCACCATACAGGGAGTCAACAGAGATGGAAAGAGACCATAAAACTCAAACTTTTCCACTAGGCCCCAGGCTTAAAGACCACCTCTTAATATTACCACACCGAGAACCAAGCTACCAATACATTAACCCCTAAGGAACACATTTAAAATAATATCCAGAGTATGACAGGAGGATTGTAATCAGAGGGTGACCTGATGGTTGAATAATAGTGGGCGGGCCTCTTGTCCACCTTCTCCTATCATCACCAAATAGCCTCATAAACAAAGTGAACTCAGTGATATAGAAGGAGATTAGGTGTCATTTCACTCACAAAGGCCAATCTGGTTATGGCCACTGCTGTGTACAAAGTCTGCCCAGATCAAAGCCAAATCCGTATCCAAGCACAGACACTTGTTCTATACTATGGTCTAAATGTCTTCTCATATTCTTGTGTTGGAAAATTAATTGAGGAGTGGGGCCTTTGGGAGTCATTTAAAAATATGAAAATCTTATTATGTAAATGATAAAAAAGACTAGCTTTTGCAAGCTTCATTCACCCTACTGTATAACCACACTTTCAAAAAATATCAGAAGCACAAAAACTAGTTTCAATAATTTGAACATACCACTATGGTGACTAAAACTACACACTTCCTTTTAAAAGGCCTTACCAGTAAGTGCACAATTTTTAAAAATTTGTATATAATGGGTCTTATATAACCTAACCTGTCAACATGCCTTTTCATTTAACAGTTGCATTTTCCACTATTAGTCATCCCTAAGCACAGAATTTTCTAGAAATCGCATTAGCAAATAGGGCCAGTCCACTCTGAAGGCCAAGCAGTAATGGGTCACTTCACCCCCCAAGGCTACCCACCCCCATGTGCCAAGAATCCCTGGATTCCTTGAGTTATGCTGGGCCTGAATTTGCCATGCCATCTTTGCCCTGGAGTTCTGAGGTGACTTGGCTTCCTAGGCGTTTCCTACGCATGGTTAAAGGGCAGCACAGCTCTTGGGCCCAGGGGACAGGAGTAATGCCAGCAGCCACCGCCCCTCAAGTGATGCGATGTTCCTGCTGGATGGAGGCTGTAAAGCTTGTCTGTAAAGGAGGGCCACTGAGTAGTGGAAGAGTGTGGCATGCCTGCCAAAGGGGCTCCTCAAGACCGGCTACTACTGCTAAAACTTGTTTTAGATTTAACACATTTTGCCCAAATACAGCAGCCTGGAAATCAAACTTTGCCTGTGCTTGCTTCCACACTGCCTACCAGGGACAGCCAGCACAGGGTTTGTCCCAGCATGAAGCATAGGGTATCAACATCAAGGGACACTGTCACCAGGCCAACACTCCCTTCCATAGGCTCTGAAGAATGGTGCTTTTACCCCTTTACCTTAGACATAGAGGTGTGTTGTCTTTTGTCATGAAGCACATGGGAAGTGGTGGGTGGAGTTTCTGGTAGCCTTAGTAATAAAAGGGTTCAATATTATTTTTCTTGTCGTTTCCTCCAACCTCTCTTGCCCCTCCATTTTCTTCTGGCTTCTTTTTATTAAGGGGTGGGGGAGAGGGTATTGACCTAGGCTTTGTTCCTGAACATTCTCTCCACAGTGCCCAGCCCTGGCCCTGCTGACCTGCTCTGCACCCCTCTGGTACACTGGCCTTTGGGGCAGTGCGCAGGCACTTACTTGATCTCTTGCTTCCTGAAAATCCCTCTCCAAAGCCACACCAGACATTTTCTGCACTTCCCTCTGACGCTGGTTTACTCACTATCTGCTCATCTCCCTCTGCAAGTGTTTTACTACACAGATCTAAAGACAGGCAATGGGGGCAGTGTCCACAGACCCAACCTGGTCCACCACTGTCCAACCACGAAGATATGGGCGCATTAACACACACGAGGGATGGACTCAGAGTCAACGTAATGCGGTCAGCCTGCAGGTCCCCTGCCCCTGCCGAGGTGGCAGTTTGCTGCACATGGCTATGTGGCAGAGCTGCTGATATGACTGTGAAATGCCAGGTGTTTATCTTCACTTCATTGTTGTGAGAGTAGGTAACATGAAATCTGTCCTCCTAGCAAATGTATAGTATACAATTTTGCACAGGTTTTGTCTTAAGGTTAATTTTCCTGGGATCCTGAGAAGGCGGGCAACCCCTATGTTCTAGTGAAACTTAGTAATTCTTAGGAATACAACAAACTTCTCTGCACTAAAATTTTCCACAGATACCAGCTTCTGATGGCTTCAGATGTTCCAGTGATTGGCAGCATTCAATGGAAAATTCCAATCTGAGCTGGCTCCAAGTATGCCACAGACACGGGCTCAGACACCATGACTCATGTCTGGCCCTATACACAGGCAAGCAGGAAACAGCAAACTCATTTTGAACCAAAGGGACAATGGGGAATTTCCTGATGTGGTTTATCTTCCTTGGATGTGTTAAACATTTCATCTTTAGTTGTACAAACACTAGATTCATTACTGAAATTTCCTGTTCTCAAGCATGGATTTGTGTGTGTGTGTGTATTAAACTAGGTACCTAAGTGCTTTGCCAAGGCCAAGTTCACCCAGATGGTGAACGGCACTGGACTGGCCCTCTTACCTTCTCTGTGTCACTGTCTATCCCAGGATAAAAGGAATAAGAAGCTGAGATGTGAGGTCTAAGAAACATTTCCTCTAAAGGCAGGAAGATGGAAAAAGCAGCATCTAAAAGAATTAAGTTACCAAGATAAAAGCTAAAAGATGAAAGGCACCAGCAGTAGAAAAAGGATACGGATTAATAAATTAATGAATGAGCTCAAGCATTTCCAAAAGCACAAGGAGATTCAGATATCCCTGAGTGGCCTGGCATACTTGATCTTATTTCTGGATTAAAGGAGTGCAATTTGTGCCACTAGGGGACAAATACCAAACTAGAAGTGGAAATACCTGGCTCTTTCTTCAACTAAAAACATGGCCTCAATTCTAACTCCATGAATTCAATGTCAAATTCTGTAGTTTTCCAAACCTCCCCACCCACAGCGCCCCCCCCAAAAAAGTTCAATCTAAAATGTTTCCAAAATGCAAATTAAAACCACACTAAGATTCCACCTCACCCCTGTTAGAATAGCCATCATCAGCAACACCACCAACAACAGGTGTTGGCGAGGATGCGGGGAAAAAGGAACCCTCTTACACTGTTGGTGGGAATGTAGACTAGTACAACCACTCTGGAAAAAAATTTGGAGGCTACTTAAAAAGATGGACATCGATCTACCATTTGATCCAGCAATACCACTCTTGGGGATATACCCAAAAGACTGTTACTCCAGAGGCACCTGCACATCCATGTTTATTGCGGCACTATTCACAATAGCCAAGTTATGGAAACAGCCAAGATGCCCCAGCACTGACGAATGGATTAAGAAAATGTGGTATCTATACACAATGGAATTTTATGCAGCCATGAAGAAGAACGAAATGTTATCATTCGCTGGTAAATGGATGGAATTGGAGAACATCATTCTGAATGAGGTTAGCCTGGCTCAAAAGACCAAAAATCGTATGTTCTCCCTCATATGTGGACATTAGATCAAGGGCAAACAGAACAAGTGGATTGGACTATGAGCACATGATAAAAGCGAGAGCACACAAGGGAGGGGTGAGGATAGGTAAGACACCTAAAAAACTAGCTAGCATTTGTTGCCCTTAATGCAGAGAAACTAAAGCAGATACCTTAAAGCAACTGAGGCCAATAGGAAAAGGGGACCAGGAACTAGAGAAAAGGTTAGATCAAAAAGAATTAACCTAGAAGGTAACACCCACGCACAGGAAATCAATGTGAGTCAATGCCCTGTATAGCTATCCTTATCTCAACCAGCAAAACCCCTTGTTCCTTCCTATTATTGCTTATACTGTCTCTACAACAAAATTAAGAGATAAGGGCAAAATAGTTTCTGCTGGGTATTGAGGGGTGGGAGCGGGAGGGGGTGGAGTGGGTGGTAAGGGAGGGGGTGGGGGCAGGGGGGAGAAGTGAACCAAGCCTTGTATGCACATATGAATAATAAAAGAAAAATGAAAAAAAAAAAAAAAAGAGCAAAAAAAAAAAAAATAAAAATAAAATGTTTCCAAAACAAATGGTCAAGATTTCTCAGCAAAAGTTGCATTATTACAAAAAAAGTTGCATTAGGTTTTGTGGATATATTGCTATTTTCAACTTTGGAGAGGAAACTGACACAGACCTGTCTCTTATTTCTGGATCAAAAGGAACGAGGAGTGCAAATTATGTGCTACCACATCCTACCCCACTTCACCAAGGGGATAAGAAGTGCATGTTGACTGAGTTCCAGGGCAACAAAGCCCTGTAACCCTACCTGGCTGTGCTGAAGCCCAGACAGGGAGGGCATCCGGCACCCTTTTCATGAGAGCCAGAGCAGCCACTATTCTTAGAGAAGTGACCCAACTGCAACAGCTAAGTCACCATGTGTCCAAAGCAAGCATCAACTCAAACTCAACAATACAAAGCAGTAAACACGAGCTTCTCATAGAACCTCAGAGCCAGTACTCAGTGCACAAATGCTGAAATACATGTGCGCTGAGAAAACCTCCATATTCTTTCTAAAAAATCTGCACAGATTGTGAAGATTGAAATATCTAATTGGTTTAAGGGAAGATGCACAATAACCATTGTCATGGCCTCTTGCTGTATGGAGATGTCAAAATAATGGTAAAAACAAACAAAAATGTTTTAATGTTAAAAGGTGCTTTTCACCATGTTTGGATTAAGAAGTGTGGAGAAACTCATCTTACAGAAGCGAAAGGATGAAGTGGAGGCTTTCATGTTACTGCTCAAAACACTGGAACAGCTGTGTCTACTGCCAATGAAACCGTCCTCTGAAGAACCGTCGCACCAGTGCACACACCAAGCCTCACACAGACAGGCTGAGCAGACACACATGGGTACACTTCTTACACACTTGCCCCTTTCTCACTTTAATGATGGTTTTCTAACATTTAAGTTGGTCAAAATTCAAAACAGAAACAAACAAAAAACTGAGCAGAGGGAGGGAGAGGAGGCCAGGAACAGTTCCATCCAGCCTTCACTTTCAGGAAAAGCAAGGAGCTATTTCGGCAGCAGGTGGGATGTTTTAACTCTCCCGATTCTGTTCCTAGGGACCCTGCTGTCCCAGAGAAAAACAGTGTGACACATTTCACCACAGGATGTATGTGAAGGAGGAGCCATGCTCTGAGCTATGCCTGGCCTAATGCCTGGCTACCGCCTCTGCACTTCCACACTGGGGCCATCCATCAAGTCCCCAAAACAAAGCACACAATGTCACACTGTGTCCTGAAGGGTTCTGAAACCAGCACACATTCTTTCAGAAGATGTTTCTTAACAAAATAGCCAAATTGAGCCACATGCTGGTGGCTCACACCTGTAATCCTAGCTATTCAGGAGGCAGAGATTAGGAGGATTGTGGTTTGGAAAACTAGTTCAGGAGACCCTATATTGAAAAAAATTCATCACAAAAAAGGGCTGGTGGAGTGGGTCAGCTGGTAAGACCTCCTGCCTAGCAGGCCTGAGTCCCTAAGTTCAAAAGCCAGTGCTGCAAAAAAAAAAAAAAAAAAAAAAAAAAAAAAAGCCAAATTGCTACAGAATAATTAGAGTCTGTACTTACTGCTGGTGACTGTCAGTGATGCAAGAATACAGCTTGATTTTCAAAGCCTAACCCTGGAGCAACAAGACCATCACAAACTCGTTTTGACTGGTTAGAATGAACAAACTTGACAAAGTTATCACAAAAGAAAAATCAGAAGGAAAATATATTCAACTGATCAGACTCAGCATTTCTCAACTATGAATCAAAATGCAGACGAAAGTTCTGTCAAGAGGGTCACACTGAAGACCACAGCTGAAGAGGAATTCTGGGCAGGATTGGCCCCTAGATACATTTTGAAATCACTTGATACTAACTTGGCACATGACATGTGAGTGGGCCAAAGGAGACCAAGTCCACTTACTATCTGCAGAATGAACAAGTAGACCCCACCTCTGGTTCTGCCCAACTCTGATTCAGAGTCACCCATATATCCCTCTGTGTGCTCACATGCTGCCCAATCACCTGGGCCCATGGCTGGACCAATCTCAGACTCTGGCACTGCAAGTCAGCTAGCAGTGAGCTCTTAATACCAAGTGGCTTGCAGAAAGGGCATGTCAACAGATCAAAACAACTTTGGTAACATTTAGATCCATCTTATTTTAGGTCTTATGGAAGACTCAGTTTTGAAAATCTGAAATAAAAGGAGGTCCTTGTTTCAGAAAATGACCTGTAGCCAGCCTAAGACCATGCCTACATTTCCACGGCGAGTTCTTTTCTGGGACTCTTTTAATATAGAATTATGTATTATCCAATAACTTTTTTTTAAAAACAAGCATCATTTCATTAGAATGAGGAAAGATGAACTCGTTTTGTTCTGCCTCATTTGCTAAAATCACCCTCTGCCCATTTCATTACTATTCTCTTCTATAGCAGCTTGGTTTATGTCTGAAATGGTTAAGAAACTCTGAAGATGACATGAGCCTAAAAGAACATTAAAAGCATGCAATGTGTCTAATATACTGCTTTCTTCTTTTCTTCAAATACCTCTTCTGCAAACTACTCAGATGCTTAAAATGCCTAGAATTCTAAGATCACTGAAACATAGAGTCGGCAGCTCCATTTCACCCTCAGCACAAGAGAAGGTAGTACTTTCATTTTTAAATAAAGGGAGTGTGTGTGTAGATTCTATGCAAAGAATAAACTCAAGATAATAAATGAAGTCATAATTTTATTATTTCCACTATTGGGAAGACGATAATCTCAATATAAGCATTTTTTCCTTTGCTGAAATCCAAATAGCACCATTTTAAGCAAAAGGTTATCTCAGTAACGTTGTGGTACTTTAAAAGGTTGGTTTCTGCTCTTCTAGTCTTTTACGTAATTATTAGCTTGTTGAACCTTTCTGTCCATTTTATATAAGCTAAATCTTAGCCATAGTTCCCTTCATGATCAACCCATACTACCTACATGAGAGCAGATGTGGACATCAGACAAGGTGCCCTGCCTCCCTCATAACTTTCAGAAGTACAATGCTCGCACAAATGAACTGAGATTCATTACACATTGCAAATTATGTATTTGTTTTCAATAACCTTTGTCACGTTTCTGTTGCCTGTTGGCCTGCTATCACTAATGCTGCAAACTTAACACATGACAGGGTCCCTGCTTTAAGTTGTTTATAGCTTGCCTTAAGGACCAGGTTAGCAAGATGCTAGACACAGCATTTTTATATCATTCCTGATGCCAAATTATGACAATAGAATTTCCCAGATCTTCAGAGAATTTTTTTTACTGGATTTTAAAGCACATTTAAGCAGCATCTCACTTGCTGTAACTGGGTAAACACAACCCAATTATGAAAATGGATGGTGACAAAACTCAGATGGACTGAACTAGAGACACCTACTCAGAAAGAGCATCAGGGCTGTTAGTAACTTCTCAGAACTCCAATTAATGTCCACTAGACAACATGGCCTGTGCAATGTAAAAGGTAAAAGGACACTACTTTAAGAATCCCATATAACACCGGTTTTTAACAACTGTGGTTTTAAAAAATAGCAGTATCTTAGGGTTTAGTGTCTGAGTACTTAATAAGCATGCTAAAATGTGTTAACTCATGTTTAGATTTGAAAATGTACCATCAGTGTGAAGCAGTGCATTGAACTCTGCATCAGGAGATAAACCATGCTGCTGACCAACAAAAAAACCAGAGACATACAGATCCCCTGTCGCAACTCTCCCCACCCTAGAAAGAAAAGGTTTCCAAGCATGGCACATTCATTTAAAAAGTGTTCTAACAGAATGATTATCAAACACACATTTTTTTCACTGGAAACTCTTCTCTAAATGTAGCCGAGCCAGGCATCTGATGCCAAGCAGCAGGGATCAGGCGAAACCTGACATTGTCTTGTTGTAGCAGCCAAGTCAAAACAATCAAGTCAAAGCAATGACCTCTAAAAAGAAGCCTCTTCCTCCTCCAATGCCTATCCGAGAGTTAGAATGGAAGGAAAAGCTGTTAGTGCAAAGCCCTCTCTGCCCCCAAGACACACTCCATAATCACAGTAACTTGCCTATCTGACAACCACTGATCCAGTCCAAGTGGATAGTTTAATGATAGCTTCGCTATAAAAAAAATCAAGTAGAATGTTTGAGCAAGGATATTTTCCTTCAATACCACATAAAAAGCAGGAGCTACAACCTTAAGATTTACTCCAAAAAGCAATTCACATTAACTGTGATGCTAAGACAGTGAGGAGTCACTTAGGTAAGCCAAGGAGGCCTGGGGGAAGAGCGCCAGCTCCATGGTAGCTTGGCACCATCTGTGGTCTCCCAAACCTTGACCTGCTTAAGAACTTCAAGCTTGAATAGCTAATGAAAAATATTTGATTTTTGATTTTAACAAAAAAACTTTATAAAACTTTCTCTTTTCCTCTGAGAGCTTAGCTAAAAAGGATGCAAACGAGTCACACAAAAGTATGTTGTTCTAGGTAATCAACACCAATATACAAGTTTGAAAAAGTATTAATGGTTGTATATTTGCTTTTAAAAATGTGATTTTGATAAGCTTCAGGTAAAAGTCATTTTTAAAGGGTCCATTTTTCACTTACATACAACCAATAAATTTTATTTACATATATAGGGCTGAATTTTTATTCAACTTTCTTCATATAAGGTCTGTATTTTCAATGGTAGGTAACTGTGAGATGCTTTCTCATAGAAAGACTAAATACTCTTTCACTTAGGACAGTTTGGATGGTGCAAGTTTGTCTCCATGCAGAGAACAGAATACAGTTAGTACTCTCATAAACAACGACGACTGAGCTCCACTGTTAGCCTCCTGCCTGCAGGCCACATCAGTTATCCCAACAGCTGACTGCTTGGTTTGCATACATGATAGCTGAGAGGAGAACAGAAAACAAATGTAATTCTGAGGACCTGGAAAGAGAATTCTAATACATTAACCCTCACTGCTACTAAGGCGAAATTTTTATATTGGATTCATTTCTTCCTTTTAAAGAACACTGATTTTTTTTCCAGTGATATTTTACTTTAAAAAGGTATCTTACTTCTTTAACCCTCAGAGGACTGATACATTTAGGCAACAATCCAAAAAAAATAATCAGAAGTATGTATGTTTGCCCAGTGTCTCCAGAGGGTTAAAGTCAGGAATTTTCTGTGACTTGTAATACAGGAGCACCTTACTCCACTTTTTTCTTAAAAGAAACTTTTTCTTTGGTTTCCTGTAATTTTTCAGTGAGTCTATCCTTTGTCTCTTCCATTTTCTCTGTGATGAGCTCCTTGGTCTCTTCCATCCTGTCCTGTAGATACTCCTTGACAGGCGGCGGGGTCGACATGTAGCCACGACTGCGCAAATACTTCACAGTAAAGGATGTTCCTCCTAAGGTCACAGTGTAGCGGGCCGGTGTTGCAATCTTAAGAAAAAAGTAAACAGGCAGATAAGCATGTGATTACGCCTAAGGAAAGTGAAGTTGAAATTTAAATTCTTGGTAATAAGTAATCAGTACACATTTATCAATTGACAAGGCAAAAGTAACATCCTAAATGATCTTCCTTCCTAACAAGGGGTGCTTCTGCTACAAACTCATTTTATGAATGTCTTTCCCCAGGCAACGTGATCCAGAATTTCAGAATTTTCACAGCTGGCAACTCTGAGGTCATTAGCCACAGGTTAGTGAGCCTGGGTGCAGGTTCACCTGGGTATCAGAAAGAGGGAGCAGTACCACTAACATTAACACAGGCACCTCCATTTCTGTGCCTGAAAGACTGGGCCAGGTACTTTATATCTAGCTAAACTAAGAGTCAAACTTCTTCAAATGTTAGGAGATGGAGCAAGAGTCAAATGTTTCTTTGCAAGATTCAGGTTTACTCTACTGCCAAATTCTTTTCTCTTGACTCTTCCAGGCCATGTGCTGCCTTCTCCTCACAATCTGCTCAGGGTCTGGAATCCCAACCAGCAACTTCATGAGATCACAGAATAAAATGGTGCCCATGACAAACAGACCTGCTCTAATTGTGTCCAGAAATTTAAGGACCAAAACCCAATAGGAGATGAAATGGCCAAAGGAAGTGAAAAAGCAAAGGGGTACATCACATGCACCCCAGCCATCTCTATAAGCGAAGGAACTACCATGTGCCCCCAGTCAATTCCAATTCTACCTTTCCTTCTTTCCACCACACCTCATTTTAGAGCTCTGCCTGAAGAAAGCAAGGCATCTCTGTCTGCTGTTCTACTTGAGGAAATGTGATTTATACAGAGGAAGCACACCCCAGAATTACACCCCACAGAAGGCCAACATGGAGAAGAAACACTGCTGGCCCATCTGCCTTGGTATACAAACTTTCCCAAAGGTGCACTGAGCCTTGCTTTACCTACAACACACCATAGTAGGTGCAGTGAAAAACACAAGAGAGAAGGAAGATATGACCCTGAATTCCAGGGAACTCAGAATCAACGAGATTGTAAGATTAAGGAGATTATCACAATTAAATACCACCATTTACAATGTCTTCCCTTGCAAAAGACCCAAAGGTGTAGAAACTATAAAGGCAATGTCTCTACCCAGAGAATAGTTATAGACTATAAGCATCTAACATGAGAACATCTAACTAAGCCTAATGTGAATCACATAAAAGTTTGAAGTAAACTGTACTATTTGCTAAGATGAACCATTACAAACAGTAAAATAAATATTAAATTTCATTAACAAATTAGGTGGTGTGAGGATCTCTAAGAAAAATTAAATCACAGATCAGTGGAGTAAATGCCAAAAACATGACTACTACTTTGGAAATACACAAGTCTAACATCTGCTTGCTCCTGGCTAATGATGATCTACCTATTTTTAAGGTACTTTTCCTAAAGCTATCATTTATACTTTAAAATGTTATAACCTTACATTAGATATATAAAAGATGAAATACAATGTTTTAATCACACATACAAACTATTAAGAGCTAACAAGGTTAGCAGGTTCCAGGCAGCGAGCAGGTATGGTGAAGAGCAGTTTTCTGAGCAATACCCACCTTAAACATGGCATACGCCGTCAGGGCGTTTCCACTCTGGGAGTTTTTCAGGATGTTTACTACACTGTCAGGTAACCCAACGAGCTCTAGGAAAGGGATGACATTCACGCCTCTGAAACACAAAGTAAGTTACATATAAGTAAGCTTTAAGGACAAAGATTTTCAATAAAGTATTTGAAAACATCCAAACTACAAATTTGTCATAATTTAAGTAAATTTTGTTTGCTCAGGAGGCTGAGTTGAGTTAAAGGGGAAGGAGAGTTGGAGGCCAGCCTGTGTTACATGGAGAGGACCTGTCTCAAGAAAAACAAAAAGCAACAAAAATATGCTTGAGTTGGTTCTGCATTATCAAGCACTTTATTTTAATTCTTACCATACACAACCAGTCTTGCTTTATTTCAGCACCTGCATGTGAGCATCCTAATTAATATATTTTAGAAAGTACAAGCATTTACTACAGCAAAATGAAAAGATATAAGAAAACTAAGAGAACAGGAGCAGGATCATTTACTTAATCTTTATTTCCTCACCCAAACACCACTCCCTTACAATGCTCCAACTCACATTTCAAGACCTAAAATTTTTTCCTTTAAAATTTCATAGTTATGCTATACTATTATTGCATAAGCAGGAGGTATTTTAACACCACTACTATGCAAAAAATACAGGACACTGTGGGTCTGACAAACATTTATTTTAAAAGGATGCTTCTATTCTATTATTAGACTAAAAGGCAGGTAAAGAACAATTACTTTAAACTGCAACAAGTTCTTGGAGGGAGGGAGAGAAGGCAGGAAGCCTGGAATTTTGTATTTTCAGTTTCCACAATGAGAACATTTTGTGCACATCCCTTGTCCTTAAGCTTTCTCACTATGCATGTTTTACAGATATTATGATCCGACATACCCCTAAGTCAGAACAAGGACATTTCTCTATACAAACTTAATGTAACTATCATAATTGGGAAATTTAACATATACAACAGCATGTAGTTGAAACAAAAATGTATTACTTAATATAAAATCTACATTAAAATTTCCTAAACTGCCCTAGTACTCCCTTACTGGTATTTTTCCTCTCTAGTCTCCTCCCTAAAAGTGCTTCCCAGCACCTCTTGCTGGGGAGGATAATAGGATGTCTTTTTTGGTATGTATATTTTTGAGGAGTATAGGCCAGCATCACCCAGTCTGGGATTTTCATTGTTTCCTCATGACTGGATTCAGGCTCAATATTTTCTTATTGGCAAGTAACACAGAGCTGCATCTGTCTCAGAGCATAACATCACAGCAGGGGCACTAACAACCTTCAGTCCCATCCCTGACACTCCTGAACATGCCTCTTGGTTAGAACAGGACCCCAAGATTCCACCACGACTGTATCTTTCCATTTGTCATTAAGAAAGGAAATTGCCTGGAACCATTATCATTGGTAGCTGTAAACTTTTATTTTTTAAAAAATAATTGGGTTAGCTGGGGAAAAGGTGCCTCTCTCTGATTTCACCATAATACTACACAACCAGGGATATTACTCTCTATAGATACTGCTGTTAATTATTGAGGAAGAACCATTAAAATTACCTATCATCAAAAATCAGATGAAATCACAACAACATAAAGAGGTAAATTTAAGGCAATATTCAGTACTAGAGTTAGACTTTCTATGTATCTAATCAAGTCACTAAAGAAGTCACTAAGTAACTATATATGGTAAAATCCTACCATAATGTACTAGTTTCATTTTCTGGCATTAAAAAAATTATGAAATGATTTCACTAATCATTTCCTACTTCTAACCAAGCCCAATGAATAAAATCTATACATTTAACAGCAATCATGAAAGAAAAAGACACATTTAGCCAAATATAAAAGTGAGTAATGAATGAAAGTCTTTATCATAAAGATGAGACAATAATAAAACTCATCTAGTTCCACCTATTTTATTTTGGCTGCTGGTAGATGTGCACCTTTAGGAACTTGAGGTCCCAGGCACAAGGCATCTGAAGGTAAGGACAACACTGTCACTGTTGAGCCACCTGTGATCAGACAGAGCACTTCTGATCAGAGGACAGAGTTCTGCAAGTTTCTGTCAGACAGCAGTGGCCAGGAAGCTTAATGTAAAATAAAATTTATTACCATGTACAATAAAATATTTTAAAAATCAGAAAACTTTATGGCTGAATTAACAGAGAACTACTTTTAGTTATTTATTTATTTTTTAAGAGAATGACATTTTGCTCTCTGGTACCTAGAATGGCAGCAATGCTGACTGCTGGAATAACTCAAAACAAACTCTTGTCGGTAATGTGGTGTGATACCATATGCCCATTCTTCCGTTCTTCCAACTATGAAATATTTCCTCCTTTTCTTTCTTATTTTTTTCTTGGCGGTACTGGGGTTTGAACTCAGGGCCTACACCCTGAGACACTCCACTAGCACTTTTTTGTGATGGGTTTTTTAAACTACTTCCCTGGGCTGGCTTCAAACTGTGATCCTCCTGATCTCTGCCTCCTGAGTAGCTAGGATCACAGGCGTAAGCCACCGGTGCCTGGCCTTTTCTTTTAATGGTAAGTAGGTAACCAGTAACTAAGAGATTACTTTTTTCAGTTAAGACAAAACAAAACCAAAAAAACCCAAAAGACTAAAATATAACTAGCCTTTTGTTAGATGAAAAACTGGTTTTTAATACAATCATCTTCAATTTCACAATAAAACCATCTCACAGGGAGTGATATGTTGCCATTTGAACATGCTCTAATTCCTTTCTCTTTTATTGATTAGCTTTATTTTCTAATAGATGATTAAGTCTTCACTTAGAACTCATCAACTTTCAATTTTTGAAGATTAAAGATCTACTAGAAACATTTATTTAGGACGACAGTTCTGGAAGCAGAACATCCTGAGTAACATAAATCAGATGTGTGAGGCTGTCACAGAGCTGGCCCAGTATTTATGACTGGGCAGTGAGTGGTGGTCTGGCAACCAGACTCTAGATGACAAATAACAAAGCAAGTTGTGATGGCTGAGGGATGTGATTTTAAAGCAGACAGTCTCCCCCTCATGGTTAGACCATGCACTGTACAGAAAAGCTAAGAAAAAAGCTAGGAAAGACACATTTCATAGTGGATGACAGAATCATCCCCACAGCTACCTCAGATGCTCTGAAGAAATCTGAAGTGCAATTAGTATCACTGAATTATCTTGGGTCTGCTTTTATAGTAATAGAACTTGCTTACCAAAGAAGGTAAGGAAAAATAAAAGGAACAAAAGAATTCTTAACAGCCTCCCAAAGAATCTCATTTTCAATTTTAAAACCAGAAGAAACTATTACTCATGTCTTATATTCCACAACACTGAATCACAAAAATCCTCAGATGCTCAAGAAAATAAAACAACACTTAATATCCAAAAAGCCATGCATTAAGTAGCAGTACTGAATGCCTATAAGAATTTTTATTAAAAATGGTACACAACTTTATTTTCTGTCAAAAAACTAAGGGCACTTTTGAAGACTTCTATAAATATTAAACATGTTCAAAAAATGTCTTTAATAAAGAACTAATTCCATACAGTGCATATATAAGGATCTCCTGGAAGGAAAGGTAAATTCTTAAATAAAATGAAGCACGATGGAGAAAGACATAATGAAGAGAGAAACAGAACAGCATTGATTATACAAAATAAAGAAAACCTATCCTTTTAGAACTTATGTAAAGAAAGAAAACACCCTGTATATTCTAAGAATAATAGTCTCCACCCCACCATCTTGGGGCAGACACTTTTCATTTAGCAGTGATCAGCCTCTCCCATGGAGTAAGCTCCATGTACACAACTACAATATTTTATTAATGCCTTTCAAACCACTGAATATAATCAAACACTAAAACGCAGCAGATTTTGGAAAGTGCAATTCTAAACTCATTAGGAGAGTTGACTAGGTAGTAAAGTCACCCACATCATCTCCATGATGCTCAGGCCCCTGAGAACTGCTGGTGCCCATGCTCTCCAGCAGGGTGACCAACATGACTTAAGAGTAAGAACTGTATCTAACAAGAAAGATGCACATAGAAGTATTACATTCTACAACACTGGGAAATGAGGCTGGGCCCTCAGCCTCACTTCTGATAGGAACAAAAGACATTCCTGTGACATTTATCAGAGTAAGTAATCACAAAGCCTATGTCTGTAATTGCTTCACTTTTGTGTTTACAGAAGATAGCAGGCTTTGGCAAAAAGTATCTTATGAATTTGCCCCAAAAACCATATACCCAGCAAAATAAATATCTGTGTACATTTATAAAGGTACTAACATGTAAGTATTGAACTCCTGGTGTTGCCAAATTTCTGAAACCTGGTACTTTCTTTCTGGGCTCTCCAGCACATGCAGATGCTTTGAGCACAGTGATGAGGACTGCAGCTTTGAGATGAGACACATCAACCTGGGTTTCAGGTCAGTTCCAACTCTTACTAGTGGAAGTAATTTCACTTCACGTGGCCTAAGCTCATTCATAAGTAGGAAGAACCACACTATCTACACTTCACTTGGACACTGTGAGGATTAAATGAGATGACAGTTAAAAAGTGAGCAAAATGTTCACTTTTTTGATATGCAACAAGCAAATGTTAGCTATTCTTACTAAAAATGTGAAAAACAGCTACAAAGAATAGTTACTCTCCATCAATGAACCACATTCAGGAAAAGATTTAAGGCTATCATTAGTATATAGTTAAAAATATTACTACTGCGATAAAACACAGAAAGCGGTCAATAAGCAAAAACTTACTTTATGGCTGCATAGTAAAATGTTCCAAACCAAACACCAGAAGTTACTAGATGCACAGGAATCAAAACTTTCCCATACTGTCTAAATGTTTTCTTAAATCGCTGATAAAGGCTCATAGATTTGTCTTGTAAAGGATCAGGTTCTTCCTTTTTTTCAGAAGGAGTTCCTTGGGATGTAGCACTGGATGATAAAACCCTCTTGGATAAAGCATCCTGCTCCCATGGTTTGTGGCGAAGGACCCCTGGCTGGGCTGGCTGAGCATCCAATGGCTTCCATTCCTTTGCAAGGCACTGGGAAGCAGGTAAGTGCAGCCATTGCTTTTGAGAGCACGGTACCCAAACCACTTTGGATTCAGCACTATACAGAAGTAATGATCCCTGTAGGTTCTGACGGTGTCCAAAGAGACCAGCTTTCTGTGGCTCCAAGCATGTCCTGTGTGCCAGCCGAGACATAGACCGTGGTACATTCCATTGCATCTTGAAGGATGGTGATGGATTTCAGCTTCTATGACTAGATTTTAAAAAATTGGTTGATTACATATACATTTGCATTTTAAACCAATCCACTTAAAATTAATCATTTAACAACCATTAGAAAGTAAAAGGACTCTTTACCCAATCCACAGGAATTTAGGTTAAGGTACACAATTATAAGTCACTGCGATTTTAAATTACATTATAAGTAAAAAAGGGATATTTGTAGGGTCTATATTATTATGCAAAGAGGTAGTGTAGCCCACACCTGCGTCCAGGTGTCGTGGGATGTAATTCCATGCAAGTCCCTGTCAGACTGCAAGCCCAATCCACTATAAGATGAGGACAGGGTTGTAACAGAATCATATGAAACTTCTGAGGTCAAGTGCTGTGTAAACTGATGAATATCACCAAGTTAATATCACAAGTATGATTACCTGGTGAATATTTAATATCAGCGCCATCTGTTCTACCAGGCCTGGATAGTAAGTTACATAAAACTGTAAATCATGTTTTTGGAAGGTTATTTTATCTTCTTCTCCCCTGCCCCAATATCGAAAGGAGAGAAAGAAATGTACAGTGATATGTGGCTTGACATCAATGTAGAATTAAGAATGACAAGATCCTTGGGAGGCTGAGGCAGCCCAGAAGGATTGCCAGCTGGAGACCAAAGTGGGCTGCATAGGGGAGACTGTTTCAAAAAACAAAACAAAAACTGCAAAACAAGAAAGCCAAGACAAATTAGACTTTTCTGGATAGCAAAAACTTTTTTTTTCCAGAAAGATAGTAACATATAATTTCAAAAGAATATGGACTTTGGAATAAGACAAACCCAACTGAGTTATCAGTACTTTGAGCAAATTACTTAGACTCTTTAGATGCGTGTTTCCAACTGGTAGATGGAATTACAGGAGCCATTACTACACAGTAAATCGGCCCCTGCTGCCAACCTCCAACCCCACCCCATCCCAACTATTTTACTACTTCCAATATGTTGAAAACACATGATCTTATTTTTTAATAAGATTTGAATTAGCACTCCAATAAATACAGATGCCTCACTTTACACAAAGATTCAGATCCTGGGTGCACACTTGATTGGGAAAGCAAAAACTATTATATTAAAAATCTTCATTAATGAATTCTCCAGTTATAACATTAATCCCCTGTATTTCCTCCCTAATTAATAATTAACATTGGCTCCTATGACTCTCCAAATAATCCAACACAGCAAATGAGTTGCTAAGTGAAAACCACAGATGTAAAAGAGGTTCTTGGGAAGCCTTCAAAAGTTATACTGAGCATGACTATAACCCCACCACTCAGAAGGCTCAGGCAGGAAGATGTAAGTTTGAGGCCCACCTGGCTACATAGTAAGACCCTATCTCAAAAAACAAAAAGCAATGCTGGAGATTTCTACTATCATATAATGAAAAGCAAAGTCAGTAACAAATAAGAATCTAGAGTATCAGACCAGTTAACAACCAAGCAGAAAAGCAAAGGGATAGTATAACAAGAGTGAGTTAAATACAAAAGAACCAAGAAAGTCACAAAGAAAAATTAGGCTCTGAATTATTTTTTCAAAAGTAACCCTCTCATATTTGTTGAGAACATTGAACATGAGTAAAGGCTGATTGTACTCTCCAACAACCTGTTTCTGCACTTACAAATCTACACTATGCCTATGCCAAAAGGGAAGAACACTGACTGCTTATTTATTCTAAGAATTAGCTTGGATGGAATTACTACCTAAAATTTGTCAAGTGTAAAGTGGTTTCATTTAACAAAACTCCTTCCAAATGTTTTAGTATGAATTTCTGGTTGGCTTTCCTATAAGAGGTCTTTGTTCAGTACTGCTGTCTTCCAGTAAGTCCTGGCTATGGCATTAGCACAGGTGTTTTCTAAACCCAGAGAGCTTTTTTCTTTTAAGTCTGCTTTTTTTACAGGACAGTATTCTAGGAACAGAAATTCCCAGAAGTCTAACTCTCAGATAACAAGATTATGTTTTGTGTGAGTATATAAAACAAAGAAAAAGGTTTTTTAAAAAGCCTTCTTCCAAGTTTCCAGATTCCACCCTTACCTCTGGTTTCCCCAACCGTGCATTCCTTTCCAATTTTTCAATAAATAACAATTCACTCTAAGGTGTGGAATTTTAGTACATTCACAGCTATGTAACCTTCACATTGATGTTTAGAACAATTTCATCACTCAAAAAGGAAACCCCACACCCATTACCAGTCACTTACCATTCCCTGACTCCTTATCCCAGGTAATCACTAATCTATCTTCCATTTGTTTCTGTTTATTCTACACATCTTGTGTAAAAGAAACCATAAAATGTGGTCTTCACTGGCTAGCTTCTTTCCCTTAGTGTATTATTTTCAAAATTCACCCCTATTTACCTTTGTTCCCTTATAGACCTCCAGCTCAGTGAATTCAAAACCTGACATTAGAATATCATGGGAAGAGGAAGAGGCAGGAGTGGGTGCCAGAATGGCATTAATATACAGATTTCTGGGTGTTTAGATTTAATAAAAGTTGAAATAAAGTACTGATACTCAGGGAAGCTCGGGTGGTGAGGGTCCTTGGTCCACTCTTAGATGGAAATCAAAGGCGGACTTGAGCAGCTAAGATCAAAAAGGTTTTATTTACAGAGAAGAGAAAGGAAAGGCTGCATGGGATCATGCAGCAGGACTTGGGAACTGGTGGTTCCCTGGGTCAGGTTGAAAACTGGGTTTTATAGCTTTTTTTTTTTTTTATTGCCCAAGGGTGGAGATTTTGGCAAACGGATGTCTAAAGAGAAGTGTCTCTCTCCTTGGTGTGAACAGATGTTCCTTGGGAAGGAGAAGGGGCGTTTTTCGCCCCCTGGCTAATTGACACCTTTTGGGAATACATGGACCTCCTGTAGTCTACCCTTCAGTATCAAAAAAAAAAAAAAAAAACTACTATATCAACCAGCTAATGAAAAGCCATATGAACTGATGGAGTCAAAACATTTGACAAAAATGAATATTCTTTACTGATAAAAAAAAAAAAACAAACAAAAATCCCCTCAAAACAAAAAGAAACTAAAAAATTAGGAGGGGAAACTTCTTCAATCTAAAGAACATACATAGCAAAATACTACTAGACTCCTATGAATGGTGAGAAGCTGGACATTTCCCCAAGACTGGGAATGAAGCAAGCATCACCTCTCACCACCCTGTTCAGCCTCACCACTTTAAGTTCTAGCTGACACAATAAGGCAAGAAAAAAATTTAAAAGTATTCAACTGAAAGACTGCCCCTTTTCAAATGCCAATATGAATCCCAGTTGTGACCAGCTGTCAATCAGGGTTGCTACACACCCCCTACCTCCAGTTTGATAATTTGCCAGATGGCTCACAAACTCAGGGAAATATACTTATGGGGTCATTATAAAGGATACAGATGGCTAGATGAAGAGGTCCAGGGTCCAAGGCAGGCACTTCTGTTCCCCTGCAGCTGGGGGCATCTGATACTTTCTCCAACTAGGAAGTTTATCAAATCCCTTACTCAAAAGCTTTCACAGACCTTAACCTCCTGCCCCACTCCAACCTTTTCCTGAGATTTGCAGGTGGAGCTGAAACTTCCAATCCTCTAATAACCTCTTTGTAGCCATCTTACCTATTCTGAAGCTATCTCGGGACCCCTACTCCTAAGTCACCTGATTAGCATAAAATCAGGTGTGCTCTGGAGGACTTGATATTAGTACTCAAAAGACACTTTTGTAACTGAGGAAACACCAAGGATTTTAGAAAAAGTTCTGTACAAAAACCAAATGTCCCATCAGAAGATGCTATCATCTTTAATATTTAGGAAATTATAAGCAATTTAGGGTCTCTGTGTTAGGAACCTAAAAGATAAAAAAAAAATAGTTCTCGATACTCAGGTTCTACCACAGATGGGAATTATTCAGAAAAAAACAAAAGTCGCATGTGTACCAAACATTTAAGAGATTTTTTAAAAAATCCTTCCAAACATTTCCTAAATAATATAGTGTAACTATTTACATGACATTTATATTACATTAGGCATTATAAATAACCTAGTGATCTAAAGTATATACATGGGAGGGCATGTGAAGGTCATAAGTAAATATCATTTCATAGAATGGATGCAAGCATCCACAGATTTGGGTATCTCCAGGGGAACAATCTCCAATGGGTACCAAAGGATAACTGTATTTCTTATTATAGTAATATACTGTATCATTTCAACATATACTATTGTAATAAAGAACTACAGTTAGTTTAAAAAAAAAGGTGTAAAAAGATGGCTGCCAGGGTTTCTGGGTAGGGAAGGATGAATAGGTGGTTCATTTTTAAGGTGGACATTTTCATTTTAAATAGGACATTTTTAAGGTAGTATCTACCGTATATACTATAGTAGTGGATACATGTTGCTATTCATTTGCCAAAACAAATAGAATGTTCAACACAGAGTGAACCCTAATGTAAAGAGTGGAATTTAGTTAATAATGTATCAATACTGATTCATACTGTAACAAAGGTACCTCGCTGAGCTGTGGGGTTAAAAAGGTAGGTATGTGGGAACTTTAATATCAGCTCAGAGTTTCTGTAAACCTAAAACTTCTCTTAAAAAAATTTTAACTGTGTTCTTGCCAAATACAACTGATATTATAAAATCTTACCCTGATGCACAGTATGAGGAACGGGTAAAGATAAAACTTACCAGGTTGAGACACAAGAAAAAAGGATTTCTTTCTTTCAGTTGTACAAGCTCTCTCAATGTCATCAATTAGAAGGTAATCAAAATTTTCTTCTTTTATCAGATTAAGAATATCCTAAAATTTATTCCTTTCAATTTCTTTTTTAATCACCTGTGACACCTGTTTTAATCACCTATGAAAGTCGTATCTGGCTTGCTGCCTAGAGAAAGGTATCCAGTTTGTCATAGTAATTTCTGTACTCCTAGTCCGCTGCACTTGAATGTATGTGATGACTTCAATTTAACATTCTACTGTACAACCCATCACCTTTAAAGCTTTCTAAAACCAGACTATACCACATAAATGAGCTGTGTTAAGGACCAAGCCATTGTTAAAAACTTAATCTTCAAAAAAAGTAAAATTATGCTCCCTAGGAATTCCTATGGCATTTCATTAAATTCATTGATTTGCAGAGCAATCTTAAAGCTGGACCACTTTTTTAAAAAATCAACAATTTTTCAAAAATTATTAATAGATTATATTCACTCACACAGGATGTTTATCTCTTTACCTCTTTTCAGAGGATCAATGTTCCTAATGATAGGCAGCAACTAGACTAAGCCATGGCTGATGGCCACAAGAGGAACAAAGAAAGAAAAATCATTGTAGTTAAATTTCCCAACTCCACAGATGATCTGTCTCTGTTAAGATTTAGTAACCATAGGCCAGGGGATATCACAGGATGTTCTGAAGTCAGCCACTCACCTAAAGCTTAATCCTTTCTTTACTCAAAGAGTAATCCACACTCTAAACATCAGTTAGGCCTGGGGCTTCGAGTTTACACAGGTAATCTCTTTAACAAGCCAGAGACCCAGGCCCAGGAACCCATCCCAGGGGCCAAACAGACCTGGGGCTAAGAGTGCCACAATAAATATTCCAACTCCAACTCCAGACTCATTCTTCTTACTCTAGAAGCAAACTACTTTCAGTCTATTGAAAGAGTATTCCTTTTCTAATAAAGTTTACTATTACTTTTACTATATTTTTACATCTTGGTTGACTTCTTCTGTTGTTGGATGCAAGAACTGAGGTATTTACCAGAGCTAAAGCTTTCTGGCAACATTTTTTGATGCAGTGACCCAGATATCACGTCTTGACTTGGATCCAATTAATCTATTCCTGCAAGATGTAAAAATTGTCTTTACTGCCTCTCTCCACAGGTTGAGGACATGCCTATTCTCTCTCCTCTGCCAGCACCTTTCTATTTGGATTCTGACTGCTTTCCCTTCCTCACCCAATGTTATCTTCAGGCAGCTTAGGGTTTCTTCCACATGCCCTTGTGCCATTACCACCAGGTAACTAAGTTCCAGCTGCTTTCTTTTCCTACCAGGTACTCACCCGACTCTCTAACCTACTTTTTCCGAACTTCAGGCCTGTTTTCCTATATGGATGCCATCCTCTGTCTGCACCCACTGTTCCAATCTTTTGGACTGGGTCTCTCCTTTTTGGACTATTGCCTGAAGAAAACCTTATTTCAAATTAGGCATTTCCTTTGTTGTTAGGCTACTGCCAAATCTTTTCAAGGCTTCCCTTTGTGCTGTCTAGAATGGCCCAGGCCAGAAGAAATAGACAAAGCAGGACTGTTCCCTGGGACAGATCAAGAGCCTGATGGAGCTGACAAAAGGTCTCACCAACTCCAATCAAGGGTGCCAAAAACATTTGGAAAGGGCTTCAAGGTGCCTTCACCTGCCAATCCGACCCAGGTCTGAGCATCCCAGAATCCAGAAAGGCTGACTCATGGCAGGCCAAGAGCAGGTGAGTGCAGATATTCCTAAAGACCTGACCCTCCCAGGCATGGGTGCAGGGTGGCCCCATACCCACTCATAGTTCATTCAGAGGCCAGGTGGCAGGAAAAACATCAAGGGACACTTTTCCTTTTCCTTGTCTATGTTCCAAACTCCATATTGTTGTAATAAAAAATCCCTGGGATTCTGTTGACCATCCGACCCTGAAGACTGGCTCCTCTGAGATGCTCAATTTAAAAATAAACACAGATAAAATAATCTACAGCATAATTTCCTGCCCCTACCCTTTCTGGAAGTTGGTGAGTAAGACTAAAGTTCCAACACTCAAGTCCTCTAATAACCCGGTTTTTTTCTTCCTTCCCTTCCCTTCCTCCTTCCCTTCCCCCTTCCCTTCCCCTCCCTTCCCTTCCCCTCCTTTCTTTCTTTTATTCATATGTGCATATGATGTTTGGGTCATTTCTCCCCCATTCCCCCCGCCCCTTCCCCTTCCCCCCATCTCTTCCCTCTGCTCTCCTATCTCCTCACTTCTGAGCAGAAACTGTTTTGCCCTTATCTCTAATTTTGTTGAAGAGAAAGTATAAACATTAATAAGGAGGACCAAGGGTTTTTGCTAGTTGAGATAAGGATAGCTATACAGGGAGGTGATGCGCATTGATTTCTTATACATGTGTGTTACATTCTACATTGATTCTTCTCGAACTAACCTTTTCTCTAATTCCTGGTCCCCTTCTCCCATTGGCCTCAGTTGCTTTAAAGTTTCTGCATTAGTTCCTCTGCATTGAGGACATCAAATGCTTTCTTGTTTTTTGGGTGTCTTACCTATCCTCATACCTCCCTTGTGTGCTCTCACTTTATCATGTGATCAAAGTCCAATTCCCTTGTTGTGTTTGCCCTTGATCTAAAGTCTCATATGAGAGAGAACATACGATTTTTGGTCTTCTGGGCCCAGCTAACCTCGCTCAGGATGATGTTCTCCAGTTCCATCCATTTACTTGCGAATGATAACATTTCATTCTTCTTCATGGCTGCATAAAATTCTATTGTGTATAAATACCACATTTTCTTAATCCATTCGTCAGTAGTGGGGCATCTTGGTTGTTTCCATAACTTGGCTCTTGTGAATAGTGCTGCAATAAACATGGGTGTGCAGGTGCCTCAGGAGTAACCTGTGTCACAGTCTTTTGGGTATATCCCCAAGAGTGGTATTGCTGGGTCATATGGTAGATCTATGTTTAGATTTTTAAGAAGCCTCCAAATTTTTTTCCAGAGTGGTTGTACTAGTTTGCATTCCCACCAACAGTGTAAGAGGGTTCCTTTTTCCCCACATCCTCACCAACACCTGTTGTTCGTGGTGTTTCTAATGATGGCTATTCCAACAGGGGTGAGATAGAATCTTAGTGTGGTTTTGATTTGCATTTCCTTTATGGCTAGAGATGGTGAGCATTTTTTCATGTGGTTTTTGGCCATTTGAATTTCTTCTTTTGAGAAAGTTCTGTTTAGTTCACTTGCCCATTTCTTTATTGGTTCATTAATTCTGGGAGAGTTTAGTTTTTGGAGTTCCCTATATATTCTGGTTATCAGACCTTTGTCTGATGTGTAGCTGGCAAATATTTTCTCCCACTCTGTGGGTGGTCTCTTCAGTTTAGAAAGCATTAATTTTGTGAGCAGAAGCTTTTTATTTTTATGAAGTCCCATTTGTCTATATTTTCTATTAGTTGCTGAGCTGCTTGGGTTCCACTGAGGAAGTCCTTGCCTATACCTATTACTTCCAAAGTATTTCCTGCTCTTTCCTGTACCAACTTCAGGGTTTGGGGTCTGATATTAACGTCCTTGATCCATTTTGAGTTTATACTAGTACAGGGTGATAAACATGGATCTAGTTTCAGTTTTTTTGCAGACTGCTAACCAGTTTTCCCAACAGTTTTTGTTGAAGAGGCTATCTTTTTTCCATCTTATATTTTTAGCACCTTTGTCAAAAATAAGTTGGGTATAGTCGTGTGGCTTCATATCCGGGTCCTATATTCTGTTTCACTGGTCTTCATGTCTATTTTTGTGCCAGTACCATGCTGTTTTTATTGCTATTGCCTTGTAATATAGTTTGAAGTTGGCTATTTTGATACCTCCAGCATTGTTCTTTTTGCTGAGTATTGCCTTGGCTATTGGTGGTCTCTTTTGTTTCCAAATGAATTTTAGGGTAGATTTTTCAATCTCTTTGATGAATGACATTGGGATTTTGATGGGAATTGCATTAAACATGTAGATTTTTTTTTGATAGTATAGCCATTTTTACTATGCTGATTCTACCAATCCATGAGCATGGGAGATCTCTCCACCTTCAAGAGTCTTCCTCAATCTCTTTCTTCAGAAGTTTATAGTTTTCCTTGTAGAGGTCATTCACATCCTTTGTTAAGTTTATTCCTAGGTATTTGATTTTTTTTGAGGCTATTGTAAATGGTATTGTTTTCATGCATTCTTTCTCACTTTGTTCATTATTAGTGTACAGAAATGCTAATGATTTTTCTATGTTGATTTTATATCCTACTACCTTGCTTTAGTTGTTGATGTTGTCTAGGAGTTTTTGGGTAGTGTTTTTTGGGTTTTTGAGGTATAGGATCATATCATCTGCAAATAGAGATATTTTGACAGTTTCTTTACCCATTTGTATTCCTTTTATTCCTTCTTCTTGCCTAATTGCTCTGGCTAGGAATTCCAGTACTATGTTGAATAGGAGTGGGGATAGTGGGCATCCTTATCTCATTCCTGATTTTAGAGGGAATGTTTTCAGTTTTTCACCATTAAGTATAATGTTGGCTGTAGGTTTGTCGTATATAGCTTTTATAATGTTGAGGTACTCTCCTTCTATTCCTAGTTTTCTTAGAGCTTTTATCATGAAATGGTGTTGGATCTTATCAAAGGCTTTTTCTGCATCTATTGGGATGACCAAGTTAACCTGGTCTTTCTTTTTTTTTTCTAATTTTTATTGTTTTATTATTCGTATGTGCATACAATGCTTCAGTCATTTCTCCCCCCCACCCCCACCCCCTCCCTTACCACCCACTCTGCCCCCTCCCTCTCCCCCCCCACCCCTTCGATGCCTGGCAGAAACTATTTTGCCCTTATCTCTAATTTTGTTGAAGAGAGAGTATAAGCAATAATAGGAAGGAAGGGGTTTTGCTAGTTGAGATAAGGATAGCTATACAGGGAGTTGACTCACATTAATTTCCTGTGCATGTGTGTTACCTTGTAGGTTAATTCTTTTTGATCTAACCTTTTCTCTAGTACCTGGTCCCCTTCTCCTATTGGCCTCAGTTGCTTTTAAGGTATCTGCTTTAGTTTCTCTGCGTTGAGGGCAACAAATGCTAGCTAATTTTTTAGGTGTCTTACCTATCCTCACACCTCCCTTGTGTGCTCTTGCTTTTATCATGAGCTCAAAGTCCAATCCCCTTGTTGTGTTTGCCCTTGATCTAATGTCCACATATGAGGAAAAAATACGATTTTTGGTCTTTTGGGCCAGGCTAACCTCATTCAGAATGATGTTCTCCAATTCCATCCATTTATAACCTGGTCTTTCTTAAGAGCAGCTCTTTCCAAGACTATCTAGATGTCCTCCTCTAACATTTTACTAGCAAAAACTCAGGTTTAAGGGACTCATTATGAATCACAAAAGGCAGTCAAGAAATTCCAATGGTCTTAGGAACTTTGTGACATGCACCAAATATAATTTCATATTATGCTAGACCTAGCTTCTTCAGCAATTCACTTCACTGGTCGTCTTACGTCATCTGATACTGCTCTACAACTGAAATACTATACAAGCAAATATTACTATCTCACTCGCTGCAGCTATTTCTCTTTCTAGTCTCTGCTTTCTTACTATAGCCTAGTTCTAGTCCTTGCCTGACCCTTTTCCCTGCTTCAAATCTAATGGAGCAGAATAGACAGACAAAGCAATAGGAAAGTTAAAAATAGTATTAAAAGGGCCAGACTCAGAAATTAGAATCAGAAAGTAAACTGAAAAAGCAGAGCAGCAAGCTTTAGAATGTTAGGTTTAAGAACAGGAGACATAAAGGGACTATATGCATTTGCCTCCTCCTTTGAAATGTGAAGAATCTACAAAGATTCTTGAATGGGTAGAGAGACAGACATTTAGAAGGCACATCTGGCATATGGAAGTCCTGAAACTCACCTATCATCCTTGAGTTTCAGATAGGCCTAAAGCACATCTACATGTTTTAGAATAAAAAACAGCACCTAGAACCATTTCTCTAATGAGACAATGGTTGCTAAACAACATGAATACTTGTATTCTCCCAGCCCAGAAAGTATAAAGACCCAAGATAAGAACCATCATTTGCAGTCTTTACTCCCATTTCTTGCATGGGGATAAGGAAATGTCTTTCCCTTTTTCCATTTCTCCCTATTTCATACTGTTGTGCTAAAACAAATCCTTGCTAAAACTTCTACCTTATGAGAGTCTCCTTTTTGTGAGATTCCTTAAAGTTCTTTTCATGTGTGGATCTGCAGTTCCTGTGATTTTGTGTGGAAACTGGGAAGCAGAAGGAACCTTCTCATTCCTCATCCTGTAACATCTACATAACCCTTGGTTTCACCTATGAGGTCCTTATCCAGCCTAGATTCTACCTTGCATTACTTGGATTACTACCATATCCTCCTGCAATACCAACCCAGAAAATCCAACCTTGGAGCCGTATCAACTGTTCTTCCACAACTATATCTCCATAGCTGAGCACTGCTAACAAAAACACACGAGTAAATTAGTGGCAGTATACATTGACAGCACATCATCCTATCTCTGAAAGGCTCTGTGAATGCTGTGTGATAGGCCAGGATGGTTTCTGATCAACGTTCTCTCACATGCTCCTTGAGACAAAGAACCAGCAAAAAATAGGCAGACTTGCACTCCATATAACAGGCAGGCAGCTGCACTTTTTGTGATCCAGCAGAAAAACAAGGATTTACAGGCAAACTGGTTGAGACCAGTAACCACCAAATTAGGCACAAATCTGACCTAGGACAAATTATATATTATAGTATATAATACATCAGCTAGTACAATTTCCACCTGGGGATAGGGAGCTATAATAGAAGTCACATGCACACTGGAAATTTCCTCCCTTCCCACAGGGGGAAAAAAGCATAAATATTCAAACCCTTACTCTTAAAATGCTATATCTATGGAGTAGTCTGCTATACTTCTTTCCTATAATAAACTTTTACTTTTTATTCACATCAGAACTGTCTGATTTCTATTCCGCAGGAGACAAAGGACCCACTCAGCCAGTGACACCCTCAGGGACTATTCTCCAACTTTTCCAATCTCATCAAGTGATTACACTTTATTTTCAGCTAATTATAAATACAACATATGTCAGATCATGACTCTCTCTGCAAACTCTCCAATTTATCTTGCTGAGTAAGAGCCTAAAAAACCCAAGTGGGCTCCATGACCAAGGACACAGTAACTCAAGTAATGTGAAGTTACAAGGAAATCATAGGCTTGGGGAGCCCTGTTAAAAGGAGCTGCCTGGGAGCTGTGGCTTTGCTTTAGAGAAGAAACTTGTATTCTGTCACCCAAACACAAGAGCCCAAGCTTATTGAAGGGGCATAGCCATGCAGCTGGCCTGCCACTGGCCCACAATGTCACAGGGACTTCAAGTCCAGGCTACATGACCCCTAGATGCCGCAAGCTCTGCTGCCACCACCACCAATGGCAGGTTACCTGGCCTACAATTAGCCTGATCCATTGCTGGAGTGGTGTTACAAGCTGGGCACCACACCCCCACTACTATGCGTACCACAAACCTCTAAAACCTCTAAACTACGAGTACCACCTCCTCTACATGGTTATCAGAGTCAGAAGGGTTCTCTGATCCCACCACCTCATATTTCATGGCCAAAGCCATGACTATAGCTGAAGGGGTATAGGGACTGTCTAAATGGGACCAAAGCCAGTGTAGCATACCAAATTAATACCTAAGACAAATCTGTAGAAGAAAGACATTTACTACAAAAGCCACCATATATAAAAGAGGTAGAAACAACTGATCCACCAAATGTACAAATCTCAGTATAAGGACACAAAAACTTTGAAAAAAAAGTTAGCGAAGGAAGTCAGCAATCTAGCAACAGATCCCAAAGAAAAGGATATGAAATATCTGATAAAAAAATTGAAAGAATGATTTTCAGGAGACTCAATGAGATTCAAGAGAATACAGAAAGACAATTCTATAAAATTAGGAGCATAATTTATGTAAGAATGAGAAATTCAGGACAAAGATAAAGAACATGAAACAGAATCAAACAAATAAAGAATTCAACAACTCAAAAAAGATACAATTGAAAGCTTTAAAAAAAAGACTGGATCAAGCAGAAGAAATAATATCTAAACATGAAGACAGGACTTTGTTTTGTTTTGGAAACAGGTTCCCACTATGTAGCCCAAGCTAGCTTGGAACTCATAATCCTCCTGCCTTAGCCTATGGGTGTTAAGATTACAGACATGAATCATCACGCCTGGTAAGACAAGACTTTTGAAATATCTCAGTCAGCCAAAAAAACAAAAAAAAGAAAGAAAGAATAAAGACAGCTCCCAATATTTATGGAAAACTATTAAACAAATGTTCCTATTTTGGGTCATCCTGAAGGCAAGAGAAGGAAAAAAGATATAGTTGATGAAATAACATAAGAAAACTTTCCACAAGTACAGGTAACCCATAGGACCCCAAATAAACATGAACAGAAAAATTCCTCACTGAGGCATATTGTAGTCAAACTATAAAAAGTACAAGACACAGAGGGAATTCTGAAAATAGCAAGAGAAAAGCACCACTTCACATTTGAGGACTAATAGCAGATTTCTCAGCACAAACTGTATAGGCCAGGAGAGAATGGAATAGCACATTCAATGTTCTGTAAGAAAAAAAAAAGCCACCAAAAATGGTGTACTAGCAAAGCTATCCTTCAGAAATGAAGGAGAAATAAACCCAAACAGATTCTGAGGGAATTTATTACCACTAGACTGACCTTACAAAGGATGTTTAAAGGAGTCCTACACCAAGAAACAAAAGAAAGATAACTACCATCATGAAAGTATAAAACCCATCAGAAGAGCAGATACTCAAAAAAAGAAATATAAAGAATCAAGCTTTATCAGTACAGTAAACCACCAAACCACAAAGATGAACAGAGAGGGAACAAAAAGGATACTCAAAATAAGACAGAAGAAAATTAACAAAATGACAGGAGTAAGACTATACTTAATTATAACCTTTAATGTAAATGTACTAAATTTCCCAATTAAAACATATGGTCTAGCTGAATGGATTTTTAGAAAAACAAGACCCAAGGATATGCAGCTATAAGAAACTCACTTTACCAGTAACACATGCACACAGAAAGTACAGAAAAAGATATTCCATGAAAATGGAAACCAAAAGCAAGCAGAAATAGCTATACTTATTTCAGAAAAAAGCAGACTTTAAGACAAAAACTATAAAAGGAGGCAAAGAAGGTCATACAGCAATCAAGGTATCAATTCAACATGAAGATACACTGATTACAAATATGTATGCACCTAATGCTACAACACCTAATATTATTAAAACAAAATATCCCTTTATTAGACCTAAAAGGAAAGATGGACTCCAAGGCTATAATAGTGGGGGACTTCAACACCTCATTTTCATCACTCATACAGAACAATTAAACAAAGAAATACCAGAGTTTAATATACTATGAACCAAATAGACTTTACAAAACATTTCATCCAACAACTTCAGAATACACATTCTTTTCATCCACACATGGAACATTCTTTAGAACAGACAACAAAACAAATCTCAAGAAATTTAAAACATCTAAATTATACCATGTACCTTTTTTATACGCAGCAAAACCAGGTATCAACAACAAAAGATGCTCTAGAAATTATACAAATACATAGAGCTTGAGCAACACACTTCTGAGCAATGGGTCAAAGGAATAAAAAGGGAAATTACAGCATTTCTTGAAACAAATAAAAATGGAAATATACCAAAACTGATGGAATTCACAAAAAGAAGTACAAAGAGGGACATTCATAGCAATATGAGTCCACATTTAAAAACAAAGATTGCAAATAAACAACTTAATTATTCATCTTAAGGACTTAGAAAAGCAAGAAAAATATTCAAAATTAGTAAAATAACAATGATCAAAGCAGAAAAGAACTGAAGTAGAGATGAAAAAGTACAAAAGGTCAGCAAAATTTTTTTTTAAAAAAAGATAAACAAACCTTTATCCTGACTAATCAAGAAAAAAAGAGAGACCCAGACAAAACCAGAATGATAAAAGAGACATTACAACTGATGCAATGGAAATATGAAGGATCATCAGTACAGGCTATTAAAACATATTGTAAAACTTGAAAGAACTGAGTAAATTTCAAAAATGAGTAAAGAGATTGAATCATTAGTAAAGTCTTCCAACAAAGAAGAGCCCAGAACAGATGGACTCATTGCCCAGCTCTACTAAACTTTCAAGGAAGAACTAACTCAAATTGTTCCCAATTTAGAAAAAATAAAAATAAAACCTGAAAGGGAGAGAACTCTTCTAAACTTATTCTACAAGAGAAGACCTACACAGCTGGTGGAAATAGTATAGCCATTATGCAGAACAGAAAGGAGGTTCCTCCAAAAACTAAAAATAGACCTACCATATATGATCCTGCAATCACTCCTCTGGATATCTATTGAAAGGAAATGAACTCAGCATGGCAAAGCATTATTCACAATGGCCAAGACACAGAATCAACCTAGATGCCCATGATGGATGAATGGATAAAGAAAATATGGAATATGTACACAACAGACTATTAACCAGCCATAAAGAATCAAGTCCTATCCAGACATGGTGATACATATCTATAATCCTAACTACTTGGGAGGATCATCATTCAAGGCAAGCCCAGGAAAAGGTAGCAAGATCCCATCTCAACGAATAAGCTGGGCATGGTACCCCATGACTGTAATCCCAACTATGTAGGAGGTGCTGGTAGGAAGTACACCGTCTAAGGGGGAGGAAGGATAGGAGGTGGTTGGAAACCAAACACTAAACACAGTTGGATAATAGGAATAAATTGTCATGTTCCATAGGACAGTAAACCTAGCATATATTTTATAAAGAACTAGAAGAGACAAACTTGACTGCAAACATAAATGGTAAGGAGGTGGAAATGCTAATTATCCTGATTTTAACAGTACATGCTGTATATGTGTTGAAATAGCCCATAAATATGTTCAATTATTACACATTAATAAAAATTCAGCTTGATATTCATGCTAAAGATAAGATGGATACATTTTCAAATAAAAGTCCCTAAATACTGCAGATGTACTATGGTCTAAATGCGGGAATGCCCCTTAATAGGAAATTCTAACCTGCAAGGTGATGGTATCAGGGTCTTGACTCTTAGAAAGGTATCTAGGTCCTAAGGCTAGAGACTTCATAGATGGGATTAGTGCCCTTATAAAGGGGACGCCAGAAGGCTTGTCAAGCATTTCACCATGTGAACTTACATGGAAACAGCTGTCTATCAACCAAGAAGTGGGACTTCATCAGACAACTACTCTGTAGAATCTCGAGGCATCTTCACCTTGAATTTCCAGCCTCCAGAACTGTAAAAAATAAATTTCCACGGTGTATAAACGACTCGTGTGCGTGCATGTGGTATGTAGCCCAGGCTGGCCTAAAACCTGCAATCCTCCTCCCTCCACATCCAGCACTGGGGTTACAGGGATATGCTACCATGTCCAGGTAAGGCATCCACTTACATTGTTATAATAGCTTGAATAGCCTAAGACAAAACATACTCTTCCTGAGAAAATTACCTCTATTAATGAAAGAATAAAAACTAAAAACTGTGAAACATGAGAGCTGTACTACTGACAGCAGTATGCTCTCCTAGGAAAGCAGACTGTGAATGCATCTGAACTTGAAACATGAGATCAACTTCTAGGGTGGCTCTTTTGGTGCCGCTGGTTTTCCTCCAGCTCTCATCACTTACTGTTATGGTGACTTGGTCATATTCTTATCCGTACTTATAACTTTGAACTGTAGAGTAAGTATAAGAAAGTAGCAGGGTACCAGTGGCTCATGCCTGTAATCCCAGCTACTTGGTAGGCTAAGAGCGGGAGGATGGTGGTTCTAAGCAAAAACTTTGCAAAATCCCATTTCAACAGAAATAAAGCTGGGAGTAAAGGTACAAACCTGTCATTCCAGGTATAGTAAGAAGCTTAAAAGAGGAGGACCACAGTCTAGGCCAGCCTGAGCAAAAGGTGAGACCTAGCTCTAAAACAGCTAGAGCAAAAAGGGTTGGAGGCATAGCTCAAGCAATAGAGCCCCTGCCTAGCAAGTGGAAGGGAGGGAGGAAGAGAGGGAGGGAGGAAGAGGGGGGGGGGAAGAAGAGAGGGAGAGAGGAAGAGAGGGAAGGAAAGAAGGAAGGCCTCTTCTCACAGCACACTTCTCCACTTTCAGAGCACTTCTTTAAGATTCACACCAATACCTGTATCACACCATGTGTCCATATGTACATAATCTTGAATATAGTGGAACATGTGAATTAGCACAAACATACTTATGGTTCCTGAAAATAACACTTCAGTGAGTTGGCAAAGACCAGCAAACGATGTCTGAGGCCAAGGGCAGCAGCCTCACTTCTTTCCTGTCCCAACAGTAAGGGAAATGACTCCACTACACTGACTTCATCTCCTACTACTAGAGCCCCCTACTTCTTTGGGGTTAGTAGCAGCAGAGTAACTTTGCTATAAATATTTTTTATACATCTCCTATTTTCCCCAACATTACCAAAGGAAATTCACGTTTAGTTTTCTTAACAGGATTATCACTTCTCTAGGAGTCTGACTGAACCTAGGTACTTTCTTTTGTACTTTCTGAGTACCGAGAATGTACCAATATAAAATGGTTTTAAAACAAATTAATATGTTTTTAATGACCAAATCCTTGACATTATGCAGAATTATAACTGTTTGGCACTTAGACCACCTAGTAAAATATACAGTCAATGACTTCAAGTAGCTTATGATCTAGTTATGAAAAGGTATAGTCCAAGATGTGAGGCAAACAACAAATACAGTAGACCCTTGGTATCCATGGCTATGTGGTTGCAAGGAGACTGCTTTTGAGGAAAAACCACAAATGCTAAAGAAGCATAGATTTCAGTACTGTGCTGTGGATGTTTGACTTGTTTTTCCCATAATGTCACCCAAATTTCACTAAAGACAAGCCACCTTTCACCAAATCTCAAATTTTCACTTTATCACTTCAATTAAGCACATTCACTTTTACTTTTCTTTTTGAGCACCATTTGCTTTTCAGAGGCAGATTTTCACAAAATAAAGGGAAGGTAAATGCTCAGCTGATTGCACAATGACAATATGGGAGTGACTGAGTGTTTCTCCCAATCAACTGAGCTGCATAATGCACACAGGGGAATTTAAAGTCTTTGCTTTTGAAATTTCTTTTGATTTTCATTATTTTTTCACTGCCCTTGGTCAAAACCATGTGTAATAAATCTATTGAGTTTTAAGTTTATAAACATTATTAGTTATTAGGGAGGGGGAAAAACAAGAGAAATCTATTTGTGAAGTGTAGTGATCAGATGAAAGCAACCCAGGATACATCTGAAAAACAGACTTGGAAGCAAAGGAGAGGTTGGTGGCTGGTGGAGGGTTCCAAGTAGTACAGCACCTGCCTAGCAAGCATGAGGCCCAAGTTCAAGTTCAAACCCCAGTGCTGGCAAAAGAAAATAAAGAAGAGAGATGGGGTGTGGGGGGGGAGGTCATTTTAGGTTAAGGTAGAAGTGATGAGTTGATGTAAAGAAGGTCTTTATAGGGTGTATTAGTTACTTTTATCATTGCTATGACAAAATATCGCTCATAAACAGCTTAAAGCAAAGAAGGATTTATTTCGGCTCATGGTTTCCAAGGTTTCAGTCTCTAGTCCTTGGCTCTGTTGATTCTGGGCCCATGGTGAGGCAGAACATCATGCTGACAGGAACATGTAGAAGAGGAGGCTGATCACCTATGGCAGACAGGAAGTAGAGAGGAGGGGACTGGGATTGAGGAAGAACCATTGAAGGCACTCCTGCAGTGACCTACTTCTTCCAACTAGACCTCACCCTCCTAGTTCCCACCACCTTCCCAATATAGCACCTAACCAGCTTGGGACCAGGACTGTAACACAAAAACCTGTGGGGGACATTTCATATTCAAAAAGTAGAAATCAACCTGGAATTCTAGATTAGAATTGTAATGTACTTATAGAATTGCAAAGGACATGTGAATTCTTAAGCAGCAGCTATAAATTTGTGCAAGGGAGCTGCACTTTACTTAGGTAAAGTAATATGTAGCAACAAGTAAAGTACGCACCCTTGCAGTGGTTTCTGAAACAGCTTTTCACTTTGTAGAGATCTGTTTGATTGCTGTATGACCTTCTTTGCCTTTTATAGTTTTTGTCTTAAAGTCTGCTTTTTTCTGAAATAAGTATAGCTATTTCTGCTTGCTTTTGGTTTCCATTTTCATGGAATATCTTTTTCTGTACTTTCTGTGTGCATCTGTTTGAAACAATTATATAACTGTTCAGTCTTCTATGACCTTTCATTTTGTACACAGGAACCACCTGAAGACAAAACAGAATAAGCTTAATTCAGGATCCTGGATTACTGCTTCCTGAATTATATGTAATTTTGCATTCTTTACTATTAGCTTATATATCCACCATTAAAGAAATATCAAAACTGTGAGCCTAAAGAACTGGATAAGAAATAATTTATCATTTTGAAAAAAAATGATTGAGGAGGGCGCCCCTAGCCCCAGAGAGTGGGGGAGGGGCACTCCCTCAGGCAAATTGTAAATAAACAAGCCAGCCAGAGAAGCCAGGAGCAACAGCACCCGCCCAGCAACCTTGGACAGGGGAAAGCTTGTAACTGCGACTGTTGTGTAGAAAGCACCACCGGAGACTGGGGGAGGGCCACTCCTCATGCAAAAAAGAGGGCAATTGCAAATGGGGGATAGGGCTGTGTACTGGAGAAAACAAAACAGACACATGTTCAGGAGAATTCTAAACAAACAAAGCCTGCAGCAGCAGATGGCTGACAGTAGGAGGTAGGTGAGCCACAGCCTCCAATAGACATTCATAAAGCTGTCCCCAGACTCCCCCCCCACTTTTTTCCTTTGATAAGACAACAACCCCGGATGCTGAAGGACTAACTGAAACTGCATTGCATTTGAACTTGGGATATTTTTGTTTTGTTTTGTTTTTTTCCCCTTTCATGAGAAAACGACAGAAGTACGTCACTGACACTGAGAAGTCTTCAGGACTGGAGACTGAAGGACTAACATCAAAATTATTAAGACTGAAACTTTATAGCATTTGAACTTGGGGTTTTTTTTGCCATTTTTTCATTATTCTCTCTCTGTCTCTCTAATGCCTGTTTAACTTACTATTGATTAGTACAGTATCTCTCCCTCTTTATTGCTTTGGCTCTGTTTTCTTTGTTGTTGTTGTTGGTTGGGGTTTAGTGTTTGTTTTGTTTTGGGTTTTTTTTTTTCCCCTTTTTTACCTTCTTTGCTTTCCCTCTCTTCTCACCCTTCCATTCTAGATATCACCATTGTTATTATTACAAGCTAGACAATACTGAATTATACACAGTACAGGAACAGTAACAGTAGCAAGGGGAATGATGGGAAGATGGAAAAAAAGAGGAAAACCATTTCCTCCCCCAATAATAAGTAAGTACAGGAACCAGAGGGAAATGAAGAAAACAGATACCCAGATCCAGACTCCAACAAAACAAAGATAAACTATGCCAAAGAACCCAACGAAGCCCACAAGAACACCCTGAAAGAAGAAATCCTACAAGAAATCAATGAGAATTTTATAGAGATGATACTGGATATGGTCAACCAAAATGTACAGGAGACACTCAAGAAATTCCAAGACAACAAAAATAGAGAATTTGAGAAAGCACAAGAACAAATAAAAGAAACCACAGAAGCACTGTATAAACACCAAAGTGAAACAAAGGACACTATAAATAAAGAGATAAATGAACTCAGGATGAAAATAGATAATATTAAAGAGGAAGTGACTCAGGATATGAAAAACCTCAGAAAAAAGAATGAAACAGAAATGCAAAACAAAATGAAGGCCAATCCAGCAGACTAGAACAAGCAGAAGACAGAATTTCAAAACTCGAAGATGAAATGGTAATTAAAGGAAAAACCGAAGAACTATTAGTTCAACAACCCAAGACTTGTGAAAAGAAAATGTGAGAACTTACCTACACCATCAAAAGGCCAAACCTGAGAATCATGGGCATTGAAGAAGGAGAAAAGGTTCAAGAAAAAGGAATGCATAACATATTCAACAAAATAATTATAGAAAATTTCCCAAACCTAGAGAAAACTATGCCCATCAGGTACAGGAAACCTTCAGAACACCAAACAGACCTGACCAAAATAGAACTACTCCACGACATATTATCATCAAAACAACAAGTTCAGAGACTTGAGAAAGAATATTGAAGGCTGTAAGAGAGAAAAAACAAATAACATACAAAGGTAAACCCATCAAAATCATAGCAGACTTCTCAACAGAAACATTAAAAGCAAGAAGAGCTTGGGGTGAGGTCTTCTGGGCACTGAATGAAAATAACTTCAACCCCAGGATACTCTACCCAGCAAAACTATCATTCAAAATAGATGGAGCAATAAAAGTTTTCTATGATAAGCAGAAACTAAAACAATATATTACCACAAAGCCACCACTACAAAAGATTCTTCAAGGGATTCTGCACACAGAAAGTGAAAACCAACATAACCATGAAAGGACAGGCAGCACCAAACTACAGGAAAAGAAAAAGCAAGAAAGTAGAGAGTAACATTGATTTAGGTACACATAATCAAATCCTCAAACAACTAAGACAACTAAATGACAGGAATCACCACATACCTGTCAATACTAACACTTAATGTTAACGGACTTAATTCTACCATCAAAAGGCACTGTTTGACAAACTGGATTAAAAAGGAAGATTCAACAATTTGTTGCTTACAGGAGACCCATCTCATCAACAGAAATAAGCATAGGCTTAGGATGAAAGGCTGGAAGAAAATTTACCAAGCCAATGGCCCCCGAAAACAGGCAGGAGTAGCAATACTTATCTCTGACAAAGTAGACTTCAAACCTACATGGATCAAATGAAATAAAGAAGGACATTCCATACTAATAAAAGGGGAAATAGACCAAAAAGAAGTAACAAATATCAACCTATATGCACCCAATCTCAATGCACCCAATTTCATCAAACATACCCTGAAGGACCTAAAAGCATATATTAACTCCAACACAGTGATAATGGGAGATTAACACCACTATCATCAATAGATAGGTCATCCAAACAAAAAAATCAATAAAGAAATCCAAGCTCCAAAACATACCATAGAGCAAATGAACCTATGTCCATTTGATGTCTACAGAACATTTCATCCAACTTCTATACAATATTCATTCTTCTCAGCAGCTCACAGAACCTTCTCCAAAACAGATCATATCCTAGGGCACAAAGCAAGCCTCAGCAAATGTAAGAAAATAGAAATTATACCAGCATTCTATCAGATTACAATGCAATAAAACTAGAACTCAACAAAAATGAAGACAAAAAACATGCAAACAGCTGAAAACTGAATAACTCATTGCTTAATGAACAATGGGTCATTGATGAAATAAAAGAGGAAATTAAAAGGTTCCTGGAAATCAATGAAAATGAAAACACAACCTACCGGAACCTATGGGACACAGCAAAGGCAGTCCTGAGAGGAAAGCTTATAGCCATGAGTGCATATATTAAAAAGAATGAAAGATCTCAAATCAATGACCTAAAGATACATCTCAAACTCCCAGAAAAACAAGAACAAGCAAATCCCAAAACAAACAGGAGGGAAATAATAAAAATAAGAGCTGAAATCAATGAAATAGAAACCAAAAAAACCACACAAAGAATTAATGAAACAAAAAGTTGGTTCTTTGAAAAGATAAACAAGACTGCCCTGGCAAACCTGACTAAAATGAGGAGAGAAAAAACCCAAATTAGTAAAATCAGGAATGCAAAAGGGGAGATAACAACAAACACCCTGGAAGTCCAGGAAATCATCAGAGACTACTACTGTGAGAACCTATATTCAAATAAATTTGAAAGTCTTGAAGAAATGGACAGATTTCTAGATACTTATGACCATCCACAACTAAACCAAGAGGAAATTAATCACCTGAACAGATCTATAACACAAAATGAAATTGAAGCAGCAATCAAGAGTCTCCCCAAAAAGAAAAGTCCAGGACCTGATGGATTCTCTGCTGAATTCTATCAGACCTTTAAAGAAGAGCTGATACCAACCCTCCTTAAACTGTTCCATGAAATAGAAAGGAAAGGAAAACTGCCTAACACATTTTATGAAGCCAGTATTATATTTATCCCAAAACCAGGCAAAGACACTTCCAAAAAGGAGAACTGTAGGCCAATCTCCTTAATGAACACTGATGCAAAAATCCTCAATAAAATAATGGCAAAACGAATTCAACACATCAAAAAGGTCATTCACCATGACCAAGTAGGCTTCATCCCAGGAATGCAGGGGTTGTTCAACATACGAAAATCAATAAATGTAATAAACCACATAAGCAGAAGCAAAGACAAAAACCACTTGATCATCTCAATGGATACAGAAAAAGCCTTTGATCAGATCCAACACCATTTCATGATAAAAGCTCTAAGAAAACTAGGAATAGAAGGAAAGTACCTCAACATTATAAAAGCTATATATGACAAACCTACAGCCAGCATTGTACTTAATGGTGAAAAATTGAAACCATTCCCTCTAAAATCAGGAACAAGACAAGGATGCTCACTACCTCCACTCCTATTTAACATAGTACTGGAATTCCTAGCCAGAGCAATTAGGCAAAAAGAAGGAATAAAAGGAAAAGAAACTGTCAAAATATCGCTATTTGCAGATGATATGATCCTATACCTTAAAGACCCAAAAAACTCTACTCAAAAGCTTCCTAGACACCATCAACAGCTATAGCAAGGTAGTAGGATATAAAATCAACATAGAAAAATCATTAGCATTTCTATACACTAATAATGAACAAAGTGAGAAAGAATACATGAAAACGATACCATTTACAATAGCCTCAAAAAAAATCAAATACCTAGGAGTAAACTTAACAAAGGATGTGAATGACCTCTACAAGGAAAACTATAAACTTCTGAAGAAAGAGATTGAGGAAGACTATAGAAAGTGGAGAGATCTCCCATGCTCATGGATTGAGAATCAACATAATAAAAATGTCTATACTCCCAAAAGCAATCTACATGTTTAATGCAATTCCATCAAAATCCCAATGACATTCATCAAAGAGATTGAAAAAACAACCATTAAATTTATATGGAAACACAAGAGGCCATGAATAGCCAAGGCAACACTCAGTAACAAGAACAATGCTGGAGGGCTCACGATACCCGACTTCAAACTATATTATAAAACAATAACAATAAAAACAGCATGGTACTGGCACAAAAACAGACATGAAGACCAGTAGAACAGAATACAGGACCCAGATATGAAGCCACAACTATAACCAACTTGTCTTTGACAAAGGAGCTAAAAATATACGATGGAGAAAAGACAGCCTCTTCAACAAAAACTGCTGGGAAAACTGGTTAGCAGTCTGCAAAAAACTGAAACTAGATCCATGTTTATCACCCTATACCAATATTAACTCAAAATGGATCAAGGATCTTAATATCAGACCCCAAACTCTAAAGTTGGTACAGGAAAGAGTAGGAAATACTTTGGAACTAATAGGTACAGGCAAAGACTTTCTCAATGGAACCCCAGCAGCTCAGCAACTAAGAGACAGCATAGATAAATGGGACTTCATAAACCTAAAAAGCTTCTGCTCACAAAATTAACGCTCTCTAAACTGAAGAGACCACCCACAGAGTGGGAGAAAATATTTGCCAGCTACACATCAGACAAAGGACTGATAACCAGAATATAAAGGGAATTCAGAAAACTAAATTCTCCCAGAATTAATGAACTAATAAAGAAATGTGCAAGTGAACTAAACAGAACTTTCTCAAAAGAAGAAATTCAAATGGCCAAAAGCACATGAAAAAATGCTCACCATCTCTAGCAATAAAGGAAATGCAGATTAAAACCACACTAAGGAAAATTCCAAGATGGCGGCTAGAGGTAGGAAGCAGAAAGCGACCCTCCTATAGTGAAATCTTGGAGAGACACTGGAGACACACTTTGCAGGCATAATCACTGAGAAAAGGCATAACTTTGACCCCTCCACATCTCCAGCCGGCGCAGAGAATCTCCACTTCACGTTAAACGGAGAACCGAGGAGGCCCCTGGGGCCGCCAGTGGCCGGCGCCCATACGGCTTGGGAAGATGCGGACCAGGTGAGCTTCGCGGTACCGCGGTTCCCCCACAGACAAGCCTGGGCCAGAGCAGCATAGCCCCCTGGACAGACTGACCTCCACCCGGGAAAAAAAGAGAAACTGAGTACTAAGCAATAAGAACAGTTAAGACACGCTGGAAAGAGGGTGGGGCGCCCTGAACGCTGAAGATTGGGGGAAGGGAATCCTTCCCGGGACTGTAAATAAACGAGCCGGGCGGGCCGGAGAGCCTCTGGCGGGAGCGGGCGCGCCCAGCAACCAGGAGCGGGGAGCTTGTGAGAGGAGGGAAGACCCACTTCCCAGTGAACTGTAAATAAACATGCAGGCCTGACAACGCGGGGCAGTGTCACCTTTCTCAGTGCTTGGAAAGGGAAAAGCCTGTAGCAGAGGCCCGGCCCCCCCCCCAACAGGAGAACTCTGAGCAAACAAAGCCTGTGGGACCAGGTGAGTGCTAGCTCACCCCAGAGATCTGCATAAATAACGCCACCAGCTACAGGCGGAGAGCAGCAGGCAGGAAAACCACAGTTGCAGATACCACTCTCAGAACTGCCTCCAGACGCTTTTTTTCTTTTTCTCCCTACCTTTGATGAGAGAACAACCGAATTACACCTGCAAGCCGAAAAACTTACTGAAACTGTATTGCATTTGAACTGGGGACACTTGGTGGGTTTTTTTTTTTTTTAATCCTCTGTGTGTGTGTGTGAGTGTGTAGTTTTGTTCTACTTTATGCATCCCCTTTGATGAGACAACTACAGAACAACATCTGAGGCACCAACTCCAGGACTGGAGATTGAGACGGACATCCAAATTATTAAGACTGAAACTGCATTGCATATAAACTTGGAAGTTTTTTTTTTTTTTAATTTTCTATTTTCTATTTTATTTTAATTCATTTTTATAAATAGATATTACTTTCATATACTTATTTTTTATTTTTTTTATCTTTGATTTTCAATCCTCTCTCTGTCTCTCTATTGTCTGTTCAGCTTACTGTCGATTAGTACACTAACACTCCCTGTTTATACCTTTGAAACTCTCTTGTCTGATACCTTGTTCTGCTTTCTCCCTCTTGTCTGTATATTTGTTTTCCCCTTTTCTTTAACTTCTTGCTTTCCATCTCAGCTAACTCTTCCATTCTCAATATTACCATTGTTATTATTACAAGCTAGAAAATACTTAATTGCACACAGTACAGGGACAGTAACAACACCAAGGACAATGACAGGAAGACAGAAAAAAACAAGGAAACCAGTTTCCCCACAGCAAAAAATTAGTACAGGAACCAGAGGGGAATGAAGAGAACAGAAACTCAGAGCCAGACTCCAACAAAATGAAGATAAACTATGCCAAAGGACCCAATGAAGCCCACAAGAATAATTTAAAAGAAGACATACTACAAGTACTCAATGAGAATTTTATAGAGATGATACTGGATAGGGTCAACCAAAATGTACAGGAGACACTCAAGAAATTCCAAGACAATAAAAATAGAGAATTTGAAAAAGCAAAAGAAGAAATAAAGGAAACCATAGAAGCACTGTATAAACACCAAAGTGAAAGAGAGAACACAATGAATAAATGGATAAATGAACTCAGGACAAAAATAGACAACAATAAAGAAGAAAACAGCCAGGATATGGAAAACCTCAGAAAAAAGAATGAAACAGAACTGCAAAACAAAACGGAAGGCCAATCCAGCAGAATAGAACAAAAAGAAGACAGAATCTCAGAACTTGAAGATGAAATGGTAATTAAAGGAAAAACTGAAGAACTATTAATTAAACAACTCAAGACCTGTGAAAAGAAAATGCAAGAACTCACCGACTCCATCAAAAGACCAAACTTGAGAATCATGGGCATCGAAGAAGGAGAAGAGGTGCAAGCGAAGGGAATGCGTAATATATTCAACAAAATAATAACGGAAAATTTCCCAAATCTAGAGAAAGATATTCCCATACACATGCAAGAGGCCTCCAGGACACCAAACAGACCAGATCAAAATAGAACTACCCCACGACATATCATCATTAAAACAACAAGTTCAGAAACTAAGGAAAGAATATTGAAGGCTGTAAGAGAGAAAAAACAAGTAACATACAAAGGTAAACCCATCAAAATCACAGCAGACTTCTCAACAGAAACATTAAAAGCAAGAAGAGCGTGGGGTGAGATCTTCCGGGCACTGAATGAAAATAACTTCAACCCCAGGATACTCTACCCAGCAAAGCTATCATTCAAAATAGATGGAGCAATAAAAGTCTTCCATGATAAGCAGAAACTAAAACAATATGTGACCACAAAGCCACCATTACAAAAGATTCTGCAAGGGATCCTGCACACAGAAAGTGACACCCAACTTAACCATGAAAAGGCAGGCAGCACCAAACCACAGGATAAGAAAAAGCAAGACAGTAGAGAGTAACATCAAGTTAGGTACACACAATCAAACCTTCAAACAACTAAGATAACTAAATGGCAGGAATCACCACATACCTATCAGTACTAACACTTAATGTTAATGGACTTAATTCACCCATCAAAAGACACTGTTTGACAAAATGGATTAAAAAAGAAGATCCAACAATTTGTTGCTTACAGGAGACTCATCTCACCGACAGAAATAAGCATATGCTTAGGATGAAAGGCTGGAAGAAGATTTACCAAGCCAATGGCCCCCGAAAACAAGCAGGAGTAGCAATACTTATCTCTGACAAAGTAGACTTCAAACCTACATTGATCAAACGAGATAAAGAAGGACATTCCATACTAATAAAAGGGGAAATAGACCAAAAGGAAATAATAATCATCAATCTGTATGCACCCAATGTCAACGCACCCAATTTCATCAAACATACCCTGAAAGACCTAAAAGCATATATAAACGCCAACACAGTGGTTGTGGGAGACTTTAACACTCCATTAGCATCAATAGATAGGTCATCCAAACAAAAACTCAATAAAGAAATCCAAGATCTAAAATATGCAATAGATCAAGTGGACCTAGTAGATGTCTACAGAACATTTCATCCAACCTCTACACAATATACATTCTTCTCAGCAGCCCATGGAACCTTCTCCAAAATAGATCATATCCTAGGGCACAAAGCAAGCCTCAGCAAATATAAGAAAATAGAAATAATACCATGCATACTATCTGACCACAATGCAGTAAAAGTAGAACTCAACAACAAAAGTAAAGACAAAAAACATGCAAACAGCTGGAAACTAAATAACTCATTACTTAATGAAGAATGGATCATCGATGCAATAAAAGAGGAAATTAAAAAGTTCCTAGAAGTCAATGAAAATGAAAACACAACCTACCGGAACCTATGGGACACAGCTAAGGCAGTCTTGAGAGGAAAGTTTATAGCCATGAGTGCATATATTAAAAAGATTGAAAGATCCCAAATCAATGACCTAATGATACATCTCAAACTCCTAGAAAAACAAGAACAAGCAAATCCCAAAACAAATAGGAGAGAAATAATAAAAATAAGAGCTGAAATCAACGAAATAGAAACCAAAAAAACCATACAAAGAATTAATGAAACAAAAAGTTGGTTCTTTGAAAAAATAAACAAGATCGATAGACCCCTGGCAAACCTGACTAAAATGAGGAGAGAAAAAACCCAAATTAGTAGAATCAGGAATGCAAAAGGGGAGATAACAACAAACACCATGGAAGTCCAGGAAATCATCAGAGACTACTTTGAGAACCTATATTCAAATAAATTTGAAAATCTCAAAGAAATGGACAGATTTCTAGATACATATGATCATCCAAAACTGAACCAAGAGGAAATTAATCACCTGAATAGACCTATAACACAAAATGAAATTGAAGTAGCAATCAAGAGTCTCCCCAAAAAGAAAAGTCCAGGACCTGATGGATTCTCTGCTGAATTCTATCAGACCTTTAAAGAAGAACTGATACCAACCCTCCTTAAACTGTTCCATGAAATAGAAAGGGAAGGAAAACTGCCAAACACATTTTATGAAGCCAGTATTACACTTATCCCAAAACCAGGCAAAGACACCTCCAAAAAGGAGAACTATAGGCCAATCTCCCTAATGAACATTGATGCAAAAATCCTCAACAAAATAATGGCAAATCGAATTCAGCAACACATCAAAAAGATTATTCACCACGACCAGGTAGGCTTCATCCCAGGGATGCAGGGGTGGTTCAACATACGAAAATCAATAAACGTAATAAACCACATTAACAGAAGCCAAGACAAAAACCACTTGATCATTTCAATAGATGCAGAAAAAGCCTTTGATAAGATCCAACATCATTTCATGGTAAAAGCTCTAAGAAAACTAGGAATAGAAGGAAAGTTCCTCAACATTATAAAAGCTATATATGACAAACCTACAGCCAGCATTATACTTAATGGAGAAAAATTAAAACCATTCCCTCTAAAATCAGGAACCAGACAAGGATGCCCACTATCTCCACTCCTATTCAACATAGTACTGGAATTCCTAGCCAGAGCAATTAGGCAAGAAGAAGGAATAAAAGGAATACAAATAGGTAAAGAAACTGTCAAAATATCCCTATTTGCAGACGACATGATCCTATACCTTAAAGACCCAAAAAATTCTACTCAGAAGCTTCTAGACATCATCAATAGCTATAGCAAGGTAGCAGGATATAAAATCAACATAGAAAAATCATTAGCATTTCTATACACTAACAATGAGCAAACGGAAAAAGAATGTATGAAAACAATTCCATTTACAATAGCCTCAAAAAAAATCAAATACCTAGGTGTAAACCTAACAAAAGATGTGAAAGACCTCTACAAGGAAAACTATACACTTCTGAAGAAAGAGATTGAGGAAGACTATAGAAAGTGGAGAGATCTCCCATGCTCATGGATTGGTAGAATCAACATAGTAAAAATGTCGATACTCCCCAAAGTAATCTACATGTTTAATGCAATTCCCATCAAAATTCCAATGACATTCATTAAAGAGATTGAAAAATCTACTGTTAAATTTATATGGAAACACAAGAGGCCACGAATAGCCAAGGCAATACTCAGTCAAAAGAACAATGCAGGAGGTATCACAATACCTGACTTCAAAGTATATTACAAAGCAATAACAATAAAAACAGCATGGTACTGGCACAAAAACAGACATGAAGACCAGTGGAACAGAATAGAGGATCCAGATATGAAGCCACACAACTATGAGCAATTTCTCTTTGACAAAGGAGCTAAAAATATACGATGGAGAAATAGCAGCCTCTTCAACAAAAACTGCTGGGAAAACTGGTTAGCAGTCTGCAAAAAACTGAAACTAGATCCATGTATATCACCCTATACCAAGATTAACTCAAAATGGATCAAGGATCTTAATATCAGACCCCAAACTCTTAAGTTGATACAAGAAAGAATAGGAAATACTCTGGAGTTAGTAGGTATAGGTAAGAACTTTCTCAATGAAACCCCAGCAGCACAGCAACTAAGAGATAGCATAGATAAATGGGACCTCATAAAACTAAAAAGCTTCTGTTCATCAAAAGAAATGGTCTCTAAACTGAAGAGAACACCCACAGAGTGGGAGAAAATATTTGCCAATTATACATCAGACAAAGGACTGATAACCAGAATATACAGGGAACTTAAAAAACTAAATTCTCCCAAAACTAATGAACCAATAAAGAAATGGGCATGTGAACTAAACAGAACTTTCTCAAAAGAAGAAATTCAAATGGCCAGAAAACACATGAAAAAATGCTCACCATCTCTAGCAATAAAAGAAATGCAAATTAAAACCACACTAAGATTCCACCTCACCCCTGTTAGAATAGCCATCATCAGCAACACCGCCAACAACAGGTGTTGGCGAGGATGCGGGGAAAAAGGAACCCTCTTACACTGTTGGTGGGAATGTAAACTAGTACAACCACTCTGGAAAAAAATTTGGAGGCTACTTAAAAAGCTGGACATCGATCTACCATTTGACCCAGCAATACCACTCTTGGGGATATACCCAAAATACTGTTACTCCAGAGGCACCTGCACATCCATGTTTATTGCGGCACTATTCACAATAGCCAAGTTATGGAAACAGCCAAGATGCCCCAGCACTGACGAATGGATTAAGAAAATGTGGTATCTATACACAATGGAATTCTATGCAGCCATGAAGAAGAACGAAATGTTATCATTCGCTGGTAAATGGATGGAACTGGAGAACATCATTCTGAGTGAGGTTAGCCTGGCCCAAAAGACCAAAAATCGTATGTTCTCCCTCATAGGTGGACATTAGATCAAGGGCAAACACAACAAGGGGATTGGACTATGAGCACATGATAAACGCGAGAGCACACAAGGGAGGGGTGAGGATAGGTAAGACACCTAAAAAACTAGCTAGCATTTGTTGCCCTTAATGCAGAGAAACTAAAGCAGATACCTTAAAAGCAACTGAGGCCAATAGGAAAAGGGGAACAGGTACTAGAGAAAAGGTTAGATCAAAAAGAATTAACCTAGAAGGTAACACCCACGCACAGGAAATCAATGTGAGTCAATGCCCTGTATAGCTATCCTTATCTCAACCAGCAAAACCCCTTGTTCCTTCCTATTAATGCTTATACTGTCTCTACAACAAAATTAGAGATAAGGGGAAAATAGTTTCTGCTGGGTATTGAGGGGGGGGAGTGGGAGGGGGTGGAGTGGGTGGTAAAGGAGGGGGTGGGGGCAGGGGGGAGAAATGAACCAAGCCTTGTATGCACATATGAATAATAAAAGAAAAAAAAAAAGAATAAACAAGACCCTTGAAAGACAAAAAAAAAAAAAAAAAACCACACTAAGATTCCACCTCACCCCTGTGAGAATAGCCATCATTATCAACACCACTAACAACAGGTGTTGGTGAGGATGGGGGGGGAAGGAACCCTTTTTCACTGCTGGTGGGAATCCAAACTAGTACAACCACTCTGGAAAAAAATTTGGAGGCTTCTTAAAAATCTAAACATAGATCTACCATATGACCCAGCAATACCACTCTTGGGGATATACCCAAAAGAATGTGACACAGGTTACTCCAGAGGCACTTGCACACCCATGTTCATTGCAGCACTATTCACAATAGCCAAGTTATGGAAACAGCCAAGATGCCCCAGCACTGACGAATGGATCAAGAAAATGTGGTTTTATACACAGTGGAATTTTATGCAGCCATGAAGAGGAATGAAATGTTATCATTCGCAAGTAAATGGATGGAACTGGAGAACATCATTCTGAGTGAGGTTTGCCTGGCCCAAAAGACCAATAATCGTATGTTCTCCCTCATATGTGGACATTAGATCAAGGGCAAACACAACAGGTGATTGGACTATGAGCACATGATAAAAGCGAGAGCACACAAGGGAGGGGTGAGGATAGGTAAGACACCTAAAAAACTAGCTAGCATTTGTTGTCCTTAACGCAGAGAAACTAAAGCAGATACCTTAAAGCAACTGAGGCCAATAGGAAAAGGGGAACAAGTACTAGAGAAAAGGTTAGATCAAAAAGAATTAACCTAGAAGGTAACACACATGCACAGGAAATCAATGTGAGTCAATGCCCTGTATAGCTATCCTTATCTCAACCAGCAAAAACACTTGTCCCTTTCTATTATTGCTTATACTCTCTCTACAACAAAATTAGAAATAAGGGCAAAATAGTTTCTGCTGGGTATTGGTGGGGGGGAGAGGGAGGGGGCGGAGTGGGTGGTAAGGGAGGGGGTGGGGGCAGGGGGGAGAAATGAACCAAGCCTAGTATGCACATATGAATAATAAAAGAAAAATGAAAAAAAAAAAAAGAAAGGCTATAGCAAAATAAATAAATAAATAAATAAATAAAATTTAAAAAAAAAGACACCCAAAAAACTAGATAGCATTTGTTGCCCTCAATGCAGAGAAACTAATGCAGATACTTTAAAGCGACAGAGGCCAATAGGAGAAGGGGACCAGGAACTATAGAAAAGGTTATTTTGAGAAGAATTAATTTAGAAGATAACACACATGCACAGGAAAGTAATGCAAGTCAACTCCCTGTATAGCTATCCTTATCTCAACTAGCAAAAACCCTTGGTCCTTCCTATTATTGCTTATACTCTCTCTTTAACAAAATTAGAGATAAGGGCAAAATAGTTTTTGCCTGGTAGCAAGGGGGGGAGGGGGGGAGTTAAGGGGGTGGGGGGGAGTAAGGAAGGGGGCAGGGGGAAGGGTGGAGAAATGACCCAAACATTCTATGCACACATGAAGAAAAGAAAAAAAAAGGAAAAAGAAAAAAAATGATTGATTTAATCATTTGATTACTCATAAGCTTAGTTTCCAATTTTAATGCACTAAAAACAGCATCCTCATAAATAAAAACGTCTTCTCACATTTTTCAGTCATCAAGAAACTCATGTAAGGAGGTTTCTTAAAAATCTAAACATAGATCTGTCATATGATCCAGCAATCCCACTCCTGGTGATATATGTAAAAGAATGCGACTCAGGTTACTCCAGAGGCACATGCACACCCATGTTTACTGCAGCGCTATTCACAATAGCCAAGTTGAAAATAGCCAAGATGCCCCACTACTGCTGAATGGACTCAGAAAATGTGGTATGTATACATAATGGAGTTGTACTCAGCCATGAAGAAGAATGAAATCTTATCATTCACAAGTGAATAGATGGAACTGGAGAACATCATTCTGAGCGAGGTTAGCCAGGCTCAGAAGACCAAAAATCTTATGTTCTCCCTCATATGTGGACTTTAGACCTAGGGCAAATGCAGTAGTGTTGTTGGACTTGGGTCACATGCTAAGGGGAGAGCACATACGGGAGGAATGGGGATAGGTAGGAAACCCAAAACTTGATGTTTGATGTCACCACTGCAGAGGAACTAATACAATAACCTTAAAGTGACAGAGGTCAATATGTAAAGGTGATTGGGAACTAGTGAAAGGTCAAGTAGAGATGAATCAATTTGGGTTGTAATACACTTGTGCATGGAAGCAATGCTAGGAATCTCTCTGTATAGCTATCCTTATCTCAACTAGCAAAAACGTTTGTCTCTTATTGCTTATGTCTTCTCTTCAACAAAACTGGAGAAAAGGGCAGAACAGGTTGTGCCTTGAAGCAGTGGGGGGAGAAATGGCCCAAAGTAGTTAAAAAAAGAAATAAAAATCACAACATACACACACAAAAAAAGAAACTCATATAAGTAGAATTACTTGATTATTACTAGATTACGGGATGTATTTTAAGATACTTAATACGACAGTTATTTAGTTCTTTTTTTGTTTTATTATTTATATGTGCATACAAGGCTTGGGTCATTTCTCCCAGTTATTTAGTTCGTATTCTAGTTGAATAGGTAGAGCCTCAGAGTGTGTAGACACAGAATTATATCAAGCATTTTTTTTTTATTTTTGGCAGTACTGGGGTTTGAACTTAGGGCCTCATGCTTGCTAGGCAGGCATTGTGGTTGTTCTAATACACACTCATCTATGTCCCCTAAGAAGTTCAGTATCTAAAATCAAAAGGGCATGGCTCATGTGGTAGAGCACTTGCCTATCAAGTACAAAGTCCTGAGTTCAAATCCCAGTACTGCCCCCCACACAAAAAAGAAAACTACTCTGAAATATAAATTTAAAGAGTGCTTGGTGCGCTGCTTTTCACTTCTTTATGCACAATTCAAAGAAGGGATGAAGACTTCCAAAAAGAGTTATCAGTTTGGCAAAATATCCAATTCACTAGGACAATGCATGGCAGATTCTTCCCCATAAGTTCACTCTGAGTCGGGTTTCCAAGTGTTCTCTATATTTTGTGTGTCAGGATGTTTAAGGACAGTTCTCAATAGCTGCAAAGTACCATGGCAAAGACTTTGGTTCAGTGATTCCACTGCCACACAATGACTGATTCTCTGGCAGCTCAACGTATGGTTTGTTTCTATTATTCGTAAACTGGAGTGCATATCAAAAAATGTAAATATCCAAAAAAACATCGCACAATGCTTAAAATAAAACTCAGAAATTTAAAAGAAAGTGAAAAGAGTGGACTTGATTTATAAAGTTTAAAACTTAGTTCAGCACCCTCTCCTGGAATCACAAATGGGGCCGCTTCTTTTATGCTGTGGTAAGTACCATTTATCACAGCTCTGTTACAGCCACATGTTACCCACATTACACCTTTCCTATTCTGAACTTCAAGGTCAATGACTAAAGGTTCAGAGAATTACTGGAGAATAAAAATAAATTGAGGAATGGAGGCATTATATTGCATGTTTCCTTATGAACACCTTCTCAACAAGGCTAAATTTCAAATTAGATATTCTTCACTATAAAATGAAAACCCAGTAAAGTAGATGTTATCCTTGTTGCTACTGTGACTAAACACTTAAAAACCACATAAAACAGTAGCTCTGTTTAACAGATCTTTCTGAAATAATGGAAATGTTCTCCATATCTGCTCTGTGCAGTGAAGTGCTAGCCATCAGTGGCTACTCAACACTTGAAGTGTGACTGGTATGACTGGGGTACTAAATTTTCAAATTTATTAAATTCTTTAAATTACAATAATCACGGATGGCTACCAGCTATTGTATTGGACAATACCACTTCAGAGTACACATAAAAGACTTCCACTTTAAGGTTCAAATGGTAGAGCACTTGCCTAGCAAGGATGAGGCCCTGAGTTCAAACCCTAGTACCACCAAAAAAAAAAAAAATGAAGACTTCTGCTTTAAGACTTTTTATAATAATGAACAAGAACTAAAGTAGACGTAATCATATTAACTGAACTACTTAATTGGTCAATATAATGGGCAGCATTAGTTGCTTACTAGGCATGTCAGTTTTCCCTTTGCAGAAGCTTCATTTTATTTAAGGAGATATTCACCCCGCCCACCCCACCTTACCCCACCTCAGCCTACCCCCAATGTGGTCTCACAGTATTACTCTGGGTGGGCATGTGACTTAGAGCAGTCTAAAGAGGAAGAACAAGAAGTACATGAATTCTAGGGCTCCTAGCAGCCAGGCAGGACCTAGAAAGGAGCCAACTTAAGAACAATGCTGACATGGGTAGGGCAGAGCTAGAACTCTGGACTAAGTGTGCTCCCCTTTGTACCATATGCCCTTTCTCACACTGTGTACTGAACCTTCCAAGCAACCTTTCCAGTTTGAAGTCTTTTATACATGAAGTAAGGATCACTTTGAATGAGATTGGTGTCACCTGTTGCCTGCATCCAAGTCTTAGTTTTGAACCTCATCACCCTTGTCTATAAAGCAGTGCTTATAGAATTATTTCAATTTTAAAACACTTTAGACTTTCACTGGTCAGCTGTGTGGTAGGTACATCGCAAAGAAAAAGGAAAATATAAAGTATTTTGAAATCTACTACCCAAAGTTTTCCTAGAAATACAGAGGTGCATAAGATGAAGGTATATTTTGAATTATGGACTGAAGCACAAAAAAGCATAGTCCAGTGAGCCATTTGATAATACAAAGGTTATTCAACTTGCATGAAAAGTACAAAGGTCCAATGAACTAGAATATCAGGTTTAAAAAGTTGCTTAATAAGTCGAAGAAAAAGACTTAGGTGGAATGTATGGTTGAGACTATTTTTTAAATTAGGAATGGTGCTCTGTAGAAGACAGAAGTTGTTAATCAGCTCTAGCTTTATGATTCACGTTAAGAATTCAGAAAAATAAAGCATCATTGGAGATTCCATTTTTGCCGCAAATACTCTGGTATCTCAGGTTTCTGACTCTTTTTCCATCAATGGTCTCACACTACCTCCCTACCTCAGCCACCCCAGTCCAAAGCTCATGTTTACCTCGCCAGTTATTAATACCGGTACCTCTCTCACGAGCTCCTTCATGACCACCACCTCCTGTATTATTCTCACTTCTGGACCCTAATGTTACCTTCCTGGAACCTTCAACCTATCAATCCTAATACCATTTCACCATCCCATGCCCTCTTCATGGCCTTACCATTCTCCTCACCCAGCTTAGATTTAATGGCTTTATTAGTCCGCTTAACAAAATACCACAGGCTGGGTAGCTTAAAAAACAGACATTTATTTCTCATAGTTCTGAAGGCTGGGACGTTTAAGAGCAAGGTGCTGGCAAATGTGGTTGCCCCCGAGGGCCTTCTTCAGGTTGTGTCTTTAGGTTGCAGAGGGAGGAAGCTCTGGAGTCTGTTTTTCTTATGAAAGACTAATGCCGTCATGAAGGTTTCACCCTTATGATCTCATCTAAATCTAATCACCTCCCCAAGCCCCACCGCTTAATACTATCACACTAGGAGCTAGGGCTTCAAGATATGAATTTTGGGGAACATAAAAATTCAGTACATAACAATGGCCTAACTTTTGTAATTACCTTACTTCTGTCAAATCTAATCTGCCATTTGAAACATGAAAACATGCCTGACAGTACAGGAATATACTTGATTAAAAAAAAAAAGCACTATACCTGTTAAACCAAAAAAGTATACATGACAAGTTATATATTTGTTTTATACCAAGTGAACTGCAACAGTATCTGTTTTACATTATGGCTTTGGAGAAAAATACTGGCTAACCTCCTTTGTGGGTTAACTAGTTATGTCAGTGCTTATTGTATAAAAATGTATTTCAGAAAATGTGATTTGATCTTCGTAGAGTACCAGAAGCCATGTTGTACTAAAGAGCTCAAGTATTCTAGGTCCAACTTTAAAACATGTTATTTTGTATTGAGAATTGATATGTCTGCTATATTTTATAAGGTGTGCCACACAAATGTATTTTTTCTTAACATATCTTGCAGCCATTTGGCAAACACAGCATCACAAGTCAATCACTATCTAATTTCTCTTATTTTTACAAATGACCTCAATTACTGTGCTGCCTGCTTGGGAGCTCAAATTATTATAAGAATTTCAGTATTTTAAATGATAAAGAAAAGCTACTGTAACCCACACTTAGGTTAAAAATCAAGGATACCAAATAGCATACCATATTTTATCCAATTTATCTGGTCCAATAATCAACAAAGGCAATTCAGAAGCACAACTGGGAAATCTCTATAAGGATGACTTCAAAACAACCTTTGTTTATAAATGTGACCTTTTGATTGGACTCATTTTGTCACTGGCACCTGCAGGCTCTGAACTATACACTTCCCACTTCTCACTGAGGATCCTTCTACTTTCAGGATGCCTTCTCTCTCACCTCTGCCCAGCTACTGTTCCACATGCTTAAGCTGAAGTTACCCTTTCACTTACAAAAGTCACAGACTATGGCTAGTTCCCAGAGAAAATAAACTCAGGACCTTGGAAGCATGTAAAATGCCTCTGAGATTATTGAAACTATTGTTCTGGTTTACATGAAAGTCACTGTTTTCACCACATCAAGACAAAAAATTTTGTAGCCACATTCAAGGATACAGACTAATGACTTCATATGGCATTGCAATAGTAGTTTTAGTAGCAATAAGAGAAGCTAGACATTGACAGGTTCTGTGCTAAAAACAATATACATAGTATCTCCTTTATTCTGTGCAATGACTCCATGAAGAAATTAAAAAACAGGGAAGTTTGATTACTTACTCAAGGACCACAGATTCTGAATAGATGCTGTCTGCTTAGGTTCTTGACCACTGAAATGCACTAGTTATTTTTCTAGTCAAGTTACATGATAACTTGGTGGACCATGTTTCTACTAAGTATCTAGTTTCTATGAAACCCAATAGCAAGCTAAAAGCTGTATCTAAAAAAGGAGAGTGTCATTCATAGAGAATGGAAAGACTTCAAAAACCTTAAGGATCCATTCAATGATCCACTTATAGGGGTCTGTCAAAGGCTCCAAGCAGTATATGAATCTGTAACTGATGCTTCTAGCACTATGGAATCTGCTGGATCACATGCTCCAAGTGGCAGAGCAACTTGCACAGAAGCCTGGACCTTTTTCAGAGCCTTCTCTTGTTCTGGGCCCACTCAAAACTAGCAGCTTTTTGGGTTGCTTCATAAATGGGCTAGACCAACACACCCAAAAAAGGGCCTCCAAGATCCAGAGGCCTACTAGACTTCTCTTTTCTTTGTATATAGAGACATGCCCTATACAAGTGGAGCCCTAGAAATTTCAGAGACAAAAGCTCTGACATGGTAATGTTTTACCAGTAAGTCTGGAATAGTTGCAACTTCTCACTCACTAGGTCCAATCAGCCTAATGTCATTACTATTATGAGCCAGTGCAATGTCTTGTGTAAGGGAAAAGTCACCAAGTTCTGCTTAGTCTGCTGGGGCTGCTGTAACAGAGTACTACAAATAAAATGGCTTAAATAATTCAAATTTATTATCTCCAGTTCTGGAGGTTACAAGTACAAAATGAAGGTGTCAGTAAGGTTGGTTCCTTCCGAGGGCTGTCAGGAAGAATCCATTCCTTGTCTCTCTCCTTGCCTCTGATGATTTGCTGACAGTCTTTGACATTTCTTGCTTATAGAAGCATCACTCCAAACTCTTTCTTTCACATGGCATTTCTCCCTGCATGTATGTCTGTGTCCAAACTTCCCCTTTTCATAAGGACATCAGTTGCATTGGTTTAGGGCACACCCTACTTCAATATTACTTCATCTGAATGACTTACATCTGCAACAACCATGCTCACACATTCTGAGGCATGAAGGGCTAGGATTTCAACATATGAATTTTTAGGGGGCAAAATCAAACCAATAACAAGGTGTTTGTGGTCTAAATGATGTCACAGAGCTGGATAGGTGATGCACCTGAGGTAAAACAGTGAGAGTGTATTAGCAGCTTTGTCAGATAAAAGCAAGTTGCTTTTGGTGGTCTTCAATAGTGGATTCTAAGAGAAAGCATTTGGCTGATCAGCAGCTGCATGCTAACCACCAGGGAATGAACGAAGTGGCATCTGGAGCACTGGCTGTAATTAGTGAATCACCCAGTTAGGCTTACAATAATCCACTGTTATTCCCCAAATCCAACCTATCTTATGCATAGGTTATACAGGTTAGCTGAACAGGAATATAGCAGAAATTACCACTACCACATCTTTCAAGTGTACAGAATGTGGAATTGCTTTTGGTTTACTATTTTCCTAGTCAGTTCTAGTGGCTTCCACTTGGCCTTTCCTACCACAATAAACTTTACTCCACAGGTCAGGAAACCAATATGGGGCTTCTAACAGTTGCTGAGTATACCTATACTAATTATGCATCCCAAGACTAGAGAAATAACTACAGAATGGATATAGGGACTCACTGGCTCACTTGAGATGAGATGGACCTGAGCTAAAACTCCATTGACCGCTCAACTTTCATAAGTCCATACTCTGAATGGCAGGTCATGGTGACAGTCCAGGAGTCCTGGAATTAGTATCAGTTCAGAGCCTGTGTGCAGTAATCCCTGAAAGGGCTGATTATTTCCTTTTCTCCCATACACAGTCCCTGGTAAAAAGCTGTAAGCTTCCCTTTGGGGAAACATGGGAGAAAGGATAACAGTATAAATTTTGAGGAGTGTAGTGGAGTCCTTCCTCACTTCAAAGGGTTCTGGGTATGGAAATTACTCATATTGTGGAATTTACTGAAGGAACAAGACTTTCTTTTTGTAATTCAAACTAGACTTCTCTTCACCTGACCTAGAATTCTTCTGCTTAAACCAAACAATTCAGAATTCAGTAGATGCCCACCTGTTTCTCTTCTAGGGACTCCGTGATCAACTAGGCAACATCACAGGTCTCTGTGAGTCAGACTATTCAATTACTGTTTGACTTTGTTATGGTACCTTACCTGCCTCGTCTTTGGTGATCAAGTGCTAGCAGCTCCCAGTGTAATTTCTGGTCTACAGAGAAGAGCAACCTCAAAGCTTTTCAGAGATGCAGAAATTCCCCTAAAAAGTTGATTCTCATAGGGTGAAAAGCATGTTCCCTGATCTCTCTCATGGTGGATAAGCAGATCTTACATGATAAAGCCACTCCTAACACTCCAGTCTTCCTAAACATTTGGATACTTTCCTCTACAGCATACCAAGGCAGCCCTGGCACTCGAACTTCATGTAGAGTAGGTTAGCTTACAGTCCAAGTTTCAGCCGCCAACGGTTAGAGCCTTTTCTAACCCCTCCAGTTACAACAGTGAATACAGAAGATCTCCTTACACATCTGTCCACATCAATAAATTCAGGCTGATTCAACTTTAAGCTTCTTCCATTATTATCCTATGCCTTCTGCCTACCCATCCCCTGGTGCTGGGTATCAAACCCAGGGCCTTACACATAATTAGGTAAGTACTCTATCCCGAACTGCACCCCCAGTCAATCCCATGCCCTTAATATTCATTCCCACACATATTCCAGATTTCTGCCTGCATAAATGCTGTGTTTTTAGTAACACAGCATACCTCATAAGGGATATCCCCATTCTAGTTATGGGTATAGAAGCAAAGAGGCAAACCCTGTGGAGAACCAGTAGTATCTTGCAAGGCCACTGCCGATTCTTCGAGCAAAATAGAGCCAACCTTGTCAAACAGCGGTAGAAGAACTGTTCTTATTGGCAAGCAAGACTGAAAAGAATTTGGAAACTCAGCATGTTAAGAATCTCTAAGACCACTCAGCACAAAATCTGTAGCAGCAAGGCTCCCCCAGCAATACAAAACCAGCATCTAGATAGATACATACATACATAAATATCTACATCAAGGTGGAGAAAGAATTTTTATGGATGGCAACTGCATTAAAGTCAACAACTAACAACATCTTCAAAATACTGTCAGCAGCACCTAATTAGGTTACATAATCTAGCCACGTTGAAAGAAAAGAATTAATTATCATACATAGTAAACCTTCAGATTTGTCAATCAAATATTACTTTCAACTATATAAAAAGCCTTTTAACAAGAATATCTTATTCATTTCAAAAAGACAAAATTTCAGTATGGACACTATGTTAAGTGAACAGGAGGCACAGTCCTTCCTCCAAGACTATTTGGAGCAAAAACTTTACTAAAAACACATCTTTCCTTGCCTACCACAGGACATTATCAGCAAGTTCTGACACTATGTCTATATTTAAAAAAAAATTTTATGTTCCAAAAATATGATCTTCAATTTTAAACAGAAATCACACTTTAAAATTGCACATTCTTATCAATGGCTTAAAATATATCTCCTGAATCATTTTTAATTTTAAAAACTTTCCTTTGGAGATTCATTCAGTAAGCACCTGTTCTTTGCCAAGTACCATTCAAGGCACCAGAATTAGATCATTGAATAAAATGATGATTCCCACCTTGGGAGCTCACATTCTGGCAAGATAACATCCTATGCAGCTCATTTCTCTCTGAACATAGTCAATGAAATGTTAAAAAGTATCAAATCTCCATGCCAGGGAACTTTCAGTCCTGAGTATGGTCTTTTAGCAGGCAGTTACATTATTAGCATAGACTGTGGTCTCTGCAGCATTGGTCCACTACCTACTAGCTGCATCACCGTGGCCAAGATACTTAATCCTCATCTGTAAAACAAAAATAATCACAACAACCCTATTAGATTACATAGACACTAAATGAGGGAAAATGTGTAAAGCACTTAGCTTGGTAGATAGAAGATATTCACTAATAGTAATAACTATTGTTTTAATTCAACTTCTAGAAAACCAGAAATCACTAAGGCAACAATGTGGGGGGGGGGGGAGACCAACAGCAACTTTTAAACCATTTTTATCCGGTTCATTTACTCCCTATATTACTACTTTCAAGAGTCCCTCCTCTATCCTTAACTGATTTTACATGACTTCTAGTTAACTTTTCAAAAAGTTACACATGATCTCTGTATAGTCCATGCACAACATCAATTCATTATGGATTTTGTACAAGCATGTTGTTAAGGGGCTTTGAATCTAATGAGAAAAAAAATTCCAAATTAGGCATGGTTGTGCACACCTGCAATCCCAGCAATTGGGAGGCTAAAAGAGGATCCCATGAGATGGAGGCCAGCTTGGGCTACATAGCAAAACCCTGTCTCAAAAAAAAAAAAAAAGTTGACATTTTCTGTAAAATTACAAGAGAAAATTATCTCAAGAAACTTAAGCATCAGAACCAGCAAATATGGACCTTGTAAGTACTTGGTTTTAATGCCTGAATAAGTAGCACTTTCATTTTCTAGTACCTGTATCTTTGCAGTTGACAATATTTATTAAGTTAATTCTCAACATAGCTAATTGCATATTATAAAAAATATAAGCGCAGTCACCTGAAATTGATTTCTTGTTTTTGTTAAAAGTAAGTCTCTTTCTTGGTTCAAAGTTTATATGGGGTCAATAACCACAGGAGGGCTGATGCCCACGCTTACAAGAGACTAGACTTAAGTGGTACACGATGCAAACTTTATTAACTAATATAACTATCCCTAAAGCAAAGAGGGAGGCTGGTGAAACACGTGTTCAAAGCTGCTTTGAAGGGATCAGTTTTGGAAAAGAATGCACTTATACCCTTAAGGTGCAAAGGTGTTGAGGCACAACCATTAATATGCACATGCATCAATCAACTATCCTAATCCACAGGTAGTTTTGACCCTAATGCCGGGGTGAAAGCCCAGGCACAGTGTGACACAGAACCACAGATGTTTCCAGTTTCAGTACAGTAAGGACTCGCTTCCACGTCCTCACCGGACATTTGGGGTGATGGTACCAAAGTCCAGCCAACAAAGCACTGCGCCCTGAGGTGTTTCTCAATAATATGCACGGACTGCCCCTTTCCACAGACTCTAACTTTAGGAGAATGACCTCCCTGTTGCATGGTATGGCATGGCTTTCCAAACAAGGCGGTAGAAAACTGTCTGCCAGTTCCTAAGGAGACGTTAAGATGTTGCTCATTTTCAAAACACTCAAACGGCAGGCATTTCCAGGCCTCTCCTCTACTGGCTTCCAAGGAAAGGAAGAGGATTAAGAATTACAACGCATCCCAATCAGTATCCAACTTCAATTTTACAACAGTGAAAAACAGTCCCCAAAAAGGATGTGCCAAGACTTCCGCACCACCGACGAGGGCGGGGTGACCTCTATCAGCCGCCCGGGTGATAGGGCCGGGAGTGTGGACGACTTCCTGGCAAGAGGTCAGATGCCGCCACAGCCCGAGGTGAGGTGCGATGCGCGCGGGGCAGTTTGCGGGGTTTGCGCCCAGGTCTGATTCCCGACACACGCCCGGGGTTAAAGGTGCCCTCTGGACCCTTCCCGCTGCCCCACACAGGTCTTGGGCCTAAGCTACCTCTTAGGACGTTGGGGACACCGCACACTCTGGACGACAGCTCCTCGGATGCCACAGCAGTGTCACTAGACAAAGCGACCTGCCCAAGAGTGGGCCAGGCTCCCCAAACCGCAGGACTCAGGTGGATGCTCGCTCGGCTCCACTGCCCCTGCCGCGCCCACTAGTAGTGTGCTCTGACCGCCCGTGCCTGCTCCGCGCGGCCACTCCACACGCAGCCGCACGCGCGGCACTATGGGATTCGTAGTTTCGGCGCTGAGGAAGCGACGCTCCTCGCCCGGGCGTCACATCACGTGATCAGCACATTCCCAGGAAATGACGAAACAAGGCACACCTTGCGCTGAGTCTGTTTCCGCAAACAGAATCGTGGAGGGCAGTGCGGGTAAGTGTGGTGGTCTGGCTCCACACCTTCCTTGCTTCTTTGTGTTTCAGCTTCAGGAGGAAATACAGCGAGCGCTCTGACTCCTGACCTGGCTCACCAAACATTAACCCTGTGGCTCCACTACTGGTCTCATGGGGGGATTGTGTGCCCCCAGTTGGAAGCAGAATGCATACTGATTGGGATGGCGGGCGCCATTGCTTCTCAGACCCCGCGAGCCGGGGGAGAAACCCGAAGCTGCTTCAGCCCGCATCCCTGGGGCAGCTCTTAGGAGTAGGTTGGACAAAGTGTGGAATCCAAAGGGCTCATTTTGTTTTGAGAGGCGCCTCAAACCTGAACCAGAGTTTGAGTTAGCGTTAGGCCGCGTCCATGACACAAGGGGATGAACTTGGCAGAGCTCTCTTCTCCCCTCTCGCGTGCTCTTGAGCCCGCTGTAGATTTTGACCAGCTTGAGCATTAGCCAGGCGGGAGAAAATGAAGCGGCGGAGAGACCCGGCTTGCTTGAGACTTGTGACTGCAAAGCCAGGTCGAATTGTCCGTGCCGACGTCAGTGGACGCTCCCTGTACCTTACACACCTTTCTCCAGGATTGGGAGTGAGGCGGCTCTCTTCTGTTTGGGGTATTGTCATCATTCCACCTTTTCTCTTGCTCTCTTCTTTTTTTTTTTTTTTTTTTTTGGCGGAGCTGGGAATCCAAATCGGCCTTGAGCACGCTAGGAGCACAAGCATTATACTATTGAGCTATAATACTTAGTTCTAATCAGTCTTATCCATTTCTGTAGTCGTCTGGAATGCTGTATTTATCATGTCATATCTGTGGAAGTAGTGCCCTGTGTGAATAAAATTCACACTTAAATCTCAGTACTAATTTTAGGCAATAATTACAGCTGATGATAATATGTAGCATTGCTTTATTTGAATGCAGAAGTCAGTTTCTTTCCTTTTAGGAAATACGTGGTGTAGGAGGAGAAAGGGATTTGATAATTTGGTTTCCTAGCTACTCATTTGAAGTAGTTCTGCGAATTACTTTTCTGGTGTTTTTTCAGGGATGGGGGTGGGGAGTTGTTTTTGTGTTTGGCGGTACTGGGAATTGAACTCGACCTGCTAGCCAACTGTAAGTCCTTCTACCTCCACCTCCAGAGTAATTGGGATTACAGGCATACACCAACATACCAAGTTAGTTTTTGAGATAGTGTCTCCTGACTTTTGCCTGCGCTGGCCTCTGTCCACTACCTTCCTACCTCTGCCTTCTCATTAGCTGGGACTGCAGTGTATGCCATCAGGTCCCCCACTTTTTCATGTTTTCATTCTCCGATTCAGTTCTTATTTGGCACTTCTTGTTATTTTGTTACCTCAAGTGGTGGGTAGTATCCCTTGAAATTCTTCCTGGCTCATAATGACTTGTTTTTACCTATTCTCTGAGGCAACTTGATGAGTTCTTTTTTCTTATGCAAAAAGTTTTAAAAATACATTCATTCTTTACAACTTCTGTGTTCTGAGTTTTCTAAATTTCACAGATTTTTTTGACTTTTGCTTTTACTTCACTTGGTTTGAATAACACAAGTTAACATTTTATTTCATTTTTGGGGGGTGTCAGTCAGTGCTGGGGTTTGAATGCAGGGCCTTGGGCTTAACTCCACAAGTGTGCTACCACTTGATCCATACTCCCGGTCCTTTTTTGCTTTATTTGTCAGATAGAGTCTTGCTCTTTTTGCCCAGGACTACAATCCTCCTACATATGCTTCCCACAAAGCTAGTATTACAGGCGTGTATCACAATGGTCTGCTTGTTTGTTGAGATGGGGATCTTGCTAACTTACTGCCCAGGCTGTCCTCCAACCATGATCCTCCTGATCTCTGCCTCCCAAGTAGTTGGGATTATAGGTATGAACCATCATGCTTGGCCTAACAATTTAATAGAACTTAGCTTTTTTTTTTTTTTTTTTTTTTTGGTGATACTGGGATTTGAACTCGGGGTCTAAACCTTGAGCCACTCCACCAGCCCTTTTTTGTGAAGGTATTTTTTTGAGATAGGGTCTGGTGAACTATTTGCCTAGACAGACTTAGAACCGTGAGCTTCCTGGTCTCTGTCCTGAGTAGCTAGGATTATAGGTATGAGCCAACTGCACCTGGCTCCAAGTTTATAGCTTCTTGAAGACATAATTCACATTGAGCTTTTCTGTAGTAGAAGTTCAGTAAATTTATTGAATGACTTAATAGACTATCATATAGTTCCTGTTTGATATAGATCTCTCAGTTCCTCCTTCTCATTTTACACATAGACCTAAGAACATACTTAAAAGAGACCTAATGATCACTAAACTGCAGGCTGAGTCTTGAAACTTGTCTAAAGCCATTCCTATTCTTCACTTTGTATGTAATTTGAGAACCCCATTATGAAATAAGGATTTCAGAAGTCCTTGTTGTAGTTAACTTTTGCATATTTTGTGACCAAAATACCTGAGAGAACAACTTAAAAGGAGGAAAGATTTATTTTGGCTCATGGTTTCAGAGATTTTAGTCCATAGTCCTTGGCTCTTTGATTCTGGGCCTGTGGTGGGCAGAACATCATGGCAGCATGAGTGTGCAGAGGAGCAGGCTGTTCACCTCATGGTGGCTGGAAGCAGAGAGGAAAGAAGTTACTGGGGACTGGGTGTAACCTTCAAAGGAACACCCCCAGTGACCTACTTCCTCTAGCTATGCCCCACCCCCTAGTTTCCAGGACCTCCCAATGTGCTACCAAATGAAAACCGAGCTGTCAACACATGAGCCCATGTGGGTATTTCATACTAAAACCATAACAATTCCCAAACCTTTCTGTTCTTGCTTACCTTAGCCTCTTAGACCAAAAGAAATGTCTTAACAGCTCCCTGTATTAAGTAGCTTAGTTCCAAGAATTTAATAGATATGTCCTAACAATTTTGTACCTGTATGATTAATTACCATACATAAATTGGGGAAAATAATAATACTTAATTTTTGATTGACCACAGTTGCTTTCTAATGGAATGTATGCAGCTGTTTGGTACTCTAAAGCTTGTATGATTTTGTAAGTAAAAATGTATGTCTTCACTTCATTTGTCAGTTTTAATACCCACAATGACTTTTATGATTATGATTGTAGTCATTTGGAGAAATTGTAATTACTACTGCTACAGATAATCCTCTATGTTGAGATTAAAACTTACAGTAGATCACTCAAATCAAATGACCAGGTTCTAGTTAAAATTGTTTTAAAGTCAGCATTAGTGATTTATAAGTAATGTCAAATTTTTACCTTTCTAGTGTTGGTTCATGAAGATTTACCATCATTCAAGTAACCAGAAATGGAAAATTCTACAAAAGCAGAAAAATATGAAAAGATGTCTCTTCAGTGGGGAAAAGCAACAGAAGGTTCTGAAGTAGAGTCTTCATTTAGTATTAATGATACCACGACAATGTCTGGGACTGGGCTTTCTGAAAAGACTCCTGTCTCTGAGCAAAGAGACACACCAGTAAAGAGAAAAGAGTTTGAAGATGGTCTTGTAGAAGAAAATTACGGGGAAGACACTCCATCTAAGAAAAGAAAGCATGATGTTGAAACTGTCCCAGAGGAAAAAGGTTCTGGTGATGATGAAGGCGTTTCAAAGAAAAGAAAACTGGAAACCAATGATTTTCCAAATGATGAGCCTTCCCCTGGACATGGCTCTCAGAAAAAGAGAAAAATAGAAGTGGAAGGTGTTCCTGAAAAGCAGAAAGTATGTTGAATATATTTTATTTGTAAAAAGGATATGTCATCTGGAAATTTGGACCAGTTGTAAAATTATGCTGATTATTTTTTGTTTGTTATTATCTAAATTTAGTAGCTTAAGAATGTTGTACTTTTTTGTGTGTGTGATCCTGGCGTTTGAATTCTGCAGTCTACCACTTGAGCCAGTCTTTTTTGTTTTGGTTATTTCTCTCCAATTTGTGCTTCCCCACCTAGTTGGGATGGAACTGTGATCCTCCCAATCTCAGCCTCCTTAGTAACTAGGATTATAGGCATGAGCCACCATGCCCAGCTTTTACTTTATTTTTTACAGTGCTGGGACTTAAACTCAGGACCTTGCACTTGTTTGGCAGGCCCTGTACCACCTGAGCTGCACTTCTAGTACTTCTGGTTATTTTTTTGCATAGGGTCTCACGTTTTATCTTGACCTTGGACCACAGTCCTCCTATTTAAGCTTCCCACAAACTGGGGTTGCAGTTCCACGCCACCACATTCAGATTACTCGTTGAGAATGAGGGTCTCAGTAACTTGCTATCCTCCTGATCGCTGTCTCCTGAGTAGCTGGGACTACAGCTGTGAACTACCTCACCCAGCCCAAGAATGCTCTACTTGTAATAGACACAAACTTAGGACACAAATAGGCTTTTAACTCTTAGAATTTAATTCTTGTGAAGTTGAAACTTGTGTTAATGAGATAATTTTAATTTTGTTTCAGAACTCTAATTTGACCAGAAAACTGAAAGCTAGTTTCTGTAGTTTGCTTTTTATTAAGATAGGAGTATGGAGTCTTTTTTTTAATCAAATGTTCCTTTTTTTTTTTTGTCAGATGTTCATTGCTCTCTCTCTTTTTTTTTTTGGTCTTCAGTAGTGAGGGTGATCACTTACAAGTGATAAATTTCAAAATCATACCTAGCTCTGTATTCCTTTATTAACGTAATTAAGCAATAATGTTTCTAAGTTCTTATTAATACTTAAGGTGATGCAGAAACCTGATAAGTAGCAGGGATATTGTGGAGCAAAAAATAGGAACTCTTTTGCCATATTGGAAAGGATTCTGAAGCAGAATCTGGAGTTGGAGAAAAAGAGAATACTTGAAAAAAATGAGTCAGATTTTACCATCATTCCTCAAGAGGAAAGTGGCAGAAAGGCCAGGCTTTTGTCATTTGTGTCCTTATAGGAGGAGCTTTTGTTTTAAAGGTAGTTTTCAAGTGAACACTTACTTTTCAACCTGTAAAATAAGTAAAAGATGAGGCAGTTTTGTTGAAAAGGAAATGGAGGAATCCAAAGCCCTTTGCCTTCTGTGCAATTTTTGTAGACTGCCTGGGTTTCTACAGAATGCAGATTGAAATTATTGCATATAATAGATGTCACTGACATTGAGTACAAGTTACTAAATTCTAATCCCTTTGTGTAAATTATCTTATTTAGTCCTCACAACAGCTGCACAGTAATAATAACATAATAATTTAATTGCTTATACTTGTATTTTATTTCCTTGTAGGAGCTCTATCCATTGACCGTTACATGTTAAATAAGTCAAAACTCTGGATAACTCCAAAGTTATACAGATGAAAGAACAAGATGAAGGTTTTTTGTTTTGTTTTTGTTCTTCAGAAGGAATAAGGCAAAACAAATAGCTGGATCTGGTGGTAATTAGTGTTAATTCTGTGTGTAATTCCATTTTGTGGGGTTCACTTCAGTAGCATTGCATCTTTTCATAGGTCAGGTGTTTTGAGGCTTTTTTATAAATATTCTCATCCTTTATTTTGTTCCTTCTGTTTGCAGAACCTGAAAGAAGGACACAGCTCAGCAGTGGCTGCCCACTACAATGAGCTTCAGGAAGTTGGTTTGGAGAAACGTAGTCAAAGTCGTATTTTTTACCTAAGAAACTTTAATAATTGGATTAAAAGTGTTCTTATTGGTAGGATTGGTTTTTTCCTTTTGGTTTAGTCTTTTAATCTTATTAATTGTGTGTGTGTGTGGTGGCAGGGCTGGGAATTGGAAACTAGGGCCTTGCAAATGCTACATCCACAGCCTTGGCTTTCTTTTTTTTTTTCTTCCCCAGTGTTAACTATTTATCAAGCTATTGAGTCTATTAATTATTTAGTGCACACCTTGGGTTTATAAAAGAACTGGAGCCAATACTAGGGCCTTGAGATACTTCTACTGATTACTTCTGGCTGACTGCATAGGATATTAATGGATGTTTACTTGATGTTAATCAAGCTTTCAAAAGGCAGTGTGCTTATTTATACTTATAATTAAGATTGCCTAATGCCATTATGTACATAATTATTTTATTCTCATAGTTCTGGAGCAATAGCATATCTTTGGGGGCAACATTTTATGGCAGTTCATCTTTGAAATTAAAATGGGAGTGAGTGGAGGAAATAGGATTTAGAATTTAATTACTGCTTTGTATATCTAGTACATTAAGAAGTCAGACTGCTAAGTTTAGAGAATTTTTAAGTTGATGTTGTTTGAAGTTTTTCATTTTTGCAGTACTGGGGTTTGAACTCGGAGTCTCAAGCTTGCTAGGCGTACTCTCCTTACCACTTGGGCCACTCCACTAGACTTTTTTTTGTGATGGATTTTTTTCTAGATAGGATATTAAGAACTACTTGCCTGGGCTGTAGTTCAAACGAAGATCCTCCTGATCTCTGCTTCCTGGGTAGCTAGGATTACTGGTGTGAGCCACCAGCACCCAACTGGTTTTTCCTAATAAGAGTTTTTTTGTTTTGTGTTTTTGGTTTTTCTAGCTACTGTAAGCAAAAGTGAGAATACTTTTTTTTTAAATTACACTAGAAAGAATAAAATGCTAATTGTGATTTCTAGTAGTTAATTTAGTAATTTTCAAATAAAATCTATTCTGAGAAGTATTAGAGTGAGAACTAACCAACTCTTTCCAAGTTTAATATGACATTTTTAACTGTTTTTTTTCTTTTCCTTTTTGCGGTACTGATGTTTGAACTCAGGGCCTCATGCTTGCTAGTCAAGTGCTCCACTACTTGAGTGATACCCCCACTCTCCAACCTCATTTTTTTGTTTTTTGTTTTTGTTATAATTATTCTTCAAACAGAATCTCATGCCTTACACCCAGCTTGCTTTTTGAGATAAGGTCTTTCTTGTGTTGGCTGGCCTTGATTCTCCTGCCTCCACCGCCTGAGTGGCTAGGATTGCAGCCATGGCCGCTATACTCTGCCCTCAACCTCTATTCTTAAGATTATATCTGCACCTCAGCTTTTCTCTTCGTTCTTTATTATCTTCAAGCAGATAACTTACCATTGGATATTTTAAGGATATTTTGTCATTTATTCTTTTTTTTCACTAAGTAAGTATTTTTTAGTCCATATTTTCCATGTTTTGCATGTATCATTTTTTATAATTAGGAAAATGGGTAGTAGTAGAGGCATAAGTCAGACTTAGCAAAAATTCTTGTACTCATATTCTCAATGCTCTGCCCCTCAGCTGTTCCAGTAACTCTCAGTTTTGCTATCTGCACCTGCCTTTCTGGTCCTAATGCAACCAGTGTGATCTGTGCTATCCTCCCTCTTGGCTTTTTTTCTTTCTCTCTTCAATATGTTCTGTTATTTTGTCTTTCATCTAGGTACTTACAGCTTAGTAATAGTTGAATATAATTCTTAAATTTGATATTTCTTTAATATCAAAAGGTATTAAGAAGGTTTGTGACAATTTCCCTTCTTGTTAGTCTTATCATGTAGAAATAAAAGATTTTAAATTATTTTTAATATTTCAATATTTGTCAGGCTGTTTTCTTAAGATTCATGACAGGAAATTAAATATGGAATTCTTGTGCTTCTATTGAAAATTGCTTACAGACTTAGGACGTGGTTCAGGTGGTGAGCACTGAGTTCAAACCCCAATACAGCAAAAAAGAAAAAAGGTTACTTTCAGACCTTACAGATATTACAAGTAGTTGTATAGAATATTTTAGCCACCAAAATAATAGCATACACATGAACTACAAAGTATTCAACTCTGAATTTAAAGATAGGGAGAGTAGACGTAGGATTCATCATTGCATCAAGTTTTAGAATTGTTAAATATTTGGTCGGCGGGGGGGGGGTCTTAGAAAATTAATAAGCCTTTATCTAGGCATGGTGGTACACACTTGTAATCCCAGTACTTGGGAGGCTGAGGCAGGAACTCACAAGTTCAAGGCCAGCCTAGGCTATATGGCAAGATCTTGTCTCAAAATGTATATGTGTGTTTGTCTTAATGAGACTTTAACTGATATTTGAACTTTTTGACTGTGATACTATTTGTTGGTTATTAATGTGATATGATAGATTGGGGTGTTTAAGAAATCTGATGATAGTGAAACCAAAAAGGTAGGTATCGTTTTTTGACTACCTCTTGTATTTCTTTTGATAGTAAGCCTGACTACTTTTATGAAAATGAAACACTAATATCATTCCATAACTATTTCAACTTACTTAGATTATAAGAAGTTAAACACCTAGCTATGGAAAGAAAAAGCTACAAAAAGTATGAATAATTAGTCTTGTCTTACCACAAGTGTTAACAACTTTTTGTAGTAGTTAGAATTTAAAATGTTTTCTACTTTTGGCTCACATTCTAAAAATAGTCTCTAAAAAGCTGTCTTGTCTTTGTAAAATATCACTTTAATGATACTTGAAATGTATATACTTTAGTGATAAAGGATCAAATTGATTGACTCTTGGTTGTATTTTTAAATATCATGTTAGAAATAAACTATACATGAATGTGTAAAAGTTTATATTACATGTCAAGCAGGTTAGTAAATTACCAAAAGTAACAGCATACACTTTAGTAAAAATGAAGATGAGAAAATTTATTAAGACTGATTTCTCTCTTAGGGGAATTCCTAGAAAAGGTACGACAGAAAAAAACCCGTGGTATCACTGTTTTGGACCTGGGATGTGGTAAAGGTGGAGATTTGCTCAAATGGAGAAAGGGAAGAATTAACAAGCTGGTCTGTGCTGGTAAGACAGGTGTTGGCATGGGAAAGAGTTTTTTGTGATCAGTTCAATGAATGGGAAATTAGAAGGGTCGCCTTACCAACTTGATACATAAGATACATGTTTTTAAAAATTAGCTGTAAGACTTTTTCTGGTGATTTTGTAATATGGTTAAATGAGCCTGGGTAACTTGTCCTTCCCAAAAGGAAGGAAGCTATCAGTAGTGAGTCATTTGTAAAAGATAAACTTGAAGTTTTCTACTGACCAACATAGGAAATTTGAACAACATAGGAAATTTGAACAAAAAGATTAACGATTAAACACACCAAAGGAAAAAAACACCTTCATTGTCCACTCTTGGAAGGTACTGGAACTAACTGTTCTGAAATTGGTAGAATAAGGAGAAGGAATAAAACATTCTTCTTGCCTCTCCAACATGAACAGTATTTCAAAGTAACCATATGATTGTAACAGGAAGTTCCTTTATATTGAGGAATAATAATAGAGGAGGAATGATAGAATAAGAAAATCACTGTCATCTTCGATGAAATACTAGATTGAGGCAACATTCTTAAAAAAAAAAAAAAAAACTGAAGCCGTAAGTGAAAAGTTGATAGGAACTTAATGAATGAACTGAGCACTTGAATGCAGGGATCAGTCTTAGCTATGAAGTGGGACCAGCAGATGTCCTGTTCTTTTTGACATGATGAGTTAGAAGAAGCACAACAGCATCACCTCCAGAGTTCTGCCTCAGTCAGTGGGTCTCAAAGTTTTGGTTTTGATGAGCCCTGTCTACACTTAAAAAATAAGAAGGCTTTTGTGTAAGTGGTTATGCCCATTGATGCCACATTTGAAAGTAAAGTTGAGAATTTAAAAGACATTAACTCATTAAGATAAAATTTAATGAGAATGCTGGTATCTTTATATTTTTGCTAGTCCTTTTAGAGTCTAGAATTATAGTAGACAACTAGATTCTCACAACTGCTTATGTATTCAGCATGTCATAATGTTATTTTGGTTGTTAAGTAGTTGTTAGATGAAGGCATTAGCCTTTTCAGATGATTATGGATATTCATCTTTATTCCATGCCAAAAAACAGAAAGTTTCAGTTCCTTAAAGATTAGTATAATATGGAATCTGAAGCTTTATTTACAAACTCTTTATACTTTGTTACATTAAAATCCATTGGTCTACGGTTAGCTGAAGATATACAGATCTTCTAAGTGTTTAATGTCACCACCAGTCAGAAAAGTCTTTTAAGTATTAGGGAAATGTTCATCCCATGGTGGCTGGTACACATTTTTCAAAATTGTTAATTTTCACTTGAAAGTGAAATTTTATCTTTGATAACAAATTCCATTATTTTCCTTGAAGTTAAGCAGTGTTCATTTTCAAGAAAATTTGTGCCAGCTATTCAAGGGTGCATAACCATAGTTTTATCAGTCATTCTTTAAAATCAGTGAGAAAAGTGGTCGGTGTAGCTCATAACTCACAACTCAGGACAGTCACATCAAGTACTGTTCTTTGGGAAGACCATTGCACTTTGCTATGTAGCAGAAGTGTTTTGTTACTTCCATTTTATCACATAGAATATTAAAAGATACACATTCATGAGCCAAGATTTAACAGAATTAATTTTTACTGCTTTATCAAGGATATTCTTAAATGAAACTGTTTTTTCCCATTACTGTGTAATGATGAATATATTACATATCTCAGTGCCATTTTGTGCTGCTGTTTTGTATTCTTGATAAGTTACTCATCATTGTTTTTGTACCACCAGTACAAATCTCAAAATAGAAACTTGGTATTACCAAAAGTGAACTTACAGTTTTATAATTCAAATTGGAATCTTACCTTTCTCCTTTTAACTTCAAATAAGGATTTAAAAATCATACTAGAACTTTTCTGGTATTAATTAATACCTATTAAGAGTCACATACAAAAAAAGGAAACCAGTTCCTTTGGAAAATCAATAGAACAGTTGCACTGTAACAAAGAAAGACTTTTGTTTTAAAAGAAATGGAGCCTTTTTCTTGTACTAAGGCTGGATTTCATGCTAGTTTTTTGAGATCAACTGATTCTTTGTTATACTTACTAATACCCTTCCACCCTTCCAGATATTGCTGACATTTCTGTCAAACAGTGTCAGCAGCGGTATGAAGACATGAAATATCGTCGTGATAATGAATATATTTTTAATGCAGAATTTATAACTGCTGACTGTTCAAAGGTACAGTGTTTTTTATTTTTAATTTGTTTTGTTTTGAGATGTTGAAGATCAAATCCAGGGCCTTGATAGGCAAGTATTCTACCACTAAGCTATATACCACTAAGCTATACCCCATTTTTAAAATCAATTCATTTGTTAAAATGTGCTTTGAAACATTAAAAAATCTTAAGAAAGAGTGGGCATAACAGGACACATCTATAATCCCAGCCACGTGGGAGGCAAAAATGGGAAGATCATGGTTAAAAGATTAGAGAGGCTGGGGGCATAGCTTAAGTAAGATAGTGCCTGCCTATGAGGCCTGGAATCCAAACCCGAAAGAAAAAAATGTAATGGGCTGGAGGCATGGCTCAAGTGGTTAGGTACTACCAATAACCCCTGAACATGGTGGCCCATGCCTGTAATCCCAGCTACACAGGAAGCAGAGATAGGAGGATTGCCAGTTTAGGCCAATCTGCGCAAGTAAATAGACCAAGAAAGGGCTTTGGGGTGTGGCTCAATTGGGGCCCTGAGATCAAATCCCAGGAACCGCCCTTCCCCCATCCCAAAAAAAGAAAAAAATCTTAGGGGCATGCATTTTCAGTTTCAGCTAAATTCTCTCCAGCAACTTACTGGTTCTTCTGGGAGTTTTTTCCTTTTAAGTAACTGTGACTTTTTGATTTGGACATTTGTAATCTAGTCCATTATCTGTGGAGGGATTGGTTCTAGGACTCCTCACCTATTCCAAAATCCACAAGTGCTCAAATCCCTTACATAAAATGTCATAATTTTTACACATAACCCTGCTCACGTCCTCCTGTGCACTTTGTCATTTCCAGATGGAAAAGATACATAAATAGTTGTTACAATGTTCAGGGAATAATGACAAAAATCTGCACAGGCGTGTGTAACCTCTCTCTCTCTCTCTCTCTCTCTCTCTCTCTCTCTCTCTCTTTCTCTCTCTCTCTCTCTCTCCCCCTCTCCCTCCCTCCCTCCCTCCTTCTTCTATTTTCAATCCATGTTTGGTTGAATCTGCTGATGCAAAACCTAAAGATATGAAGGATTGACTTTATTTTGAAGTAGAAATGAATTTAACAGTGTATTTTGCTCACCTTGTAACTTGGGAGAGTTCACAAAATCTCAGAATCTTTTTGCTTTTTCCATGTTCATCTGTTTCTGAATTCCTTAACTATGAATTGAAGTCTCACTGTGAACTTAATGTTCTTTGTCTGACTTGTTAACTTATTTAAATATTGTAGATACCTTTAATCAGTTGTATGTGTTTCATCTGTAGTTTTGATATCATATTACTTTGGCTCCCAAGAAAAGCCAAAGGAAAGGCTTAGTACTGTATGTGACTGGCCATTATTAACATGACTTAGGAGTCCCTAGACTTTGGAGTTAGAATGAAAATAGGAATCAAGTTATTATTTTAAGCAGAATAAAAGGATGACTTCTTTATGGCCCTTATTGCACATAACAAGGGATAGAATAGGTTGAAGACTGATGAAAATGATAGATTGGTGGTAAGGCATGTCTGCTTTTATTTTGAGAACCCTAAATTCTGGTAATTCATTTAATAAAAAGTTTTGATTTGTGTTGAAATTACTTCAAAATCTTAGTCCATTCATGTTTGTTTCAGGAACTTTTGGTTGATAAATTTCATGAACCAGAAATGTGCTTTGACATCTGCAGTTGTCAGTTTGCTTGTCATTACTCCTTTGAGTCCTCTGAGCAGGCTGACATGATGCTCAGAAATGCTTGTGAGAGGCTGAATCCTGGAGGCTATTTTATCGGCACCACTCCCAATAGCTTTGAACTGGTGTAAGTACTTTGAAATACATTGTGGTTTACAAAATATTCAGTATTCAGCTTAAAGTATTAAGTTGCAAATGTTTATTACAACTAGAGTTTATAAAACATGCCATTCAGTCTTGTAAGTGCTGAGCACATACTATATTTGAATAAAGGCCCCAAGATGAACTTACATGTAAGTTGGAGATGGAGGTGGCATTGACCCAGAAGCTATGGTGGTAGGTAAACTGCTGAGTGATACCTTCCAGCCTGATACTATTGGTGAGATTGTAATGATCTTTTAGTACATTGCTCTTAAAAGTAGCTTGAATCCTATTAAAAGTCTGATCAGGAGTCTTTAAAATGCAGCATGTAGCTGTCACTGGTGGCTCTCACTTGTAATCCTGGCTACTCGGGGCAGAGATAGGAGGATCTTGGTTCAAAGCCAGCCCAGGCAAATACTTCGTGAGACCCTATCTCAAAAAAACCCTTCACAAAAACGGCTGGTGGAGTGGCTCAAGGTGTAGGCCATGAGTTCAAACCACAAAAAAAAAAAAATGCATCGTGTAATTTCTCATCTGCATAATAGTACCAAAATAAGTATACTGATCGCAGTTTTAATCTTTATATTTTGATTGGGGGATAACCCTAATAGAAGACGTCTTGAAGCTTCAGAAACAGAATCATTTGGAAATGAAATATATACTGTGAAATTTCAGAAGAAAGGAGATTATCCTTTATTTGGCTGTAAATATGACTTCAACTTGGAAGGTGTTGTGGATGTCCCAGAATTCTTGGTCTATTTTCCATTGCTAACTGAGTAAGAATGTCATTAATATGTTACTTTTTTTTTTTTGGTCTTATGAAGAAAAGGGGGAAAGTTAATATTGTGACTCATCCCATATTTTAAATGAAGCCCAAAGAAAAAGTAACCTCATAAAAAAGATAGTAGCATATCCAGGATTGCTGCAATAGGCCTCTTACAGTCTAACTTACATAGTTTTCTCTCACTCTTGGAAATTTATATTACCCTGTGGGTAAATAAAAGGAGCTAATTCCCTTCAACTTGTAACATAAGATACCTGACCTTGCAGGTAGCAGGAGCTCCTTTTTAAGTGAATTCAGTAATTGGTGATACATAATAAGTCTTCATAGCTCAAAGATGGTCCTTTTCTCACAGAGATATCAAAAATTGTTTGCACTTAGTATCGTTTTGAAATTGACTGAGTCTTATCAACAGTCTTGATAATAAAATCCTTATTCAGGAATGTATTCCCCCTTTGTACTTGACCGCTGCAAACATAGCAAAACTATCTGCAAAATTAAATAAAAAGATGGGAAGGGGCTGGGGGGCATAGCCTCAGATGGTAGAGCGCTTGTCTACTGTGCATGAGTCTTAAAGAAGGAGGTACTTAACAGCTGTTTTCAGTGCAGCTGTAGGAGATCAAATTAAATAAAATGAAATAGATGGGAAAATGTTCCCTCTAGCTGTTTCCACAGCCCACTGTCTTTGATGTTACTTCTCATTTGTTACACTAACAGGGAGAGCTGTCTGCTGCCTGTTGGCATTCAGAACGCTTCTTTACAGGCCTGTATGTAAAGAAGTATGTTACTAGTATGTTACTCTTCTTTCATTTGTGTTGCTTTTGTACTTACGAAGGAAATTGTAGCTATGTTCATTAAGCCCAGAAGATGTCACTGTAGTCATTGCAAATATAGGCTATTAAGGGATTATAAATATTTTGAAAGCCTTTTCATTAAGTAATGTTTTTTGGACAGAATGGCAAAGAAGTACAATATGAAACTAGTCTACAAAAAAACATTTCTGGAATTCTACGAAGAAAAGATTAAGAATAATGAAAATAAAATGCTGTTAAAACGAATGCAGGCCCTAGAGGTAAGTATCCAGAAAAGGTATAAAAATTGCAGGTCATAGTGAACTCGTTTACGTGTTTTTTAAGATCCTGTCAAAGCTAGATGTATTATGCGGATCATCATTATAAACGTTCTGGATTCTCTAGTTCCTAGACAGAGCTTGATACAGAAGCTTTCCATGGTGGGTAGTCAGTAAATTCTTGGTGAATGAATGAGTGATACTGTTATCAAATTCTGTTTTCTAGGTAGTACTGCTTTAAAAATAGGGTTTCTCAACCTCAGGACTATTGACATTGTGGACTGGAAAGATGCTGTTCTGTGCCCTATAGGATACCATAGCATTCCTGGCTTCTACCTACTAGATGCCTGCTATAGCGCCCCTGTGCCCCAGTTGTGACAGACATGTGCATATGTCCCCCGGTAGGTAAAATTACTACCAATTGAGAACTGCTTCTTTACAACAGTGCCCTATGATTACACCAGTAGTTTAGAACCATCCTGGCCAGGGTCCAAGGCAGGCTCATACCATGCATAATTTTGTTCTTCGAATATATTGAGGTGAGACCTCTTTGCTTCTCTTGTTGCAGCAATGATAGGATTGTATGCAAGCTTCTCAACATAAAGCCATTGGCTGCTTTCCTTTTTTCCTTTATCATGTGGTATTTAACTAGATAGATCTAAAGTATTCAGTGAGCATGTTTGTATTCGTCAGAAACTGAGTAGCAGAATATAGTCATCACATGGGCATTACATTTAAGAGGATTCATTCAATTTGGAAGTACTTAAAAGTACCCCATTTTATTTATCCTTGTAATTATCCCATGAAGTAAACAAAGCAGTCACTGTTCATGTTTTTTTAAATGGGCAGCCTTAGGCCCAGGGAGGGTTGATTGGAAGTCACATATTATTAATTATTTTCTTCCATCTATTTTCTTTTTTTTCCCCCTTTTTCATGATACTGGGGTTTGAACTCCAGGCCTCATGCTTGCTAGGCTACCATTTGAGCCATTCGACCAGCCCTTCTTCAGTTTCTATAGGTGGCAGTCGGATGTCACTTCCTGTTGATGTTGTGTCCATACCCACTCTCCCATCTTATGAGTGGGAGGATCTTCTTTAAATCCTTAATTGTCTTTTGAAACCAGTAATCAATAAAATGTTTGTTAGCTATATTTCCTATATTTTAGAATTAGGAATGTTTTTATTTGCTTTGTATTAGGAGTAGGAGATTATTTTTATGTTTCTTGAGCAAGAGGAGAAAACCAGAAACTCTGTGCACAAGTTCCCCACACCAGCACACCTTTGTGCATTACCTCTTCTGACGGGGCTTTGCATGCATAACAATCAGTCATGTATATTTCTCCTAGCATATAGGCAATGAATTCATTGTTATCATTCATTTTAAAGTGTACTTAGAAATGGGATGACAAAACAAGGTCTTTGTGGTATATTAAAGACACAGACATACAATGTAAAAGTAGCTGTTATGAAGAAGCATTAAAAGTGCAGCAAGTATATAAAAGGGCCTTGAGAAGACAAGTAACAGTAAAGGCAGAGAAGCATGAGAGAGCAGGGGATGTGTGAGAAGTACTAATAAATTTTGTATTTCTTTAATACATTGCATGTCCAGTCTTCCTCTTCAGCCTACTCCTCCACCCCATCCTGCCCTTGAGTTGTTACCTGTGACTGTGGCTGTCTGGTGGCAAGTTTGAAAAAGTCTTTTTTCCCCTTATTTCTTGACCAAGTTCCTTTTGTGGGCCTGTAAAGGATACAGAGCAGCAGGACAGGGCATGTCCCTGTAAGAGTTAGGACATGAGTTAGGTGGCATCAGGGAGGATGGTTTGGGATGGATATTGACACCAGAGATGGAAAAAGCAGTCAGTATCAGTATGCCACTGCTTTAGTCCAGGTCAGAGATTCAAGTGGATCTCCTTCTTTATATTTGTTATAAAAATGTAATTTCCTAAAGTATCCATCCTTCAGCTAGTCCAGGGTTTCAGGTTTCCCAGAGGCTTCAGCAGAGGAAGGATGGAAGGATGTAGGCCAAGGAACTGTAGTCAGGACAGCCTGACACCCACCTTCTGTTTTCACCAGTAAAGTTACTCTGGGAACTGTTCTGGAGAAGTTAAATCCTTTAGCAGAGATCCTAGATACGCATTTTAGTGAGTTTGAGGGAGGAGAAAAAGTGATCAGTTTTGTAGCCTTGTTATGGATTAGTTGGTCTTTCAAAATGACCAATGGAGGAAAAGGAGGAAGTAGCCACTGATAGGCAGATAATCCCATAGTGGGATGAGCTGGAGAACATTTACAACAGAATAGTTTGACAACCATTCAGAATAAAGTTCTGAATCTTTGCAATGCAGTGATACTACTATTATGGGATTGAAATTCAGAAAAACTTGGGTTAAGATGTGATAAAAGTAAAGTTGCTACTGCCGGCACTATGGAAGTCCTCAGCGCAATACTTTTCTTGTTTGTTTTGGTTTTGTAGTTTATTTGACTCAGGGGCTTGCTGTGCAGCCCAGGCTGGTCTTGAACTCACTAAGTAGCCTAGACTAGCCTGGAACTCGATCCTCTCATCCTCCCAAGTGCTGGGATTATAGGCATCTGCCACCATACCCAGCAGCTCTGCACTTTTTAAACAGCAAATAAATACCTTAATTTTCCATGTTCAAACATATGGTAAGATATTTATAAAAGAAATGGCAAAAAGAAGAGAGCAACGTAGACATTCCTACATCATTTTCTTAAAAGTTCCTTAGGAAGACCTATTTTTTTTTAAATTAGATTATATTCATTGTACATTGTGACAATTCCAAACAGGCTTATATTGTACATTGGTTAGATCACCCCCACCAAACCTAGGTTTTAAAGTGGTTCCTTCCTGCTTGGTTTGTTGTAATATGACAAAGGGATTGTAAAGAATGTGTAACGTATATAGGGAAGAGTGTTATTTTATTAAATATTTATGTAATTTATTATGCTTTGAAGTGTATGTATTAAAAGGTAAGACATTTCACAGTATAGGGATACTACTTTAAATGGGTTAAATAGCACTTGAGGTAATTTGAACCTTTTTTTTTTTTGCAGAATTGAGATTTGAATTCAGTACTTTGCACCTAAGACTCAGGTTTAACACTTGAGTCACACCCTTAGCCCTTGAGGCACATATATATATATATATATATTTTTTTTCTTGACCCTTCACATTCTAACATAAATTTGGGAACTGCCTAGATTTTAGAAACTAAATTATTTTCCTATTCGAACTTCACTTTCATTACCTTAAACAAGGTTCTCTTTTGTATTGGCTTTTTCATTTATATTATTTCTAATTGCTATTTATGTGGTCATTGAATTGCCATTGTGTTAATATTTTGATAATGACTTTAAACTTTGTATTATAACAGAAACCCTTGCCTAGCAGTCAAGATGCAGTTTGTTGTGAAATGGTCCTTGGTTGGGATTAAATTATGTACTATGTTCCAGCTGTAAATATTCCAAAATTGTGATAAGAGTTGGCCATAATAACCTGCTTTAAGAGAGGATTCCCTCCTCTTTTTTCTTATTTCAAAAGTATGTGTAGTTTATAGTCCTGAAATAATACTTAGGGAAATAATACTTAAGGATGTTATTTTGATTAAGTAAAAATGATTTTCTGTGTCAAGTTCTGAGTTACAGATTATAGTAATCTCTTAACTAGGAATTTCATTTGCTTCCTCAGCCATATCCTGCAAATGAGAATTCTAAACTTAACTCTGAAAAGGCAGATGACTATAAACATGCAGCAGAGTACATGAAAAACAGTCAAGTAAGGTTACCCTTGGTAAGTTCTCATTTTTTAAAGTATTTTGTAGGAAAGCATGCATTATGTGGAAATTTAGGTGATGATTTCACTTGTTTACCAAACTTGGGCCCACTGAATTATACTCAGATGTGTGACAGCCTGTTGGTTATAATGGCTTTTGATGTCAAAAAACATAGAATAAAACTGGTTCTAGTGAGCTAGGTATGGAGCGCTATGTCTGAGGCAACAGCAAGATTCACTGCTCTCTTAGGCACTGCTGATGGTGTCCCAGAGACAGAATTTAGAACTTTATGAACTTAAGTAGGGAAGTGAGAGAAAAGCGCATCTTCCTTTGTACTCATTTCTGTGTGGAAGTTCACAGTTTTAAAAATAAGAAATATGACAGTACCACAGTGATATTAGCAGCTGTGACTTTGTGATATTTTCATAGCACATTTCAGCTAATGTCCTTTACTTTGAGGGTTATTTGGTGGTACTGAGGTTTGAATTCAGGGTCTTGTGCTCGACAGACAAGTGTTCCACCACTTGAGCTATGTCCCCATCTCTTTTCACATTTACTCACTTTTCCAGTAGGATCTCACATTTGTGCCTTGCTGACCCGGACCACGGTCCTCTTAGGTATTTATGCTTCCCATGTAACTGGGATGATGGGCACTCGTCACCACACCAAGCTTTTCTTCGTTGAAGTGCTAGCTTGTGAACTTTTTTATCCAAGCTGGCCTCAAACTGAGGTCCTCCCAGTCTCTACTACCCAAGTAACTAGGATTACAGGCATGAGCTACCATGCCCATCCCATATTCATCACTCCTTCAAAATTACATCAGACCCTAGAACTTGTTAAGTCAATGCCTGAGCAAAGCAGCACATATATTACTATACTAAAATGTTTAATTTCTTTGGTAGCTGTAATTCATTTCCTTTGTATAATATGTACTTTATTTTGTGGTTCCTTTAGAAAAACAAAAATGTTATTCCCTCCTCCAGTGCTATTTGATGTTTCAAGATAGGCATTTTAGGGGCTGGAGGTATCACTCAAGTGGCAGAGTGCCTACTTTGCAAGCATGAAGCCCTAAGTTCAAACTAGTCCCACAAGAAAAAAAAAAGACTAATTGTTTCATTTTTCAAGTTAAATCTTGTAAATGCTTTTTCTCGTTATATTCTCTCTCTCTCTCTCTCTCTCTCTCTCTCTCTCTCTCTCTCTCTCTCTCCCTCCCTCCCTCCCTCCCTCCCTCCCTCCCTCCTTATTATATACATTCACCTTTTTGGCAGAAGGACAAAAGTCACAAATGTCACTAGAAGTTAATCTCATTGATTTATATGTCTAGATCATAATACTATTAACAGTAAATTGTGTTGTTACAGTTAAGTTAGGGGATTTTGACTATTTTGATCTACTATTGAAAAAGAAACATGTTTATTTCCATGTTGAATTTGGTTTTCTTTTTTAATTTTAGGGAACTTTAAGTAAGTCAGAATGGGAAGCTACAAGTAAGTATGTAATCAGTGCCAATTAACTGACAATTTCAGAGATTTCTGTTTCAAAGGATCATTAAAATTTGAGAACTTCTGACACATTTTGGGTTGTGTTTGTATACACAGATACATCTGTATCCCTATAGATGTCTAATCCCCCTTTCTAGCATAACTGTAGTGATAGAGAAAATGTATAAACACATGCTGGCTCTTGCTCAGCGTAAACTTTCATAAGCGTACATAGACGTTCCGCTGCCTGCTTGTTACTAAACAGCTATCTCTATTGGATGTCTTTACCTCACAATTCTGTTGAAATTTTTGGATTATGAGACACTTCCTATATTTTATTTAATTTTGACCACTCTGATGTTGACAGTGAAGGTAGAATCTAGAAAATTTAACGAAGCAGCAGTAAGTAGGGGCTCTTGGAAGAATATGTGATTGAAAACAAACATGATACAAAGATATCCGGAAGTGGGGCTCACGTCTTCAGAAGAGAACTCAGAGGCCTGGCAGATGTGTGAGGTGCTGACATTGAGGAAGTTACCTCACAGAGTCTAAGTGATGATCATAATTCCCTTACACGGTACCCTAAGGATCTAAATGGTAATTCTCACCATCATTTAAATGTTTGCTAATTATGTTGAATGCGCAAGTGGTAACAGGGATGAATGTTGAGCGTTGACTTACATGGAATTCATGAAAGGACTTGAGGATATAAAAAGGCAAACAAGTTTCTGCCTTCTAGAATTAAATGGAAGAAACAGACACAACTGTACTGCCAGGCAAAGTTTTAAGTGCTAAAGATGAATGGAGAGTTTAATGAAAACTAGTAAAATCTGGGAAATAAGTGGTTAATATTGAAGTGTCTAGTGCCGTTCTAAAACTTGTCATTTGTCGTAACTCATTTAATTCTCACAACTGTATAAGTAGACTGTTACTTATTATATTCTCTTTCACAGATGAGAAAACAGGTGAAGAATTTTGCTTAGATCACAGACTAACCTTTGTGGTTAGCTAATCTAAGTAGCCCATTCTTAACTACAGACTTAAGGAAGTCCTTGCTATAAGCAGAACTTGCAAATAAATGTTTGCGTTATAAAGGGGAGTGAGTTACTACTAATTTCATCCCTGAAACCAGACTCTTTAACATCTTAGTGGTTTTAAGTGACCCTAAGTTAGGACAGTAGAGACCAAAAGGGCTGTTTGTAGTGGCTATGGGTAGGTAGGGTGTGGGGTTTGGCCAGTCTGCACTGCAGAAAGGTCACTTGGAGTAGGGGACCAGGTAAATAAAGCCCTGCCAGCCATTTCACAGTCTGCCAGCTTGCTTCTGAGTACTATAAACAGCTTTGATTTTTATACTTTTAGTTTTTCTTAAACTACTTTTGGAGTTTTTTGTTTGTTTTAAGAGCTATTGAATTGGCTTTTCCATGGACTGATGTCAGTATTATACTAGGAATTCATTTTGAAATAAATAGAAATGATCCCTTGTCTAATGAATCAAATAATAGAATTTTTAAAAATCAATGACGTTTTTCTTCCTCAAAAGCTGTTTGAGAGACTTAAGAATTCTCACCAAGTTATGAACAGAACTAAGATTGTTTTTGCTTATCCTGAGGAGGTAAAAAATTAAACTCTAAATTTTATTTATTTCCTCTTTAGGTATTTACTTGGTTTTTGCCTTTGAGAAGCAGCAGTGAGCACCTAGACAATCACCCCAGAGCATCACTCCGTCCTGCACAGATTCAGGCAGTCCATCTCAGATAGATTTGACAGCTGTTTGTTTTAATAGGAAACGAACTCTAAATGTGCAAGACGTTGCTGGAAACTCCAGTGCATAAAGTCAACATTTATTGTCTGATAGATTAACTTTGTATATATAAGAGTGAGTTGGGACCTTTGTCTTTAAAAATCTATTTTTGAGTAGTGTTCTAAAAATTCCATTTGCCTCTACTGTCTTAGCTCATAAAAACTATAATATTGCTTGTTAAAGCAACTGACCTCTGCAGTGCTGTGATTTCTTGAGTGTGTGTTTACAAAGCTGAATTTACTACAGCTGTAAAATTGGTAAGAGCATACTGGCTTGCCAATTGCACTCATTTTCATAGTTTTGTTGTGTGGTGTTTTTGAAGAGTAAATGGATTGTGTTCTGTAAGTTTGAATGTAAGTGTTCAGTATATATCGTTAAAACCACAAGTTTAAAACTTGTTTAGATGGTCATAAAAGTTACTTGGCTAGAATTTTATCAGTTTATTGAATTTCGATAAAATACTGCAATTCTGGAACTATTCAGAACATTTTAGATGGCAGCATAGAATTATTTTGAAAGTTTTTGGTTTTCTCTTAAGACTTTCTTACCATAGTGATATAATTAATGTAACCAGTTATCCTGCTTGTAATTAGATACGTTTAACTTTTTCTTCGTTGAGCAATGATGCTGTATTTAACTCAAGATTTAGTGAAATTCTCTCTGTGATAAACCTAGGTTCACATGTGCACATGTAACTGTAAGGAAGTGATAGACTTTGGATTATTTTCACTGGTGTTAGAGCCTGGTGACAGATGCTGTGTGCTCTCTCTAGCCCAGAGTCAGCAATGCCTGTTGCCCTGTTATACCATCAGTGCTTTATACCAGGGCCATTGTCTAATCACCATTCAGCAGTCTTATTTGCCATTTTGGAATCATTATAATTGTCATTAAAATTGTCAATTGTGTAATTATTCTTCTAGAACTCATGCCTATGTGACTTGTCATCCTTACATTATTTCCCACCCCCCATTTAGTGGGAAATTTGCTAGTTCATCATTTAGGAAATTTCCCAGTTCTAAGATGTACTGAAGATTAAGATCAAAGAGCGATTGCATATTCTTTTAAAAATCATTTATTTACAGCATGACTTATAAAGACATTGCTTCTATAAATATCTACAGTAGTTGCTTTAAAAGCATAGTCTTGGTTAATGTCTGTTGATCGTGGTGTTAAAAGTAACAAACTTTTTGGTAAGAGAACATGGTTTTCTCATTTCTGTTCCTTCTGCAATGTCTGTTTTACAGAAATTAGGTCTTTTTGCTTTTGTGATAGTTTGCCTTAAAGTCAGTGGGAAATTAACAATTGCACATCTGACTAATGGGGATGTTCATTGGTCGGGAGGGTTTGGGAATGACTGGGAAGGTGGGAAAGATAAGCTCTTGCCGTTTGGAAGTTGGGTTCACTTTAGTTTGTGGAAGTGCCTGTAAGTATTTTGATACTTTGGCAGGTACAGAAAAGCTTCATCCTTATTTCATTGGTATTCTTATTTCATGGTCTTAGTTAATGGGCAATCCATGTACTTTAGTTTTTCTGCCCTTTCCATTTCTTGGATCATTTTCAGAAGAGAAGAATCCCCAAAAGGGTGGTAATACAAAGCCGAAAGAAGAGAAATGTGGAGGTCCCTGGGGCTTTCAGTGAGGATAAGGGAGCAGAGACAAGTAGACTGGGTCTGAGAGGAGGCTTGGGTGCTATGCCAGCTGCTGTAGGTACAGAAGAACTACCATGGCCCTGTACCCATAGGATATTGAATTTGGGCAACTGCTCTTTTCCTTCAGCTTTGTTTGCCTTGTTTCCTGTTCTTTCTCCACATCTCTCCTGCATTTAAAGTGTCTGGGTAGTGACTCAGACTGTTAGGGAAAGGACTGAAAAAGGTAGCCTTGGCATACCCCACAATCTAAATGGTTGGTTTCAGATTTCTAACTGGTGAGAGGGGTGTGGGTTTTCATTGTTGGCCAGGAAGAGCACCTGAGCTTAGGCTCAGTGAGGTAGGCAGTTCACGGGAGTGGTTCCTGTGTATTCCAAGACCTGTGTGCAGTTCATCCTCCAAGAGTGAAATTAGAAAGGAAACACATCAGCCATTTGTGCAAATGACACATCCTGAGAGAGGGATGGTTGGTTTGGGGATGTGACTATTGCGTTGTGACATTAAGTTGAAGAGTTTCCACAGTCAGTCTCTAGCCATACCTGTTGTGTGTTAACCTGCGGAACCTAGCAAGCCTGTGGGAACAAGACTTCACACTGTCAGGCTGGCCTTCCAGGTGCCCTTGGTGTCCACCAGCACTCTGGTGACTGGGTCTGGTGTGAGTCCTGCAAGACACCTGCCTTCAGTGAGTGGAGGGTGGAGAAGGCATCTAGTAGCAGAATCAGTCTCATGTTAATGAGCCTGCTTGGTGACTGAAAGGTGGATTTGCAGTAATTTGAGTTTCCTGACCCACTCCCCTCCACGCTTGGGAGTTAAGGAAATGAGATTGCTCTCTGACTTCAAGTGTTGACAGAGGTTCAGAGTGCAGGGGTGAGGTATGAAATGAAGTAGGTTTTGAGGCAAGGTGTGATGTTTGTCAGCAATGAAAAATTGAAAAACCTGTCAGCCATGAGGTATCCTTTCCAGTCGCACTGGCTTCTCCAGGAACATGTCTGTCATCCTGTCTCAGTTTACTGTCATGTCATTTTGATGGGTATTCCAGGTATCCCTCTGATGAAGAGTTGGCTTTTTGTGCAGGTCTATCTACAGGGTGGAAATGCATGTGAGAATATTTCCATTGTGTAAATTGTCTTGTCCACCTCGGGCTTTGTATATAGTGTTATCTGAAGACAACCCCAGCAGAGGTCCCTAGCTCTGCAAAGGTCCCTGGACCTGGCTCCTGTAGTCGAAGTTACAGCAAAATGTCTGTGGTAATTACTGGCCAGTGGTCACACCCTCCCTAGCTGCTGTTGCCACATACTATGCATGCTTTTTTCTTACCCTACCTTTTCACAACAACATTTAAAGATCTCATTCAGTGGCCATTAGTGATAGATTCACATGGGTCTGGGCTAGGAGACTATCATCAGCCTTTCTCCCGTGTGTGTATTTCCCAATTTCTCTGTAGGCCTGGTGTATGAGGCAGCATACACTCAGGCATGTTCTCCATAGTTTGGCTAGGGGACCTTCAGGGGAGCCCCAAAGCCTCTGCTGTTGAACTGCGTGCTTCTTCATCTTCTTCAGGGTTAACATACTTTGGACAAAACCAAATTGACAGCTCACATTTATGGAACTCCCACCATGTGTCAATTGTTTTTCTGAAAGTTTTACATTTTGATCCTTATAACAACTCTTTAAGGTAAGCACCACTACTTTAATGACCAGAAAACTGAGGCAGAGGGAGAATCCAGATTTAACCAAGATAAAAGCAACTGTTTAGTGTAGGTCCAGGCAGGTCTACACTCTAGTTGTATGTCATGTCTCCAAGGGTGTCAGCTAGGTGGGTCCTGCCCACCCACCACCTGCCCCCTGAAGTATTAGCTACTGGAACTCCATTTTGGTTTGGAGCTTTGATACATGGTTACATGTTCCTGGAGAGAAGTGTTGATTCCTGAGTGCACTGGGAGGAAGCAGAGATGGACTGGGCCTTCCCAATGTGGAGCAGTGCTCTCCAGCAACCAGTCCCATGTGGTCTTTGCACTGGGGGAGACATGCTTTCCCCCTCACTGTGGAAGTGCAAATAAGGGAGAATGTGGCCAAGGAGGGAAGACAAAGGGAATGCTGCTTTGGTTTGAGCTGAGTTGCCAGCCAATGGCAGATGGGTTTGTTTTAACTCTTAAAGACAAGATGGTTGAAGTACAACATCCATACAGTAATGGCAGTGATTTCTCACAAGTGGACGCATGCATGTACCCCCACCCAGAGAGCCCAGCAGGCTCCCTTCCAGTGACTACTTTCCCAACTGCCACCATTCAATTTAAGAGCAGACTAGTTTTGTGTAGTTTAGAATGTTATGTGAATGGAGTTAAACATTACTGTTCTTTGTATGTGGCTTCTTTCAACAGTATGTGAGATTTTTATTGTATGTATTTGCACATGGTTCATTCTAATGGTTGTGTCCATTATATGAATAAACCATATATTTATCTTGGTTCATTTCTAACTTACGGACTTGAAATATCACTCCAGGTAGTCTAATAGATGAGTTTTTGTGCACGTAGGCACTCACTTCTGCCTAGGAATGGAATTGCAGGGTCTGATGTGCATCACATTCAGCTCTACTGACCACTGCCAAGGAGCTGTCCAAAGTTCCAGCTTTGTGGAACATCCTCACCAGCGTGGTCATGTCAGTCTTCTCCACTTTATCCTGGCGGGACCACAGTGGTGTGTTGTACCTTTAGTTTTTACTGCTTTGAGTGGTCAAAAGATGGAGCACTTTACATGGGCTCATTGGCCTTGGACTGTCCTTATGTGCACCTACACATTTGAATGGGATTTTTTTTTTTTTAAATACATTGGTAAGTTGCTTTGAAAGGAAGTTCCTAATTTTATAGGATAACTTATCACTGTTCTCCTTTGTAGTGAGCATGTTTTACATAGATGCCTAGCCAGGAGCCATGACTCATGTCTGCAGTCCCAGCAATTTGGGAGGATGATCGTTATAGCCCAGCCCAAGCAAAAAAATTAGTGAAACTCCCATCGCAACCAATAAACGGTGTGGTGGTATGTGCCTGCCATCCCAGCTATGTGGGAGGTATAGGTAAGAGGATTGTGGTCAGAGGTCATACCCATCAAAAAAAAAAAGCAAAAAAAAAGGCTGGGAACATGGCTCAAGTACTAGAGCACCTGCCTAGTAAGTGTGGGGGCCTGAGCTCAAACCCTATAAAAAAAAAAGTCTCAAGGTCAGCGTAAGCAGGTCCCTTGACCTGACTGGGAGCAACTGGGGATTGAGGAAAAAGACACAAAGACAGACATAGAAAAGCTTGGGACTGGGTGGGTCTAGCATTCCAGATGAGAGTTGCTGGTGACCCCCTCTGCCTTCAAGTGCATTTATTTATACAGCAAGTGTGGGAAAGCGAGGTGAAGTGCAGGTCGAGTTCTCATGGGTCCAGTCGCGTAGGAGGCAGGAACAGCACAGCTGTGGTATGTTGTTATTTACTGCAGACTATCCTGACTACATCAACATGCCCTGTTTTCCCTGCAAGGCAGCCTTACTGAATCTTGCCTCCCCTTGGCTGGGTCCGTGCCTATCAGCCAAGGGGCCCATTGACAGAGCCGTGCTCATGCCAAGGTCTATCTCCACTGCCTCAGTCTGCCTATTTGCAAGGCAGCCTGGCAGAACCTTGCTCACCTCCTTTGTGCTGGGGCCTTTCCTTCTCAGCACAAAGGTCTTTGACACAGCCTTGCATATGCCAAAGTTTCTTCTCAGCCTATTTAGTTACTGGTCTCCACAAAAAACTATTAGATTGTGTTTGGGGGTACACTATTTAATTTTAGGATGTTTAATCCCCATTGTAGCCACAAATAAAATAGCTATAGAATATGCACAAAAGAAAATGAGAAACCAAACAAATGACAGCAATGCAGGACACGAACAACAAATAGCTATAAGGATACGGAAAACAGCTAAATGCCAAAAGTAAATCCCTTATCAGTAATTACTAGTTTAACATAAAAGGACTAAGCTCTCTAATCAAAAGGCAGATTTTTGGCAGGAGGAATTAAAAACATGATACAACTATTTGACATCCACAAGAGATGTAGTTCATATCCAAAGACACAAGTAGATGGAAAGTGGAAGTATGGAAAAGATATCCTATACAAATAGAAACCAACAGATCAGACGTGGCTGTACTACTCTCAGACAAAATAGGCTTTAGGAGAAAAATCCATTATATAATAAAAAGAGCAATACAATAAGATGTAACAATTATAAACATTTACACAGTTAGTAACAGACCTTCAAAACATAAGCCAAAACTGACAGAACTGAAGAGAGAAATAGACGATTCTATAGTAATAGTTGGAGAATCTCAATAGCAGATAGAACAAGTGGGTTAAAGAAAGAATACTGAAGCCACACACTAAACAACTAAATCTAACCAAACACCCAGTAACTCTGCACAATCTTAGATGCACGTGGGACATCTGTGATAGACGATGTGTCAGGCCATGAGTTAAGTCTCAATACATCTTAAGATGTCATAGAAAGTATCTTCCCCAAGCCTAACGGGATGAGTTTAGAAATTGGTAACAGAAGATAAACTGGAAAACACACAATTTTGAATTAACATACCTTTAAACAACCAATGCAAAAAAGACAAAATTATGAGGAAGTATCAAAAATGCTTAAAACTAATGTAAACATTTATTGGATACAGCAAAAGCCATGACAAGGGGGAAATTTAAAAACAATCTCAACAACCTAACTTTTAAGAAGAATAAACTAAAACCAAAGTTAATAGCAAGGAGGAAATAATGAAGATTAGAAGCAGAAATACAAGAGACTAAAACAGAAAATCAATGAAACCAAAAGTTTTTTTCTTTGTAAAGACCAACAAAATTGGCAACTTTTAGCTAGATAGACTAAGAAAAGTAAAACAGGCCAATTACAAAAAAACAATACATGCTTCCATTTAAATGAGGAACTTAGGTAGTCAAAAGCAGAAAGACATGTTGGTTGCCAGGGCTGGGGTGTGGAGAATGACTTACTTCATGGCTGCAGGGTCTCAGTTTTGCAAGATGAAGAGTTCTGGACATGAATAGTTGTGATGATTGCAATATTTAATGCTGCTGCTTAAAATGGTTAAGATGGTAAATTTTGTTTATTAGCCAAAGTTCTTCAGAAACAACCAATAGGATACATAGATGTATGAGAGGCTATTTTTTCCAAATAAAAAAGTTTTAATACAAAGATTCACATCATGAACTACACATTACAAAATTTCCTTTTCTTAATCCATGCAGACTTTGTTTCCCCCCACCTGGTGGTACTAGTGATTGAATTCAGACTCCATACTCGCTGTGGTTTTTCTATTCTAACTTATCTTGGAATCTTTCCTCTGTGTGCTTCTACTACTTTTCCCATCTACAAAATTCCTCTCTCCCCTAATATAAAGAGTTTACTCCTATACAAGCTAGAATGGTTACCAGTAAAATTTTAAAATACACCCTTCAACTTGATCAGTCTAACATTTCCTTTCCTTCAAACCCAAATAAGCTGCTGGCTGTTTACCCTTAAAGATTAGATTTCTTATTTTCCAGTTTTACTTGATTTCTTTTTTTTTTTTTTTTGATGTTTAATGGGAGGAAGCACCCTAGATCAAAGAAGGTATGTAAGAAATAAACTTCTTGAATTCTTCAATATCAAAAAATATCTTTGTCTTACCCTCAAAATTGAACACCAGTTTGGCTGGATACAGGAGTCAAGGTTGAAAGCTTTCCTCATTCTGAACATTTATGATATTGGCCCACTGACTGCTAGCATCCAAGGTGCCCAATGTGAGAGGGTAATTATGGGAATTGCCTCATACTATTATAGAGACTGAGAGATCTCATTCTGTCTTGCATATCATGAGGCCTAGGGAAGCTGAGAGCACAGCTGATTCTGAGTTCAAAGGCTACAGGACTAGGGAGACACCTGGTGTGACTCAATCTGAGTCTGAAGGCCTTAGAACCCAGGGTTGAGGTGCTAGTGTGAGTCCTGGAGTCCAAGGGCTGGAGAACATGGATCTCTTGTGGCCAAAGGCTGTAGAAATGTCTCCCAGCTACAGGAGAAAACCAATTTGCCTTTTGCTTTTGTGTTCTCTTTAGATGCTCTGCCAGTTGGATGGTGAGCACCGACAGTGGATGAGGGCGGGTACTCCTTTCTCAGCCCACTGATTCACGTGCCGGTCTCCTCCATGAACTCTCACAGACATACCCAGAAGTCATGTTTTATTAGCTAGCTAGATGTCCCTTAAGCCAACCAGATCGACACCTGAATTTAACCCACAAAGGTATTTTACCACAGTAAAAGAAAATATGTTTTTAAATGGCTAACATGGTAAATTTTATGTTAAGTAATTTGACCACAATAGAAAATTGGAAAAAATGCAACAGAGATTATATGTGACCCATAAAAGCCAAAAATATTTACCACAAAGCTATGTGTGGTGGTACACATCTGCAATCAGGAAGCAGAGGCAGGAAGATTGTGAGTTTGAGGTCAACCTGGACTACATTGTAGGGACCCTGTCTCAAAAAAACAAAACAAAATTTTACTTTTTGGAAGAAAAAGACCCAGTTTCCATTAATAGGGAACTTGTAATTTTTTATAAGAAAGTGGATATTGAAATCATGAATGCGTAATCTTGAGAATCATAGATACATACATTTGTAAGTACAGAGCAAGCTCAGTAGATAAAGGAGTCATACCTCTGTAGAGTTGTATATTACTCTGACACTATAAAACCTGGAAGTTTATTTTAAAGTAATTTTTGTAAAAGTTCTTTGCAGACACTTTTAGAACACAGATGAGAGAACTAATCTTCTCTTTGTGAGGCTGGCTAAAATAGGGACATTAGGGCCTGGGAAGCAGAGCCAGGAGCTGAGAATAAACACTGTAGTCCTAGGTAACGTGAAGTCTCCCACTTCCCACAGCACTGCAGCAGCTGGTCACACCTTCAGCCTTACACTGGCCATTTGCTGGACCTCTGGATAAGCACGCCGTGGGTAATTATCTCAGGGAAGCATCTGGTAAAGCTCATCCTTGGACTAAAAGGAGATCCTGTTAGTGATCCTAATGACAGGCTTCTCTGCCCTAAATAAGCATCTTCTAAAAGAAAGCACCTGGCGGATTCTCAAACATTTATCACCTGCATCAATGAAGGAGACTCGGTCTCTGTGGGTCCCAAACTTATCAGCTATATAATTAAAGGAGGGTTGTCACTGCAACGACAAACATGCCAAATGGCCTGAATGAAGAAGCACACACAGAGATGAGAACCCGTGGATGCCTAGACTGACCTGAGCCTTGTAAATATTCCTCACACAAAGGACATGGCACTTGACCTGTGCCCACAACTCCAGCCTCCTGGGATATACTGTTTCCTGCTTTGCTAAGCAAAACCACCATAGACTTCTCACCTAACTAGACTCATCCTTAAATTCTTCTGTAACAATGTGACTAACTCAGTTGACATCAGTTCTACAAACACAGCATCCTGGGGTGTCATAAGCTCAGCACCCCACATTGAGGTTCATACTCTTTGGGAACATCTCTGGATCTAAGCCAGTCTTGGATCCAGTAAAATTTGCATCATCATTACCCCAACTGGTCTATGAAAATAACTGAACCTGTTACTGGAGCTGAGTTCTTGGGTCCAGAAAATGGTACAGATGAATCCAGACCCAGAGAGATACAGGAGAGTGAAAGGTGAGTTCCTCCTTGGTAGTTAAGGGAAATGAAAGGAAAGCAGAAATGCCTATTAAAGGAAAAGAATTTAGCTCCCAAGTGCTAGCAAAAGGAGCAGAAAAAGGTCAGGGACAAAAAGAGGCAGAAGGTGAGAGATGAGTGAGATCAAAGGCCCAATAACAAAAGGCCCGGGACCGTGGTTCAACGTGAAGAATTTTCCAGAAACTTGTATGGCAGAAACATTTGCCAAACCCTGGCTCTTGAGCTGGAGGAGTGACTCAAGTGGTAAAGCACCTGCCTAGCAAGTGCAAGGCCCTGAGTTCAAACCCCAGTACTCAGTAGTCCATCCCCTACCAAAAAAAAAAAAAAGAAAGAAGAAAGAAACTCTGGTTCATTTTCAACTCCAGTCTTACCCTAGCCTTGGAAGGAGGGGAGACTTGAGCTTCTTAAAGTTCCCAAGACTGTGGGAGATGAGGAATCTCTGTCTTCCAGACATAGTTTTTCCCTTCTGGTTGACCCTTAGCCTGGCCAAGTGAGTTTGGTGCATGGTCTCATGTACTGGAAACTTGGGGATATATCTCAACATAGGTATAAACAGTTCAATTTTTCTTTTCAAACATTATTTTGTTTAGGATTCTATAATATTGTGAAAATTCCGTATATGCACAATGCATTTCGAGTAAGTTCACTCCCTCTGCTATATTCCCTTAACCCCTCTCCTCCTCCCTTCCTTTTTTTTCTGGTGGTACTGGGGTTTGAACTCAAGACTTTGCACTTGCTAGGTAGGCACTCTACTGCTTGAGCCACACCTCCAGCTCCTCTCTCCCTTTTAAAGACAATATTTTGTGGGTTTCTTTATGTTATCTCCATACATTTGTAAGTAACATACCTGATCCTGTTCACCCACGTCTCCATTTTCCCTCCTCCTCCTGATGAGCCCCTCCCCCCACATAATGTCCCTTTTGCACTCAAGTCCCATTGTTATTATTATTATTATTACCATTTTAGATCCAGATTCCACGGATGAGTGGAGACATGTGATATTTGACTTTTTGAGCTTGGCTTATTTCACTCAGTTTGTTTTCCAGTTCTATCCATTTTCCTGAAAATGGCATAATTTCATTCTTTATGGTTGAGTAATATTCCATTGTGTATATATACTCCATTTTCTTTATCCATTCATTGGTTATTGGGCACCTAGGCAGATTCCACTGCCTGGCTAATGATGCAATAAACGTGTGTATTGGTATTCCTCTTGTATGTTGATTTACACTCCTTCAGATATGGTACAGCAGGATCATAAGGTAGGTTATTTTAAATTTTTTGAGGCACTTCCATACTGATTTCCACACTTGCTGGACTAACTTACATTTCCACCAACAATGGGTGGGGGTTCCTTTTCCCCCTGCATCCTTGCCAGCATTTGTTGTTGTCTGTTTTCTTGATGGTTACCATTCTGATTGGGTGAGATGGAAGTTCAATTTTTTATTCATTCCATTTCTCATTCATTCACTGGGCCAAGGTTACAAATACAGCACAACAAACCTGCCTGCAATATTTCAGAATCTTTCATACTAGCCATTGTAGCAATCATAATGTTTATGTACTGTACATGGCTATCTGTGTGAGCACATTTCAATTTCTGCTTATACATACTCTTAATTGTAGTCAATAAATGATGTATCAGCTTCCCATCATTGTAATAAATACTTGAGATAATCAACTTGTAAAGAGAAAAGCTTTATTTTGGTTCACAGTTTTGGAGGTTCTAGTCCATGGTCAGATGGACCCATCTGGTAAGTCTGCCAGATAGCAATGGTAGGTAGTGTGTGGAGGGGAAAGGCTGCTCACCTCCGGAACAGGAAATGAAAGACAGGAAGAGGAAGGCGCTGCGACCCCACTCTGTCCTTCAGGGGCACACCCCTATGATCTCACTTCCTTTCACTAGGACCCATCTTAGTTTCTACCTCTTCCCAATAGCACTAGAGACTGGAGACCAAAACTTTAATATAGGCCTTTGGGGGGACATTTCAGATCCAAACTATAGCAAATTCTCTCAAAAGATCACAGAAGTGCTTGAGAAATGCTTATTCTTAAGTCTCATACCTGATATGTTGTCTCAAATTACATTAGAATAGGTTCCCATGAATTTGAAGAACAATTTTATTTTTTCATGTCCTTGGCAAATGAAAAGGGATGCTTTCCTGTTCACATTTACTTATCTAGGGATTATCCAGTTAGAAATATGGATCCATTAAATTAGCAATTTGGAAGCTATTGTGTTTTTGTTCAATCATTAAATTCTCTGATGTTCCAACATAATTAGATTGTGAAAGATTCCTGGCAGTTATTGAGGGTCCTTAATTTCTTGGGTGTTTTTCAAGTACATGTTTCTGTGTGTCTATGTATGTTATTTGTCACTAGTTTTAAGCAATTTGATTTTGATATTTTCTTCATATTTCTTGCTCTTAAAGTTCACTGAGCTGTCTGGGTGTGTGTCTTTTAAACATGGAAAATTTTGTTCATTATTTCTTCAACTAACTTTTTATTCACCCCATTCTCTATTCTCGCTTTTGGGGACTCTGGTTGTACATATATTAGATGGATTGACATTGTCCCACAGCTCGCTGATATTCTGTTTATTTCATTGTAATTTCTCTGTATCTATGTGGATAGCTTCCTTAGCTGTGTCTCCAACTTTACTGCTCTCTTCTGTAATGTCTTCTCTTCTATTAAAGTCGCTCAGTGCTCTTTCTAATTATCTTATTTTTTATCTCTAGAAATTGAATTTTCAGCTCTCTCTCCTTCCCTATACCTTCCATGCCTCTAATTACCATGTATGCTTTTGTCTGTACTTCTGAACATATGGTTTACACTTATAACAGCCATTTTAATACCTTTGGCTATTAATTTTATCATCTGTGTCATTTCTGGATCATTTTATACTGATTTTTTTCCTTCTTTGCATGCCTGATAATTTTTTAAATCAGTGCCAGAAATTGTGACTTTTACCATGTTGGGTGCAAGATATTTTGGTATTCTTGTATATGTTTTATGTATTTTGAGATTTGTGCTTGGACTTGGTTAAAACTTAGAAAAATTTTCTTTCCTTGCCTTAAAATCATTTCCTCACACACAGGTGCAAACCTCAGCCACAGACTTGAGGAGAGCCCTCTGGGGTTATTCAAGTTCTCTACACACAGCAATTTCTTCTGTTCCTCTGCCTGAAGAACTCCAGGTGCCCCAACTCTTCCTCTGCCCACTCCTGACTGAGTGCCTGACTCCCCAGACTCCTACCTCTGCTCCTCCTGTTGGGGAGGTGACCTCTGTACCCCTCCTCTGTGCCAGGGCCTGGGACTTTCCCTAGACAGTTTGCTGGGGCAATCATGGGACTTATCTCATTTGTTCCCAGCTCTCAATGTCACTGCTCTTCATTGCTGTATGTCCACTGTCTTGAAAATTGTTGTTTCATATGGTTTTAATTTTAGTTGTTTCAGGCAGGATAGTGTGGTTTGAATATGGTTTGACCCCTTCAAAACTCATGTTGAAGTTGGATTGACATCGTGGCTGTGTTGGGAGAACCTTTAAAAGAAGACTAGGTCATTAACAGGATTAATGTCATGCCGAGGAGGCAAGATGACAGCTGAGTGACACCTCACCACATTGCATTCTTCCTCTTGGGCACTCCCTACTGAATGACAATTCTCACACCTAACTCCCTAAAGAATGGCATAGAATCATCTTAGATCCACAGACCCACAGACTGCAAGGTCCCAGAGGCCAGCCCAGCACCTGGAGCACATGGGGCAAGTTTCCTCACTGCACCCAGAAGTTCCTACTCCAAGCATGGCCCATGCCCAGAGTGTTCTGCCCATGGTCCCACTGTACATACAATCCTCCATGCCCAGAAACCCCAGCATCATGCACCTCTGCACAGGGACTCCACTGGGGTCCAGAAGTTCCTATGTGGTATATCTTGTGCATGGATTATAAGGCAGCAGAGTAACCAGTAAGATCCAACAGTCATCAGAACCATCCCCAATGTTACCAAAAATAGAGCCCTTAGGACCTACGGGGCAGTGCTGCCAGCCACAAATCCATCCTTGTCGAGAGCTGCCTCCCTGGGCTTCCAGCACACTGCATTGCAGTGTCATCAGAGCAGACAGCTGACAAAAGACTGTGTCTATATTGCAGTAATATAGCCTGTAGGTAGCTGGGGGCTTGGGAGAGGGAAAAACTAAAAGTGAAAGCAGGACAGTGTGAGACTGGCAAACTGAGGACCCAAACTCCAGAACCATTCACCAGAGATAACTTTCAGATATTTAAATTCTCCCCACCTCCAAATTCTCCCCACCTCCACCCCACCCTGGAAAAGAAGCAGAAGTCAGTACACTAGTGTCAGTTTAGCCAGATGTCCAAAAAGATTGCCACTTAATGAATTGAAAGACTGAGGGACAGGGATGGGCATGGGACAGGGGATACCCACTCAGAAAAGTATAAAAAATATTGAAATTTCTTATATGCCAACTTGTTTTTGTCTTTTTTAAGCTTTCGATGTTTAGATTTTTGATGCTTAGATTATTATCCATTTGTATTGTTGTTTTTCTTTTTCTTTTGTACATTTGAGTTGAGTAATTTTACACTCTTTCCTATTTTTTCTCTAGTTCTGCTTTTCTCACCTCCTTTTTTCTTCTGTAGAAATTGTAAGAGATCCACAAAACCTGCCTTTTAATATTCAGTCTTAGTCCATTTCTTCCTCTTCCCTTTCCTTTTGTTCTTCCCCATTTATAACCCCCCTCCCCCATCTACAACTAGAACTGCTTTCTAGCTCATATTTTCACCATCTCTGTTTACTCACCAATAATTCTTCTTGGGTACCTGTACTTTCAGCTGATAAGTAGACTGCCAGGTCATCTTTTTTTTTTGCCTTTTTTTATGTTTGTCTACTTAATTCTCTCCATTTCTCTTCTTCTTCTTTCCTTCAACATAATATTAACTAGATTTCTTTTACTTACCTTACTTCACTTTCTCATTAAACCCTTCCACTAAGCTTAGCCACCATCCCTTTATGACTTATAAAACCATATACCTTGTATTATCCATTAAAATTGTAACCCCTATCTCCTCCCCATTACCACCCTTATTACCTTGGGCCTTTCTAGATCACAAAGATTCATCTTTGCTTCAATATACCACTAAAGATAGTGAAAGCAGCTGTGATTGATCTTCTTTAGGAATTGGTGCAATCTCAAGACTGTGGTTTATCAACTGTGATGGCTTTAGCAGCTAAGCTTCCTCTCCCAAACTGGAGTAGTGGGTGCACCTAGTACCTTGAGAACAGAAGCTGCATGTTTGACTACTGAGCCACACCCCCAGTTTAGAAACAAGAAAATACATCACAATCCAGCCACTACTCAGTCCTAAATGATCTTTGAGGAAGCCCCCAACTAAAGGGACATGGGAGATCGAAACCTCAAACTAAAAATGATTTCAGATGTGTAAATCTCAACACAGAAACATGAAGCAGCAAGGTAACAGCTCTCACACAAAAGCCAATTACTACACAATAAAAGCCTCAAAAAATAGTGAAGAGGAAAAAATATCAACCAATGAATTCAAAGAAGCAATGATAAAAATTATGAACAAATTCAGAGATGTATAAGTAAATGAATGAATTCAAAAAGAATACAAATAATCAACTAACTGAATTCAAAGAGAATTCAAACAAACAGATGAATAAAAAGAAGACAATGCAGAATACGAAAGAGGAATTCAATAAAGATATAGAGATCCTAAAAAAATCAAATTGAAATCTTGGAAATGAAATGCTCAATATCCCAAATAAAAACCTCAATAGAAAGTCTGGCTAACAGATGGAACACGTTAAAAATGGAGTACCAGGAATAGAATATAAAGTAAAGGAATCAGTCAAAGACAATGAAAAATTGCTAAGAAAATATGTACAGAATATGCAGGACCTCTGGAACACCATCAAACACCAAACCTTTCAATCATGGGTATAGAAGAAGAAGAAGATGCAAACTAAGGGAATAGAAAACTTATTCAATAACATAATAGAGAAAAACTTCCCCAATCTCAAGAAAGGCTTTTAGAACATGAAATAGGCAAGATCAGAAAAGAAAAACCCCCCAGACATATTGCAATTAAAACAGTAAATTTACAGAACAAAGAAAGAATTTTGAAAGTTGCAAAAGAGAAGTGACAGGTCACATATGAAGGTGAATCCATCTGAATAATAACAGATTTCTCAATACAATTTCTAAATGCACATGAGATGATATAGTTCAAGCCCTGAAAGAAAATAACAGTCAACTTAGACTAGTCTATCCCACAAAACTATCCTTCATAATTGAAGGACAAATAAAAACTTTCCACAATAAGCAAAAATTAGAGGAACTCATGACCACCAAAGCAAAACTACAGAAAATACTTGAAGAAATCCTACACACAGATGAAGAAGATAGATACAATCAAGAAAATGCAAAGAAAAATAAACTCCACAAACCAAGTAGATTAACAAACAAGAAAGAGGGGAAAAATAAACATCAGGAAAAGAACAAAATGATTGGAAATAATATATACCTTTCAGTATTAACACTGAATGTGAATGGCCTTAATTCCCCAACCAAAAGACATAGAATTGCAAATTGTATTAAAAAGTAAGATCTGACCTTTGTTGCTTACAAGAGACTCATCTTACCAACAAAGACAAACATTGGCTTAGAGTGAAGGGATGGAAAAAGATCAAGCAAATGGATCCCAGAAGCAGGCAGGTGTAAGTATACTCATATCTGATATTCAGATTTCAGACCAAGATTGCTCAGAAGAGGCAATAAAGGTCACTACATATTTTCAAAAAGGGGAACAATCCATCAAGAGGAAATAACAATTCTTATCATATATGCACCAAACATCTGCACATCTAACTACATCAAAAACAAAACAAAACACAACTGGATTTAAAGTACAGACAGATTCCAAACAATACTAGTGGAAGACTTCAGTACTGCACTCTCACTGATAGGTCACCTAGACAAAAAATGTCAACAAAGAAACCTCAGAATTAATCGACACTGTAGACCAAGTTGGCTTATCAGACATCTTCAGAGTATTTCATCCAGCTACTGCACGATAACAATCTTCTCAGCAGCCCATGGAACTTTCTGCAAAATAAATCATATTTTAGGACATAAGGCAAGTCTTACCAAATGTAAGTAAGTTGAAATAACTCCCTGTATTTTTATCAGACTACAATAGAATAAAACTAGAACTCAATAGAAACTACAGAACAATTTCAAACACACAGGGACTGAACAACTCACTGTTGAATGACCAGTGGATCATTGAAGAAATAAGGTGGGGGGGAGATCAAAAAGTTCCTAGAATCTAATGAAAACACAACCTACAGAACCTTTGGGAGACAGCAAATGTGGTGCTGAGAGAAAAATGTATTGCTTTGAGCACCTATATTTTAAAATAGAGATCACAAGTAAATAATCTAATCACACTCCTTAAGTTTTTAGAAAAATAAAAACAAGATAAATTCAAAACTAGCAGATGAGAAGAACTAATAAATTCAGGGCTGAAATCAATGAAATTGAGACAAAAAAAATTACACAAAGAATCAATGAAACAGAAAGTTGGTTTTTCAAAAAGATAAATAAGATTGATCAACCTTTAGCCAATCTGAGTAGAGGGAGGAAGGGAAAGAAACAAATTGATAAAATTAGAGATGTAAAAGGGGACATCACAATGAATGCCAATGAAATCTGGAGAATCATTACAGAATTCTTTGTAACCTATATTCATATAAATTGGAGAATCTGGAAGAAATGAATAAATTTCTGAATCCATTTGAACAACTAAAACTGAGAAAAGGTGATATAAACCACCTGAATAATTGTATAACAAGCAGTAAACCCTGGACCTGATGGATTTACTGTCGAATTATACCAGACCTTTAAAGAAGAACTTCTACCAAAGATCCCTCAGCATTTTCCACGAAATAGAAAGGGAAGGAACACTATCAAACTCATTTTATGAAGCCAGTATTATACTCATTCCAAAATCGGATAGGACACAACAAAAAAAGAAAATTATAGGTCAATATCTTTAATGAACATAGATGCAAAAATTGTCAATGAAATACTTGCAAACAGAATTCAGCAGCACATCAAAAAGATCATCCACCAGGATCAAGTTGGTTTCATTCCAGGGATGCAGGTGTGGTTCATCATGCACAAACTGATAAATGCAATACATCTAAACAGAATCAAGAACAAAAATCACATGATCATCTCAATAGATGCTGGAAAAGCCCTTGACAAAATTCAGCAAACTTTCATGATAAAAGCTCTAAAGAAACTAGGAATAGAAAAAACATACCTCAACATAATAAAGGCCATAACAACCAACTTACAGTTTAGTATAACAACATTATACTAAATGGGAAAAGCTGAAACCATTTTCTCTAAAGTCAGGAGCAAGACAAGGATATCCACTCTCCCACTCTTATGCAATATGGTTTTAGAATTCCTAGTTAGATCAATGTGATAGATGGGATAAAAGGGATTCAAATAGAGAAGGAGTAAGAAGTCAAATTATCCCTACTTACAGATAATATGATCTTATACCTAAAAGGCCCTAAAACCCCCACCAAGAAATTCTTAGACATCATAAAAACTCTCAGCAAAGTAACAGGATATAAAATCAATATACAAAAATCAGTTGCTTTCTATACACCAACAATGAACAGAATAAGTAAGAAATCAGGAAAACAATTCCATTCACAGTAGCCTCAAAAAATAAAAATCCAGTGACATTCTTCACAGAGATAGAAAAATCAGTACTAAAGTTCATATAGAAACACAAAAGACCTTGAAAAGCCAAAGCAATCCTGAGCAAAAGGAGCAACACTGAAGGTATCACAATACCTGACTTCAAACTATACTGCAGAGCCATACTAATAAAAAGAGCCTTGTACCAGCACAAAAACAAGAAGAACAATGGAACAGAATAGAAGAGACACAGAAAAATCCTTGCAGCTACAGTCATTTAATTTTCAACAAAGGACTCCAAAACATACATTGGAGAAAAGACAGCCCATTTAACAAATGGTGCTTGGAAAACTGGGTATCCGCATGCAGAAGACTGAAACTAGATCCCCGTCTTTCACCCTGTACTAGTATCAATTCACAGTGGATCAAGATCTCAATGTAAGACCTAAAACTGTAACTACTGCAGGGAAGAATAGGGGAAAACACTGCAACATACAGGCATAGACAACTGCTTCCCAAATGGAACTCCAATAGCTCATCAACCAAGAAAGAGAATGGCCAAAGGGACTGCATCAAACCAAAAAGCTTCTGCATGGCAAAGGAAACAGCACTAGACTGAAGAGACAGCCTGCAAAACGGGAGAAAATCTTTGCCAGCTATACATTTGACAAGGGATTAATAACCAGAATTTACAGGGAACTCAAAAAACTAAACTCCCAAAGAACTAGCACCCCAATAAATAATGGACAAATGAACCGAACAGAAATTTTTCAAAGGAAGAAGTACAAACAGGCCAAAAATATGTGATGAAACGCTTAATGTCCTTGACCATGCAGGAAATGTATATCAAAATGACACTGAGATTCCAGTCAGAATGGCTACCATCAAGAACACAAACGACAACAAACGTTGGCAAAGATGTGGGGGAAAAGGAGTCCTCTATACTGTGTATATAAGCTGCGATTTACTAATGTAAATTAGTACAACTACTATGGAGGCTCCTCAAAAATCTAAAAGCATACGATCCAGCAATAGCACTCCTGGGCATATACCCAAAAAAATGTTAGTCAGGGTACATACAATATAGACACTTGTCCCCTCATGTTAGTCAGGGTACATACAATATAGACACTTGTCCCCTCATGTTTATTGCAGCATTATTCACAATAGCTAGGCTATGGAAACACCTCAGATGCCCTACAACTGTTAAATGGATTAAGAAAATGTGATATATATATATATATATACAATGGAGTATTATTCACCCATAAAGAAGAATGAAATTGTAACCCTTGAGGTAAATGGATGGAACTGGAGATCATCATGTAAGCAAAGTAAGCCAGGTTCAGAAGGCAAAATCTCATGTTTTCTGTCATATAGACTAAAATACACAAATATAAATATGATTATATATATGATCATATAATAGTCATAGTGGGACTGTTTGAAAGGAGCAGGGAGAGGAAGGAGAGGAAAAGAAAATGACAGAGCATAAATAATATCAAAATCCATTGCATCTGTGTAGGAAGAAGGCATAATGAAACACACTGAAAGCTGTTGATAAAATGGGGGGTGAGGAAGGGGAAGGGGGAGTCATAGAGGGTGTTAATCTGAGTGAAGTTTAATATTACACCTACATGTGAGATACCATGGTGAAACTCCTTTGAAGTAGGATACACTTGAAAGATGAGACACTGGAATATAGAACAGGTCCTCTGGGGGTGGGTACTGGTGGAAGGGGGTGAGTAAATGGAGAGGGTTTATACTTGTGTAAAAATAGAAAAATGAATCTTGTTTATATTATTTTAAATAAGAGTGAGGGTGATGATGGAGGGGAATAAATCTCACCAAGGTGCATTGTAAGCAAGTATGGAAGTGTGACAATGACACCCCTATACAACTAATATATGAAATAAAAATGCTTCAGACAGGAGGATTAATGCCTTTCTCTTGTGAGTCCTCCCACTCATGAGATTAGATCATGAAAGAGGGTTATGAAACAAACTGTCCCTTTGTTTTGTCTCTTTTGCACACACTTGCAGCAGCATGAGGCACTCACCAGATACAGCCACACAGTCTTGGATTTCTTCACTTAAGAACAGTGAGCCAAAACAAATTATAAATTATCCAGTCTCAGGTTCTATGTTATAGCAACAGAAGGTAGCTAAGAAATAGACAAGTCTGGCTCCTGTTACTTAATTTTGATAAAAGGAAAAACTATGTCTGGGTGGTTCTTGAAAGTGCTTGAATTACAATGACAGGAGTTCAGAAGCCTACAAGTGACTTGCCAATTAAAAAATTCGACAGGCATCAAGGTTACCCTTAGACTGGAGTGATCATAATGAAGATAGCATTCACTATCTTAACAAATCAGGAGGGACTGGGTGAGGCAGAAAACTCTACCTCACACCAACATGCAATGCAACTTACTACGCACACGTAGAAGTAAATTCACTTGACTGGGCATGCTCGCTCATTCCTATAATCCCAGCTACCTGGGAAATGGAGCTAGGAGGAGGAGTGTGGTTTGTGGACAGCTCAGACAAAGATTGAATTAGACTTGATTATATATATATATATATATACTGGAAGCTACCATATCCAGTATATATATATATACTGGATATGGTAGCTTACTGCTATAATTCCAATTACACAGGAAGTGGAGAAGGGAGGAAGGTGGGTCAAGGCTAGCCTGGACAAAAAAATTAGTGTGACCTTATTGCAAACACAGCCAGAAAAGGTGGTGCATGCCTGTAAATCCAGCTACGTGGCAGGTAGAGATAGGAGGATTGTGGTCTGAGGCCATCCCAGGTAAAAGCATGAGACCCTATCTGAAAAACAAACTAAAGCAAAAAGCGTTGGGGGGTGGTTCAAGAGGTAGAGCACTTGCCTAGCAAGCAGGAGGTCCTGAGTTCAAACCCCAGGACTGCCAAAAAAAAAAAAAGAAGAGGGAAATCCCTCAGGGAACAGCATCCATTGAAGGTGTGGGAGTGAAACACTGATGAGTCACCAGCAGTCACATCTGTGGGATGCTTCACTACTTGTCACTTCAGAGCCCTACTGCTCTCCCCAAGCAGATTTGTGTTATTGGAGACGATAAAAAATTGGCTCAGGTGACTTGGACATCAGTCCTGATTTTTTCATCTACAACCTATATGGCCTTTGGTAAGTCACTTCATAATGTAATTCCTTAGTTCCCTTTTTTCTTATTGTCAAAAACCCCCACTGTTCTAACAATTTCATGAGATTGTGTAAAAAACAAAGAAGAAGATGAATGAAAGAGTGCTTTGAAAACTAGAAAGAACATAGCCACTTAAATACTTCGGCTTTCAATAAAGGAATGGGCAAGTGAACTAAACAGAACTTTCTCAAAAGAAGACATTCAAATGGCCAAAAAACACATAAAAAAATGCTCACCATCCCTAGCAATAAAGGAAATGCAAATTAAAACCATGCTGATTCCACCTCACTTCTCTGTTTTTTTTTTTTTTTTTTTGTGGTGCTAGGGTTTGAATGCAGGGCCTTATGCTTGCTAGGCAAGTGCTCTACCCCTCCAAACACACCCCCAGTCCTGTGTTATTTTAGTTTGCTTTTCAGATAGGATCTTGCACTTTTGTTTGGACTGACCTCAGACCCCTATCCTCCTATCTCCACCTCCTGATTAGCTCCTATAGCTGGGACTACAGGAATGAACCACCACACCAGGCTTGTTTTTGAGATAGGGTCTCACTAACTTTTTGCCAAGGTTTACCTCCAATTGGAGTCTTCCTAATCTCCCCCTCCTGAGTAGCTGGAATTAAAGGTGAAAGCCTTTCACTTTGGCCTTTATTATTTCTGTCTGTGGTCTGCTCTGAGTTTTGTTTATTTTCTTTTTCTAGACCTTTCAGGCGTAAAGTTAGGTTACTGATTTGAGATTCTTTTTAGTATAGATTTAGATATAACTCATCTATTCTAAGTTCTGCTTCTGCTGCATCCCATAAAATTTAATATTTAATGTTTGCTTTTATTCATCTATAAGTATTTTCTAATTTTCCTTTGATTTTCCCTTTGTTCTGTGAGTATAACATATTACATTGATTGAATTTCATATTATTATTTTACCCATTGGCTATTGTTTACTTCCACATATGCATGGATCCCCCAAATTTCCTTCTATCACTGATTTCTGATTTTATTCCATTATAGTTCTGCCATGCACACACTTTGGTGCATTTGTTAATCTTGTCACATGGCATAACATGATTAAGCCCGGAAATGTTCTGTATGTGCATAAAAGTCAGTTCCCCATTCTGCTGCTGTGTGAAGTGCTCGTGTGTGTGTCAGATCTAGGTGGTTTACTGAGTTTGTCCTCTACACTCCTGTTACTCTTCCACTTCGTGTTCTCCACCGTGATGATATTAGGGTGTGGAAACCTGCAGCTATCATTGAGGAAGTGTCTGCTTCTCTCTTCATTGACACCTGTTCTATTTCATGTATTTGTGGGCTCTGTTGTTGGTGCATATGTGCTTACAATTTGTGTGTCATCCTTATAGCTGATACCTTTATCATTATAAAACTTCTTCTTTGTGTCTAGTAACAATTTTTATCTTAAAGTCTGTTTTGGCTGATACTAGTATATCCACTCCAGTTCTCTCTTTTTTGTCTAATAGCTTTATTTAGATGTAGTTTACATACAATGCAACTCACTCACTTAGAATAATGTTCAGAGGTGTCCCAGGTCATGTGACCATTTGAGTGCTTTGTCTCTGTTGATGGTCTTGTTCTAGGAATTTATACAAATGCTATCACATGGTATATAGTCTTTCTTTTCACCTGGCTTCCTTCACTTAGCATAACATATTCAGGGTTCATCCATTTGTAGTAGGAATTATTATTATTTTTATTGTGGTAAGACATGTAACATAAAATTTACCATCTTAATCATCTTAAATATACAGAATAATAGTGTAAGCTATATCCAAGTTATTCTGTAACACATCTCTAGAGTTTTTTTTTCATTTTGCAAAATGAAAACTCTTTACCCATCAAACAACTACTCCCTTCTCTCCCTTCTCCTAGCCTCTGGAGAACCATATACTTTTTAAGAGTTTGACTACTTTAGATCCCACAAATAACCATGCAGTATTTGTCTTTCTGTGACTGGTGTATTTTACATTGCATAATGTCCTCAAGGACATAAGCAGGATAACCTTTTTAAAGTCTGAATAATACCTCTTGGCTGTTGTGAGTAATGTTGCAGTGAACATGGGAGTACACCTGTTTCCTCCAGATCCCATTTTCAGTTCTTCTGGAGATATATCCAGAAGTGAGATTTCTGGATTACACAATAATTTTATTTTTAAATTGTAAGGGACTTCCACACTGTTTTCCCTAGTGGCTACATCATTGTACTTTCCCACTAGCAAGGAGGTGGTGAATTTCTCCACCTCCTTTCCAACACTTGTTTTCCATTATTTCGTTTGGCCACCCTAAGAGCTGTGAGATGACATTTCACTGCAATTTTATTTATGCTTCCTTGAGGGTTCACAGTGTTGAGAACCTTTTTACAAGCTATTGACCATTTGTATGTCCTTCTTTGAGAAATTGTTCAAGTCTTTAGCCCATCAGGTTATGTGTTGTTGAGTTATTTATATGTTTTGGATATTAGCCCCTTATCAGACATATGGTTTACAAATATTTTCTCCAATTCCATAAGTTGCCTTTTCACTCTGTTGATTGTTTCCATTGCTGTTCATGATTTTTAAAGTTTGATGTAGTCTTGTTTGTCTATTTTTGTTTTTATTGCCTATATTTTGGTGTTATATTCAAGAACTCCATTGCTAAATATGATGTCTTAAAGCTGTCCCTCAGTTTTCTTTGGGAGATTTATAGTTTCAGGTCTTATGTCTAGGTTCTTCATTCATTTAAGCTAATTTTCATATACAATGTAACAGTCTATTTTCATATGAATAGCCAGACTTTACAACATCATTTGTTGAAGAGATTTGTACTTAATTCCTTTTTGTTGCCAAATAATATTCCATTTTATGGATATATCATATTTTATTTATTCATTAATTAGTTAAAGAAAATTTGGGTTATTTACAGTGTATAAGGATTCCTTTCCCATATCCTCATCAGCATTTCATTATTGTTTATTTCCTTGATGACAGCCATTCTGACCGGGATGAGATGGAATCTCAATGTAGTTTTGATTTGCATTTCCCTGATGGGTAAGTATAGTGAACATTTCCTCATGAATTTATTGGCTATTTGTACTTTTTCTTTTGAGAAGTGTTTGATTCATTTATTACTTGGACTCTTTGTTCTTTTGGTGGTTAATTTTTCAAGGTCTTTATATATTCTGGATATTAATCCCTTGCCTGGTAAATAGCTAATAAACATTTTCTTCAATTCTGTAGATTGTCCCTTTATTCTGGAAATTGTTTCTTTTGATATGCAGAAGCTTTTTAATTTGGTATAATCCCATTTGTCAATTCCTGCTCTTATTTCCTGAGCTATTACCTATTTGGAAAGTCATTGCCCATGTCTGTATCTTCCAGTGTTTTCTTGTAGTAATTTCAGTTTTAGGCCTTACATTAAGGTCTTTGATTCAATTTGAATGGATTTTTATAGAGGATGAAAGATAGGATTCTAGTTCCAGTCATCTTCAAGTGTATATCCAGTTTTCTCTGCACCATCTGTTGAAGAAGCAGTCTTTTCTGCAACTTATATTTTTGGCACCTTTGTCAAAAATCAGATCCCTGTAGCTGTGTGACCTTATTTCTGAGTTTTTCTATTTTATTTCTTTTTGTCTACATGTTTGTTTTTGTGCCATTGCCACGTTGGTTTTGTTACTATGGCTCTTAAATAATTTGAAGTAAGATATTGTGAAACCACAGAAACACTCTTTGCTTAAGATTTCTTTGGGTATTTGGAGTCTTTTGTGCTTCCATATGAATTTTAGAAAATTTTTTTATTTCTGTGAAACATAATGTTGGAGTTTTGATGGGGATGGCATTGAGTCTTTAAATTGCTTGTTAGTATAGCCATTTTTCACAATATTAATTCTGTTGATCCATGAAGATGGGAGGTCCTTTCATCTGCTAGTATTTTCTTCAATTTCTTTCTCAAAGGCCTTATAGTTTTCATTCTAGAGGTTTTCCACCTCCTTAGTTAAGCTTATGCCTAGTATTTTTTTTAGGCTATTACTAATGAAATTGTTTCCCTGTTTGTTGCTGGTCTATAGAAAAGCTACTGGTTTATGTATGTTAATTTTATATCTTGCTATTTTGCTGTAAGTGTTTATCAGATTTCTGAAAGTTTTTTTTAGTGGCATTTTCAGAGTCTTTTAAGTATGGGATCATATCATTTGCAAATAGGAATGATTTTACTTGTTCTTTTCTTATTTGTATCCTTTTTACTTCTTTTTCTTGTCTTATTGCTATGGCTAAGAATTTAAGCACTGTATTGAATAAGAGTGGGGAGAGTGGAGACCCTTGTCTTGTTCCTGACTTCAAAAGAAATTTTATTTTTTGAATGTTTACTATGATGCTGGCTACAGGTGTATCATATGTAGCTCTTATTATGTTATGTTCATCTTGTTCCTAGTGTCTTCAGGGCTTTTATCATGAAGGGATGTTGAATTTTGTCAAAGACTTCTTCTGCATATATTGGCATGATCACGTGGTTTCTGCCCTTTATTTTGTTAATGTGCCATAGCACATTTATTGATTTGCATATGTAGAAACATCCTTGCATCCATGGAATGAAGTCAACTTGATCATACTGTATGATATTTAAAAAATGTGTTGTTAAATTCAGTTTGCAAGTATTTTACTGAGGATTTTCATGTCCATGTTTACCAAGGAAATTGCTTTATAATATTTTTGTGTGTATCCTTATTGGTTTTGGTTTCAGGGAAATACTGGCTGCAGAGAATGAATTTGGAAGTGTTCAGTTCCCTTGTATTTTGTAGAATACTTTGAGGAGTTATTACTGTTAGTTCTTAAAAACATCTGCTAGAATCCAGCAGTGAATTCATTGGTTGGTGGGCTTTTCTTTCTCAGGAGGCTTTCATTACTGTTTCAATATCATTGTTCATAATTGATCTGTTTATTTGTATTTTCTTGGTTCAGTTTTTTAGATCATATGAATCTAGAACCCTATGTATTTCTTCTAGATTTTCCAGTTTGTTGAGATGTAAATTTTTGAAATATTTCTAATGATCCTCTTAATTTCATTGGTGTTTGTTGTAGTATTCATTTTTTTATTGTATATTTTATTAATTTTGGACTTCTAAAACTCTTTCCTTTGGTGTGTTTGGCTAAGGGTTTGCCAATCTTTTCAAAGAATCAACTCTTCATTTCATTGATTCTTTGTAGTGTTTTTTAGCTCCTGTTTCATTAGTTTCTTATGATTTTTCTTATTTCTTTCTGTATACTGCTTTTGAGTTTGACTTATTCTTGTTTTTCGAAGAGCTTAAGGTAAATTATTAGGTTATTTACTTGAGATTTCTCTGATTTTTTAAATGTAAGCACCCATAACTCTAAACTTTCTTCCTAGCACTGCTTTTGTTGTGTCCCACAGTTCTGAGAAGTTGTGTTTTCACTTTCATTTGATTGTAGGAATTTTCTGATTTCCCCTTATTTCTTTAATGACCCGCTGATCATTGAAAATTATATTGTTCAATCTCTTTCTCTTTCTGTGTGTGTATACATTTTTTGTAGTTTCTCTCTCCCTCCCTCTTTTTTGGTGACACTGTTGTTTGAACTCAAGGCCTCATGTTTGCTAGGAAGGCATTCTACAACTTGAGGCTCTCCACCAGCCCTGTTTTGTTGTTAGGTATTTTCAGGATAAGGTCTCAAAAACTATTTGCCCAGGCTGGCTTCAAACCACGATCCTTCTAAACTTTGCCTCCTGTTTGGTTAGGATTACAAGTGTGAGCCACTGGTGCCTGGCCTCTGTAGTTTCCCTAGCTGTTGATTTCTTATTTTTATCACACTATTCCAAGGTGGTAAGATAAAATGAAGGAAGTTATTTCATTTTCCCTGTGTTTGGGAAGACTTGCCTCATGTCCTGAAATGTGATCTATTTTGGAAAAAGTTCCATGGGCTGCTGAGAAGAATGTGTATTCTGTGACTGTTGTGTAGATTATTCTAAGGTGTCTGTTAAGTCCATTTGATTTATAGTGTCATTTTATTCTGAAGTTTCTTTGTTGGTATTTTGTCTGTATGATTTATCTATGGGTAAGTGTAGGGTATTGAAATTATTCATTAATATTGTTTTTAGTTCCACCTGTGATTTTGTGTACAGAAGTGTTTATTTTCTGAAGGCAGTGTCCTTCTTTGTCTCTTCTGACTAATTTTGGTTTGAGGTCTGTTTTGTCAGATAGAAGTATAGCTACTCCTGATTGCTTTCAAGTTCCATCTGCTTGGAATATCTTTTTACCATCCTTTCACTTTAAGCCTGTATTGGTAGGAAAGCAACAGTTGTGTTTTGTTTTTTAATCCAATATTCTGACCTATGTCTTTTAATTGTTGAATTGAGACTATTACTATCCAGGAATGACAGGAAGACATATAGTAATTCCTGTCATTTGTTATTTTTGTAATGTTTTATTATTTCTCAATCCTCATTTGCTTATCTCCTTGTCTAGTAAGATTTATTCTTTTTTGTATTTTCTTTGTTATGTTCATCTTCTTCTACTGTGTGTAGTATTCCTTTAAGTATCTTCTGCAGTGCTGGATTAATTATCATTAATTCCTTTAGTTTTTGTTTATCATGGATGGTTTTTTATTTCCCCTTCAATGCACTTACTGGGTGTAGTAATTTAAGTGGGAAGTTATTTTCTTTTAAGACTTGAAATACATCATTCCATACCCTTCTTGTTTTTAAAATTTCCATTCACAAATCTGTTATTCTGATTGGTTTGCCTTTATATGTGACTTGGTGTTTTGGTTTTGTACTTTCAATACTCTTTTTCTTATACTTAATTTTATAACTATAATATTATGTGGAGAGTTTCTTTCCTGGTCTTGTCTGTTTGGATGTTACCTGGATGAGTATCTCTTTCCCAAGATTTGAGAATTTTTTGGTATTATTTTATTTGATCTGTCTTCTATTCCTTTAGCAGGTACCCATGATTCATTCTTTCAATGTGTCTCAGCAGTCTTATATGTTCCTCTCATACTTTATTTTTCCCTATCATTTTCTGTGTGTTCTAATTTATCTATCTTGTCTTCAAGCCCTGATTGTCTGTTTTGAACTTGATCCTCTATTGATGGGGCTTTTTAACTATGTTAGTACTTGACTTATTGAGCTTTTCATTTCCAGAATTTCAATTTGATTTTTTTCTTAGAATTTCTACCTCTTTGACTTCCTCTTTTATATCCTATGCTGTTTTCTTTATTTTATTCAGCTGTTTATTCATGTCCTCTTTAATTTTCTCATCAGTCTTACAATAGTTTCTTCCAATTATTTGAGATTTTATCCACTTTACTATTTTTAGAGTCTGATACTGTGGAATTGGAAATTTTTGTTAGGAGTCATGTTGCCTTCTTTTTACTTTTTTCTTGGATTTGTGCATTTACATTCGTGCATCTGAGACTACATCTCTGGTTGAAGATTTTAATCACTTGTAGTCTTTCAGTTGAAATGTTCTCAATGTTCAGACAGTACTGGGTAGTGGTATGGTTAGTGTACATTTTCTCATCACTGGACTTGGTATATAGTTCAGTAGCCAAAAATTCACCCATGTGCTGGGGACACTGGCTTAGGTCCTTAGCATCACTCAGGAGAAAACTAGCTGGAGTATCTTGTAGTTCCTGGTATACTGGCTTAGGTCCTTAGCATCACTCAGGAGAAAACTAGCTGGAGTATCTTGTAGTTCTTGGTATACAGGTTGGTATTGTGTGTGGGCTGAGGCTGACACCAGTCAAGGATTAATTGTTCACTTCAGGACTGCATTCACTTTAGAAGCTTCCCTTCTTTGTGTTCTGGGGAACACTGATGGCCACAACAAGCTTTGCAGCCTGTGAGCCAGGCTGGCTCTGACTTGTTCTACAGGCCCTCAAATTTTTGACCCCATTAGCAACAAGCATCCAAGCCTAAGGGTATCTCCTGAATGCATTGGAGAGTGAGAGAGGCTATTTGAGATTATTCTTAAGAAAGCCACTATCAATCTGTGAATCCACAAAGAAAATTTCCCCTAGTCAGAGACACTTCCTTCACACTGCAGGCAGAATTTCTTGTGGACAGGCTTGGTCTGCAGGGTCCTTCCCCTTTTTCATGGGTCTTCTTCCCTACCTTCAGATTTCTACAAAATGGGGCCCATCTCTACTATCTAGCACTGTCCTGCTCCTGCTTCAGCTGTCCTCTAAGATTCATCAACGTGTGGCTTTGCCTGTGGTCTCTCCAGTAGCATGTGAGTTTTATGACCATGGGACTCTGTTATTTCACTGCTGTATCCCTAGTTCAGAACAATGTGGAGTGCTATTGTCCCATTGGGGGAAAAGAATGTATAGACTCTTTGTTACCTTTGAACTTCCCCCAGTTGAGAACCACTGCTTTGTCTTTGGTCCCCTATTCTATTGCTGAGTTCTCCAAACTGGTGTACTACCTACCACAGTGAAGGGTGAGCAGTCTTCCTCAACTTGGTGACTCTGATGCAAGTATGGAAGTGGGATCAGTTAAAACCAGGTGGGGGTTCCCCTCTCTTCTAAGGAAGGAAGTTAGAAAGACCACCTGGACTGAGAGTGAAAGGGACAAAAGTGAAACAGAGACAAGTGTGCCAAACCCAGTCATGGTGTGGGAAACTGTGTTACTGTAAGCACAGGTGGGTGCCAGCAGCAGTCTGGATCAGCTTGAGGGTGGGGGCTAGGGTCTTCCAGGATTGGGAACTTGGATCACCTCCAGGGCTAGGGACTGGGAGCACCTCAGGACTGGGAGCTGGGGCATCCCCAGGGCTGGGGACTGGGAGCACCTCAGGGGTGAGGGCTGGAGCACCTTTAGGGCTGGGAACTCCTTGGCTAAGTGTACATCCCAAGAAGGCCTAAACCTGTGCTCTGTTTATGACCTGGTGACAATTGCAACTGCAAGTCAGGCAGCACAATAGGTGGCCTGTGGACACAGCTTTCTCTAAACTGTTTTCTCCTGGTTGCTGAGCTGCTGCTGTACAGACAAGAACAAGTATCAGAAATGGGTTAGGCTGGAAAGCAGATGGAGTGGAGTGCTTTTCAAACCTATCAATTCTATGGAGCTTTCTATACTATAAATTAATCCACATTTGTTCTGAGTTTTAAAAGATGCTTGAAAAATTTGAATAGAGTGACCTCACTGTATTACAAGCCCTTTCCAGGACTTTGGGGGACTTTTACCTACCATAGGAGAGAGAAAGATTTTATATATGTAGTCAAATAAAAATAAATATTAATTACCCACATATCTTTCTCCTGTCCTAGTTCTTCTTAATTTTCCTGGTATATTCCCCCCAGTATGCAGCTTATTGGGTCTTTGGAGTTAGGGAATGCACACTGACAACAGTACACTGTCTGAAAGGAGGGGAAACTGGGGGGATATTTATACTAGTTACTTGGATACAGACCAATTAGCTAGTAGAGACAGTGTATTTTGAAGCTCTATTCCTTGGAACTATGTAAATTTTTTTAAAACAAGTTTTACACAAAAGCAAACAGATAACTTAGAGTTTTGTGCAGAAGAGTCTGAGCATTTTTAGAATGATTTGGTCAGGGGCCCAGGAAAGGACAGGAAGAATATTTCCCCATGTGGGAAGGAGAAATTTCCATGGGCAAACCAGACAATGGCCAGAGGTGGGGACGACCATTCTCTCATCACAGAACACACATTCTCTTGGGGGACTGAGATGTAGGCTGGACTGGCTTGTAGGCGAAAAAAGCCATGGGGAAAAAATGAGTCTGAATGTCATGAGCCCAGGACTCCAGAGGAACCCTGGAATAGAGAGGAATAGTGAGGGGAACAAACAAACAAAAACACAAACAAAGCATTCTTTAGCCACCAGTGATCAGAGAATACTGCATCTATCTGTAAAAAAGGCTCTTGGCAGCCAAAGAGATGTTTCACTCATGAACAGCATGGTTTATCTTATTCTCAGGGCAAAAGAAAGCCATCCATATCTGGTTGGTGGAGCAGTGGAGCATCTGCCTAAAACAAGCCATCTTTTCAGTTAGGTTTTACTAGGTACTGTCAACAACTGTCATTTCTCTACTTTTCCTGCTTCTCTGGCCCTTTTTGATGTCAGCTGCCTCCTTGATCCCAAACACATACCTCTTCTCCTCCTCCCCAACCTGCAGAAATTCACCCTGGCCACCACTACCTTCCTGCTCTCATCCAATGCTCTCCTTTCCTTTCTCACTAAGAGTTCTGGCCAGAGCCATGCTGCATGCAATTACACTGGAGTTCTTAGTCAGGCAGAGAGGGGACAAGGGTGTGGCCTTGCCCAGGCTCTGCCATTCATGTGCACTTCTCAGTCACTTGGAAAAAATGCCAGCATCTTACTTGAATTTTTGCATCTTAGCTGACTTTTTTTGGGTGGGGGGGTTGTCTGTTCTTCATGAGTCTTCCTCCCTTGGCTTGTGTGGGGCCACCTTGTTCTCATTTTTCTCTGTTCTCTCTCTTATCTTTCCACACACAGGAGATGCCAGGGAGCCTTGGGTGCTGCTTGGGACTCTGTCCTGCTTCTGAGTGGCTTTTCTTGAGACCCATTATCTAAGCCTTTGGCTTCAGGGGCTCCCTCCCTGTGCCTGGTGCTCTCTCTTCCTCACTAAGTCCAGGGGCATCTGCATATCTCCCTGTGGGTGGCTCACAGGCACATCAAACCTAACGCTCCTGCCTTTTGGGCGGAGCCTGTTGCTCCTTCCATGGTTCCTCCTTCAGTAAATGTAGGGCTCTGAGACCCTGGCAATCAGAGTTATCACAAGGACCACAGCAGCACAGGGACAGCTGGCCACTTATACAGGAACACTGCTTGGCACACTGTTCCCAAGCCCAACCCAACAAACATCCTTCAGTGACTTTAGGAGAGTGCACCCTGTCACAGCGGCCCCTGTGGGATCAGAGTGCCCTGTCCACAGTGCACAGGAGCCCTGAGCTGGCTCTCTAAACATCTTTCCCAGTAAAAGACCGACTTGCTTTTGCTCTGGGACATCCCAGCGGCCCGCCTTTCTGTGTGCCTTGTATTGCATTCCTATTCTTTGTGATTTCCCCAAATACATCCCTTTCACAGGGAGATTTGCCTCTATGTTTTTGTTTGGCTTTGTCACTTTGCTCAGTCTGTCATTCTGCTAAGCCTTGCCATCCTGGCTCTGCATTCAGAGCCCTAGCTAATGGAGTCTGAGTCCTCTCTCTGCCTCTCCACCCTCCCCTCGCTCTTCCCCTCTGCCATCCTAGTATTCAGGCTGCACTCGTTTTCATCCAGTCCAGAAATGCTAACAAAACAAAATGTGAGTCACATATGTTATTTAGAATTTTCTAGAAGCCATATTTAAAAAGTACAAAGAGTCAGGGGAGTTTAATGTTAGTGAAATAGTTTACTTAAGCCAATACAGTCCAAATAGTATCATTTTACTATGTACTCACTACAAAAAAGATTAATGACATCTCACATTCTTTTTTTTTCTTTTTTTATTATATTCATATGTGCATACAGTGTTTGGGTCATTTCTCTCCCTTTCTCCCTGCCCCCTCCCTTACCACCTCCTCCCCCCCTCCCTCCCTTATCCCCCCAACCCCTCGCTACCTGGCAGAAACTATTTTGCCCTTATCTCTAATTTTGTTGGAGAGAGAGCATATGCTACTCAATAATAGGAAGGAACAAGGGTTTTTGCTACTTGAGATAAGGATAGCTCTACAGGGAGTTGACTCGCATTGATTTCCTGTGCATGTGTGTTACCTTATAAGTTAATTCTTCTTGAACTAACCTTTTCTCTAGTTTCTGGTCCCCTTCTCCTATTGGCCTCAGTTGCTTTAAAGTATCTGCTTTAATTTCTCTGCATTGAGGGCAACAAATGCTAGCTAATTTTTTAGGTGTCTTACCTATCCTCACCCCTCCCTTACGTGCACTCGCTTTTATCTTGTGATCAAAGTCCAATCCCCTTGTTGTGTTTGCCCTTGATCTAATGTCCGCATATTAGGGAGAACATACGATTTTTGGTCTTTTGGGCCAGGCTAACCTCACTCAGAATGATGTTCTCCAGTTCCATCCATTTACCAGTGAATGATAACATTTTGTTCTTCTTCATGGCTGCATAAAATTCCATTGTGTATAAATACCACATTTTCTTGATCCATTCGTCAGTGGTGGGGCATCTTGGCTGTTTCCATAACTTGGCTATTGTGAATAGTGCCGCAATAAACATGGGTGTGCAGGTGCCTCTGGAGTAACCTGTGTCGCATTCCTTTGGATATATCCCCAAGAGATACCTCACATTCTTTAGTGATATCAAGGCAGTGTGTATTGTACTCTGATAGTACACCTCAATTTGGATACTAAATTTTAATGAGAATACTTCATCTCTTTTTTTTTTGGTGGCACTCAAGCCTCATGCTTCTTGGCAGGCACTCCACCACTCCAGCCATAGACCCCACCACTTTTGCTTTAGTTATCTTTTAGATAAGGTCTTGTGCTTTTTGCCCATGACTGGCCTTAGTCTGTAGTATTTCCATCTATGCTTTCTATGTAACTGGGATTACAGATTTGCACTGCCATGCTTGACTTGTTTGCTAAGATGAGGTCTTGCTAACTTTTTGTATGGGCTGGCTTTGAACTTCAGTACTCTTGATTTCCACCTTCTGAGTAGCTGAGATTACAGAATAATGCTTGACCTTTACTAGGTATCATAAAAACTTGTGGTTTTGAAAAATAGATTTACAAATAAAAATATTTAACGTGTTGAAAGCTGAAACTCACCAACATAAACGTCTATATTCAGTAAAATTATCCTTCAAAAGTGAAATAGAAACAGACTTTCAAGCAGAAGTAGAGGGAATTTGTCAGCAATAGACTTGGCTTGCCAGAAATGTTAAAAGTAGTTCTTCAGAGAGGAAAATGATACAGGTCAGAGATTCAGTTCTACCTGAAGAAAGAAAAAGCACTAGAGATGGAATAAATGAAGGTAAAACAAAGTCGTTTTTTGGGGGGGGAAGTAGTGGTACTGGAATTTGAACTCAGGTTCTCATGTTTGCTAGGTTAGGCATGCTACCACTTGAGCCAAATCCCCAGTCCTATTTTTCTTATTCTTAGCGCATCTAATAGATGACAGCAAACTTCAAAATAGTGATAGCCATAGCTTGTGGGAATAAAATGAATGTCAGCAGTGTTACAAGGGATGGAGAGAGTAATTGGGAATACTTGTCATGTGGCAGAGACACCTGCCCCGTCTGTAGAGTGATATGCTATTGTTTGAAAGACTTAGATTAGTTGTAAGTGTATATTGCAAGTAGATAAAAAAAAGAAGACCCAACTATAAACTTATAGTTCTATAAGAAACTTACATTAAACATACAGGCAGATAGGTTATAAGTACAAGGATAGAGAAAGAAGGACCATGACAACATTGATTGAAGAAATCTGGAGTAGTGGTGTTAATTTCAGACAAAGCAGCCTCTGGAGCAAGGAAAGTTATCAAAGGCAAAGAGAACATTACGTAGCGATAAAGGGGTCAGCTCTCCAAGATCTAACAACTCCGAATGCCACTGAGTAGCAATAGAACACCAAAGTACCTGAGATAAACTGGCCTGGCCCTTGTAATCCTGCTGCTTGGAGGTGGAGGCAGGAGGATCACAAGTTTGAAGCCAGACTGTGGGCAAAATAAGCATCTTAAAAACAAAATACAAAGAAAAGGGCTGGCAGGGGCAGGGGTGGCTTGTGTGGTAGATTGCCTGCCTAGGAGGTACTCAATCCCAGTACCCCTCCCCCCAAAAGAGGAAGCAAATGAACAAGCAGAACAACAACAACAAAAACTGAGACAAAATTGATAGATCTGCCAGGAGAAATACACATCCCTCTATCATTAATTGAGGAAACAGAAAATCATTAAAATGACAGTTACACTGAACACACCATCAATCAACTGGTTCTAATAGAAACTTATAGAATGCTTCATTCAACAACAGCAGAATACACATTTTTTCAAACTCATTATGAAATTCATTCTTCCAGCAATATAAGGGGGAAAATTTTCTTTTCTCCTTATTACAAGGATGGTCCCCTGTAATAAAAACAACGATTAACCTAAGAAAAAACAACAGGAGTTTATTAACAAGCACTACTCACATATACACTATTGTATGTTTGTGTATGTACACTTGTCCCCTTATCCACAGGGAACATATTCCATGATCTCAATAGACTTCTGAGACCGAAGATAGTACAGAATCCTGTAGATAAGTCATATGTCACTTCATGATGGAGACATGTTCTGAGAAATGTGTTTGTTACGTGATTGTCTTGTACAGATGTTGAAGAACGTCATTATACAGACTACAAATGGGTATGGTGTCACTAGGCAATGTGATTACATGGGAGGACTGCTGCCCACTGCTCGGTCATACAGTGCATGACTCTACTGCTTTCTCCTAGACAGCCATGTTAGCATGCCTTCGCAGTATCACAAGCTCAGGCAGTAATAGAGAAACGCCTGCTGGGCCTGTAGCATTGTTGCCTGTTTGGCAAGAATGTGGCTTAATGGAAGAACTGATATTCTAGCAACAGCTAATCTCAGGAAGTTCCCGCACCCAGAACAGCTAATTGCAAGGATTCACCCCCCATCCCGAGTAGCATGTAGGTACCCCTCCACCTGTAACAGTCCCACTGTGTAAGCAGAGTGTGGGCTGCAGCTTCAGCTGGTGCCCCCTCCGTAGGTTCTTAATAAACCTATGTTGCTGTTGAGCCATCTCTCTTTTTTTCTTCTCTCATCAGTCCTGAACATAACAATACATACCTATGGTAAAGTTTAATTTACAAATTAGGCACAGTAAGAGATTAACAACAATAACTAATGTAGAACAATTATAACAATACGTTGTAATGAAATTGTCAACATCACTACTCTCGTATTTTGGGGCCATTATTAAGTAAAATAAGGATGACTTGAACACAAGCCCCGTGATACCACAACAGATAATCAAAATGGCTACTAAGTGACTGTGTGTGTGTGCTGTCCCAGCTAAGACAGAGCAGGATGAGGTGAGATTTGATCATGCTACTAAAAATAGTGCACAATTTAGAACTTATGAATTGTTTACTTGTGGAATTTTACATTTAACATTTTCAGACCTTGGTTGACTTCAGATAATTGAAATGTCAGAAGGTGAGTGGTGGAGATCGGCGGTGGCGGGAGCGGGGCGGGAGAAAGTGGCCGCCAGGAGGACGTTGGCGTTTACGCGAGGCACAGTGGAAGAGTTTTGCTTTTCGTGCGCGCCTTCAAAAAACTGTGCCTGCTGTTGGCCGAGGGGTCTGCTCCGAGCGTCCCCTTCCCCCGCGGCCCCGCGCCGAGTTCGCCGTCCCGAGCCAACGTGGGCGAGGTGGGAAGCGCGCTTGATCCGCGCCCCGCGCCCGGAGTTGCCCCCCGACTGCCCATGGCTACGTGGGTGCTGACCACGAGCGCCAGCATGGGACCCGTGCCCCGGCCGCCGGCCCCACAGCACGAGCCGGTATTCGCGCAGCTCAAGCCGGTGCTGGGCGCCGCGAACCCGGCCCGCGATGCGGCGCTGTTCCCCGGCGAGGAACTGAAGCATCCGCACCACCACCGCAGCCCCCGGAGGAGCTGGTCCAGACGAGGTGTGAAATGAAGAAGTATCTGACACCTCAGCTTCCCCCAATAATTCCAGAGCATAAAAGTACAGACGAGACAGTGCCTCAGTGGTAGACCAGTTCTTCACTGACAGTGAAGGGTTACCTTACAGTATCAGTGTGAATGTCTTCCTCCCTGACATCACTCACCTGAGAACTGGCCTCTACAAATTCCAGAGACCCTGCGTACCACACATCAAGACAGAACCTGTTACCATTTTCAGCCCCTGGAGTGAAACGACTGCCCCTCCTCCTCCGGCCCCGACCCAGGCCCTCCCCGAGTTCACCAGTATATTCAGCTCACACCAGACCGCAGCTCTGGTGAACAGTATTTTCATCAAACAAGAACTTCCTACACCAGATCGTCATCTTTCTGTCGCTTCCCAGTAGGGTCACCTGTACCAGCTACTGAATACACCGGATCTAGACATGCCCAGTTCTACAAACCAGACAGCAGTAATGGACATCCTTAATGTTTCTATGTCAGCTGCCATAGCAGGCCTGAACACACACACCTCTGTTGTTCCGCAGACTGCAGTGAAACAGTTCAGGGCATGCCCCCTTGCACATACACAATGCCAAGTCAGTTTCTGCCTTAAAAGGCCACTTACTCCCCGCTCCCCGCGCCCCCCCCACCCATCACCACCCAGCTCAGAGCCTGGAAGTCTCGTAGACAAGCAGAGATGTTCCAGAATTTAACCCCACCTCCATCCTATGCTGCTACCATTGCTTCTAAACTGGCAATTCACAATCCAAACTTACTTGCCACTCTGCCAATTACTTCTCAACACATCCAACCCGTCAGATGCAATAGAAGGAGTAACCCGGATTTGTAGAAATGACGCATCCACTACAGTGATTATCCGGGTTGCACAAAAATTTATACAAAGTCGTCTCATTTAAAAGCTCACCTGAGGACTCATACCGGTGAGAAGCCATACAGGTGCACCTGGGAAGGCTGCGCCTGGAGGTTTGCATGCTCAGACGAGCTGACCCGCCACTACCGAAAGCACACGGGAGCCAAGCCGTTCCAGTGCGCAGTGTGCAACCGCAGGTTCTTGCGCTCCGACCACCTGGCGCTGCACATGAAGAGGCACCAGAACTGAGCGTGTGCACCCCTTAAACCACACACTCACTATTCAGATAAAAAAAAAAGGAAAAAGGAAAAACTGGAAATGTATATTTTGTATATTTGAGCAAACAGGGAAATACATTGTATCCATACCAAAGTGTTTGGTCCTTGTAAGGTCTGGACAGCTTGCTGTCACCTACAAGTCTTTACTCACCAGGTTCATCTCAGCAGGGAGGGCGGGTGTTTCTCCCAGGCACCATCGCTCAGTGTGACAGTGTTTAATAAACAGCAGTTGGCAGGCACAGGAAGAAGGATGGATGGTATGTCAAGATTTTACTTGACTTGGACTAGTTTTTCTCAATACTGGGTAAGTCCTTAGAGGTACGCAGTGTATCTGGCAATTCGCAAATAGCCATTGAACAAATGTGGGTTTTTTTTAATGAGTTGCCTATATTTGCTATTCAAAATTTTGTAAATATGCAAATCAGCTTTATAGGTTTATTACAAATTTTTTAGGATTCTTTTTGGGGGTAAAAAAATCACACTTCTTTTGAAAATAACCATGAATGCATTTACAGTTAGAATTTGGAGTGAGATACCTTTCAAAATGTTACCAAATTTATTTCTTTGAGGGGGGAAGGAATAATCATTCAAATGAACTCTAAAAAAAGCACAAATTTCATGGACTGATTAAAATAGGATTGTTTATTTTAAATATGGAAGATGTTTTATATGAATTGTAAACTCAAGAGCTTAAAGATAGTTACAATATACAAAAGTTAAACCTCTTACAATAAGCTAAATACAGTATCATTTTTAAGAAGGACTGATGTCGTTTTCACATACAGCAATGTTGAATTTATGATGTAGTTTTCATGTACCGAGAAGTTTGCTTGTGCAGTACTGTTGGTGAATGACAGTTTATGTGGAGTTTGCATGTGCTATACAGTGAGACACAGTAATTTTATCTAAAATACAGTGCAGCTTAGTTATCTGTTTCATACTGACTCAGTGTCTGCCTTTACTGTCAATGATACGTTGAAAGCTAAGGAAGCCAGTGCTCCGAATATGCAATATAAAATTAATGTCACACTGTTAACCGAAGGGCAGAGTAATAAGCAAAATGCCAAAAGGGGTCTTAATTGAAATGAAAATTTAATTTTGTTTTAAAATATTGTTTATCTTTATTTATTTTGAGGCAATATAGTAAGTTTTTTTAGAGAACAATTTTCATAACTTGATAAATTATAGTTTTGTTTGTTAGAAAAGTTGCTCTTAAAACGTGTAAATAGATGACACAGTGTAAATAATTTTGTAAGAGGCTTCGAAATGTTTATACGTGGACACATACCTACATAAAAGCATAAGTCAATTGCTGTTTTGCTTCTTTTTCCCTCTTATTTTTGTATTGTGGTAATTTCCTTTGCAAACAGCTGTACAGTTGCAGAATTTTTTGAGAGAATGAGAGGTTTATATATTAACGACAATTTTTTTTAGAAAATAAAAAGTGCCTAAAACAAAAAGACAAAACAAAAAAATGTCAGAAGGTAAAACTGCAGATGAGAGGGGACTACTGCATATGTATATGTGTATGGGAGAAACCCCCCAAAATGAGTAAATCTCCAAGTGGTGCTATTGAATTCAGACCTAAATACTATTGTCCACTGAAACAAAGAAAGAAGGGTGTGGGACAGGCGGGTTCTGGAAAGGAGATCGGGACAAGAATGATGAGTGATATCTATACACAATGGAATTTTATGCAGCCATGAAGAAGAACGAAATGTTATCATTCTCTGGTAAATGGATGGAATTGGAGAACATCATTCTGAGTGAAGTTAGCCTGGCCCAAAAGACCAAAAATCGTATGTTCTCCCTCATATGTGGACATTAGGTCAAGGGCAAACACAATGGGATTGGACTTTGAGCACATGATAAAAGTGAGAGCACACAAGGGAGGGGTGAGGATAGGTAAGACACCTAAAAAACTAGCTAGCATTTGTTGCCCTTAACGCAGAGAAACTAAAGCAGATACCTTAAAAGCAACTGAGGCCAATAGGAAAAGGGGACCAGGAACTAGAGAAAAGGTTAGATCAAAAAGAATTAACCTAGAAGGTAACACACACGCACAGGAAATCAATGTGAGTCAATGCCCTGGATAGCTATCCTTATCTCAACCAGCAAAAACACTTGTTCCTTCCTATTATTGCTTATACTCTCTCTACAACAAAATTAAAAATAAGGGCAAAATAGTTTCTGCTGGGTATTGAGGGGGTGGGGGGGAGGGGGAGGGGGCGGAGTGGGTGGTAAGGGAGGGGGTGGGGGCAGGGGGGAGAAATGACCCAAGCCTTGTATGCATATATGAATAATAAAATTTTAAAAAATTTGATTCAAAAAAAAAAAGAATGATGAGTGAGGGTCAGATGTGTTATGCAGATCTAAGTCAGAGTTTTCTTCATTGATAAGAGCCTAGGGATTCAGGAACCATCCTTCTCTTCCTGGTACTTAGAAGGAGACATCTCCAAATGGACATTTCCTTCTTAAATGGAAACTTCCCTTATAGACTTGTTCTGTGTCAGCTGCTTCTCAAAAGAATCAGGTCAGAATAATCTTCATGCACAACAGGTGTATTTAGGGTGACATATTTTGGAGTGGCATATTTTGGTCTTCTAGTGGGACTCATCAGCCTCCATAAGTGTGTGAATGAATCTTTCATATGTGTGTATCTATGTTTATATCTGTTTTTCTAAATACTTTGACATATCTTATTGGTTTTGCTTCTCTGAAGACTCTAATATGAACTTTCTTGCCATTTTTTTTAATAATTGGTGGGCATGAGGTTTTTAGCTTAACATTCACAAGGCAAATTCATTAGGTAGACCACACTCTAAACCACAATCATAAAACACATCTTAAAAATTCCAAAGAATAAAAACCATAACAAGTGTGTTCTTAGGCCACAATGGAATAAGAATAGAAATCAGTAACAGAAAGATAGGTAGAAGGTCCTGATCTATTTGCTGCTTAAATAACACACAACTTAAATAACATGAGTCAGAGAAGTCTCATAAGGAATTAAAAAAAATATATATATATTTATATATTGAGCTAAATGAAAATAGGAATACATAGAGCATACTTAAATACGTATTGCTAGTTGAAATAAGACTGTCTGAAAAGACTAAATATTATGATTCCAACTCAATGATACTTTGGAAAAGACAAGACTATTTTGGGGACACTAAAAAGATCAGTGTTTGTTAGGGGCTTTAGGAGTTGGGGAAGGATGAATAAGGGCACTACAGAGCATGTGTAGTGGGGTGAAACTGTTGTAGGAGTGTGTACTTTCTGAAAGCTCTGATCAAAAGACACCTCGATTCTTGTATCCCTTGTGGAAGAATCCAGGCAAGACCGGTAGATGTAGAGAGGGCAATAGTGAAGTTTATTACAGCCAAGGGTTGCATGGTGGCTCCTGCCAGGTGGGATAAAAGAGGAGGCAGGAGAGAGAGAGTAGAGGTGGAGAGAGCGCATAAGGAGAGTTCTTTTGTTTTAAGTATAAGGGGGTGGGGTGGAGCTGGGCAGTTCCTGGACTAGGGTGATACATCACTCTGCACAAACACTTACGCTGATTCTTAGGTATACCAACTTCATGTATGGGTCAAAATTTTCTAGTTTTTTTCTGGCTAGCTCTGCAGCTTGCAGAGGATTTTCAGTAGAAAAGAACCCTGGCCACCACTAAAATTTTGCAGTTGAAGAGAGGCTTAGAGAGTATGTCTAATCTGAAATGCCTTAGACTGAGTTATATGGCTAACTTCCTTTTCCTGTCTTCTAACCTGGTTCAAAACCATTCTGTATGAATGGTGTTATGGTTTGCAGATGAAATGAACCCCCTCCCCCAATTCATGTGTGAAGACTTGATCCCCAGCTGGTGGCGCTATTGAGAGGTGACTGGATCATGAGGGCGCTAACCTTGATTACTCATAGCCGAATGGGGCCCTGTTGAGGGAGTAGGTCAATGTGAACATGTTTTTGAAAGGTATATTGTGTCTCTGTCTCTGCTCTCTCTCTCTCTCTTCTTCTCTGAGAAGAATAGAATCCAGGCCCTCACACGTGCCAAGCACACTCTCTACTACTCAGCTGCACACTGGGCCCCACAGCCCTGTTTCTATTCGTGTAGAATACAGGCCTTTTCTAGATTGTGAACCCCCACGAGTGAGCAGTGGGAGAAATTCTGGTTTCTAAAGAGCCCTCCAAAGGTACTAGAGGGATCTCTTATGTTCATTTGTCTTGTAGCCAAGTCAGGCTCTCTCACTGGTTACATCCAGTACAGGCCATCTTTTTAATCATGTGACCCTTGGTGCTTACAGGGAAATCTTGAATTTTAAACAGCATGTTGGAAATCATTGATGAACTCAACTACTCTTGTGTTGGTCAGGAGTTGGTGCAGACTTCCAGGTGTCCCTGGACAGAAGCACAGAGCTGCCCCAGAACAGTTGTAAAATACATTGGACCCTTTGCCACAAAGCTACTCTAGGATAAAACATTTCTGGCTATTGTATCACTCTCTATCCCTGTCACCTAAAAAACTCACAGTTCTCAATTATAGTAACAGAAAGGAACTGAAATTCTCTTCCATCAGTCATAGTGACCTTCCCTACACAGAATACCCCTCCCCACTTATGGAACCATATTTTGTCAAGAACATTTATCTTCCATCATGAAGCTGCATGAATGGGTGTGGATATAACAGGGGACCAGCTCAGCAGTGGTGAGCCCAAGAATCCCTCCCTGGCTCTACGAAGTCTCTTTCAAGAGGCATTGTCAATAACTAAGTGCATATTCACTAGTTTTAGAAGATGTGCATCCACAGTTCTGTGGCTGTAAAGATGTCCTTGCATGAGCAATGCACTGACATATAGGCCAACCACAACCCTGGTCTTGGACCACACAGGCCTTGGAACCTCAACCACAGTGACAGGAGCTTATTCAATTCCATAGTACTTAATAATGGCATTTTTTTTGTTATAAATAATAAAGGGACAGTTGCTGTAGCCCAGTGTCTAGAATTTGTTAAATTTGTCTCAGATATCTAGACAGCAAAACAATGTCTGCTGAGCAATTTGTAGAACCAACTTCCATTTGTATTGGTATGTGAAGCTTGGTGATGGTCCCAGCCTACATTCTTCTAAAAGAAATTAGCTGACCCCAGTCTCTCCAATAAAAATAACCCTAAGGAGCTGCATATGGTTCTATTCCCTACCTACTAAACCAGCTCCTTTCATCAGCTTGTTTTTAGGACCACTGGTATCCCATCCACTTTCCAACTAGCAGTCCCAAAACATCTAAGCTCAATCATTTGACTTTTCCTGGGTCCTCACATTTGAATCCTTATGCTAAATCTCTAATTACTTGACATAACTCAGGCAATGCTTTATAGCCAAAAGAGGCTTATTAAAGAGCATCTATGGTATATATTATGCTACACAATTACCAAAGTGGTGAGAGTAAATGGGAGCCAAAGTTAATACTCTCTTCTCAATCTGAGTGCCCTGGTTGGGGTAGAGGACTGTGGCTCCCTGGAGGAAGGGCCTTTTTCTGGTTTGCAAAAGGTGCTGTGTAATCACCAAGCTATGTATTAAGGGGATGTCTAACCAGAGGGGACCCTTTCTCAAATTTTCACCAAGGCACCATATAGTCTATCTAAGGGTGAGTGATATATTTAGGAATGGGTAATTTGAAATGTCACCTTGTTTGGTATATTCCAAAATTCTGGTCCACTTCATTATCTTTTCAGTTTTTGTTTGAAAATATTGGACTGTGAAGGTGCTAAATGAAAGAAGTTTTTTAAGTAGGATGAAGACAAAAGAAACTTATTGTTAAAACTGTAATGTTTAGCAATATGCATATGAGAATGACCAGCACATTGTTCTAATGGGATTGGACCTAGGAGTGCCATGAGTCACACAGAGAACCAGACAGCTCTTTCTTGGGTGTGGTCTTTCCAGAAGTTGCAGCAGCTTTCTGAAATTCTTTTTTTGTTTGTTTTGTTTTGTGATGCTGGGGTTGGAGCCCAGAACCTTGTGCATGGTAAGCAAGCACTCAATCACTGAGAGCTACATTCCAACCACAGGGGTTCTTTGTGACTAGTAGCTTGAGCTATCTGCAGAGTGCTGTTTTAGTTTTGTAGGTAAGTGGGCACTTTGCTATTAGAAGAAAACTAATAGCTTCATGTCCTTGGGTTCTTCTAGTTTGTGCTGTGGGTGCTCACATGAGATGGGGTGATGCAGCTCTTCCCACTGGCTTTTGCATGGCCCTCTTTCCTGAATGGCAACCACTCTGTGAGGGACTTTGTTTCTTCATAACATAGTCTTGCACTATCTCAACTGTGAAGTCTTGCTCATGGTGAAGAACACAGCACCAACCACTTGGGGACAGGGCTGTGCTATTTAAGGTGAATTCTTCTGAGGCACAAGGATAGTGATCCAGTATTATGGTTTGGATTTTAAATGTCTCCCCAAAGCTCACGTGTTGAAGGCCTGGCCCCCAATGCAACAGTGTTTAGAGGTGGGGTCTTTGGGAGGTGATTGTACCATGAGGGCTCTCACCTCACAGATTAATTGACTCATTTATGGATTCATAGCTTAATGGGTTTTGAGGAAGGGGCTTTGTTATAAAAGGGAATTCTCTCTTTGTTTCCTGGCCACGATGAGGTGAGAGGCTTTATTCTACTATGTGCCGCCTTAACACAGTCCTAAAGGCAATGGAGCCAGGTGACCATGGAATGAAACTTCTGAAACCATGAACCCTAACAAATATTTCCTCTTTTAAGTTGATTTTCTCAGTGACAGAAATCTGATGAGCACATCCAGACTAGCTTAAGAGTAAGAAATTAATTCACTTCTTTTTTTGCTGAAGAGGTATCGTTTATTGAATTAAAAAAAATCTGTTAATTGTACAGCTGATTTAAAAATGTTTGCATCAGATCACCACAAAGCAGATTTACAAGCAACCATCAACTGCAGAAAACAGAAGAAAATAAGTTTCTACGTGATCCTTTTGTTTAACTATAAGAAAACGAAGTATTTTTACAAATGTTACAACTATTAAGTTTACAATGGTGCCAAACACCAACAATTTAACCAAAACCTCTCAATTTTTAAGGACAAAAAGTATGTTTTTCATTTTCTATTCTTGACCCAAATTTTAATTCTTTCCAGTGGAACCAAAACCTCCTGAACCCCTTTCAGTATCATCCAACACTTGAACTTCTTCTATTTCTGGATAAAAAATCTGTTCACAAATGAGCTGAGCAATTCAATCACCCTTTTTTACTTCAAAATTCTCTTTGCCAAAATTAAACACTGTAACACCAACATTTCTTCTGTAATCTTCATCTATGACACCAGCTCCTACATCTATGAAGTGTTTTGCAGCCGAACCAGAACGTGGAGCTACTCTTCCATAGCACCCAGAAGGAAGAGCTATCTGAATGTCTGTTTTCACAAGTGCTTTCTCCATAGATGTACTGTGTGATCATAGGCACTGTACAGATCGTAGCCTGCGGCGTGCGAGGACCCCCGGGTGGGGGCCGTGGGGTGCTCCGAAAGACGCACAAAGCGGAGCTGCATGCCGCGCTCCTCTGCAGGCCGGGCCCGCTTGCTGGGGGAGACGGCCCATAGCTCTTCAGAGCAAGGCATGGTGGAACAAAGACAGAGCAAAAAACCGAATTCACTTCTATGTAAAGTGCTTCTATGTAATGGTAGGATGGAACTCAGAGGTCATTGATTCAGAGAGAAATCAAATTCCCACCTTATTTTCAGCCCTCTGCTTTGCCTTACACAGATATGGTGCCATCTTTATTCTGTCAAGAAGAGGGCTTCAGCAGTCCCCAGAGTTTCATGGACATTTATGGCTCCCAAAGGAAGAAGAGTCCTTTTTTGTCAGTATATTCTTGGTACCCAGTATGGGTATATGGAAGCCCCTGCCATATGTGTGGGTGTGTTTTATATATATAATCTATGGTCTCTGGTTCTAAGGAGGCCACCACAAGGAAACCTGTGAGTGCTCAGAGTGCATAGTGTTCGGGACTACATAGTGGATGTGTGATTCATTTTTTCTCACGAAGCTGCCCAACTTCTGCTGAAGACATGCTGCCTTTCAGCAGAGCTAAAATTCTCACTTTATCACTTCAATTGAACACATTCATTCTTCCCTTGCTTTGGAGGCACCATCTGCTTTGGGCAAGCATATTTTCACATAATTAAGGGCAGAGAACCACTCAGCAGTTCATACAACTACTTCAACACAGCTGATCTTAAGGATAGACTGAAAGCTTCCACATATCAATTGAGCTGTGGAATGCATGTGTGGGAATTTAAAATTTTGTTTTTGAATTTATTTTTATTTATTTAATCTGCTTGGTTAAAACCATCTGTCATTAATGACGAATAAGGCAGGCTCACTGCATGTCTCTGAAAAGAAAGCATCCTCAGAAGCCACACAGCAGGCCCTCCTCCTATTTTGGTGCTTAAGATGAGCAAAACCAATTAAGAACTCTCTTGGAATGGGGTGTGGTGGAGGGTCAGCCTCCTCTGGCCATGCTGTGGGTGGTGGGGAAGGCCAAGGATGCCTGAACACAAGATTGAATCTGCCAGAAAGAAAGGAACAACCCACAGAAACCCCTGCAAGTGCAAACAGAGATGCTGCAGCAGAAGGCTGTCCTGAGTCAACGGGATCAGTGGACTCGGTTTCTATCTTGTTCTCATGGTCTTTCATGAACCACGCTGGAAAGAGTGGTCAAGATGGAGCCTATGAAGATGAAGACCTGAACTCCACACACGTGGGCTCTGCTCTGCATCCCCTAACTGCTATAAATGGATTCCAAGCTTGCAGTTAGAACATGGACAATTAGACCATATATTAGACCTATATTTTAGCGGGGAGGGGACACATGCACTTCTTTTGTTCTGCTGACCTCATTAGCAAGAATTACTTCTCTGGTGTTCTCATCAATTGTAGTAAGTGTTATCCTTTAAGTTCTAAGGCATAGACAAAGTATCTCCTTTCATCAGGATGTTTCCTTGGGGCTTTAGGAATGGTTAAACTTGATTAAGCCAAAAAGGTTTATGTGAAAGCATAAACATGAGCTTTGTGTTTTCAGCAAGTTGTTGACATGGCCTCTTAAAACCCCCAAATTGTCAGGTAAAGGCAGATGCTCCAGCATCTGATTCCAGTGGTGAGATCTAACACTAAGAGCAGTTACGGGCCACTATAAGCTGCACGTTCAATGATCCCAGAAGTTCCAAATAGATGATTAGTCTGAGGTGATGCTGTGAGGAGTAAGACTTTTATTATGGCTAATTAGACCCCAAAATTTCTAGGAATGCAGTATGCTTTCGTTTGGGTCCTGGTATTAAAAATAGAATAAAGAGTTTTTGCTTAGGGATTAAAGAACTGACCTTAATTTCCAGAGCCTGTTTTAAGGTTTTGTCTGAGTATTGGGAATTGGTAGATTTTCCTGGGGCAGCTGTGGTTGTGCTATGTGTGTTCAGGAGGGGGCAGCAAAGAGCCACCTGCATCAGAACTCTGCTGCTGAGTCCATTCAGAAAATCAAGGGAATACAAGAATCCAGAGGAGTCGAGTACATGTGTGTTGCAACGAAGTTGGGGATAATGGCACTGGAATCCAGGAGAAGTAACCAGGAGCTTTTTTTTCCGGAAGAGAAGCAAGGATGAGCAAGGCAAAAGCTGGCTGGTTGAAGGACAGGAGTTAGGCCAGAATAGTTAAGGTAAGTCAATAGTTATAAAAAGTTAATAATATTGATGGAGTGCTGAAACATGTAGCTTTTTGATTTTACAAATAATATTTTTAGTTTATAACTACCAAGAAAAAAATATATTCTTGTAGAAGATCTGAAACTAAAGAATAGTACACAAAAGAAAATAAAATTAATATGTCACTATACTAACCAGAGATATGATTTTGGTATAAACCCTAATGATCATATCTATGTGTCTATCAGTCATCTGGCTACATAAGCAAGCTGTGGTCATACATTTACACCTCTAGCCATATGCCACCAATATTTTCCCTGCCATTGTATATTTTTCTGAAACATTTAAAAAGCTATCTGCATGGTGTTCCATCTGTCATGTGGGTGTAGCATTATAAGTGTTTTGAGTGCATCTTCCAATGCAGGAGGTCATCCTGGAACTTTACACTGACTGTTGTAAGACCTCCTTTGCTTCAGATCAGGCATCAGTTATAAAACTGATAAATTCAAAGTTTGGGAACATAGGGAAAACCAAGTATTTATTTCCTGCTATTCTTTCCCCAAATGCATGCGTATTCTCATATGACTAGAGTCACAATGCACACAATGTGCACTGGTATATTATAGCATAAATATTTTAAAGCTGATTAATTATTTTCACAATTTTTTTGGCAGTACCAGTGTTTGAACTCAGGGCCTTGCACTTACTAGGCAAGTGCTCTACCACTTGAGCCAAGTTCCCAGTTTTTTTGTTTGTTTGTTTGTTGTAGTTAGTTTTTGGGTAAGGTTTTACATTTTTGCCTGGGCTGATCTAGGACTGTGATCCTCCTGCTTATGCTTCCTGTGTGGTTGCAATTACAGACGTATGCTAGCATGCCCAGCTTATTTGCTTAGATGGTGCTTGCTAACTTTTTGTCTGGGCTGGCCTTGAACTGTCATCCTCCTGATCTCTGCCTCCCAGGTAGGATTTTCATAATTTTATTATTATTTTTCTTTACTTATTTATTCATATGTGCATATATTGTTTGGGTCATCTTTCCCCTTACCCTGCCACCTCCTTCTCCCCGACCCCGCTTGCTTCCAGACATAAGCAATAATAAGAAAGAAATAACGTTTTTGCTAGTTGAGATAAGGATAGCTACACAGAGCTTCCTTCCCTTTCTATTTTGTGGAAAAGTTTAAGGAGGGTTGGTATTAGTTCTTCTTTAAAGGTCTGATAGAATTCAGTAGAGAAGCCATCAGGTCCTGGACTTTTCTTTTTTTTGGGAGACTCTTTAATGTTGCTTCAATTTCATTTTGTGTTATAAATCTATTCATCCTCTTGGTTCAGTTTTGGATGGTCATATGTATCTAGAAATTTATCTGTATCTTCAAGATTTTCAAATTTATTGGAATATAGGTTCTCAAAGTAGTTTCTGATGGTTCCCTGGATTTCCATGGTGTTTGTTGTTATCTCTCCTTTTATGTTTCTGATTTTACTGATTTGGGTTTTTTTCTCTCCTCATTTTAGTCAGGTTTGCCAGGGGTCTGTCAATCCTGTTTATTTTTTCAAAGAACCAGCTTTTTGTTTCGTTGACTCTTTGTATGTTTTTTTTTTTTTGGTTTCTATTTCATTAATTTCAGCCCTTATTTTTATTATTTCTCTCCTTCTGCTTGTTTTGGGATTTGCTTGTTCTTGTTTTTCTAGGAGTTTGAGATATAGCATTAGATCATTGATTTGAGATCTTTCTGTCCTTTAAAATAAGCACTTATAGCTGTAAACTTTCCTCTTAGGACTGCCTTTGCTGTATCCCATAGGTTCTGGTAGGTTGTGTTTTCGTTTTCATTAACTTCCATGAACCTTTTAATTTCCTCTTTTATTTCTTCAATGACCCACTGATCATTGAGCAATGTGTTGTTCAGTTTCCAATTGTTTTCATGTTTTCTACTGTTGTTTTTGTTGTTGAGTTCTAGTTTTAATGCACTGTAATCAGATAGAATGCAGGATATTATTTCTATTTTCTTGTATTTGCTGAGGCTTGCTTTGTGCCCTAAGATATGATCAATTTTGGAGAAGGTCCATGGGCTGCTGAAAATGTTTATTGTGTGGAAGTTGGGTGAGATATTCTGTAGACATCAGCTAGGTCCATTTGATTTATGGTGTGATTTAGTTCTAGAATTTCTTTATTGATTTTTTGTTTGGATGACCTATCTATTGGTGATGGATGGGTATTAAAGTCTACCACTACCATTGTGTTGGAGTCTATATATGCTTTTAGGTCCTTCAGAGTATGTTTGATGAAATTGGGTACACTGACGTTGGTTGCATATGGGTTGATAATTGTTATTTCCTTTTGGTGTATTTCTCCTTTTATTAGTATGGAGTGTCCTTCTTTACCTTGTTTGATCAATGTAAGTTTGAAGTTTACTTTGTCTGAGATAAGTATTGTTCCTCCTGCTTGTTTTCGGGGGGCCATTGGCTTGGTAAATTTTCTTCCAGCCTTTCATCCTGAGCCAGTGCTTGTTTCTGTCAATGAGATGGGTCTCCTGTAAACAACAGATTGTTGGATCTTCCTTTTTAATCCAATTTGCCAAACAGTGTCTTTTGATGGGGGAGTTAAGTCCATTAACATTCAGTGTTAATATTGATAGGTATGTGGTGATTCCTATCATTTAGTTGTTTTTGTGTTTAAGGGTTTGATTGTGTGCAGCTGAATCAATGTTACTCTCTGATTCCTTGTCTTTTCTTCTCCTGTGGTTTGGTACTGCCTGTCCTCTCGTGGTTTTGTTTGCTTTCATTATCTGTGTGCAGAATTTCTCTAAGAATCTTTTGTAGTGGTGGCTTGGTGGTCATATATTGTTTAATTTCTGCTTATCCTCGAAGACCTTTATTGCTCTGTCTATTTTGAATGATAGTTTTGCTGGGTAGAGTATCCTAGGGTTGATATTATTTTCAGCCAGTGCCTGGAATACCTCACTCCATGCCCTTCTTGTTTTTAAGATTTCTGTCAAGAAATCTGCTGTGATGGGTTTACCTTTGTAGGTTATTTGTTTTTTTCTCTCTGACAGCCTTCAATATTCCTTCTGTATTCTCTGTGCTTGTTTTTTTTTAATGATAATATATTGTGGGGTAGTTCTATTTTGGTCAAGTATGTTTGGTGTCCTGTACCTAAATGGGCATAGCTTTCTCTAGATTTGGGATATTTTCTTTTATTATTTTGTTGAATATATTATGCATCCCTTTTGCTTGCACCTCTTCTCCTTCTTCAATGCCCATGATTCTCAGGTTTGGTCTTTTGATGGAGTTGGCGAGTTTTGCATATACCTTTTGCAGGTTTGAGTTGTTTGACTAATAGCTTTTCAGTTTTTCCTTTAATTTCCATTTTATCTTCAAGTTCTTAGATTCTGTCTTCCACTTGTTCTAGTCTGCAGGAGTGGCCTTCCATTGTGTTTTGTACTTCTGTTTCATTCTTTTTTCTGAGGTTTTCCATATCATGGATCACTCCCTCTTTAATATTGTCTATTTTTTGTGTTTAATTCATTTACCTCTCTATTTATAGTGCTCTCTCACTTTGGTGTTTATTTACAGCTACTATGAGTTCATTTATTCGTTTCTGTGTCTTCTCATATTCTTTATTTTTGGTGTCTTGGAATATCTTGAGTGCCTCTTGTACATTTTGGCTAACTGTGTCTAGCATCTCCATGAAATTCTCAGTGATTACTTGCAGGATTTCTTCTTTCACGTGTTCTTGTGGGCATTGCTGGGTTCCTTGGCATCATTTACCTTTGTTTTGTTGGAGTCTGGAACTGGATATCCACTTTCTTCATTTCCCTCTGAATCCTGTATTAAATTATTTTTGGGGGTAGAATGGTTTCCATCCCTTTTTGTCTTCCCATCACTCCACTTGGTACTGTGCAACTATGTTCTTGATAGACTAGTTGGTGGTTTCAGTCTCCTGTTTTCTTTCCCTTGGTTTAATTTTGTTTTGTGGCTGTATTGGGTTTGTAGATAACTGTGTGTATGCTATTTCTGTCCCTGGTCTGGGTGTAATTTAGTATTTACTAATTCACAACAGTAAACTAACAAACAAAACAAAACAAAAAACAAAAAACCCCAAAGAAATCAATGGGGAGAGATGAGCAAACAAACACAACAAACAAGAAACAAAAACAAAACAAACAAAAAAACAACAAAAATTTCCAGTTTCAGGAACAATAGAATAGAATTTCAGTCTTAGTTAAGTTCTGATGTTACTCTTCCAGCATCCAGTCCTGGTGTTGGTATTTAAACTGAAGCTCTGTATAGTCTTGCCAGGTGGTTGGGTAGTAGATTTGTTTTTCTCTCTTCTGTCTTTCAGTGGCGCTGCTTGGTCAGCTCCTCCCTCAGTGGGTTGTGGCAGTTTGAGTTTGTATGTTGTCCTCAGGTCCTGGAATCAGCTCTGTAGTCCACCAACCATCCTGCTTTGGGCTTTGGAGTTGAGTTTTCACCGTGTTGGTTTACTGGGGGCTTGTTTCTTTGCCTCGCCCCCTTTATCTGGGTCAAGGTCAGAGATCCGTCAGCCAGCTCCCTGCTGTCAACGTGTTATGATGGTTTGCTGATTGTTTTTCAATTTTGCAGTGTCGTTTTTCTTTGGGTGTTGCTCACTGGCTCAGGAGAGGAGCTTTGTGGACTCCTACCTGCCCTATTTCAGGCAGCGGCTTATCACTTGCCTGCTATTGGCCCTTCTGCCTTTCCAGCCATTTGTTTACTGAAGCTTGCACATAGATTAGCTCCTTGCTCTTCCACCCTTCTTTGAGGCACTTTCAGCTTCCCGCCTCCTCTGCTGTGTGCTAGTTTTCAGTTTATTGTTTATTATTCAATTATTTTTTTGCAGCGGGGGGGGGGGCATCAGTTAGCCAAGGGGGTTATGCTGGTTTATCCCAGGGGTGGCTGGGGGAGAACCATGTGACACTTGGCACTCACCTGTTTGTTCTGCCAAATGTCTCCCAAGCAGGTTTGGAGCAGGCATCTGGTGGCATGGGAACCCTCCTGTTTTCTCAGTGTAATGTGGCATGGAGAAGCTTTCTATGGGCTAGGGGTTCAGGGTGTCAAAGTTTTGATTCTCCTTGGTGCTTTATTTCTGCCAAGTGTGGCTCCAGCATCTCAGCAAGGTTTTTGATTCACAGAGCTCACATTACCTGGTTCTGTGCCCTACTCGCTATCTTGGATTCTCCCTCATAATTTTAAATGACTGAGTAATATTCTTCTTTATGGACATGTAATATTTAGTTGGTCATTTTCCTAGTGTTATATTTTTGTTGTTGCTATTATGAATAATTCTTCAACAAACCTCTTTATGGTTCTATCTTTATTGTTAATTTGGACTATTTTCTTAAATAAAGTCTCACAAAGGGATGATAGAGCCTCCTAATGTCTAGCAGTAAGGTAAAAATTAGTTGCTTGCCTTAGTTTTTGAGTGTGTATTTGCACTGACTGTGTTACTAGGTATTTTTTAAAACTGAATTTCATTCTTATTACCAGAAAACATGTTGAATTGGATATTAGCAGAGTTTAGACAAGAAATAAGCAGATTTTAAATGGGGAAGGGCTTCATAATAAGTAAATAAATGGTAAAATGTAGGTGTGTAAATGGTATAAGTAAGTTAGAAGTAAATGGAAGGACCATAAAAATTCGTCCTTAGTTTTTCATATGTCTCTGTCTAAACAGATTGAGATTCCAAACAATGTTTAGTAATGGCAGGGTCTACAAAGCAGAGATCCTAAGAGATTCTTTTCCTGGTTAGGTTTGTAACAAAAACAAGGATGTGATTCACAGAATGGGTTAGGAGTGCTGTAGGCTTATTTCATCAGTCACATTCACGTATAAGAACCTTTGTAAAAGAGCTCATGGCTAAAACTTTTCAAATGAATAAATATAGAATTTCTAAAAATATGAAATAGATAAAGTAAATAAACTTTAATATCAATAACCACTTGCTCTAGAAACTGAAGCAATTCATTGCCCTTTCCTGCACACAGTCACATCTTGCTTTGATTGGCAGTTCTCCACTTGAGAACTGGGGGCTATTAATTCTTTTTCTGTTTTTCATTATGCTGAAGACTTGTACTCCCCAGTTTGGATATTTTCAAGAAACCTATCCTGATTGACTAACTTTTCTGTCTCTCATCAATTCCTCTCCCACCCAAAGAAGCTGTGCTGGGAAGGAAGAGATCTAGATATGAAGCCCTATTTATTTAGTCCTATGTTGACTCCTTAAAGAATTGCCTTCTTTGAAATAAAACATTTTAAGCATTATAATTATTTTGACCAAACTTTTAAATATCTCTTGATATAAGCAGGTTACAATCAAAGAAATATTTACATTTGTCTCACACATTAAACTGTCAATGTGTGGCTTTTAAAGGTTACAACTTTTCTTTCCTTTCTAAATGCCAGGTATAGGAAGTGTGGAAGGGATCCTTCTGTCCTCTTCTGGTCCCTACCAGGCCATGTCCTCTTTTCTGAGTCTCTCCAGTGCTAGAGAAAGAAGTAGGTCTCTGTGATCAAGCTTGAACCACATGGAAACACTGCTTGACCATGGCCTGGATTCATGGCTCAAAAGCTGGGTAATCAAATGATCTCTTGAGAATTTGGGCATATACTGGCTGTGGCCTGGGTTATTTTCTCCAAGTGTCTACTCAATTTCTTTTTTCTCTCTGTGAGTGGAGTACTTGGCTACTTCTTGACATTGGGCTCAGCCTTGCAACTCGCTTTGTCAGATGGAGTATAGCAGGTGGGTCCCAACCATAGATCTTGTGCTTGATTTCATGGCTCAAATTGGGTTTTGTGCTCTGGGTTGCTGTTGTTCTTTCATCTTCAATTTCAATGTTGACCCTTGTAGCCATTGGAGCAAAATATGAGCAGGCCTGAAATAGCCTTCAGTCTGGAATCTTGGAGCCTAGAGTCTAGAGTAGTCTCTCTGACTTACAGTTGAATTGAGCATGAGAATAAATTATTTCTGCTTTAAGCAATATTATGCAGCATTTTTGAAGCAATAGCTGACTCATCACTAGCAATAATTTGATTTTGGTTCTTGGAGGTAGCAGGTCACTCAGACTTTTGTCCATATAGCTAGTAAATGAGTAGAGAACTGTAGGCATCTCTTGCTTATGGTTCCACTGAATGTATTCCTTTGTTTCATGGGGACTGATATGGAAAGAGAGAAATGGTCCTCTGTCAAAAACAGAGCATGTTTTCACCAGTCTTCTGCCATTCTTTTGCAGAGTAGAATTTTGTAATAAGGAAGAACAATATTTTAAGTGAATTTTGTTGATGAATTTAAGAAAGGACTGTGTAGTGACAAATGGAAAGAGATAGAGGATAGATTCATAATAAATTCAAATTGACATTCTTACTGTATGGTCTCTATGTAAAATAAGGATCAAATGAAAGCTATTCGGAAACGGTTAAAGGTTATTAGCTCGGAGAATACTGTAAAGGTGCGAGCTGGCGTGGTGGTACAGACCTGTAATTCCAGCACTTGGGTGGCCGAGGTGGGAGGATCATGATTTCAAGGCCAACCTGGGGTACACAGTGAGCCCAGCTAAGAAAGAAAAAGAAACAACAAAACAAAACAGCAACAAAAACTGAAGCAGAGTGTGCTCCTGACTGCGGATGTGGAAATGAACTTTCTGGAAAATGGAAGAGAACCTGCATGGAGTAGATGGCCATCGGTTTGGCTGAGAGCACATAAATGAGATCCCAACATCTTGAGTGAGAAAAAGATTGTTTCTCCTTTTCATGAAACAGTTTGTATCACTCTACCCAGTGCATTTATATTTTTAGAAATTGTCCAAAAAGTAAAACCTATGTGCTGAACTTTCTATGAGACTGATCTAATAGGACAATCAAGAGAAAAGAAAGTATGCAGTAGAATTTAAAGACTGTAGGATCTTCATAGCTGCAAGTATGAGAAAATTAAGTTAAGCTAGTTTAAATAATGACAGAAATATACTAAGTTAGGTAACTGAACAATCCAGGAAACGTCAGACTTGGAACCAGTCTGGACCCAGTGGATCAACAACCCTAGGTCCTGGTTTTGCACTGTCTTTTAGGCTTAGTCTTTCACAGGTTGGTCCAACCAAATTTGGCTGGGCTGGGAGTGAAAAGTTGGCAGTTAGCAATAAATAGGACTATACTGGGCCTTTAGTCATGCTCAGTGGGGGAGACAGAGTGTAGCCTTGTAATAGTTACCACCAGAGAAAGATAAAATTCCTTCCCACAAGTTTCTAAAAAGTGTCTGCTTTCACCTCTTTGCTTGAATAGGATCATGTGCCCAATCTCAAACTAATCTCAATGGGTAAAGGACTTTGACGGCAGTCTGGGAATATTGACCAATGCTAGTCAATGGGGAACATCAATGGGGGTTCATGGGCTTTTGGGTATGGTAGAATTTTAGATAGGCAGACAATTGCAATACAGAGCTGGGATGATGGAGCAGAAGGGACACACACTTCCCAGAAGGAAGTGTGGACCTGGAATCTAAAGAAAGAATAGGAGTTCAATGGACAAAGGAGAAGGAGAGAAGGAAAGAATTTGGAGGTAGAAAGAATATCATGTGAGCTGGGAGTGTGGTTTAGTGGTAGAGCACATGCCTAGCATGCACAAGTGCTGGCTTCCACCCCCCCAGCACTGCAAAAAAACAACCAGCCAAAAACAAACACACTCATAAAACCAACCAACAAACAAAAGTCCCATCATGTTATTTTTTGAAGCAGTTTTATAGGGAAGCCTAAAGTAGCGACTAATATAGAAGGGCCCTCTTAAATAAAAAATTGGCAAAGTAACCACAAGAACTTTATGATTTAAACACTGGCAAAGAGACCTTCCTCTCCAGATCTGGTGGCTAACTTCCCAAAGATTATCTGAATATTGGGCTAAGAAATCTCAGTGTTCCTCAGTGAGTGATACTATACCCTTCAAAAGGAACAGGGGAGTCCAATTTGCTTATTAGGATTATGTGCCTCGAGATAGAAAGGACCCTCTCTCTTCAGTTTCCTCTAACATTATCCTTTATGCAAGGTACAAAGGATGCTAATTGAATCCTATTCAAAGATGAGAAGTGCACAGGATTTAACAAAGTATTCTTCCCAAGGGCTTAGAGAATCTTGACATACATAGTTAGATGAGGCCCAAACAAAACAAAACATTAAATAAACAAACAGTAGTGAAGAGGTCTGATAGAGATGAACCAATATGGGTTATAATACACATGTGCATGGAAGCAACTCTAGGACTCTCTCTATTTAGCTATCTCTATCTCTAACTAGCAAAAATGCTGTCTTTCTTATTATCTCTTATGTTTTCTCTTCAACAAAATTGGAGAACAAGAGGGTGGAAGTGAGGGGTGTGTGGGGTGGGGGAGGAGGGGAGGGGTCAGGGGGTAGAGAGGGAGAGGTGTATACATTTATTCAGTGTATACACATATGAATAAATATAAAAGCAATAAAAAACCCAAATGGAATAAACTCTTGTTCCTGTTGGCCATAAAAAACCCAACAACTGAGAAAGGGTATCTCATGTGGAATTTAGTGGCTCATGGAATGCCATGACAATGTGTGTGTTACCCATTTTTATTAGTATGCTACATGGAAGACAGAAAGTTTTCAAAGTCAGGAAGAGTTAAAGAGCTTAGTCTGTAACTCCTTAGCTCCATTGACCTTGATCCAATTATTTCCCTGCAAGAAACAAATGATTTCTACCCCACTCAAACTGTTTCAGAATAGAAAAGAATTGAAATCTCTGCCCAGTCTACTTAACAAAGTCAGGGCAACCTAAATGCCAAAATCTGATGATGACGGAAAACTGCAAATCAAATCCTCGAGCATTTTGAAGGAATAATGCCTGACGGCCACTAGGGCTCCTTAAGGAGGATGTCATGTGGAGTAATGTGCTCCCCAGCTGGGTTGCCAGGTTGCAAGTCCCATCTGTGCTTTCCAGAGTTGGACACTTGGGTTTGCCATATAATTTCTCTAAGTGTTGTCTCTTTCCTTTATAAGATGGGAATAATAATACAGTGCATAGCACTGGGCATAGAACTGCATGTTAGGTTATAGAAGAGTGTCATCTTACACAGTGTGCAGTCCAGACAACTAGCTTTGCAGGAAAGCTAGTTGGGAAGCCAGGGTCATTTGCAGATGAGGAGTGCCAGGGGAATACCTGGTTCTTTAGATGTTCTCTGTTAGTCATTCCCTTGCTTATACACAAGACTGTTTGCCACGTAAGAAATCTCTTTGCTCTCACCGCAGCAAGAGGAGCCAGTGACGTTAGACCAAACACTGGGGACATCCGCCAGGGGCCTTGTGGCAATTTCCACCCGGCTTCCAGGCTCTGGTTTTCCCATGGAAGAGCATCAAGGTGCACAGTGACTACTGTCCGGCAGACACGCAACAGCAGCTGGCCAGCATGTCAATCAGTGCATTAGTAGAAGAGGAAAAGAAGTAAAGGCGAACGGAACGAGTGGCTAGAAAATCCGCGTGGGGAAGGACTTGTCACACTCGGGAGCTGCAGGTTGGTCGATGGGTGGCAGGTGCGGCCCCAGGGCTTGGAACGGAGGGAGGGTGGTACCTTGCAGCGCGGCGCCACTAGGTGGAACCGAAGCCCCATGAGGTCCTGGGCTGAGCTCCGGGTGAAGAGCGGGTCGCGGGAGGGGAGGGCCAGCGGGGCCGGGGGCGGCGACCGGACGGTGCGCGGCCGAGGCGGCGTAAGGGCAGAGTGGCCGCGTCCGCCCTGCGCCCGGCTCCGCTCCGCTGGGCTCGGTGGAGAATGGCGGGCCGGGCGATGGCCCGCAGCTCCCGGCCACCCACCCAGCCCTTGGATGCCGGGTGCCCAGGCTGAGTGCAGCTCCGGGCTGTGGTGTAAGACCAGCGCCCTGGGACAGCACCGACTGGTAAATAGCCACAACTTTTTATTTCTTAGGCTGCCTGGGACCGGCGCGAACTCCCGCTCCCCACGCGTGACCAGAGCAGCGGGGTCAGCTAGACCGCGCACGGGTTCTTTGGATAGCTGGCTGTGGTGTTTCATCCCACAGCGCGGTGGGACGGTATCTCTGAGACCGACTGGACACAAATCTGTAACAAACTATCGCAGTTCAATGCATGCTTCCGATGATCACTAACTAGTAACCCTGAGAATGAGGACAGGAATTCCGGCTCTGTCCCCACATGCGCTCTGAGTTTGGAGGGCAAAGGGATTTATGAATACAAATCGGGGACAGGAATTGAATGACAAAGGAGTAAAGTGTCGTGCTTTACTATTTCATAAATGTAAATCGTTTGTTTCTTCATACTGTGCTCATGGGGACCATATAAAACTATTAATCAGACTTCATGGAATTTCATATAATGCAGAGAATTCAGGGGAAAGTGTTGAGGGAAAACACCGTTGTTTCCCTCAACTTTGACATGTGTTCCAATACCAGCTTACAAATTAAGAACAGTAACTTTTGTGTGTGATTATGCTCAAGGTAACCATAGTTTTTTAAATTTCTTTTCTTTTCTTTTCTTTTTTTACTGTCTTAGCTACAGTTACTGGAGTGGTCCAGTAACTTTGAGGTCCCCTGGGGGGCCAATGCGATATCTGTCCTTAAGAGACTGTAGGTCTGTAAATTATTTGGAAATCTGAGTTAACTTGAGGAAAACCTGGTAAGGAAGTAGCCTTAGGAATGTGAAAATCTGAAGAGTCCCTGGCATTTTATGGGAGTTTTAGAGATCACAGGGGACACTTTTGAGAGCGAATGTGGATGCCAGGACAACAGGTGTGAAACATGAAACTGTCCTTGGCATAGAGACAAATGTCACTCCGTAAAGAGGTAGGTGAAAGGATGTGAGTTTACAGGGAAGAGAAGAGGTTGATGGAAAAGCTGGAGGGACAGTATTCCAGGTTGGTAATACAGCTGCATGGGATAAATGGCTCATCCCTCTGAAGAGTGTTGCTTATCCTCCCCTCCCCCCCTTAGGTTGTACTTGATTTTGGCATGCTGATTTTTTTTGATTATTTGCTTATTTGTTTTTGTATACTCTTAACTTGTTCAGATTATGAAAAAAAAATCCTGTTTTACAGTAAATTTGCTGCCAAGAAGTGGAAGCATTTCCTCCAGCAATGAATTCCTCATTTCACCTGCATTTCTTGAATCTCAACCTGAGTACCACTGAGGGCAACTTTTCAGGACCAAATATGAAGAATAAGCTGTCACCATGCGAAGACATGGGTGTCGCAGTGGAGGTCTTTCTGACTCTGGGTCTTGTCAGCCTCTTGGAGAACATCTTGGTGGTTGGTGCCATAGTGAAGAACAAGAACTTGCACTCTCCCATGTACTTCTTTGTGTGCAGTTTAGCAGTAGCTGACATGCTGGTGAGCACGTCCAATGCCTGGGAGACCATTACCATCTACCTGATCAATAATAAACTCCTGGTGATAGCGGACACTTTTGTGCGTCACATTGACAATGTGTTTGACTCCATGATCTGCATTTCTGTGGTGGCCTCCATGTGCAGTTTGCTGGCTATTGCTGTGGACAGGTACGTCACCATCTTCTATGCCCTGCGCTATCACTACATCATGACAGCGAGGCGCTCGTGTGTGGTGATTGCATGCATCTGGACCTTTTGCACCGGCTGCGGCATCGTTTTCATCATTTACTACAAATCCACTTATGTCATCATCTGCCTCATCTCCATGTTCTTCACCATGCTCTTCCTTATGGTGTCCCTGTATATACACATGTTCCTCCTGGCACGGACCCATGTCAAGCGGATAGCAGCTGCACCCAGATACAGTTCTATGCGGCAAAGGACCAGCATGAAGGGCGCTATCACTCTCACCATGCTGCTGGGTGTTTTCATCGTGTGCTGGGCTCCCTTCTTCCTCCATCTCATCTTAATGATTTCATGCCCCCAGAACATCTATTGCTCCTGCTTTATGTCTCACTTCAACATGTACCTCATACTCATCATGTGTAATTCTGTGATCGATCCTTTGATATATGCCTTCCGCAGCCAAGAGATGCGGAAGACCTTTAAAGAGATTATTTGTTGCCATGGCTTCAGAATAACCTGCAGGTTCCCTAGCAGGTATTAAACACAATGTTCTCCTCTCTCTGGCTGTCATTTCTCCTGAGATGAAGTCAGTTAGGTATAGCCAGGGCGTAAGCAAGATCACTAGGAACCCAAAATGCATCCCCTCTCTTTTCCAGCTCAGACTTGTGCTTAAGACATGTCCCTTTTTCCCCATGGCCATTGTTTTGTCAAACATGCCCACTTTACTTATCCATTTTGGGGCTGGTGTGACAGCTTCTGACTGTCCTTTTGCATTCCATGGTGTCTCTGCTCCTCTTGTTTTGGGGCATCCCAACCGCCCTCCACCTAGTGAGTGTATCCTCAGGAACTATATAACATCTTGAGTGTGAGTCTAAGGATGATGAAGAGGCTGTTGTTGAAAGAAAACCTGTGGATATCTATATCAAGTATGAACATCAGTTATGATTTTGTTTTTGCCCTAGAAACAAGTCCAAACCTTGCCTAGGAGTTCTGGGTGCTTTTCAGGGAAGAACAGATTGTTTAATCTTCGCATTTGAAATTTCCTTTTCATTTGTTATGGAATCTCTACAGCTCACCTTTCCTGAACTTTTGGTTTTGTGGCTTGTGTTTATAATTGTCTAAGGATGGCGTTTCCCTAATTGCACTTCTGTCAATCATAGTTTTGCACTTAGCCAGACATAAAGCATTATGCTACAAACTTTGCTTCATATGTTGTAAAAATGTCTGTGACTCTCCTCACTGTCTGATTCTGACTCAATTCAGGGTTGCCAAATGACCATTTGGGGAATACATCAGTGACTCAAGGTGCACCTCTACCCTTACTCCATGTAGCATGTGCCCATAACCAAGTTACTTTGCTCTTCTCCCACTGTGTCTGTCTTGGTGTCCGAAATCTTGTCACTGTATACTTTGCAGGATTTCAATATGTCTCCAGCAGCCATTAAAGATGAGGGACCCAATCTGTTACCCAAGGATCCCTATTTCTCCAGTCTATAATGGAGGGAGAAAACCCAAGTTGGGTCTGAACTCTGCCAGTCACAGGTCAGGTGGCCCTAACCATGCCATTTCAGTTCTACTTGGGATTGACCTCCCAGGATGGCCATGAAAGCTACATGAGAAAATATGAGAATGACTTCTACATTTGTAAAGCAACAGAGGATTTTATTTTTATTTTAAAGAAATGAGCCAGATGGGACTAAAAACTAAGGAAGGACGAAAGGGTCAGTGGTCAGAGCAGTGGCCTGGACACCAGCAGGCCTACTTTCCCAGAGCTGCTGTGTGGCCTCTGGGTTCCATGGTCCCTCATCTGAAGTGAGAGACATGGTTCTCAACAGTTCTCATGTCTCAATCTTTTAGCAGTGCCTTGACATTGACATTCTCCTTTGGGCTTGGACATTCATATCTGGAGTGCTCTCAATGACCACCAGGGTCATGGCAAAAATGAACTATTGGTTTAAAAAGAGGGACCCCTATTGGTGATGACTTTTGGGGCAGAGGAACTTTCTGGGTATAGTCACATAAATAGTTTATGGACATTATCTCCCCTCTTGGGAGCACTGAGTGTAGAAAAAGTGTGCTAGCATCAACAGGAAAGCGTATAAGATGTCTAAATCTTCAAAAAATGCTAAATTAGCAGGGTTTCTTTTTTGCCACTGAGATTTGAAGAGGAAGCTAGCCCTTCAAAAATGGATCCTGTTCTTTTTTGAGGAACATTCACGCTTATCCATGAATGGAAAGTAAATGTTCTCAATGGGATTATTACAGGAAATGGCAGCCAGTGTTTCTGTGAACCTGGTATACAGTGGGCACTCATTTAATGTTTATTATTCTGCTAAACAAATCTGTGTTGAATCTGCTGCCTGAGAGCCCTGAGAGCTAAGCAAGATCACTAGAGTTCTGATTCCATGGGAAGAAGAAAATTTCACCTTTGTGGTCTGCCTTGTCTCCACCTGGGAACTCAAGTTTCACTAGGCTGCTTGTCTGCTCTGGGTATGTCATGACTTACTACAAGTTCTGACCTTCATATTAAGATCTTTAAGGAAATGCTAGAATGTCTTTTAATCTCTACATAAACATGCAGAAATGACCCACATATTCAAATTTTTTTCATTTGGAAGGATTATAGATATGCAGTGACTCAGTAAATATCTGTAAATAAATCAACCCCTGACTCCCAAAACATAAAATACACATAAATACTGAATACTATGTGGCATTGTATGTTAACTTTCTGCTTCTGTAGGAAATATATTTGGTATAAAAATATATGTTTAAAGAAATGATTAACAAAATAGAAGGATGCAGCAATTAAAAATATACCAATAAAATATATATTGGGCTAACAGAGTGGCTCAAGTGGAAGAGTGCCTACTGAGCAAGCGTGAAGCCCTGAGTTCAAGCCCCAGTACCACCAAAAAGAAAAAAATCCATGCTAATAAAATATATGTTAAAAAATAAAATGGAAAGACTAGACCATGCATTTGAATTGGTCATTTGTATGTATGATACTCAGAAGGGTTTTGGTGTTTCTGGGAATTAGTCAAATCTACTCAAAATGAGAAAATCCATATACTGGTGAATTTTGAAGTTTACTAGACAATATTTATTGCTCACAGGATGTACATTTTTCAGTTCAAAATTATATTACTTGTGCAAATAAAATAAATTTGTTTTTCTTTTTTTGGGGGAGCAGTACTGGGGACATGAACTCAGGGCCTTGGTCTTGTCAGGGGGGAGCTCTACTACATGAACCCTTTTTGCTTTTGTTATTTTTCAAATAGAATCTCACAGTTACGCTCAGGCTGACTTGGCCTGTGAGCCTCCTATTTATGCTTCCTGGAATAACTGATGTGCACCACCGTGCCCAGCCTTTTATTGGTTGAAATAGGATCTTGGAAACTTTTTGGCTGGACTGGTCTCAAATTGCAGTCCTCCCGATCTCCTCCTCCCAAGTAGCTAAGATTACAGGCATGAGCCACTGTACCTGAACAAATAAAATAAAATTTACATTTGATTTTATACACTGTCCAAAGTCTGTGTCTTAGTAAATAAGTATTTTGGGACTATGACCTGAAATGTGCATGGTTTGGGGCTACAGTGATGGTCATTAGAGAATCTCTGCCATCCAAGAGCTTATGGGACATCAATTATTTAAAGACTTGAATATTTTAAGATATGGGGAATGTACACAACTTAAGATACTTTACATAATTAGATGTAAACCAACAAGTCACAGACTACATATGTCATGAAATGAGGGCTAACACTGCAATGTTGTGAGATAATAGTCTCCCACATCTACAATTGTAATTCTCAGGAGTGAGTACCTGAGTGTTGGGGTGAGGGAGTAACTTTGAAAAATACCCTGAGTAGTCTCTACCCCCATAAAAGGACAACTCATCTGCTCCCTTCCTCCAAGCCAATAAATACTGGAGAAGCAGGAAATCATGAGGCCTTCCCATTCAAGAAAAAGAAGAACGGGGGCACACAGTACCACTTGTAAGAGCTCACCAGCATCACGTGGTCAGTGTCAACCATACTGGACAGTACTGTTTTAGACCTATTCCTTACATTAGCTGTTTGTTCTCCTTTTCCCTAAGGATTTTTGATGTTTCTCCTCTTCATTGTATGTATGTGTACACGCACATACACATGCACTCACACACACATACACACACATTCTGGTCTCTCTTCAGATCATATAAATTGTTCACCCTTTAACTGTGTATATATTCAGTTTATAAGGTTTTGAGGGAGAATTGTGCTTTTATTCTCCCTCAGCCATTTTTGTACAGTGGAAAGGATCACTGGACCCTGCTCATGTACTTGCTTTGGACATGTCACTCAACTCCAAGGATTTAGTAATAAGAGTAGTCTTTCTAACTGGGGTGAGATGATATCGAATTGTGACTTTGATATCCATTTTCCTGATAGCTAGTGATATTGAGCATTTTTTCATGTTTTTTGCCACTTGTATTTCTTTTTTATAACTCAAGAAAAATGAGTCCCAAATATCTTATTTCCAGGCTTACCTTGTCTTCTAAACTTTTGTGTGGTGTTTTAGGAAAATGCACTCCAGTTACCTCAAACTTAGTTGCACAGAGCTCCTCTTCCTGCCTCTCCTGTGTCAGTTAAATCCTCTTCCTGGTGTCTATGTCCAGAAACCTTGAAACATATTGGTCTCCTTCCCCTCCATGGGCATCTCTTGAGAACCATTTGGAAAACCCTTGAGGATCTACTGTGAGATGCCTCATGCCTTAATTCCTTTGGTCACAAGTGGGTTCTGTCTTGTTACCTTTAAGTTTGGATTTTTGTGTTAATGTGAAAACTATATCCAGTTTCTGCCCATGTCCACCCATCTTCAGAACTGTCTTGACAGTGTCATTCTATTTGGAACATGACTCCCCAGTGTTTGCCTAGTAAGTACCAAATCCTCAGCTTTATTTTCAAGCATCTCCAAAATGTTAGCTAATCATCTTTTGCGGCAATGAAATTAGACTCTTCTGAACTTGACTTGTGCTTTTCTTTTTCCAGATTTGCAGGGAGCACTCTTTCTACATCTTGATTCCCCTGTGAGCCTTAACATGCATGTGAAATGCCCTTTCTTTCATGAGTCCCTTTCGATATACTCAGTAATACATCCTACTAGGTACTTCATGGAGTAGGTAGTTTTATGACCTTTACAAAAACATAAGAGCCTTTGTGGAAGTGACTCATATCAGTTAGGGAGGGCAGTGATGTCCAACAGAATTTTTGGAAATGACCGAAATGGTTCATATCTGTCCTATTCACTTTAGGAGTCACTAGCTACATGTGGCAATTGAGGTTGACAATCTGGCCGGTGTGACTGAGACATGGGTTTTTAATTTAATTTAATTTAATTTAATTCTTTAATTTAAAAGAGCACATATGGTGACCTCCATATTGAATATATAGAATTAGAATTCGGCTCATTACATACAGCAGAAAATCTGCATAGACAGTGACCATCCATGAGGAAAGTATATTTTTATTTTATAGAAAAGAAGTCTGGAGGTAGCATTTCAAGGCTAGAATGGAGCTCAGTGTACTATACAGAATCTAGACTTCTGTCATTCTTAAGGCTAATTTATGGCTCAAGCACTGGGCATCAGAGCCAAATCATACACTGGAATGGAAGAAAAGATGGTCAGGAATGTCATCTTTCCATCATAAATATTTGCCTTAGCTCTGGGAAATTATGTCCTCTTTTTTCCTTTGATTAGTATTATTTTCTTTCCTTATTTCTCTGTGCCTCTTTTTGTAACTCATGTTAGTTAGATGTTGGTTCACCTGGATTGATCTTCTATGTCTTGTATCTTTCTCTTCATATTTTCTTGTTTTGTTGTTATGCATTCTGAAAGATTTCTTCAACTTTGTCTCTTTCCATCAATCTCTTCTGTTCAATATTTTCTCTTGGAGATAGCATCTCAATATGTAGCCCAAAGTGTCCTCGAACTCACTATGTAGCCCCAGCTGGCCTGGAACTTGTGATCCTTCTGCCTGAGCCTTCTGAATGCTGGAATTACAGATGTGTATCACCACTCTTCTATTGGATTTTTAACTGGAAAATTATACATTTAATTTCTGTGGCTTTTATCTATCCTTTCATTGTCTTCTTTTTTGGCAAGCTGTTTTTGAAAGCACAAATCCATATCTTGTCCAGTTTTTCCCTAGTTAAAAAGTTGGTCCTTTTGTTTGAATCATTACTTTCTCCAGAGTCAATTGTTCAATTTATTGCATTCCTATCTGTTGGCATGGCTCAGTTCCCTCAAAAGACAGTAAGCTGTGGTTTTCTGTCCATACTCATATGTAAATGAAGGGATGAGTTTGACTGGCTTAATAATGTGTGGGTTTCCTTATAGTTCTCTGGAATGAAAAAGGCCAGTTGGGTAACTTTCTGTGAGTGTGTGGGCACGCCTGTCATCAGACTTTACTCAAAGGGTGTTTAGGCTGGAACAGGCTAATAGGCTGCGAACACTCTTCCCTTCTAGGTTAACATGGGAGTTTGCTCTAGGGCTCTGCTCCTTTGAGAACCAAGCTACTGCTTTCTTTGAGTATCTCCTTGGGTATCTTGAGGCTTAATTTTGTACTCATTGTAAAGGCTGGCTGAGGTGCATGGTGAGTAGACTATATTTCATTTTGCAGATAGTTCCTGTGTGGATCACCTTTTGTTTTTCCTTTTCTTCTACCCTGACTTCCAATTCCACCCATTCTGGTGGACTTCCTTCTACATTTCTCTCTTGGGTATTTGGGACCGTGGCTGCTTTGAGCCACCCCATTCATCTACCAGTCCACCTCACCCACTTTTTAGCTTCCACAGCCCACCATAGATTCTAGTCCTTTGATGGCTCTCATTCTGTCTCTGCACTTTTATGATTCAGCCCCTTTTATATTTTTACTGTCATTTCTGTGGAATTTCTGGAAGAAGGAGAGATAGATACTTGTATAATGTTCACCTTGAATAAGAAATACACCAAGTACAGTTTTAAGAGGTTGTTTGCGGCTAGCAGGATCTATCTTCTGAATAAACAAAGGCAGGAAGCGGCCCAGAGTTCAGGCCTTAGTCTCACCTTGATTCCACTTACAAGTCTGCAGTCACAACCAGGACCAGTGCCTTTGCCAGTGCTAAGTAGGTAGAGGAATCTTGTCTCACCCTGGCACCTTGCTCAGTTTTTCTTCTTGCCTTTGCTACTAGCTAGAGAGAGCAAAGCAATCAGCTCATCCAAACAAAGACCAAAACTCAGACCAAAGGAGATGAGTCTGCAGTGTGAGACTCAGGGTCTGTGTTGAGAGGTGTTCTTTCATCTGTTCAGCATAGTAGTCCCTTAAAGATACTGGTCAATAGAGAAAAGGTTAGTTCAAGAAGAATTAACTTACAAGGTAACACACATGCACAGGAAATCAATGCGAGTCAACTCCCTGTATAGCTATCCTTATCTCAACCAGCAAAAACCCTTGTTCCTTCCTATTATTGCTTATACTCTCTCTAAAACAAAATTAGAGATAAGGGCAAAATAGTTTCTGCCGGGTATTGGGGGGAGGGGAGAGGGGGTAATGGAGGGGGTGGGGGAAGGGGGAAGAAATGACCCAAACATTGTATGCACATATGAATAAAATAAAAATTAAAAAAAAAAAAATCCAACAGAAAAAGAAAAAAAAAAAGATACTGGTCAAACTCTTTTGTGCCAGCAGGTGGCAGTGAACTTATCTCAGAATTTTGTTCTGTCTTTTACCCATCCCTCTGACCAGACAGTTAATGAATTAAAGTAGCCTCAGATAAGAATTCTTCCCAAGACTTTCATTGCTCAAAAGCTGCACAATGCCTTACAACGTCCTATGTATTTTGAACGGATTACTCAGTCCTCTCTACCTTAAAAAAGTGTTAAATATTACTAGTCTCCATTTTCCCCTAAGGAGGAGACTGAAGTTTAGAGAGATTAAGTAGCATGTCTAAGGTTATAGTACCATCATGTAGTTGTCACTTAACTCAAGCCTAGGGGCTTCAAAAAGTTGATAGATTTCTTTGTTGCCGAAGTCCTTAAGTCCTTGGATGTCTCTGCTTTCTTTGGCTTCCTGCTGCTTTCTGCATGGGCCCAGTTGGATTCCAGGCTTCCTCCATCAGGCAGGACTCTGATTAGCTACACCCTGCCTGCCTCTGTGTGGGGCAGAGATGGGCAGGGAGATGGAAGTTTTATGAGGTTCCAGGTGAGAATGACTAACCAGACAGGTGCTGGGCATAGCTGTAAGAACCCTGGTGTAGCCACGATTGTCCAGAAGCTGCGATGGCTCAGCCAGCTCAGGGCTACATTAGAGGGTTAACTGTTGAGGATCACTATGGGTGTGATATGCTGTGCAGGCAGGTGACAACTTTTCCTCAACTTTGGGTCTGCTCCATCCCTTGCTGCTGGGGGTACATCAACATAGCCTCCCCTGTCCCTTCATAGCAGACATGAATGACCTGAAGAGGGAACATGAATGACAGGAAGGAATGTGAATGATGGGGGTGGAGGGAGGGCATGAATGTCAGGAGGAGGGCCTACAGGAAATTCCATCATGCAGGAGCTGCAGCAAGAGGCACTGTGGCTCAGGAAGGGCAGCCCAGTCCAAATCCTTTGCAGATTACTGGGACATCACCACTTCCAGGGTGTTTGGAATTTCCCAATTGGAATTTCCCCTTAGTGGGAAATTCCTTATCTTTCAAAGCCCTACATTCATTCATTTATTTATGGAGCAGAAATTGAGGGCTTAAACTGGGAACATAGTGAATTAGAGGCAGTTCCTTCCTTAAAGGGATCCCTGCCTGTGTTGAACTGGAGTAGAGTAGGTAGTAGAAGTGGAAGAGTCAAAGTCAGAGGGCCCAGTCAGATCCTGGCAGACTAGGACTGAAGAGGGCTGGTACCTGGGAGAATGGGATAGGAAGGAGATAAAAGAGTTTACAGCCTAGCCTAGCAAGTACTGTTCTATCATTCATTGGCATTTTCATCTCTCTATTCTTTTCCCTTCTCAAGATCAGGGGCTTGGAAGGTTTGTGTGTGAGTGTGTGTGACGAAGTGGGTGCTTGGGGCGTGTTTAACCTGTCTGCCCTTGTACCCCCTCCTGGGGTCCTCAGTCTAATTCATACTGCTGCCCACTGACTCAGTCTGAGGTTAGTTTGGCTGCTCTCTTCTCAGACTTGAGTTTGCTTTCCAGAGATCCCTAAATCAGAATCACAGAGAAGAAGAGAGGAGATTGGAGTAATTGTAGGATAAGACCAGAAAGAGAAGAGTGTCCATGGCTCTTAAAGTCTTTACAGAGACATATGAGGTTCTAGCTTATCCACCACCTGGCTCCTCACTGAGTGTGGATGGCATGTGAGTAATTTTACTACTTGTGGCCACTCACTCCTGTGGCCACATATTAGCCAGTTCCAGGAAATTTCCACTGCCAAATACACCAACCACAGATTCTGTAAATGACTGATGATGTTCCTCTTCAGGACCTGGACTTTCCCTGCTGCTTTGTGTTCCCGTCCTGTGGAGCTGCTTTTGCTCCTCACCAGAACCAGAAGTGTGTCCTCTGTCTTTTGCCTCCAGGCACTAGTGCCTGTGTAGGTCTTGTGTTTCTTTTTCTTCTCCGGTACCTCATTGGCAAACTTTCCTGTTCCTCAAGAACTGGTGTCTCTTCTCTGGGTTCCTTTAGTACCTATGCTTCCCTTACCCAAGTGCTTATCACTCAGTGTAGACATTGCTCATTTGATTATCTTTACTGAGCACTAGACTGTGAGCTGCATGAGGGGCTGTAGAGGTGTTCTTATTTATTTATTCAACAGACTTTAGAGGATTGACTGTGTGCCTGGTGTGGTGCTAGGTGCTGGGTATATACCCAGGAACTTGCTTATCTCCTTTAGAGATGTGCCTTCATTTCGTGGCTCTAGTTTGAAATAGAATGCATATAATTGACATTCATCGAATGAACAGACTTTCCCAGTCAAACCAACCTCATCTACTGATGTTTTAATACAGAAGACAACCTCACACCTACTGTTTAAATCCATAAATTTCAAGCAAAAACCAAGACTCAACCGATCTTTTGCCAAGTTACAGTATCTAGCACATCCGTCAGCAATACATGTCAAAGATGCCCAGTGACTGTAAAATAGGTACATGTGTGGGGGAGTACTTGTGGGAGGGGGGAGGGTGAATGGAGGAGATGAAGGTGAGGGAATATGGTTGATGGACTTCATATACATATGCAAAATATGAAACCTCTTGCAATTGCTTAGAATGGTTGGGGAAGGATCAAGGGGGATAGAGGGTGGGGGAGACCTAACCAATGTACAATATAAGCTTATTTATTCATTGTACAATGAATATATCCTAATAAAAACAAAACTGTGAGAGGCCTTAGGTAGATGAAATTATGGAAAGACAGGGAATCATGGGTCACCTAAAGACAGGGAGTCAAGAGCTTCCTCTGGGACTCCAGCTAACTTTATATATTAAAAGTATGGACACAGGGCCTGTGTTTTTCTAGAGAAAGGGGTGAAATTCACCAATGATTGAGACACAGTCACCACAATGGAGAAGCTTTTTTCTTAGGTAAAGTCATTCATCTATGGGGTACATTGGAAAAGAAGGGGTCCAAACACTCCAAGACAATGGGAAGCATTACTTGACTGCCTCTCCAAAAAATCCTTTACAAAAGACAAATGAAAAGCCTAATTAACTAAGTGATAAAAAATTTGTACTTTGACTTCACACTGATTTCTCCCTATTGCTCCTCTCTCTGTCGTGTTCTATTTAATTGTTCTGAATCTACTAACCTTTTGTTATTTGCCTCTGCACCCTAAATATGAAGACAAATTTGTATAACCTTATACCCTCTCATCAACCAGGCTGCTTCTTTAATTTCCTTTTTATCCTGGTCAAAATATGAATGCAGAATAATAATGAAAGAATGCTTGGACCCAAGGGAAAACCCCTAGAAACTTGCTAAATAATTTGGAATTCTTAATGGAACATGTGACCTAGGACTCTCTGGTCTTTATCAATTTACTCATATGATGTTAGAACCTGGCAAAGGTCTGAAAGGAATGATGACAGCTGAATGGAGAAAACAGGACAAAATTGAGGGTGATCTATATTAGATATCTGAGAGAGATTAACTGGAAAAGCTGGAAAAGTAGCACAGAATCTTTTGAAATCTATTCCTATGATATTCTCACACAAAAAACTGACTGGTCTATCATGCAATCTTGTAGGCAAAAGGGCTAATCAGTCTCCAACTACAAGGCTAGTTTGGACTTTCCATGGAAAAGTTGAGTGTGGAAAATGATTTACTTGCTTCATTAATTAATGGGTTTCCCCCTGAGCTCAGTAATCTAGTTAAAAAAAATAACTAGGATGGGGAGTGGCTGAACTAGCTGAGAAGCTTAGGTGAACATTGTGAAGAGGACTTAGAACAAGAGAAAAATCAAAAGGCAAACAGGCTCCTGTTCTCCCTGTTCTCACAGCTATGACAGTTACAGAGACCAAGAGGACCTCCTCACACAATTAAAAACTTTAAAAAATTTACTTTTATTATCATCTTCTTGTACTTGGTGTACATTGTGACATTTACAAAAGTTCTTACAATATATCATAGCTGAATTCATCCCCTCCTTCATTCTCCTTTACACCCCCCATTCCTGTAATAGTTACATCGGTTCTCATTTTTCCATTTACATACATGTGTTCATGATATTTCCACATATTATGCATGCTCCTATGCCCTGTCCTCATATCCTCCCCCCTCCCACTTGTACCAACCCCCAGACAGGCCTTCCTGTTCTCCTATTTTGAAAAAAAGGCATCTTTTGTTTGTTTACGATAGCTATACAGGGAGATTCATTGTGACATTGCCATGTATATATGTATTATAACCTGAATTGGTTCATCCCCTCCATTTTTCTCCTTTCTGCCTTAGTCCCTTCTTATGGTGATTTCAACAGGTTTCTCAATTCTCAATTTCTTGTAAAGAAAATAAGTACATCAGCCATATTCACCTTCCTAATTTCCTTCTTTCACCCTCTTTCTCCCATTGGTGACCTCCCCTTAGTGAGACTTGTTTTTCATACTATTGCTTGCCTTTGTGTTTGTCTATCTCCCACATATGAGAGAAAACATGAAGCCCTTGTCTGTCTGAGCCTGGCTTACTTCTATTAACATGATGTCCTCCACTTGCATCCATTTACTTTCAAACCACATGGTTTCATTCTTCCTTAGGGCTGAATAAAACTACATTCATCAGTTGTAGGGCATCTGGGTTGTTTCCACAGCTTGGCTAATGTGAACAATGCTGCAATAAACATCAAGTGTTTCTATTGTATCCTGACTTACATTCCTTCAGGCATTTCTCTAGGAGTGGTTGCTGGCATTTCTCTAGGAGTGGTTGCTGGATAATACGGCAGTTCTATTTTTAGTTTTTAGTTCCTCACACAATTTTAAACCAACACCAGGAGGCCTAATAGAAAGAACCCTGTGCCCAAAGATATCTACCTTCATTATAAACATGCAGGCTACTAGAGAAGAAATTGTTTAGCTCTACAGTGGCCATTAGTTGAACATACTTCCTTTGGTACAGATTGTTTCTATACTAGGAAGTCCCCCAGGGTAGACTTACAGGACACTCATCAACATTGACAGAGCTCTGGTGGGTTCTCTGGTAAACTGCTTCCCATATCACCTTTAACATATCACTCCTAGCATCCTTTCCTTTCCCCTTCGCAATGATCTTCCCAGATTGCCCCCCTTTAACACTCACAAACCATCAACATCATCATTACTTTTATTATTATTATTATCACTATCATCATCATTATTTTAGTTGTAACAATTCAGTTTACAAAGTTCATAAGGCCTTAATGGAAAATCTCCAATTTTCCAGAGAAAGGGCTCATTATTTAGAACACGATCTTACTGCAGAAGGGATTCCTTTCTTAGTTGAAAGAATATAAACCATTCAAAATTCCTCCAGATCTGTGACTAAAAGATGATTAAGAAATTTTCTTGAGTACTCCCTTCAGTAGCATGTATAGTAAAACTGGAATGATGCAGAGAAGATTAGCGTGACCCCTGTGCAAGGATGACACACAAATTGGTGAAGTGTTCTATATTTAAAAAATAAAAGGTTTTTGTTGGCATCTCCCTTCAGTGACTTTATAAAAAACTCAGTCCCATAGCCTTTACTCTGGAAGGATAATCTCAAATAGTCCTTTAGCCAACTAAAACTGGCTCTACAATAACCTCCACGCACAGAACTCCCAAATGACACCAAACCTTTCACTCTGATCATTCATGAATGTGACAAGATGGAGGACACATTACTTATTTTAGTCTGTAATGGATCCAGTGGCTAGAGCATATCCAAATTGTCTGAAAGCAGCAGAAGTAGCAGCCAAATTGTTAAAAATCTCATTTGTACTGGTATTAGGAAATGAGCTCTCCTTACAGTCCACATGCTGTTGAAAGTTTGTTGAAATCTGATCAGTTCAACATTTTTTTCAGTGAGCAGACTAATGTCTTATGAAATTCTTCTGTTTCCTTCCAATCTCTGTGTCAGATGTTAGAATCAACATTACCCTGCTATCTTGTTACCTTGTCTGACAATAAAGAGGACCAATTGTGTAAATATGTATCACAGATAGTGACCCTTCACACTGACATACAAAATGCCCCAGTAGACAATAGTAAGCTAACACTTTTTGTTGATAGATATTATACCAAAAATTTAGAAGGAAAATCTTCCTCTGGTTTATTTTCTTTGCTGTTGGATGGTTTGGTTTGTGAGGACCTTGGCTATGGAGTGTTTCCCAGGTTCCTGGAATCAGCCTCCTGATATTCACCATTGTAGTCTCCCTTGAGTTCTGTTTTCTCTCTTCAATGCAGTCTCCATGGTACATCTGATGGTCCCACTACAAATACAGCAATGATTATGAGAAGAACAACAAAAGGAATTTTTCTTCAAAGAACCTGTTGTTGTGACTTAATAAGTACCATACTGAGACAAAGATATCCCAGTGTGATGGTGACAGAATGGCTTTTGTGCCTCATTTTTTGGTGAGTCCGTCATCAATGAGAGACTGACCAAAAAAAAAAAAAGAAAAGCTATTAAAGATACCTTCTATTTTGTGCTCCCTTCAGCAGCACATATACTAAAATTCAAATGATAACAGGGAAGATTAACATGCTCCTGAGCAAGGATGACACACAAATCCATGAAGTGTTCCATATTTTTTAAAAAAAACTTTCTATTTCAACAAGGAAACTTTCCTTTGGGAACCGATATCTATTGCTTTTGATGCTATGGACAAGATTCACTCTGGTAGCCTGACAGACTCTTCCAATTGTACAGGAATAAAAAAGTGAAACGTGGTATCATCCCCAAACCTGAAGAACTCTGACTTTGGTGGACACAGGCATTGGTATGATAGAAGCTGACCTCATAAATAATTTGGGAACAATTTCCAAGTCTGGTACTAAAGGATTTATGGAGGGTCTTCAGGCTGGGACAGACACCTTCCTATGACTGAGCAACTTGGTGATAGCTTTTATTAGGGCTCTGTAGTGGCATGGAAAGTGTGACCACAATGTACAACAATGATGAACAGAATGCCTGAGAGTCTTTTTCTGGGGCCTACTTCACTGTAGATGTTGACCATGGTGAGACCATTGGCTGAGTTACCAAAATGATTGCCTACCTTAAAGAAGACAAGACAGAGTCTTTAGAGGAGAGGTGGATGAAAGAAAAGGTGAGGAATTACTCACAATTCATAGGCCATCCCATTACTCTTGATTCAGAAAAGGAATGAGAGAAGGAAATCAGTGATCACAGGTAGAGGAAGAGAAATGAGACAGAAGAAGAAGACGAGGATGATGAGAAGCCCAAGACTGAAGATGTGAGTTCAGATGAGGAAGATGACAATGATAAGGATAAGAAAAAGAAAACCAAGAAGAACAAGGAGAAAAATATTGATTAGGAAGAACTGAACAAGACCAAGTCCTTTGGACTAGAAATCCTGATGACATCACTTGGGAGGAATATGGAGATTTCTATAAGGGCCTCGCCTATGACCGAGAAGACCACTACTTGGCAGTCAAACACTTCTCTGTAGAAGACCATTTGGAATTCAGGGCATTGCTGTTCATCCCTCAGCAGGTCCTTTTGACCTCTTTGAAAACAAGAAGGAAAAGAACAATACCAAACTCTATGTCTATCATGTGTTCTTCATGGACAGCTGTCATGAGTTGATACCAGAGTACTTGTCTTTATATGTGGTGTGGTTGACACTGAGGACCTGCCCCTGAGCATCTCCTGAGAAACGCTCCAGCAGAGCAAAATCTTTTTTTTTCTTTTACTATTCATATGTGCATACAAGGCTTGGGTCATTTCACCCCCCTGCCCCTACCCCCTCCCTTACCACCCACTCCGCCCGCTCCCTCTCCCCCCACCCCCTCAATACCCAGCAGAAACTATTTTGCCCTTATTTCTAATTTTGTTGTAGAGAGAGTATAAGCAATAATAGGAAGGAACAAGGGTTTTTGCTGGTTGAGATAAGGATAGCTATACAGGGCATTGACTCACATTGATTTCCTGTGCGTGAGTGTTACCTTCTAGGTTAATTCTTTTTGATCTAACCTTTTCTCTAGTTCCTGGTCCCCTTTTCCTATTGGTCTCAGTTGCTTTTAAGGTATCTGCTTTAGTTTCTCTGCATTAAGGGCAACAAATGCTAGCTAGTTTTTTAGGTGTCTTACCTATCCTCACCCCTCCCTTGTGTGCTCTCGCTTTTATCATGTGCAGACCAAATCTTGAAAACTGTTTGAATAAATGTTAAGTAGGGCCCTGAGCTCTTCTCTGAGCTGGAGGGAGACAAAGAGAACTACAAGAACTTCTACGAGGCATTCTCTAAAAATCAATAGCTATTAGATTCTCTAAAAATCAATAGCTATTCCCTGAGGATGAAAATGGTGTTGCATGGAAGATTGGGAATTTCTACTTGAAACATGTGTTCTCTGTACAGTTTCCCCATGGCTTTCACACAGCCTTGAGTGACCTGCTGATGTCTACCAGTTTTTCTCTTCTGTCCTTGTATCTAAGGTAGGAGAAAAGGAACCCAAGCCCCACCCCATTTGATGACAGGATTATATATATTGTATGCTGTATTTTTTTTCTTTAATTTGTTCTGAAATTAAAGTGTGAAAAATAAAGATGATGCAGTGATTTTGCTTTTGCTTTTTGAGACATGAGCTTGCTTTTTTACCTAAGCTGGTCTTGAACTTCTGGGCTCAAAGCAATTCTCCTCCCCAAGCCTACCAAGTGATTGGAACTTCATACATGTGCCACTGCACTTGGCTGAGAAAATGCCGTTTTACACAAAGAAAAAAATAATATAAATAAGATTTTATGAAAAAAACCTCTACCTGTATTCATACCTGTAAGTATCCATGCCTGGTGCCCATATCCACCGAGCAGTGCCAACCATAGCTATGAGTATACCCACACTCATCTCCATACCCACAACTCATTTCAATAGCTATTTTCCATACACATATCTGGATGCATATCCACATCCACCCAGAAAGCTAGGAAGCTAAGTCCCCATCAAACCTACTCTCTTTTCATCTTAGGCATCTTGTATTTCCCAGACTCTTTTGAGGGTAGGCACAGATTACCTGTGAGCTTAGCTCTCAAAACCTTGTGTTCACTTCTCAAATGCCAGATGCCGGGGCTGTGAGAAGCCTTTGCAGGCAGGAGACTGCCTTCCTGAATGGCTGCCTGCAGGGGAGGTCTTCTGTTCTCTACCCCTTGTCACTGGACTGTGGCATGAGAGCTAAGAAAGCTTTCTTGTGTTAGGTCACCAAGATTTATGGGTGGTTTGTTATATTAGATAGGCTATCCAAACTAATAAATACATAAATAGGAATACAGCAAAGTACTAATAGCATATATCTGCATTGTGGAGTTATGATTTTTATTTTCTCTTACATTTTAACAGTTTTTCTAAGTTTACAGTAAGCTGGTGTTAGTTTAAAATTGCTTACTTTTTAGCAGAGAAATTACTAGGGACTGAGAAGGGTGGTGGGAGTAGAAGGTAGGATAGTGATTCCCATCAATTTGTACAATTAATGTGTTAATTATGATTAGTAGAGTGCTGGGCACCAGTGGCTCACGCGTGTAATCCTAGCTACAGGAGGCAGAGATCAGGAGGATTGTGGTTTGAAGCTAGTCTGGGCAAATAGTTCACGAGACCCTATCTCGAAAAACCCTTCATGCGAACAAAAGGGCTGGTGGAGTGGCTCAAGGTGTAGGCCCTGAGTTCAAACTCCAGTACTGCAAAAAAAAAAAAATAGAAAATTGTTTATTTTTAAGCAAAACCTTCTTTGTTTTTTATTTAATTGTGTTTGTTCTTATAGTGTTTACTTATAATTCAGAGGAACTCAATGTCTCAATCTTCCATATACTCCCTCCCCTATTTGGGGAGAAACTCACCCTTTATTGGAGGTAGGAATGTCTGTAGCCACCATGCTGCCTGAGGCAGGCTGGGCACAGACACAGTTCTTTCTCATCTGGCTTTCAATATTTGGCAGAAAACTAGAGGTATATACTGGTTCTTATGGTGATTTAAAAACTTTTGGATTGTATGTTTGATTATCTTCAGCTTTCAACAATCCACAGATAAACCAGCTGTGGTTGAATTAAGTTTTAGTCAACGATCTGCCATTCATGAGCTAGTTATTCAATCTTTCTCCTTTTACTCTGGCCCCTTTTTACCCTTTACTTCCTGTCTTTATGAGATGAGGTGAGATGAAAGAAAAAGAGAGAGAGAGAAAGAGAGAGGAATCCAAAATGATTCTTAGGCAATGTTTTGCTATTGGTTCGATCTCCCTGGTATTTTGAGTCATATCATAAGATAAATGTGGAAATTCAATTAGTAAGCCAGATTAAAGAGAAGCATTCTAGTTGAAATGGAACAGAGCTCTGAGCCCCTGAGGGGCTCTCCAGCTCTGTGTACGTAGGCTCCTTTCTCTCACATTTCCAGGGGTGGCTGGAGAGAGAAGAAAGCTTTTAAAGCATGACACAGAAGATTGAAGCAGCCTAGGGGAAAAAGAAACAATAGCAAAAGGTGATCAGGGGAAACCTGCCTTCCTTATGGTCATAAGGTTGTGGCAGAAACCATGGCCAGAGCTCAGTCCTGAGTTTGATTCCTGCCCTGTTGTCTGCCAGCCCAGTGGCCCAGTAGCAAAAATTCTTGGGCTTCAGTTTTCTCACCTGTAGAATTAACACAGTTTTCTTACACTGTATAATAGTTTCTCATCTGTCATTGTAGGTATTAAATAAAATAATACATGGAAAGATCTGACATGTAGACAATTCTCAACTAATAGAGATCATGACAAGGATCCCAGACACAGTATTCATCACCACCAATTTGCTCAGGTTCCATTATTTCAGGCTTTTGCATTTGGGGTGCTATAAGCATGAACTTACAGCAAATGTGTATTCCAGTGGAAGCCAGCCAGCTGAGCTTCCCAGCTGAAAGTAATCTCCTGGATTCTATATAGATGGACATTTGTTCCCAGTGCATCTGATGTGACAAGTAGGTGGGAATGGCAGATTCTGAGCACACCTGCTGTGGGCCTCACACTGAGGCTGGCCTTAAATGCAGCATTCATCCTGATGAGTCATTAGAGTCTGGACACAAGGTACTGAAGACACATGCTTCCCTGGTAACCTTTCCTGAAAATGTCAACCAGAAAATTGTATCAAATCAATAATGGTGGTAATAACAGCATTTGGAAAGAATGCCAAGAGATTTCATCACCAGATGTGGCTTGTTGTTGATTGGTAGCAACCCTTGTAAGTTTGAATGGGTGGCCTTGAGAACTGAAGAGAGACTGTTTCCTGGTGGCCATGGGAAGCTTTGGTTCTGCTCTGCTGCTCCTATGTTGCTGAGTGTGGGGAGGCAGCTCAGGGTGCAAGGAGATGCCTCTGGGTGCAGGGCAGGCTGCTCAGTGTACAAGAAGACAGTTCAGCATGTGGGAAGACTGCTCTGTGTGGAAAGTGAGGAAACCGCTCTGGCATGTGGGAAGTCTATGCTCACCTGGGGTCACATTGCTCCTGGGGACATGCCAAGAAATAGCTCATGCTTCCCAATAAGAGCAGAAAGAGCTACAAGTAGCTGAGTAGGCAATCAGACAAGAGTCCTGTCAACTGAAGTCATGGGGAAGGTGTGATAAGGGCACATGCAGTAACCAAAGACCAGGGTACCAGAGAGTCAGTGGGCATCAGCTGACAGCCGTGGTCAGATGTTCCCTCTTCACTGTCTCCTTGGTAGCTCCTGGCACTCAGATTCCACTCTGAGATGAAGTTGTGATGAGCTAAGTGCTCATTGAACTTGAAGGTGAAAGGATAGAGACATCAGCAAGTGACCACCTGTTTGCAAGAAACCAGATCAGATTCTTGCATCAGTCATAATAACAATGCAATTAGAAATGAAGTTTAGTTTAAAAATAAAATTGGAATTTCACATATCCAAGTGGCTGAAAGATTACAAATGTGAAATATTAGATCAATTGAACATCCTGTGAATGGCATGGAATTTAACAAAATGAAGGAATTAGCTAAAAAAGCCCCAAACAGCATGATGCAGGGTAGATATCCTGGGAGTGCAGAGACAAGAATGAATTTCTGCATCATATCTTCACACTGAAGTAACTCTGCTGATTTCTTAGCTCTAAAGAAGAAAAACCCTGGGAGCTGCATTGGGAAGTGGACAACATTGAACCCCAGGATATCGATTCCAATGGGATCCTTGCCATTGAACAAGTCTGCTTGGTTTTCAGGCTTACTTGGAATCCCATCATCTGCTTTGGGTCCGGCATCTTCCCTGAGCAACAGTTAAACCTCAGCTTGGTTACAGCAACAAAACGTTTCTCTCACAGTCCTATTTTCTAAGAGGTCGTAGAGAGGGTGAGGAGCCTTAGGGGGCCTTTGGAGGGAGGATAGAGGCACTGGAACAGCTCACGTGTGAGTGGGACAGAGAGGGCTTGGCCTCCCTCCATGTAGTTCAGGCCCTGAGCCCAGGCAAGTGATCTCAGTGTTCAATTAACCATTTGCCTGATGAACTCCTGGAGTTGTTTGGAAAATTGAACTAAATGAAATAATAAAAGGCAAAGTGCTCAGCTTACCATACAAAGCTAGTTAATGGTGTCAAGGATGGAAGTACAGATAGACCCTCCATGGTCTTTAACCTAAACTGCCATTTTGCCATAAGATGTTTTTATGAAACACATTTAGCTCTTTTTATGGATAATCAATCTCAATTATTTATTCCTTACTTTGGTCTAAAAGCTCCATTATTTATATGTACCAACATATAAATCTTGCTCTACCAAGATTCCTGTAGCTTCAAAAATGATAGTTTCGTATTCCACTGCTACAAATGTAATCTAGTAAAAACTTACTTGAAAGCATATTTTAAAATGATTCTTTTGGTGGTTGCATGAAGTTTGGGTCATGGCAATAATGAAGACAGGTGGTGAAAATAAGATGGCAGGAAACTGATTTTATTTATTGTGCTATTATTGACTTATCTAGAAGGATTGTCAATTCCTCTTGTTCCTAAATGGGGATGTTATTCTGGTCCATCTGCTATAGTAAAAATGGAGTAAAAAAAAAAACAGGTAGGGGAAGACTGAAATGCCAGAATAAAATACAGAAGATACAATTGCTTTTACTTCTAAAAAAGAACACATTACCTAAATCATCCGGAAATGACAGGGTGAGAGAATCTCTGAATGCCAGGTTTGAAGTCTCTAAGCGACCACCTCCTAACTCCTCATTAGATGTCTAATTGTTCAGCCTTTTACTGAATTTTTTTAAAGATGGAGAGTAAGTGCAATACTTAAAGCATAAAAATGAAAGCAATGTCCCCTGTTCTTCATGATTAAGGGTGCTGGTTCCTCTATCAATAGCTACTCAAATTTTGTCCCTGTTGACCTTTAGTGAACATGAAACTCTAGGCTCAGAGTAAGACATTTAAATTAACATAGTCATGGGATTATTAGGGACTTTAGAGATTATTCAACAATATATTCTTAATTTACAAATGGGGAGCCCTCTTATACAAGCTACCAAATTTTCCATAATGTATACATTAAGGACAGAAAGTTCCCATGTGTCGATCCCTGTGCAGGGTTTTGTATAGAATGTGTTAATGAAAGCTTGAGCATGCAGAGGGTCGTGCTCTGGACCAGAACTGCCAACATCTGTCCTTGAGAGGGTGAGGAGTTTCCCTGAATATGACTACCTTGCTCATACGTCTAAGTGTGCTTCAGTCTTACATCTTCTTAATATTAGTTAGCAATTTTATTTATTAATTTTCAGTCTTGGTTTTGGCATTTTCAATACTTTTTCTTTTTGTATGGTACTGGGGTTTGAACTCAGAGCTTCACACTTGCTGGGCAGGTGCTTTACCACTTGAGCCATTCCTCCAGCCCATTTTCAACACTTTTGAACCATCATTATGGCTATGTAAAAGAAGATTGAAGATGTATTTTAAATATACCATATGGTCTAGTGCTGGATAAAATTTTACTTTAAATAATATTGAGGTTTTGATGTTTTCAGGGAGATTCAAGATTTTAGTGACTTTACACAATCAGATAGACCTGAATTTATGTCCAGACTTGCCTACTGACTAGTTCTGGTACTCTTTGGTGTATAATTTTAGCCTTAAACTTATCTCCTTTAAATAGGTTAATACGAATAATGCGCTTGATCTCAATAAAATAATGGGAGTGCTTATGTAGTACACTGCCTGGCACATAGTCCCAAACAATAGATCATTATTATTTGTGAGGCACTTGGCTAAAAATAAAAAGTACTAACTTAGAGATCTGAACAAAAGCTTGCTGCGGTTTTTGTTTATCTGTAGCATTGTGGCATAGATTATAGATGATTTCTAACAACAAGTAAGCAAAATGGGATCTTTTTGGCTCTTCACATTAGAAAGTCATTGTATGTATTATATTTAGAAATATTATGACTGCTTATTAACCTTGACTACTGATAGTTTTCTGGACTGTAAAATATTTGTTAGGTGCCAGTGGTTAAAAAAATACCTATCATTTGCATCTTTGCGTAGATTGCATGATATTTCATTCATTTCCCAAATATGCATTTATTTTTGTTCATTCAGTCATCAATTACTGGTATCTGCAACTTTTCAGGCACTGGACTGAATGCTGGGGATACTAAAAAAGGGATAAGTATGAAGTCTAATGGGGGAGATAAAGCTTATATGAACACCAAGGAGGGACCGTAACTAAATTAGAAAGAATGAGAACAAGAAAGCTTCCCAGACAAGGGAATTTCTGAGCTCAGTCTTCAAGAAAGAGTAGGAGACAGAGTAAAGGAAAGGGCTTTCCAGGACGAAGTAATGTAAGTGCAAACACACAGATGAGAATGGCAGAGGTGAACGAAGGGGAGGCTAAGCAATGCAGGGATCTGGAGTGAAGGAGGCAGGACAGGAGCCCTGAGAGCTGGGGTGAGAGAAGAGGGTAGATCTTGGAGGCCATCTATGAGTCTCATGCAAAGGACCCTTGTATGTTCATTCTGTAGGCATGGGAAATTTTGAAATGTTTAAAAAAGGAAATTGATATGATCATATGTATGTTTTCTGAGGATATCTCTGGCTAATTTGGGGAGGGAGAAGTGAAATCTGGGCTGCCAAGAAGGATGCCTTTAGTGTGTTCCAGTTGAGAGATGATGATGTCTGGGAGGAGATGATGGGAGAGTATGGAGAGAAATGGGCAGATTCAAGACATTGAGGAGGTAGCATCAACAGGAATTGTTGCCTGATGGGTTATGGCAAGGGAGTGAGTGATGAAGAAGAGGGAGGGGTCTTGGATAATCAGGAAGATGGTGAGATGGGAATGTTTTCATAGACAGAGTTGTAGAGGAGGACTAGCACATGTAGGGATGGAAGACTGTGACCTCAGCTTGAGACTGACTGTGTTTATGGGACCTCAGTGAGATGCCCACCATGTACTTGTTCATTCAAGATTGAATCTGGTAGAAACATCTGGGTAGAAGATAAGTGATTAGGTATGTACAGTATATAGGTAGAAATGAAATCAAAGACTTGGCAAGATAAGTCAGTGAAATTTCATAGGTCCTGTCATATTCTGTAGGTTGGAACAGGCATAAGCCCAGGTTCAAAGGAAGTGAAAATATTAGGTGCCGAATTTTGTTGATTTCTCTACTGCATATGATTTTGACTACTCTGACTACTTGATAAGAATATGAAATTTGAATCCACTGGTTAGTTCTCCACTGAATTATGTGCACAATTATGAGTTTTGAACTGAACAACTTCCTATAAGGCAACTTCAAAAAACATTCTTTATTGTCAGTTTTCAAAATGAGCTTATTGTATAATTTGTTAGAAAACTAGCTTCCTTTTTCTTTCCTTGAAATGACTTCTCAAAAGGCACTTTTTAAAACTTCTCGGAATTGCTTTGTTGATGACAAGTCCTGGAGTGCCAATTAAGGAAAATGGCCATCTCTTAGCTTTTGAGTCCTTTTTCTTTGCTGGAAGAAATTTACTCTGATGATGAAAGTGAGTCAGACTTATACCAAGGTTGAACAAGAACAATCTTCAGCCCTCTCCAAGAACCAAGTGTAGTTGTTTCTCCCAAGGAGACTATGATGGATCACTCACTCCAGGTACTTGCACGGGTCTACTTGATGATCCATCTCCCTTGGGCTAAGTAACCTAGAAACAGGTGCATGAAAAACATTGGCACTTGAAGGGCAGAAAGGCCAGAGATGGAAAGGTAGAAAAGAGGGAACATGGGCTGGAGAGACTTCTGTGGTGAATTCAAGAGGCAAAAATACCAGTGATAATGAGATTGTTTGCATGTACATGGTATGTATCTTTCATGGTAATCTATGCCAACAAAAGAAGGACTTTCATGTGCTTTTGCAAATAAACATATTTCTGTGAGAAATCTTGGGAAAACGCTGTGTTAGTGTTAGATTTGGCAAGAGTCAGAGGTCATCTTAGAATTACTAGCCTAATTAGTTAACAGGTGTTTATGGGCCCTGGGATCCTGGATGTATCATTTCAGATGCAGAATTCAAACCACAGGGCATGAAAGTCTCTCCAGAAAGTTCTTATTAACTGAGAATATTTCTTGGTATATTCTTACTTTTATTTTATCATGAGAAATTTTAAAGTGTTAGTAACTAGATGATATTTTCCCAAGAGATTTTTTTCTTTCCTAGTAAGTTGATGTGTTGGAATGAAGTTGAGGTTAGAATCCTGGAGTGGGTAACTGATTTGAAAACCATGGGGTGTGTGTGTGTGTTGGGGACAGGGATTCTGAGCAGTCGCCATAGATGACAGAGTGGTGAGGGTTGAGAAGCAAGCATTACTTTCTTTCAAAAATTCAACTGAACATTTTCTTTTCACAGACTTCTACATAGGTCACATGAAATGGAAAAATTGGGCAAAGACCATCACTAAAAATGTTACTTATACTTTAAAAATCAATATTTTGATTTTGACATTATTCTATTACATTTTCTAAGAACATTCCAGAAATTTTTTTCCAATAATGTTTATATTCTTATAAACTGTGTTCTTAATTTCTCCTGCTTTGGGAGAGCATTTTTATTTGAGTATTTAATAAGACATCACTCATTTCTCACCATATTCTGTTGAAAGGCCAACACATTATATACTTTCTAAAGAATATTATCATTAACTATTTGTAATTAATAATTATTATTAGCATTTTATATTAAACCATTCTCTGTTTAATTGGCTTTTCATTATAACTTTTTTCTTGAAAGGTAATAACACATAAAAAGTTGCAAAAGACAGAGTTTCCATGTACCTTCACCCAGCTTACTATAACGACAACATCTTATGTAACCATCACATGTTATAAAGACCAGGAATTTGTCGGTGTGATACTAGTAACTCAGGTGTAAAACTTACTCACATTTCATTGGTTTTATGTGAACTTTTTTGGATGTTCAATTCTATAAAGTTTTACCATGTGTGTAGACTGTGTAAGGATGAATATAATCAGAATAAGTGCTGTTCCACCCTACAAACCCTTTATTTTGCCCCTTATTAACCTCTCCCAAACTCTAACCTCTGGCAACTGCTAATCTCTTCTCCACTGCAATTTTGCCATTTTAAGAATGATATCTATATGGAACCAAATAGTGGGTAACTCTTTGAATTTCTTTTTTTAATTCATCACAGTGTTCTTCAGAACCATTCAAATCACTGCATGTTTCAATGCTTTTCTTTTTTTTTTTTGTTGAGTTACTTCAGTGGACGTAACATCTCTTCAGTCAATTAACCCATCAAAGGACATTTGTGCTGTTTCTAATTTTTAGCTATTACAAATAAAGCTGCTATGCCCATTTGTGTGCTTGTCTTTGTGTGAACATATTTTTTTTTGTTTTTTAACACAAAGAGATGTGAGAGTGGGATCATATGGTAAGTGTACACTTAATTTTATAAAGAACTGCCAAACTATTTTCTAGGGTGATTACATCATTTTGCAGCTCCACCAGCAGTGCACCAGATGTCCAGATGCTCAGTTTCTTTGTCAGCACTTTGTGTCTTCAGTTTTTAATGAGTCCAGTTGTTCTAATAGATGGGTAGTAGCGCTTCATCATAGCTTTAATTTGCATCTCATCTATGGCTGATGCTGGACATGACTCCATTTTCTACTTGTCTATTCTGTTTAGTGAAGCATTTGTTCAGTCAATTGCCAATATTTTAGTTGACAAATTTTACGAAAATTAAAGTTTGGAAAAATAGATATTATATTTATGCAGTTTGACTATTTCCAGCCTCTTCATTTCCTCTTTGTTCCATCCAGGAATTTACTCCCTTCTGAAACACTTGACATCAGGAGCTAATGTTTGTTAGCTCTTGATGGATGCTTATAAGTTCTGTGTTCTGAAATGTTTTTCTTTTACCTTCTCTTTGAAATGTTATTTTTCATCTGGCACAGAGTTCTTGGTTGACAATATTTGCTTTCAGCTATGTGAAGTTGTTGCTCAGTTGTCTTCTGGTGTACGTAGAAATCATCTACAATTCATTTATTTCTTTGTCTCTAGGTAACATTTATTTTCTGCTTTGCCTATTTTCAATATTTTCTTTTATATCTTTGATTTTCTTTGCTGTATAATTTGATATGCTCAGGTGTTTTCTTGATTTTTAATTGCTGCCTTTATGTCTTTTTAAAAGCAATATATTATATTATATTCATATACAGATGGGTTATTTCAGTATTTTTTATTCTCTAACATTTTCTTTCACTCTCCCACCTCCCATAGGTCCTCAGACAGACCCACTAATACAATTTTGTTTTTTCCTCTCTCTCTCTCTCTCTCTCTCTCTCTCTCTCTCTATATATATATATATATATATATATATATATATATATATGATCATATATGTTTCTATATATACATTTAACTTATAGGTCTAGCTTCCACATATGAGAGAAAACATGCAACCTTTGAATTTTTAGCTTGGCTTACTTCACTTAACATTGAAGTTCTCCAGTTCCATCCATTTACCTGCAAACAACATAATTTCATTCTTCTTTTTGGCTAACTAAAACTCCATTGTGTATATATACCACATTTTCTTACTCCATTCATCAATCCTGGGGCATCTGGGCTGTTTCCAAAGCTTGGCTATTGTAAATAGTGCTGCAATAAACCTGGGTGTGCAAGTGGCTCTATATATCCCGTTCCTTCATATCACATTCCTTCAGATACATGCCTCAGAGTGGAATTGCTGGATCGTATGGCAGTTCTGTTCTTAGTTGTTTGAGGGACCTCCATATTGCTTTCCATAGTGGTTGCACTAATTTACATTCCTACCAACAGTGTTGCCTTTATATCTTAACATTCTTCTGTTCGCTTTTCTTTCTGGGCCCCTTAGACTATTTTGATTCTTCTTTTCTTTCTGATATTTCAACTATACATGTTAGACTTTTAGTTACTGTCTCATAGTTGTTGGACATTCTCTCTGTTCATTTTTCCCATTCATTTCCCTCTTAGTGCTTCAGTTTGGATACTTCCTATTTGATCTACATTCAAGCTCACTGATTCTCTGTTCAGCTGTTTCCAGCCTGCTGGTGAATTTTGTGAAGGATCTCTTCGTCTTTGATTACAAACTGAGATGATTCATTTTATTTCTAATGTTTCTATCTGGCTCACAGTTTTTTTTTCTCTGTAGTGAATTACTCAAATGTTTATTCATACTGCTCCCATTTTACTCATTTGGTATATTTTACATGTTTATCACAGGTATTTAAAACTCCTTATTCTATTGTTCCAACTTCTTAGTCATGAGTCTGGTTTAGTGGTTTGCTTTACTTCTTGGCAATGTGTTGTTTCATTTGTTTGTCATTTGGTGTGTTTGATAATTTTTGATTGGGTAATAGATAACAGATGCATGAGGAGAGTAAAGACTGAGGTAAATAGTATTTATATCTAGAAATGAGGGTGTTTCTTCTTCTACAGAGCTTTCATTGTGGGAAATTGATTGGTCTATTGAAGAGTTGAACTACATTTGGGTTTTATTCTTGATATTACCAGCTTCAGTGCCACATATTCTAAAGACCTCCTGAATATTGTTACTATTTTTTGTGCTCCATAAACCTGGGGTTTGGAGAACTCTGCTCTTTCATCTGGCTCAATGCTCAGTTTCTGCCATCCTGCCTGCCTGTGTCATGGATTGTGCTTGTTTTTGTGTTGTCTCTTTTTTCCAGCAGCAGGCCTGTGAGTCTGAGCCTTAGTGGTGGGGCTTTCTTTCTTCTCCTTCCTGCCTGTGACAATAGGCTTTGCGTTTGTGACAGTTTTGGTGTGTGAGAGAGTTGCCTTTGCCTCCCTCAGGAGCAGCTGCCCTCACCTGCTCTGCAGAGCATCCTGCCCCTCCTCCACTGAGCAGATCACTTGCTTTCACCAGGCTTTGTGGGCCTCTGCCTGGGTCTGAGGGTGGGAAAGCCTCCTGCATTCACCCTGATGGCTTCAGCATTTGCTTCTTGTCAGAAAAGGGTCCAGAGAAGTGGAGTGAGCCTCTTTTTTGGGCCTGTGAGGGATTTCACTTAAGTTATTCAGTCTGTCACAAATGTTTCTTATGAGACCTTGAAGGGGCCCACAAAAGAGACTGGGAGCAAGTCACAGAAAACAGTTACACTGACCCAGTGTTGTTCAAGACTAAGTCAGATGTTTATCAATTGCTTCTTTTTCTTTTTTAACTTTATTTATTTCAGGACTGAGTTTTGAACTCTGGGATTAGGCAGGTACTGTAGTACTTGTGCCTCGCCCCCCAGCCCCACTCCTCGTTTTACATTTTTATTAGTAACTATTAGTTGTACGGGGGTGGGGGAGGAAGGGGCTCATTGTGACATTTACATATGTGCTTATAATGTATCTTAATTAGATTCATCCCCTCCATCATTCTCCCTTACACCCTTCCCCCAACTTAAAACAAGTTTAATTGTTCTGTCTTCATAAACATATGTGAGGTACAGTGGCCATATTTGCCTTCCTTCACCCTCCCCTGCCACTAGTAACTACCCATGAACAGGACCTCTTTTACCTATCTGCCTTTCATTTTTAAAGTGTATATTGATTGCTCAAGGAGGTTTCATCTTGGTACTTCACAGATGTACATATTGTACTTTAATCTGAATAACCCCCTGTATTACTTATTCTTTCTCTATCACCTTATTTCCCTATTATTTTACAGTTTTCAGTGCATTTCATTATACTATCTTCATACAGGATTGCTACTTTTTACTTTTATTTTCCTTAAAAACTGCATATATTTAATGTATACAACTTGCTGAATTAGGACATGCATGTCCACCCACTTGAAGATAATAACCATAACCATTACCTCTGAAGGATTCCTCCTGCCCTTTTGTTTTTGTCTTGTCTGCAGCCTGGTTGCTTCTTATTGCTTTTATGGAGACCATCTGTTCCCCATCCTCCTGTGGTCTACCAGAGGTGAGGGGCTTCATGTAGCCTGGCTGCCCACCTCTGTTCACTTGCTTCACTTAGGGTCTTAGTGTTCTGATAGGCTCAAATAAAATTTATAGTTTTGTACATTATCTTTTGTTGTTGTTGTTGCTAGAATAATACTGTCTTGTGTTTTTTTCCTGTATCCTAAATTAGAAAGCAATTCTGTTCTTTAAATTTGTTTGAGGCCAGATGTGGTGGTGCACATGTTTATTACCAGCATGTGGGAGGTGGAAGCAGGATGTTCAAGAATTTGAGGCCCTGGGCTACATAGCAAGACCCTGTCGATGTTCTTTATATACATGGATGAAAACAGAACAATGAAATCTGTTGAAATTGTTCGAAGATGGGAGGAAGGAGGATGAGGGAGAATGATGGAAGGGCTGAATCTTAAGATACATTATAAGCACATGTAAATGCACAATGAAGCACCTGTACAACTATTAGATGCTAACAAAATGTAAAACAAAACGGGGCTCTGGTGGCTTATGCATGTAATCCTAGCTACTTGGGAGGCAGAAATCTGGAGGATGTGGTTTGAGGCTAGTCTGGGCAAATAGTTTGTGAGACCCCATCTCCATTTCCAAAATAACTAGAACAAAAATGGCCTGGAGGTGTGGATCAAGCAGTAGAGTACCTGGTTTGCAAATGTAAAGCTTTGAGTTCAAATCCCAGTCCCATCAAAAAAAGTAAAAACAAACAAGAAGTCAAAACTATAACAAAACAGAAAAAAAAAAAGGATTAAATTGGATTGTTTGATTTGCAGGTATTTTTCATGTAGTCTGGACACAGTTCATATTGGATATATTTTTTGAGAGTATTTTCTCCCTGTTTGTGGCTTGGTGGCTTGCGTCTTAAATTTATTAGTAGGGCTTTTTGCTAAGTATAAGTTTTGAATTTTATTGAAGAATAAAAACTATACTTCTTGCTTTCTATGAAGTCTTTGCAGGTTGTGAAGATAATTTCCTTCAAGATTCGTTTTAGTTTTAGTTTTTACATTTAGGTCTATTACTCATTTTGGATTAATTTTTATATATGGTATGAAGTATGTGTTGGGGGTCCTCATATCTATTTCATATAGATATCCACTTGTTAAAATATTTTTAACTGGGGAGGTGTAACTTAATTGGTAGAACACCTGCCTATCAAATGCAAGGCCCTGAGTTCAACCCCCAGTGTTGCCAATATACATATGCATTTTTATACATATATTTAATTTGTTAAACATTTTCTCTGTCCCATTGAAATGCTTTGATACTTCTGTTAAAATAATTGATCTTATAAGCATGGGTCTGTAAATTCAATACAGAATTTTTTTTTTTTTTTCACATCATGCCCATCAATTTATTTTGATCTCATGGAAGGCGTTTTGGAGCAGTGCTCAAGAAATAGCTCAACCAAAAGAACATTCAAGTTATATAAAAATGAATCCACTGATTTTAATCCATTAATCTTATATAATAAGATTTCAAACATAGTACTGTAATTTCAAAACACAAAAAACCTTTTTTTTTTTTCTTTTTTCTTTTTTTTTTCATTTTTCTTTTATTATTCATATGTGCATACAAGGCTTGGTTCATCACCCAAAATTGCAGAAGCCAATTCCTTGAAATGAATCTCTTTATGCCATCTATCTATCTATCTATCTACTTATCAATTTATCATCTATCAATAGCTATCTAAATTATCTATGTATCATACTAGTAGTATTTCTCTGTTAGAACGCTTAATTTGTAAGATTTTGGTACTGAGAATGGTTCTTTTTTTTTTTTTTCATTTTTCTTTTATTATTCATATGTGCATACAAGGCTTGGTTTATTTCTCCCCCCTGCCCCCACCCCCTCCCTTACCACCCACTCCACCCCCTCCCGCTCCCCCCCTCAATACCCAGCAGAAACTATTTTGCCCTTATCTCTAATTTTGTTGTAGAGAGAGTATAAACAATAATAGGAAGGAACAAGGAGTTTTGCTGGTTGAGATAAGGATAGCTATACAGGGCATTGACTCACATTGATTTCCTGTGCATGTGTGTTACCTTCTAGGTTAATTCTTTTTGATCTAACCTTTTCTCTAGTTCCTGGTCCACTTCTCCTATTGGCCTCAGTTGCTTTAAGGTATCTGCTTTAGTTTCTCTGCATTAAGGGCAACAAATGCTAGCTAGTTTTTTTAGGTGTCTTACCTATCCTCACCCCTCCCTTGTGTGCTCTCGCTTTTATCATGTGCTCATAGTCCAATCCCCTTGTTGTGTTTGCCCTTGATCTAATGTCCACATATGAGGGAGAACATACGATTTTTGGTCTTTTGAGCCAGGCTAACCTCACTCAGAATGATGTTCTCCAATTCCATCCATTTACCAGCGAATGATAACATTTCGTTCTTCTTCATGGCTGCATAAAATTCCATTGTGTATAGATACCACATTTTCTTAATCCATTCGTCAGTGGTGGGGCATCTTGGCTGTTTCCATAACTTGGCTATTGTGAATAGTGCCGCAATAAACATGGATGTGCAGGTGCCTCTGGAGTAACAGTCTTTTGGGTATATCCCCAAGAGTGGTATTGCTGGATCAAATGGTTATTATGAAAACTTTTTATTATGAAAATTCAAAAGCACCTTGAACAGCCAACATATCTTGAAAAGGGGGAAGAAACCTGGCTGACTTATGTTGCCTAACTTCAAGATTTATTTTAGAGATATAGCAATGAGGTACAAGCTTGTAAACAATACAATCCAAACACAGAAATAAAATAAAAATGCAAAAGTCTCCAATCTTCCCACTCATCAAATTAGCAGTTTTAATTTTTCCACATCTCTTTATTTCCCAATCAAGGAGATTCTTTAAATTTTTTTTTTATTGCTCTGCTGGGTGGGGATACATTGTGGCATTCACAAAAGTTCTTACAATATACCAAAAATATCATGCTTGAATTTGCCCAAGGAGATTCTTGACAGTGTTCACCCTCTGGCACTGAAAGGATGTCACTAGGGAGGGAGTGGTGTAGCTGCTGCTGTAAGCTAACTAAGTGCACAGAATACAGACGGCCCTTGTTCTCAAGCCTTTTGTGTTGTTGTCTTGGCCACTGCTTTGACAATCTATAAATTTGTTGGTTCTCAGTGTTTAATATTTAGCTCATTGTCCAGCGCTGCTCATTATTTACTTAAATCACAGTGCTGAAATGTAGAATAGGCTTGTAAGGAAGGAGTTGAACTCACTTTTAACATGCTGGTGAGAAAGACATGGACTAACTGCACTTCTCCACTGACCATATGGTAAGACCTTAGCCTGACTACTTCTCCCCAGCCCCATGTGCTAAACCCAGAGAGATCCCTCAAGGCAGCTACACCACAGCTCAGACCTGCTTTCCTTACCTGCTGTCCTTGACTAACATACCTCACAAGTACTTGGACAGTGCTTGGAACAAAGCTGAACTTAGACGAACTTTCCTCAGCTTAGCCCACAAAATCTTCAAGCTTCTTAGTCCTACAGATTACTCTTCTTCAGCTGTTGATTGTTGCAGTGTTTTTACTAAAGGCTTAGGCTAATTCCCTGTGTCTCCTTTTGTGTTGGCTTTTCTCCTTCCACACTACTGATGTATACTGGATACTGCTCTAGCATCCAAGCCTTGGGCAGGGGAAATAGATGGGCTTTCCTAGAAGTCTTGTCCTGATGTTCATGGAAGGGAAAGAGGAGTAGAAAACAGAATTGCTCAACTTCATTTGGGTCAATGATCACTTTCAGAACCTATCTACCCTTCCTGGAAAATGTACATGTTTACACATGGTCCTTCAATGGAACTCTCCCCATGTTTCCCCAGATTAATAAAGCTGATTTAGATATGTGATTAGTACATGTGGAAATCATGATACAATGGCTTTGAGGAGATGGTTTAAAAGACAGGTGAGTATTCCACATCAAGAGACTGATGTGAGACAGAAGGTGTGGCTCAAGCAGTAGAGCATCTGCTTTGCAAGCCTGAAGCCCTGAGTTCAAACCCCAGTTCCACCAAAAATAAATAAGTAAGTAAATAATTAAATAGATAATGAAAAGAGACTTATGTGGCCTCACTAGTGGAACAGAATAGAAGACCCAGATATGAATTCATGCAGCTATGCCCACCTGATTTTTGACAATGGCACCCAAAACATATGATGGAGTACATATAGACTCCTCAACAAATGCTGCTGGGAAAACTGGATATCCGCATGCAGAAAACTGAAACTAGATCCATGTCTTTCACCCAATACAAGTATCAACTCAAAATGGATTAAGGACCTTAATATAATATCTGAAACTTGTTCAGGAAAGAGCAGGGAATACACTGGAATTAATAAGCATAGGCAATGACTTCCTTAATAGAACTAAAATGGCTCAGCATATAAGAGAAAGGATTGACAAATGGGACTACATGAAACTTAAAAGCTTTTACCTAACCAAAGAAATGATCACCATATTGAAGAGGCAGCCCACAAAATGGGAAAAATATTTTGCCAGCTATATATCTGACAAGGGATTAGTAACCAGAATACACGGAGAACTCAAAACACTAAACTCCACCAAAATAAATGACCCAATGAAGAAATGGGCAAATGAACTGAACAGAGATTTTTCAAAGGATGAAGTCCAAGTGGCCAAAAAACCATGAAAAAATGCTCAGTATCCCTGAACATAAAGGAAATGCAAATAAAAACCATGTTAAAAATCCACCTTACTCCTGTGGGAATGGCTATCATCAAGAACACAACAATAAATGTTGGCAAGGATGTGGGGAAAAGGATCCCTCATACACTGTGGAAAGCAATATGGAGGCTCCTCAAAAAACTAATAACAGAACTACCATATGATCTAGGAATTCCACTCCTAGGTATGTAGCAGAAGGAATGCAAGTCAGGTTACAATAAAGGCACCTGCACACCCATACTTATTGCAGCATTATTTTACAATAGCTAAGTTATGGAAACAGCCAAGATATTCCAAAGCTGATGAATGGATTAAGGAAATGTGGTATTCATATGCAATAGAATTTTATTTAGCCATAAAGAAAAATGAAATGTTTTCATTTGCAGGTAAATGGATGGAACTGGAGAACATCATCTTAAGTGAAGTTAGTCAGGTTCAGAAGGCCAAAATCTGCGTGTTTTCTCTCATATGTGGAATATAGGCCCAATACAAATACAAGCAATATTATAAAAAACAGGTCACACTAAGGGGAGATCACTATTGGGAGAAGGATGGCAAAAGAAGGAAGTTAAGAAGGTGAATATGGGTGATGTACTTTCTATACAAAAAATGAATATAGAATTTTCAAACCTGTAGAAACCACCATAAGGAGAGTAAGATAGAAAGGAGAAAAATAGAGGGAATGAACCAATTTGGGTTATAATACATATATACATGGAAATGTCACAATGAAATACCCTGTGTATCTATCTTAATCAAACCATTTTTTTTAAAAAATGGAGAGCAGGAAGGTAAAACAGGTCCTGTCTGGGGATTGGTACCAGTGGGAGAGGGGAGGATATAAGGAAAGGGTATAGGAGAATGAATATGGTAGAAATATTATGTAGTCATGTATGAAAATGTGAAAATGAGACCTGTTGAAACTATTCCAGGAATGGGAGGAGGAGTGATAATGGAGAATAATGGAGGGGTGAATTCAACTATGATATATTGTAAGAACTTTTGTAAATGTCACAATTTATCCCCAGTACAATAATAATATGACAATAAAAAACCACATAAAGTTAAAATACAAAAGAAAAAAAAAGACATTCATATGGCCCAAGCATCGGTGGCTCACACTTGTCAGAATCCTAACTTCTCAGGAGCAGTGATCAGGAGGATTGAGGTTCAAAGTCAGCCCATGCAAATAGTTTGCAAGAACCTATCTAGAAAATACCCAACACAAAACAGAACTGGTAGAGTAGTTCAAGTGGTAGAGTGCTTGCCTGACAATATGTATCTTTTATTTGTTTTTCTTTGAATTTTGGCATTACAAATTGCTTTACAAGTGCACACATGGGTGTCATCCAAGAGGGGTCACTCACTCAGCATCCCTCCCTTCTCATTGTGTCATGTGCAGATTTGTTGGTAGGTTATCTCACAAGACCCTGATTAAGGTTGAGAAGCACAGTAAGTCTTTTTTTTTAATTTTTATTGTTTTATTATTCATATGTGCATACAATGCTTGGGTCATTTCTCCCCCCTGCCCCCACCCCCTCCCTTACCACCCATTCCCCCCCTCCCTCTCCCCCCCACCCCCTCGATACCCAGCAGAAACTATTTTGCCCTTATCTCTAATTTTGTTGTAGAGAGAGTATAAGCAATAATAGGAAAGAACAAGGGTTTTTGCTAGTTGAGATAAGGATAGCTATACAGGGAGTTGACTCACATTAATTTCCTGTGCATGTGTGTTACCTTCTAGGTTAATTCTTTTTGATCTAACCTTTTCTCTAGTTCCTGGTCCACTTCTCCTATTGGCCTCAGTTGCTTTTAAGGTATCTGCTTTAGTTTCTCTGCCTTGAGGGCAACAAATGATAGCTAATTTTTTAGGTGTATTACCTATCCTCATATCTCCCTTGTGTGCTCTCGCTTTTATCATGTGCTCAAAGTCCAATCCCCTTGTTGTGTTTGCCCTTGATCTAATGTCCGTATATGAGGGAGAACATACGATTTTTGGTCTTTTGGGCCAGGCTAACCTCACTCAGAATGATGTTCTCCAGTTCCATCCATTTACCAGTGAATGATAACATTTCGTTCTTCTTCATGGCTGCATAAAATTCAATTGTGTATAGATACCACATTTTCTTGATCCATTCATCAGTAGTGGGGCATCTTGGCTATTTCCATAACTTGGCTATTGTGAATAGTGCCACAACAAACATGGGTGTGCAGGTGCCTCTGGAGTAACCTGTGTCACAGTCTTTTGGGTATATCCCCAAGAAAGGTATTGCTGGATCAAATGGTAGATCAATGTTTAGCTTTTTAAGTAGTCTCCAAATATTTTTCCAGAGTGGTTGTACTAGTTTACATTCCCACCAACAGTGTAAGAGGGTTCCTTTTTCCCCGCATCCTCACCAACACCTGTTGTTCATGGTGTTGCTGATGATGGCTATTCTAACAGGGGTGAGGTGGAATCTTAGCGTGGTTTTAATTTGCATTTCCTTTATTGCTAGAGATGGTGAGCATTTTTTCATGTGTTTTTTGGCCATTTGAATTTCTTCTTTTGAGAAAGTTCTGTTTAGTTCACTTGCCCATTTCTTTATTGGTTCATTAGTTTTGGGAGAATTTAGTTTTTTAAGTTCCCTAAATATTCTGGTTATCAGTCCTTTGTCTGATGTATAGCTGGCAAATATTTTCTCCCACTCTGTGGGTGTTCTCTTCAGTTTAGAGACCATTTCTTTTGATGAACAGAAGCTTTTTAGTTTTATGAGGTCCCATTTGTCTATGCTATCTCTTAGTTGCTGTGCTGCTGGGGTTTCATTGAGAAAGTTCTTACCTATACCTACTAACTCCAGAGTATTTCCTACTCTTTCCTGTATCAACTTTAGAGTTTGTGGTTTGATATTAAGATCCTTGATCCATTTTGAATTAATATTGGTATAGGGTGATATGCATGGATCTAGTTTCAGTTTTTTGCAGACTGCTAACCAGTTTTCCCAGCAGTTTTTGTTGAAGGGGCTGCTATTTCTCCATCGTATATTTTTAGCGCCTTTGTCAAAGACAAGTCGGTTATAGTTGTGTGGCTTCATATCTGGGTCCTCTATTCTGTTCCACTGGTCTTCATGTCTGTTTTTGTGCCAGTACCATGCTGTTTTTATTGTTATTGCTTTGTAATATAGTTTGAAGTCAGGTATTGTGATACCTCCAGCATTGTTCTTTTGACTGAGTATTGCCTTGGCTATTCATGGCCTCTTGTGTTTCCATATAAATTTCATGGTAGATTTTTCAATCTCTTTAGTGAATGTCATCGGAGAAGCAAAGTAAGTCTTTTTCTTGGGGAAGCTGATGGTTTGGGGAAAGAAATGCGTAAGAAGGAAGAGCAGAGGTAAGGAGATGGAAATTGAAGACGACTGAAAGCCTTGCTGTTATATTACGGATTCTGGGCATCTACGAAACAGATGAAGGTACTGACCACACAGGAAGTGGGAGTAGCCCCGGGGAAATACCCCATCTGTCCTGCTTGTCATTTTGCCTGCATAGTGCCCACGGACTTTCAGAATGTTGAATGAAACAAAAGGAGTAAACTCTCCTTACAGAGAAGAATTTTCTTGGCTTTAAGATACTAATCATTTCAAGTAAAAATGTTAAAATAGTCCTTGCTTTCCCTAGAAATCTCAGTAAGACAATAGCAATTTCATCTCATTGTCATAAATACATCAAATAGAACCAAGTGCTTGCATTAGATGTGGTTAACTAAGTGATTAGCATCAGGAAGCCACAGAGGATGTCCCGGTAGGATGACTATCACCTCCACCCTGAGGTTCAGTGGACAGTTAGTGACTGATTTTATATGACCAAAGAGAGGTAAGAAAGCACATGAGTAACCCGGAAATGGGTTGACAGAGCAAAAACATAGACTTAGAGTTCTGAGAAGTCTTTACAAAGGTATGTGCAGGCTGAGGTGGCTCCTTGGTGGATATGATCAGGGCTGTTCTTGTGGATTTTTCTCTCATCAACAGAAAATAAACTTAGGAAGTCTTCTATCAGGTGAATCAAACATTCGCTTTATTAAAAGACAGTAGAGTGGGCTGGGGTTGTGACTCAAGAGGGAGAGTGCCTGACAAGCAAGTGCCAGGCTTTGAGTTCAAACCCCAGTACCATCAAAACAACAACAACAACCCCTTCCCCTCAAAAAAAGAAAACCTGTGGAGTAATGCTAGACCCTGTTTTTCTCAGTCCCAGTTCTGAGAGCTGGGTTGGAGCCCTATATATCAGCGAACCATGTGAGTTTATAACACCTGTTGCTTCATTAACCCTCAAGCTGCCGGGAGTCTGTTCCCTACACAGATTTGTATCAGAAAGGTATCCTTTACCTTCTGTCTTCTTATATTTCAGAATTAACCAGTGGTGTAAGTTTGAATGAATAAAGCATGTCGGCTTTTGGGATTTCATAAGACCTGGCACATCAGATTTTAAGTTTTAGTGTTTTTAGAAACATTCGTCAGACAGAGAATGAATGCTGTCATTCTGAGTCGTTGGTCCAGGAAGGCCATGGTGAGATACCTGTAATGTTTATGGGTGAGTTTTATTTCTAAAATTTTATTATGAAAATATTCATGTAGTTCTTCATATTTTTATTTCTTAGCTGTAAACAAATTTCATTTGTATCAAGTGTGTTTGTGATTTCTTGTAGAAGTATTTTTTATGATGGCTGCTTTATCATACATTTCAAAGAATTTTATTTCTCCTGTCATCTCATTCTTTATATTTGTCTTTTTTTCATTTAAGAGATTTCCCTGGTTCTTAGCATAAGTGACTTGAGTTGCAAACGGAATATTTTGGGTATTAGTTTATGTGACTTTGAAGTTATTTAAGTCTTCTATATCTAGCTTTTTCTAACAGTTCCTAGGGAATTGGGACACACTGCTTTATTACTGTCAGGGGATCGAAGAAGTCTGGGGTCCTTGCTTGATCTCCGTTGATTCTTGAGTCAAGCAGGTACCTTCTCATTTCTTCTGGATGTGGTAAGAGTTTTGGTTCCCTGCTAGGGCTCTGTTGATGGTAGCCATGAAGACAAACAAGAGTGAGAGTGTCTGGTTATTGCTCCTCGTGTGGTCCTCACCAACCCTACAGCTTGGGACGCATTGCCTTCTGGGTAGTAGAGAATGTCCTGATCAGGGTCTGGGCCTCCTTTGACCTCATTCAAATACAAAGAGAAGTGATACCTTGCTGAGGCTGGGAGGAGGGGTCAGTATAGTCCGGGTTGCTTGTGTGGACCCCATTGGCATGATGGGGGTTGGGGAAAGATGCACTTTACCACTAAGTGGAGTTGAAATTTGGGCGTCTCTACTTAGTCTTTGCTGGTGAGGTTGTGGGTGATTCACAGCTTTTTTTTCTGTTGTATTTTGCTGAAATAAACAAGTTGTATGAAACTTTCCATCCTGATAGACTATCCCTTTCTTGGTCCTTTGGCTAGGGACAATAGGCTTTGTTTTTGCTCTTTTTAGTTGCTGGCATCTTGAGCTCATCTAGGAATTTGAGGCAAAAAGAACACACAGGGGTGCCGGTGGCTCACACCTGTGAGAAATCCTAGCTACTCAGGAGCCAGTGATCAGGAGAATTGTGGTTCGAAACCAGCCCAGGCAAAAAGTTCAAGAGACCCTATCTTAAAAAATCCTTCACAAAAATAGGACTGGTAGAGTGACTCAAGGTGAAAGCCCTCAGTTCAAGCCCCAGTACTTCCAAAAAACAAAAACAAAACAAAAAACAATACATGGGGAACTCATAAGCCAAGGATGGTCCTGAGATTTTTGGTCTTGCCCACCTTTCAGGGTCTTTATATATCTTAGTTATTATAAATAATACACAGGGGATTTCAACATATTTGTTTAGGAGGCATGGTGCAAATACATTTCTTCCTTTGCCAGAATAGGATGTCTGTGACTTACTTTTTTTCTTTTCTTTCTTTGTTTTTTGAATTTGCACTGCTGGGGATTGAACCCAGGGATTTACCCACACGCTCTACCACTGAGCTGCATCACCTGCCCTACGACCTGCTCATTTTTATGAAAGCTCTTGTTTTTTAGTAAAGAGTGATTTATTAGGAAATCAAAAGTACACCTCAAGGATGAGACTGGCAGTTGAGTGAGAGTCACTGTCTAAACGGAGACAGTGCACCTCCTTAGCTTCTCACAATTCATTTAGAGTTAATGTAGTATCACTTCATATAAAATGTAGCGACCTTGCAATCACAGAGGTCCACTTATCATCTCAATCCTTTATTCTAGTTAGTCAAGGTTTCATTTCTATAATAAGTCTTGCAAGAAAAGACTGCGTTTTTCTAGATGGTTGTACATTTTAAAGAAATTAAGAAAAAGTTTTTAAATTTTAACTCACATTTATAATTTTATATCATTTCTGAAGTTCTGAAATTTCTCTTTAACTTGAGGAAGTACTTTTAACAATTCTCTTAGGTGCTGGCTTGCTGTTGATAAATTCTCATTTTCTTTTTCCTTCATCTTTGAAGGATATTTTCACTGAATATGGAATGCTACATTGACAGACTTTTCTTTCAGCACTTTCTAATCATGCTCCACTGTCTTCCATAGTTTCTGATGGTAGGTGACAGTCATTTGAATCATTGTCATCCTTTCTGGGATGTACACTTTTTTTTGGTGGTACTGGGGTTTGAACTCAGGGCCTCATGCTTTTAGACAGGCATGCTACCACTTTAATCACAGCCCCAGTCCTGGGATGTATTCTTTTATTCCATCTCCTTTCAAGATTTTTCTCTTTATCTTTGTCTACCAATAGGTTTTGGTAGGCACAAACTATACATTTCTTGTTTGGGTGTGCTAGGCTTCTTGAATCTGTATATTGATGCTTTTCTCCAAATTGGCAAAATTTTTGGCTATTATTCAGTTTTTTTCTGTCTGTTCCATTCTTTCCTCTTCTTCTGGGTCTGAGATGACCTTTGCATATTGTGTAACAAGCTCCCAAAGGTTCTATTCATTCTTTTTTTCTATTTATTTTTCTTTGCCTTCCTGGCTTGGATAACTTCTATTGATACAGCTTTAAATTCACTGACTTCTCGTTATTGCCATTCACTTTTGGGCCCATCCATCTTTTAATTTTAGATATTGTATTTTTCATTTCTGATATGTCCATTTTTATTATTATAATTCCTATTTATCCATTGATATTTTTTATGTTTCCATTTCTTATACCCACATTTTGCCTTGCCTCACCGAGCATGGCTCTAAAGCTGCTCCAGTGTCTTCACTGATATTTACAGCCGGGTCGTGTCAAGGTTGGCTTCTCCTGGTTGTACTTTACCTTGAGAAAGGATAAACTTTTTGATATTTTTAGATTTGATTATGGACATCGTGAACATTATGTCTTCAAGTCTCTGAGTCCTGTTTCGTCACTCTAAAGATTTTTGATGGCTTTGTTCAGCATGGAATTAACTTGCTTACACTCAAATCCAAACCTTTGTCGGTTCAAATCTTCATTTCATCTCCTGAATCCTGACATGTGAGCTGCATTGACTTTGCCTTCTGCATGCTCAGTTCAGGGTTAAGTCAGAGGCTGGGCAGAGTTCATACACAAAATCACTTCTCTGCCACTTCACCCTTTATTTTGGCAGATGTGGTTTCCCTGCTTCCACAGGCTGGAAGGACAGTGGCATTTTTATGAGAATTTTACCCATTCTCTATCACTCAGACACTTGGTGTCCCCTAGACCAAAGCCACAGAAATGCAAACTCTGTCAGTCCCTACCCCCCAAGTGCCACCTGTCTCCAAAATCTGCCTGCTTTTTGTTCCGAGGTATTTTGAAAAACTGTGTCGAGTTTATAATTATCTGATAGAGGGCTGGTCTTTTAAAAGTCTGTTCCTGATACCTGACATGTAACTCAAGGCTCTGCTTTAAGTATTTTTATGACCTTTCTAGGTCTTCTGCAGTAAATCTGATCATAGCCTGAGATTAAGAACTGGTAACTGCACCTCTCAGATCCTTGCTTAATTACATTGTAACAAGTGCTTAAAAGCTGTTTGCTGAGGAAAACCGACTCCCTGCTTGGGCCCACAAATTAACTAAAGGCAAGAGGCAGTGAGATAGTTGTGACACCCTTTGTCTATAGAAATGGAAGGAATAAATTGACATTGGGGAAAATGTAACTGGGACTATGAAAAGAAAAACCTTTTGGTTGTAGTCATCTTGCTGCTGGCAAGTTAGCTGTGCTTGTTATTCAAACTGATCTTTCCCTGTTTTTCCCTCCCTCTCCATACTGGGGAGCCAAGGTTAACACTTGTCACTGTCCAACTAAACCAGGCAATCTTCTCCTCTTTATCTCTCTAACCACTGAAGAAGTAAATCTGTCAACCAAGACATACAGCTTCAGAGATATGGCACCAGTAGACCAGAGAACCAAGGCCAAAACACCTGCTGTGGGTCACGCACTCTGTCACATGTTCCCAATCGAGCCCCTGAAGTTCCCTTTAAAAAGCAGACACTTTCTCTCACAAAGGGGACAAAAGAGCTTTGAGAGGTTGACTCTTCCTGTCCTCCTCCTCATCTGATGAAAAATAAATTTTGTTTCCTTTTCCTCAAGAGCCTGCTCTGGTTATTTGTGAATTTCTGGTAACATTTTGAAATCTTAGAAATAAGGACGACATGGATCTGTACTATCGTTTGTTAACTATTTACCAGTCAACAAATGTGTTGTTTTATACTAAGTGCATTACTTTACCTAATCCTCACAATAACTTATGTTGGCACAACAAACATGCACACAGGTGGTCATTAGTACAGTTTTATAGATGAGAAAAATGAAGCTTTGGTTCCCCAGGCTCCCCAAATGCAGTTCATTCTAACTTTAGAATCATAAGGGGTTTTTGTTTTGTTTTGAGATAGGGTCTTGTTAGGTAGCTCAAACTGGCCTTGAACTCACTGTCCTCCTGCCTCAGCCTCCCAAGTGCTGGGATTACAGATGTGCACCTGCCACGGTGGACTAGAATCTTAACTTTTAAGTAATAATCAAAGGACTGTTTTCATTAGAAACTAATGACAACCAAAGCAACATAATGTGTAAATACCAAGATGAGGTGGAGCTATGCCAAGGAAATATTTAGAAGAATGCATGAAGCTTTGGGAAGCACTTGAGATTCTTTTCCCTTTGCCATGTTTGGGCAGAAATGCAAATTTTAGACCTAAGTTCCCAGTACTCATTACTGGTACAAGTGAACTTTCCATTCAGAGTATCTCTGCATAATTGTAACTGGTGATTAAGAGGACCTGGAAAACTTAACAAAGAATTAAATGACCTATACAAGAAGTACAAACCACTGAAGAAAGAGACTGAAGAAGCCTACAGAAGGTGGAAAGATCTCCCATGCACATGGCTTGGGAGAATCAACGTAAAAATGGCTATCCTACCAAAAGCAATCTACATATTCAATGTAATTCCCATCAAAATCCCAATGACATTCATCACAGAGATTGAAAAATCTACCCTAAAGTTCATTTGGAAACACAAGAGACCGCAAATAGCCAAGGCAATACCGAGCAAAAAGAGCAATGCTGGAGGTCTCACAATACCCGAGTTCAAACTATAGTATAAAGCAATAGCAATAAAAACAGCATGGCACTGGCACAAAAACAGACCAGTGGAACAGAATAGAGGACCCAGATATGAATCTACATGGCTATGTCCACCTTATTTTTTGTGCCTTTGACAAAGGCACAAAAAAGATATGATGGAGAAAAGACAGCCTCTTCAAATGTTAATGGAAAAATTGTTATCTGCTTACAGAAAACTGAAACTAGATCCATGCCTATCACCCTGAACTAGTGTCAACTCAAAGTGGATTAAGGACCTCAATGTTAGACCTGAAACCTTGAGGTTAGTATAGGAAAGAGCAGGGAATACACTGGAAACAATAGGTATAGGCAAGGACTTCCTCAGTAGAACTCAAGAGAAAGGATTGACAAATAGGACTATATGAAATTAAAAAGCTTCTGAACAACAAAGAAATGGTCTCTGAACTGAAGAGACAACCCACAGAATGGGAGAAAATATTTGCCAGCTATACATCAGACAAGGGACTAATAATCAGAATATACAGGGAACTCAAAAAACTAAACACTCCTAAAATCAATGAACCAATAAAGAAGTGGGCAACTGAATTAAACAGAACTTTTTCAAAGGAAGAAGTCCAAATGACCAAAAAGCACATGAAAAAATGCTCATCATCCCTGGCTAGAGAGGAAATGCAAATCAAAACCACACTAAGATTTCACCTTACTTCTGTTAGAATTGCAACCATAAAGACCATTACCACCAACAAATGTTGGTGAGGCTGCAGGGAAAAGGAACCCCTATACACTGCTGGTGGGAATGTAAGCTAGTACAACCACTATAGAAAACAATATGGAGGCTTCTTAAAAAACTAAACATAAATCTGCCATATGATCTATCAATACCACTCCTAGGGATACATCCAAAGGAATGCAACTCAGGTTATTACAAAGACACTTGAACACCCACATTTACTGCAGCACTATTCACAATAGCCAAGCTATAGAAACAGACAAGATGCCCCACTACCAATAAATGGATTAAGAAAATGTGGTATTTATACACAACGGAATTTTATTCAGCCATAAAGAAGAATGAAATTTTGTGATTCACAAGTAAATGGATGGAACTGGAGAACATCATCTTAAGTGAAATTAATCAGGCTCAGAAGGCCAAAAATCATATGTTCTCCCTTATAGGGGGATTATAGACCTAAAAAATGTGGTCATATTATTGGACACAGGTTACATACTAAAGGGAGAACATGCATGGGAGGAATAGGGAAAGGGAAGGAAACCTAAAACTTGAATGTGGTTCATGTACTCACTGTACAGAAATGAATAAAGTAATCTTAAACTGGCAGAGGCCACTATGGGAAAGTGACCAGGAAGTAGTGAAGAGGTCTGGTAGAGATGAACCAATGTGGGTTGCAATACACATGTGCATAAAAGCAATGCTAAGAATCTCTCTGTATAGCTATTTTTATCTTAAGCTAGCAAAAACGCTATGTTTTTCTTATTATCTCTCCTGTTTTCTCTCAACAAAATCGGAGAACAAGAGGGCAGAACAGATTTGTCTGGAAACAAGGGTGGAGGAGTGGGGGGGTGGGGAAGTGGTTCGAATAATATATACACATGTAAGTAAATGTAAAAACAATAAAATTAAAACAACAACAACATAAAAACAAGGGCCTGGAGGTGGGCAAACAAAAAGTTCTCATAGTGAAAGTATTGGGGAAAGGAAGTGCTGCATGAAGACAAGCAGCAGGACTTTATGCTCTGGCCAAATGGCTCTATCCACTTGTCATCCAACACCAGGACAAACTGCAGTCTGAATTTTTGCACCCCTTCAAATTGAAATGTTGGATGGTCTTAGAAGGCAGGGCCTTTGGGACATGGGTAAGACAGGAGGGGAAAGCCTCAGGAATGAGATTATTGTCCTTATAAAAGAGGCCCTGGGCCGTGGGTGTCACCCTTCCACCATGTGAAGGCAGCAAGAAGGCACAGCCTGTAAACCAGGGCACAGCCTGTAAGCTCAAGCCTCATCAGACCCTTGAGTCTGGCAGAGCCTCGACCTTGTATTTCCAGCTTCCAGAATTCTGAGAAATTAATTTCTGTTGTTTATCAGCCACCCATACTATGTTTTTTGATTATTGTAGCCCAAGCAGACTAAGATTAACAGACAGATGCTGATGTGTGTTAAGCCCCTGCTATGTTCTAAGTGTTGTGCTGAGCACTCTCTCATTTACTCCTCACTGGAGATCGGTGATTTTATTATCCCTGTGTAACTAGCAGGATTAGGGAATCTCACTGAAGTAAGGTTTATGTCTAAGGCTACATAAATAATAGACATGGATTTGAGACTGAGCCCAGTGGCTTACTCACCATGCCACCTGTCATATCAGTATTCTCCTGTGCTTTGTCCCTGCTTGTAAGAAGTCCTTGATTCTTTCTATTCATATCTCATCATTTTGTTTGGCCAACGTTCAGCTTTATTGATGCTGAGACAATTTTTTATGCATCTCAATGGCTCAAATATAGTCAAAGAGGCAGGCTGGTATAAGAAAGCAGAAGAAAAAGGTTGGGAAAGACTACAACTGAAGTCTTTTAAAAATTTTTTCAGGTAGTGTCCCATTTCCTTTTTTTTTTCGGTGGGATTGAGGTTTGAACTCAGAGCTGCATACTGGCAAAGCAGGTGTTCTACTATTTAAGTCACACCTCCAGTCTGTTTTTCTCTGGTTATTTTGGAGATGGAGGTCTCACAAACTGTTTGACTGAGCTGGCTGCAAACTATGGTCCTCTGATCTCAGTCTCCTAAGTAGCAAGGATTATAGGTATAAGCCACTAGTCCATCAGCTGGCTGTGACATTTTTTTGCCCAGGGTTGGCCTTGGATGGTGATCCTCCTACCTATGGCCTCCTGTGTAGCTGTGATTACAGATATGTACCACCATGCCCAGCCTATTAGTTGATAGGGAATTCTCACTAATTAATATTTGACTTGGTGGCCAGATTGCCACCTCCTGAGCAGCTGGGATTACAAATGTGAGCCTCTGTACCTGGTCAGAACTAAAGTCCATATAAAGCCACATCTTTGTTCAACAAATCATACCTGGCTAAGACCTCTAGAAAACTGAAAGTAATAAACCAGGAACAGATAAAATGAAGCATTCTAACAGAGTATATATAAACTATTAGAACTTGTTAATTCACGGTGTGATACAGCTTCTTCTAATATAAAACTTTCTTAAAGAATTAAATTAGGAAAGGCTGGAGGCTCAAGTAGTAAAGCAAGGCCCGTGTTCAAATCTTAGTACCACCAAAATAAACAAATAATATCCCAAGAATTAAATTAGGTAAATTTATTGATAACCCAAACACAAGAAGAGACATTTGCTATTCTAGACTGTATTCTTCATCTTTGGTAAAGGCTTCCTGCACTCTGCTTACCCTATTTCAGCAGAATTCTGAGGAATGTGGTCAAACTGTCTCAGATGTTTGGGGATGTAAAGCAAGACATACTTTCATTGTACTGGGTGTAGTGGAAACTTATAATGTCACACTGCCTAGGCATCCATTTCTGAGTTACAGTTTCTAATTGGATACCACACTCCATGGCTCAAACCTGTGGCCAGAGATAAGAACTCAGAGGCATCTCTGACCAACTGGGTTCCCTGCCTCCCTGCACAGGACTCATTCAGGCAGTTGGCTGTCTACTTAGAGTGACCTGTACTCTATTCTTTCACATGTTCTGCAAGTGGCCACACTGCTTGTCTCCTGCCCGAGTTCCCAAAACTCCGGGTGTGGCCCCTGGATGCTGTGCACTCCCAGGACCTCTCAGAACCAAAGGCTCTTAAACTTTCACATTGGTATTGTGTCATGGAAGCCCTGCTGGTTAAGGTCGAGGCCCCCCAAGGATGCACATAGGCACATGACCTGGTGGGACTCTTTTGTCTGGATTTCTGTGGCTGTGGGGACAATAGCTACCAGCTAAATTGATAGAGAAATTTGAAGTATTTCATTCAAAATAGAGAGTTTAAAGGTATTTAGAGATTTTTAGCAATGTGTTAACAACTAAAGAAATTTTCAATTATAATACAGACTATACTTGTATCACTAAAGGAGCATAGAGATAGATTTGCAACAGCAATTGCTGGATTATTTTCCCAGCAATGTTTTGAAAAGAATAGTTTTCCCTGTAACATTTTGCCAGTAATTGTTAGAACAGCAAATACTGACAAAAATTATTGTCCTTCTTCAGTGACCAATGCTCAAATCAGCAGGAAGTTGGCACTCTCAGTGGTAAAGTGTCCAGCAGATATGGATCTGCTCCAAGTAGATGAAAGCTCTGTGATGATACATGGGTAAAGCAGTAGCTATCTAGTGCAAGTAGAATTTCTTCTTTTTCCTTCTTTCACTCTGTTTTAAAAAGCATATTTATGGAGAGCATACATATTGAACCTTAGTTTTCTTTCTACTGTTCTCTCATAAAATTCATTAAAGTTCATTTTCAAAATATAGATTTCAATATATGTTTTATATTATATATCAATATAAATATATGTATATATAATATTGAATATATAAAAGCATGATTCAGAATAAGTCTTTTGTCAAACAACGTAGTTTAGCTTTGTAACTATGTTCACAGTTGGTAGAATATGCAATAAACCTGATTTGTAGTTTGCAAAAATACTTCAGTGTGAAAATTCCATTGATGTCCCATACCACATTAATAGTTTAAAGAGAAAAAAGTGATCAGCTGATAGATGTTGCAAAATCATTAAAGTTTAACATTCATTTGTGATTAAAAAATACTGTTAGGAAACTATGTGGGAAAAGAATATCTTCAATTTGATCAAAGATAACTTTCCAAAAATAAACATCACATTGGTGAAAATTTAAAAAGCATACCTAATTAAAATTATGAAAAGTGTGAGAAATTCCTCAATCCTTGTTTCTTTTCATCATTATACAAGAGACCCTAGCCAGAGAATAACAGCTATAATTGCAAATATTATTACTGTCCACATACATAGAAAATCCCAAAGAATCCAAAGACAAAGCAATAAAATTGATGTCCTTAGGAGATTTCATGAAACAAAAAAACAAATAAGAAAATCTTCTCAACCTCTCTAGTAATTGAGGATGGGCATTGAATGTCTGTCAAACTGACAAAGGTCAGGCGACATCATGAGTGGGGAGGGTGCAGGCAAATAGGAATGTTCACACAGCAGTGATGTGAATGTGGATTGGCACAACCATTTTGGAAAATAGTTTTGCACTCTAGTTAATTTGAAGTGTGAACACTTTACTGCCCAGTGAACATACTCTAGAGAAATTCTTTTACATGCTCACAAGCAAACATGTACAAAAATGTTTATAGAAGTATTGCTCATAATAACAAACAATTTGACAAGCTAAATGTCAACTCACAGCAGAACAATGAATTATGAATTCAAAACAGATTAACACTTGGCAGTGAAAATCAGCTACAACTATTGGTAATAATATGGACACTTCTGAGGAAGACAAGTGAAACAAAAGTTATAGAAGAGTGTGTTCAGTATGTTCTCAGTGATATAACTTTTTAAAAATGCAAAACAATGTTGTGCATGCTCAAATGGATACAAAAGTGCTAACAGGACTTGGTGCAGGTGGCTCACACCTATAATTCTGCCTACTTGGGAGGCTGAAATTGGGAGGATCTCAGTTTGAAGCCAGCCTGGGCAAAAAAGTTTGTGAGACCCCATATCAACAGAAAAAAAGCTGAGCATGTTGGTATTCACTTGTCATCCCAGCTACAGTGGGAAGCTTAAAATAGGGGGATCTTAGGTCAAGCCAGTCTGGGTAAAAAGGAAGAACCTATTTCCAAAATAACCAGAGCAAAAAGGGCTGAAATATGGTTCAACCTTCTTAGTAAGTGCAAGGCCCTGAATTCAAACCCAGTACTGAAAAAAAAGATAGTGAGATCAGAGTTGGCACTGCCTTCTACAACTTCATGGTGCACCACGCATCTACTTCATTTGTGTTCCGTCAACAGAAGGGACCCTCATGTTGCTTTGAGAGAGAACAGGAACAGGGAGGAGTACCATGGGGCCCTTACCTACCTGTAAGATGTTATTTGATAAAGCCTCGTAGTACTTCTATCAGTTTTCTATCCTCTAAACTAAGAAATAATTAATAAAATATTAAAGAAAAAACTCAACATTAGATAAGTCTATGATCACAGAGATTTAATTCTGCATGTTTTACATGTCTGTCCAAAGAAAGTATCATTTGTAGAAAAATAATTTCAATGTAGTCAGACCCAGAGAGGAAAACTAACCAGTTGAGTCTGGATATGTGTGTAAAGGGGAAAAGGAGTGAAAGATTGTACCTGTGCTGAAGGAGTGAAAGCAAATTTATCATTAGTCTTAGCTTCTAGATAGTTAAGATAACACTAGGATATTGCTACAATATTAATTGCATAACATATTCCAGTGTCAAATAGATATATTTTCTACTTTGAATTACCTATGCTATCACATTTTCCCTTTGTGGTACTTGATCTGAAACTGCTAAATCTCAAAATACTATTTGATCATAGGTTTCAGATATTCATAGATGGAAGAGAGTTAGTAGGAGCATTTGACAGAGTATATTTACCTTAAAATAAATCACACTTTAGCAATGAGATTGTTATTTAGCAAACAAGATTGGAAAGACATTGAGAAGTAGAGATAGAAATTTGTGCAGGCCTCTGAATCTCAAGCCGTTGTAAGCAGAGAAGAGGCGGCATCTCTACATGATGTATCAGCTGTGATGCAGAGGACAGGCTGGCCGGAGAGTCCCGTTGTGCCTGGCGAGGTTGGACCAGAGTCACAGCATAGAAAGGAAGAGGACAGGGTCCAGAGCAATGGAACACTGAACACTCCAGGCTGTGATTTTTCACCCCTCTCTTGAAGAGGAGGGTTGAGGAGCAACCACAAATCTTGCTAGAACTGGCATCTGTGTAGAATTTGTGATGACATTTCTGTTATCTTATTAGTAGATATTTTAAAATGTTGATGAAGGAGTGTATGAAGAAGGCACATGCAGGAATCATGAAAATCTAGGCCTCTGGAGAATGGACAGTGCGTGCGTGGATTTGTACACACTGGCATATGAACCAGCTCCGTTTTATTTGGGATAGTCTTCAATGTGTATACGAACATTCGCATTTATTTAGGCATACTTGTTGTATAGCCACATCTGTATAAGCACAAACTTAGTGAATTCACGCAAGTATCCTTCTAGAGACTTTGGATTGAGCTCCTCACATTCAGGATATTTCTGTGAAGAGAGGAGTAAGTGATGCTTGTCCTGAACGGATTTCGTTAGACCATTAGTGAGGTCTTCTTGAACTTCAATTCAGATCATTTTTTAGCTGAAAGGAATGAAAGAAAAAATTACCCACTTCTAAAATTGTGCCTTCCCACTGTTTGACCTGTTTTTTTTATTTTTAAATTTTTTAAATAAAATTTTTATTAGGATATATTCATTATATTGGGGAGGGGATTCATAGTGACAACTCCAAGTAGACTTATTTTGTATGTTAGTTACATCGCCCCATTGTCTCTCCCACTCAACCTCTTTCCTTAATTTTTTTTAAAGTTGAAATTAGGGCGGGTTGTCACTGAACCTCACCTTGCTTTCTCACAGAACACTATGGTCCTTTTGTTAGTCCAGTTGGTTTGAGCCTGGTGCTAGGGATGCAGAACTCGTGGGTAGTTTTCTCAAGAGTCTAAGACCTTTGCTTGGTTCTGTGGCTCTCCCTCAGGAAAACCATATAAAATGTCCATGGACGTTCCTGGTGGCTGGTGGGACAGCATCATTGTTATTTTTGACTGTGGAGGGCACATGAGACAAAGACCCATGAACAGTCATGTAAGTGGTGTGTCATGTAAATCCTCTCTTCCCAGTTTCCTTTGTGTCGCGGATGGCAGGTGAAGGGTGCGGCACTGCCCACAGACAACAACCAGACTGCTGGACCCTCAGGAGCTTTTTTGTCTGTGAACATGGTGTGGCAAAGGCTGTGCAGTTTTTGCTATATAAACCTGAGTCTGGAAGTGTATGCACTGCTTGGAAAATATTTCTTATCTTTTTCTTACTGTTTCTCAAAGCCATGACAACATGCCTGTTGCCTTTCTGTATACATACACTGTGCTTGAATTCAGCAACAGAGCAACAAGTGAAGGGTATGTGGTGTTGTAGCCAAAAGACTTACTGGGAAACTGCCTTTTCGGTAATGTTGGCTTCTGATGTGCCATGAAAATGTACCCGGTGGCTGTTTCTCATATTAAAAATCAGGGTAGCTATACTGAAGAATATAGGAAAAAAATTAATATTGACCCTTATTACTTGAAGGAGCTTAACAACCAAACTGGTTTTTAGCAGCCCTCTATGAAGCTGGCCATTGTGAAGAGAAGAGATGTGTCCAGGACAACTGCTCAGGTCCTTGTCACATCCCTGGTCCCTAAAGGAACCATGGGACTCCACTCAAGTCTTGAATACTATGAGCCTGGTCAAACCCTCTTTTTGCAAGTGCAGGTGAACTGGGAATTACCTGAGTATGCAAATACTTCCTGCTATGATTATGGCAAAAGCCAGGTCTTTTGCTCCAGGGCTGAGTGTATTTCCTTTTGCACCTCAATTCTTTCTAGCAAGTGTGGAAAGTATACAGCAGTCCCCCATCTGAGGGGATGCATGCCAAGACTCGCAAATGGATGCCTGCAACCTTGGATAGTACTGAACTTATGTATACTATGTTTTTCCTATACATACATACCTTGATAAAGCTTCATTTATAGATCAGGCACAGTAAGAGATTTTCTACAGTAACTAATAACAAAGCAGAGCCATTAGCAATACACTGTAGTAAAAGTTATGTGAATATGATCTCTCTGTCTCTTTCTCTTTCTTGCTCTGTTAAATTATCTTACTGTGGTCATATGGTGGTATACATCTTTAGTCCCAGCTACATGGGAGGCAGACATAAGAGGACCGCTGTCCAAGACCAGCCTGGGCAAAGACCAGCTCAAGATCCTAGCTGAAAAAGAAACAAAACAAAACAAAACAAAAAACCCAAAAGAGCTGGAGGAGGGACTCAAGTGGTAGAGCACTTGCCTATCAAGTTTGAGAACCTGAGTTCAATCCTCAATACCATAAAAGATAAAACCGGAAACGCCTTTTTTTCATCTTGTGGTGATGTAGATGATACAATACCTATGGATGACATGAAAAGAGATGCATATGTGGACATTGTGACACAGTGTTAAGGTGCTGTTGACTTTCTGACTACGTCATAAAAAGGGTCATCTTCATGTCAGGGCGGGGTAGCGTGAGATTTCATCAGGAAGTGAACCAGGGAATTCCTGGGATGGTGGCAATTTCATTGAGTATATTCTTAAGGGCTTCTCTTAAGGGTTGAAGGAAAAGGAGGAAATTTTTGTTGATGAGAATGTGAGAGAAAGGAAAGAGAAGCAAGCAGAAGAAACATGATGGCATCTGCCAGCAACATCAGCCCTGTGGAGAGAAGGATTGAAGTGGCATGGAGAGTGCATGGAGAGTGGTTTCCACCACCCTCCTGGAAGACTCTAGACATAAGAAATGCCAGACTGGAACCCAGGGGAGGGGTGTGTGCCCACCTCTGCAAGACAGAATCCTTCTTAGCTGCCACAAACTGGGTGGTTGTGGGAGCTTTTCTACAGATGTAGCAGTGTTCCAAGCTCTGTTCTATTGCTCTGCTAGCCTGGATGAGCACCTCCAACCCAGGCTGTAGGTACTCTCCCCTCTACCTACAACTGTCTTGTGTTCCATGCTCAGAATGCCACCTGCATATTTTAGATGTCTACTGAAGATTTCCTGGGCACCTTGCACTCAGCATCTCTGTAAACATCTCGTCTGTATCTTCTTTGTATTCTTTCCCATCTATGTCCAGCTGTTGCACATCTGTACATTCTACTTCAAGACTTTCCCCTCCAGTGTCTCCTACCCTTCATGGGGATCTGTGCCTCCATCCTCTCCTGCTCAAAGAGCCATAATTTGGATATCCCCTTCCCCTGTGTTGGGTTGTTTAACTCCAGAGCCACACAGGAGTCACAAATATTTCTAATATGCGAATTTTGCTATGCTACTCACTTCCTGGTTAAGGAATAACATTCCATTGGTCTTAATATGGAAGAAAGCTTCTTTAGACTGTTACTGATCTGAGTTTGTTTTTCCCTCTACCTCCGCATTCTTTTCCCTGGTGTCCAAATTGTTTTAGTCATGAACTCTGACCAGTAAGATTTACTCCTCCCTTTGTAACATGGGTGGTTGACTAGGATTCCCCCATGGCTACCAAAATGCCTAGATACTCATGTCACCTGTATATACCTGCCAGAGTGTTTGTGTAGACACTACAAACATCCTCCTGTACACTTTAAATCATTTCTAGATTATTTATAACAGCTAATGCACTGCAAATACTATGTAAATAATTGTCTGTTGAATTGTTGAAGGATGATGGCAAGAAAAAGCAGTCTGCACATTTTTAGCACAGATGCAGCCAATTGCAGGCTGACTACATTCTCTTGTGAGGTTAATCAGTTGAATCTGTGGATGTAGAACCCAGGGACACAGAGAGTTGAGTGTAATTTTCTGTATGTTTTTTTATCAGTCATATATTTTGATTATGAATTTGCCAGTTATATGTAACATCTTATTGTCCATTCTATTTTTAAATCAGTAAAGCCTAGCTTTTGAAATACAATATACATCTCAGTAGAAGTGCTATTTCCTTCTGGAAATCCAATGGCTGTCTTGCACACTCCCTGGGTTGGGCCTTCCGCTCTGTGCTCTGTGGAGACCGCTGTGTCCATGCAGGGTCACTTCTAGACCTCAGCACTTGTTTCTTCCCCAGCTGGAAGCATGCTCTCCTCACCTTTCCTGAGGTTACTCATATTCACAGAGAATTTTGGATAGTTATTGAGCTAATATGCACCAAAAGCTATAAGTGCTTAGAGGAAGTGAGCCATGTTAGGCTTGATAATCAGAGTTATATTAATGGTTTTCAAGCAGGCGCTGATCACCTGACTAGTGTCAAGTGTCAAAGCATTACAGATACAAGTTCCTGACTTTGACTTCATTACTAACCTCTGAATCAGTGTTGACACAGAGTAAAGTGTCAAGACAAGTCAGTCAAGACACCTGATCATTTGCTGTTTGTTAAGCCAAGGTTGAATGAACTTGACATTTATAAAGATTCGTTAAGCTGGAATAGGCATGGGTCAGAAAAACATACTTGAATTGTTTCTAGGTTTTTGCTTTATAATCTATGCTGTATTGTCAATCGTTTACATATATTTCAATGTATTTGGGGGTAAATTCTCAGATGTGGAATGTTGGATATAGGGGCATGTGTGTTCTAATTTTTATAACTATAGATATTACCATATTTTTCTTTTTAGGAATCTTGCTGACTTATATTTCTCCCAGCAACATCTAAGTGGGCCAGTTTCCTGCATCCTCCACTGCAGTATGTTAACAAATCTTCGGGTTGCTGATTATCTGATAAGAGGAAAATGGATTGTACAGTCATTTGAACTTGCATTTTTCTTATCATAAGAAATGTGCGTCTTTCCACAGGATCAGGAAACAGTGAATGCCAGTGGACTCTTTGTTCAAATCATTAGTTTAAATAGCTGTGGACAGGAGAATGGTTAAATAAATTGTAACATATTTATACAAAAAGACAGTATGCCATGGTACAAAAGCAGCTGATCACTAAGATAGTCTGGACCGTGAAAAGGCCAAGGTGAAGACTATGGACTACGTTTTGCATGAAAAAGCATATGATAAAGATTAAGTAACTTGGGCTTGTAGAGTGGCTGAAGTAGTACAGCACTTGCCCAGCAAGCATGAGGCCCTGTGTTCAAACCCAAGTACTACCGAAAGATAAAAAAAAAAAATAAGAAAAAAAAGAATAAGTACCTGAATTTTCCTACTTGTGCCTAAGGAGAGTTGAGAAGTTCACAAAAGAAACAAACAAAAAATGCCATTACCTGTAGAGAAGGAGGTGGGGACTTCTGGATGGAGCAAAACCATGTGAAAGATTTTACAGTGTCATTTTTTTAAAGATTGGGATATAGTGCCTAATTACAAAATAAAATTAAAACAATCAGCACATGACACTTGTCTTGACAGCAGTCCAAATGTTGAGAATCCCACTCTACACTCGGGGCAAGCACAGGACTCACATGCCTCCTGTCCTCATGCTTTTTGTGGAGAGGGTACAGCAGAAGGTGAGTTAGGTCCTGGAGACAGGACCATTTGCTAAGAAAATGGGAAAAGTTTCCACCTATAGAGTGTGTACATATGAAGGCCTCATTTGAGGATGTCAATAGAAATATTCAAAATTTGTTGGTGTTTAAAGAATTAATCCTTAGAGTCAACAAAAGTAGGAGGTTCTGGAATAATCTCAATATTGTATATGAGGAAAATAAAGCTTTGAGATGAGACTTTGTTTAGGATCTCTGAGCTGTGATAGGAGGATTGGCATCAGATGGCAGACATCCTCCATGTGCCTCCTCCTGAGAAGCCAGAGCAGATGCCTAAACGAGAGGAGATGCATTTCTCACAACTTCCTTTTCCTTTCTTAGCTCAGGTGGAAACCAGAGTGGAGTTCCAGGCTAGGTCATCAACAAAACTGAGACATCCTTATGGCAACTGCAGACTTGTTTAAAAATCTAATAATTTGATAAAAGCCTTGAGGTAGTCATTAAAGGAAAATCTTGAGCTTTATTGATTTTCCTGTACATAAATATATACAGTTTGATACTATTTTCATTTTGAATTATGTATGAGTAGAGAGGTGGGAGACCATAAATATTTCATTAATTGTGAGCACTGAAGTCCCTGCTCTGAGTTGAATATAGCTCAGGATATAGAGTTGAAAATGCTAAGCATTTACTTTGGTTTCTGTGCTTTTAGACCAGCCTTCTAGAACATACACAGTGTGCTGAGGGCAGTGGGAGGTACAGGGCTTTCCAGGTCGTTTTTCTCAGACCACAATCATATGTGTCAGGCACAAAGGGCCAGCCCTTCTCCTAAGGAAGGCAGAACTCTGAAAGCTGAGTGGCCGGGCCATTTGTGATGGGGTTTGCTCTGCACTGCCTGCCTCCACAGCATTCCAGAGAGGAAAATGTCAAGAAAGGTTACATTTTATCAAGAACACTTAGTTTAATCACAGAAAAGTATGTTTTTTGTATTCTTTCAGGAGTACAAACAATGCTTGTAAAAATTTCTTATGGGCTTGTGCTCTAGATTTCATGTTAAATAAATTTACATGTAGTATTGTATATATCAGAAGAATACAGTCCACTTGATTGGGGGCAGGAGCAAATGAGGGTTTCTCCAGAACAGAGGATGAGGACATGTTTCCTCCCAACAGGCAACAGTTGTGTGGAAACATGTCCTAGACTTTCCTCCCTTAACTCTGAACTTTATCTTCTGCTTTTCAAGTTCATGTCCCTCACACATCAGCTGTTGTGACTGTTTTCTCACATCAGCTGATGGAAAACGCTATGAGGATGTAGGAATCCAACTTGATGCTAGTCATAAGCATCAGTTTTCCTGCCAGTTGACATGGGGCAGGTGTCCCAAACCCCACAGGACAAAGCCATTAGGATTGTCAGCCAAGCATTTATGCCAGGCACTGACATCAGAATGCTCTTAGCTGGCGATGGATGTGTTAGCTTTTGAGAAAGGTCAGGTACATTTCAGTTGCCCATGGCCCACCTTTATTTAGCTTAGCACGTAAACCCCTTCCTGCTGCCTTGCTGCCTCCCAAGACATGTTTCTGTCTGCAAAGTCTCTCAAGAAATTGCCCTTTGTCCAGTCCTGGATCTGTCTGTCTCTTCCACTGGAGTCTTAATACCTTCTACGTTTGAAGTTGGTTATTGCAGCCAGGACTAGGCTTTCTGAAACAGAGGGCGAAGCATTGCCTCTTCAGAAGACACCATCCTTCACAGTGGGTGCTAAGCACCTGGGTGTCTGCACCTGAAGTCCTCCTCTATCCCTTTCCTTGTCCCCTAAGTCACCTTCAGCTTAGTAAGGATTTGCCATCAGAATTTCATGCTTCTTAAGGCTTGTCCTTAGTTGTTAAAAAATGATGAACTTAGAAGTATGCTTCCTTTATTCCTATTCAGATGCTAATTTCGATATGTGGAATCTTTTCTGCCATTGCTGTTAGCATGAAATTTTCCGGTGCCTGGATCTGCCTTTCAGACTTGTTTGTGAAGGAGGGAGAATTATTTTCATCAGATGTTTGGACTGGGTCTCTAGTAACATAGCCTGTTGCTTAAAATGTTTTGGTCTTGGTTATTTCATAGTCCAAAGCAAAATAAACACTGTCTTTCTCTGTTTCTGTCTCTGTCTTTGTCTCTGTCTCTGTTTGTCTGTCTGTCTCCCATTATTGAAATATATTTTGGGGCTTTTACTTTCATATTTGGAGAAACACAAAGATTTGTCATGCCTTCTTCAAATGGTCAGTTTTCCTCTAGCCTTTCCATATTCCTGCATAGGAACCAAATAGATTAAATTTTTCTTTCTTCCTTTGAAATTTATGCTTCTAAAGCAACAGGAGATCAAACCAAGAATGACTATTCAAGCCAGTGGGATACTGAATGAACTTCACTTAGAATGAAGTTTCATTTATCATTGGAAACTTAAAACTGGTTATTTGATGTTGATAATTTGTGCACTGCTTCCAATAAAGATTTGAAACAGATTATCATACATCAGGTGGTCAGAGGAATGGGAGGGAGGACAGGGAATTCTGATGGCTGTGGGAGACAGGCAATGCAGCTGCAGCAATTAATTAGCAACTTTGGCTTATAAAGACTCTGCAGTTTCTATGGTTTAGATAAGTGACCCCCAAGCCCATCTTCTAAAAGCCTGTCCCCAACTTGGTTCTATTTGAAGGTGGTGCAACCTTGAAGAGATGGGGATTCCTGGCTGTAATAAAGTGAGCGGTTTCCCCCACTACTTACCTCCACTCTGATGTGCTGCCTCACAGGCTCAAAGCTACAGGGCCAACTGACCATGGACTCAAACCTCTGAAACAGCGAGCCAAAATAAAACTTTCCTCTTTCGAAATTGGCTAATCTCATATATTGGTTATAGTAATAGAAATGTGACTAATACACTTCCCCTGGTACTTCAACCGCTAGAGATTGGTTGCAATGGCCACCAGCTTGGAAATATATCCACAGAAGAACAAGTTTTTGCCTCAGCCCAAAGCCCTCAAATTTGTATTGCTGTGTGTGCTTTGCAATCTACCCTTGTTTTTTAGTATGCCATTTTCCTCTCTCTAGTTATAAGGTTATAAAATTTGCACCTGCAACAAGACTGTCCAGATAGAAGTGAGCTATGATAAACACTAGTTAGTGAGTTAGTGGGCTTATCCTCACATTAAGGAAAGAAAGAATGGTCAGGAGCATTAGTATTTGTTGGAATGTTATATGTTGTTCTAGCCCTCAACAATATCATACTCATGGATCCTAAAATCAGGGATCAGTAATTCTACTGGTACCTATTGCAAAAGATCATCTTTTTGAATGCATCCCTTAGCTCAGGGCTCCGAAAGGCATATATAAAGGGGTCGATGACTGCATTACACATGATCAACATGCCATTCACCTGGAAGAGAGACATGTAGCAAGCACAGTAAGGGTTATTTGGGCAGAAGGTCATTAAGAGCACATGAAGGACAAACGGGGCCCAACAGAAGATGAAGACCCCAAGGAGGATGGTGAGTGTGATGGCCCCTTTCATGTTGGTCCTGGGAAGGGTGGAGATCTTTCTAGCATGGGAGCGAGCCAGTAAGAACATGTGAATGTAGAGGCACAGGATGAAGACCAACATAAGAGGGAACAGCGATGTGAAGGTCAGCACTGTGGGGACATGGTGGGAGAAGATCACCATGGCAATGCTGCTCCCTGTGCAGAACGTCCAGATGACCATCAAGGTAATGACGGTACAGCGCATGGTGACAATGTTGTGGTACTGCAGGGCATGGAAGATGGTGATGTAGCGGTCAGCGGCAATCACAGAGAGGCTAAAGATGGAGCCAAGTAGAGAGAGGATGAACATAGAGTCAATGATGTCATCTGCTGTGGTTTCAAAATTGCCACGAGGCTTGACATAACCCATGTTTCTGAACATGATCAGGGTATTTTCCAAGATCTTATACAGGCTACCCAACATGTCAGAAATGGCCAAGCTACAAATGAAAAAGTACATGGGGGACTGGAGATTCTTGTTCTTGATCACAGCCAGAAGGACAAGCAGGTTCTCCAAAACTCCAATGATAGAGATTGTGAAAAATATTTCTTCTGGCAAAACCACACGAGGACAGTCTGAATTATTTCTCACTGTGCCGTTGATGGTTTCATAAGGATTGATAATGTGCTTCATTTCTTCTGCTTGGTGTTAAGATGGGATGTTACTGGGCTTGCCTTCACAAAAAGCTTGATTGATTCTTCAGAATGTTTTCCCTTTTGTAGCGCCTGCTGGAGATCTGAGGTTACAACCACTCGGCTCCCTAAAAGAGTGTACAGAAATATGCAGTGCAAAATAGAGTACCCACTAAAAACAAGCCAACTAGCTTTAAGAGAACTATATTACTCCACAAAATAGCATAGCCCCAAACCAATTTATTGGGCCCCTATCTCAACTACTCTGTGAGTAATCTTTTGTGAAATTTTGAGCCTGGGCACAATGATAAAGCTTGTTAATTGCCCTCTCTCCTTTCCCTCCTGTCTTTATGAGTGCAGTTTTATGCGTGATAGATTAACAGGAAAGAGCAGACACCCTTTACACATTGGTGATGACAGTGGGGTCAGTGGATAATTGAGACGTTTAGACTTTTTTCTTTTTCATTACTCATTTTCCTGGGTTTTGGTCTGACCTTACAATTTGTGGGATAATGACAAAGGTGTGGGTGAGCCATTTCCTAATACAGTATATGTTATTACTTCTGTATCAAAAACTCTCAGAAACTGGGTGTAGTGGTGCAGGCCTGTAGTCCTAACTACTCAGAAGGGTAAGGTGAGAGGATAGCTTGAATCCAGGAGTTGGAGACCAGCCTGGGCAACACAGGGAGAACTTGTCTCCAATAAAAAGGAAAGAAGGAAAGAAAGAAAGAAAGAAAGAAAGAAAGAAAGAAAGAAAGAAAGAAAGAAAGAAAAATGAAAGAGGGGCTGGGAGTTGAGGGCATCACTCAAGTGGTAGAGTACCTGCCTAGGAAGTTCAAAGCCCATTATTGCCAAAAAGAAAGAAAGAAAGAAAGAAAGAAAGAAAGAAAGAAAGAAAGAAAGAAAGAAAGAAAGAAAGAAAGAAAGAAAGAACCTCTAGGTGTCCTAGAGACTGGGGCCTGTGCTTTCCTGGCTCCCTTCAAAGTCTCCTGAGGTAAACTGGCCACACCATGTAGCCAGCTGCTGGAAGATTCTGTTGCTTGGTCTTCTGGAGACCCACTGGGCCAGGAGGATCTCTGAGCTTACTTTCTACTGAGTGCATGAGAAGTTTTATCATAGGACTCTCAGGTTCTGCTGTATGACAGTTGTGTTCCACAGGTTTTATAGAGAGCCAACATGGGCACTGGGCTTTTGGCTGCTGAGTCAAGTCCTGCAAGGCTACAAGTGTACTGGACTGAGTTGGAGGATGTAGGTACCTGGGGTAAAGTTCTGGAATTATCTCTGAGTGAACTGGGAGCTTCTATTAGCATCCCAGCATTCACTATATGCATTAAACATTTTTAACTCTTTCTCTGAATAGGTACTACAGGCTACGTGACTATATTCAGTTATGTGTCACCTAACCATGGCGATGCATTCTAAGAAACAGGTCAGGAGATTTTGTTGTATGGAACATCATAGATTGTACCTACACAAATGTCACTAGGCTATAGGAATGTTTCAGCTCCATTATAATCTTATGGAACTACCTTTGTATAATTGGTCTATCATTGACTAAAACATTATTATAAGGTACATGACTCTGTGTGTATCAATGATAAAAAGTTTCCCTTCCAGCTCTTTAATCCTATATGCCCCATTACTGCCCTCTAAACAGGTGACTTATCTTCCTTCTGTGGTTTCTTTTTGCATATTAAAAACAAATATGAGTACAGGAAAGCAATATGAGTCAACTGCCTGTATAGCTGTCCTTATCTCAACTAGCAAAAACCCTTGGTCCTTCCTATTATTGCTTATACTCTCTCTTCAACAAAATTAGAGATAAGGGCAAAATAGTTTCTGCCTGGAAGCGAGGGGGTGGGGGGAGAGGGAGGGAGTGGGGTAGGTAAGGGAGGGGGCAGGGGGAAGGGGGGAGAAATGACCCAAACATTGTATACACATATGAATAAAACAAAAATAAATAAATAAATAAAAATAGAAATGCTATTCTTTAATCCTCAAAAAAATATGAAAATGTACACTATAGTTCCTCTCATTTCTTAGGGTTTCCAATAAACAGATGCCAAGATGGGATAAAAAGTGCCTGTCAAGGATGAAGAGGAGCCCACAGACTGGGCACATCTGGCCCTTGGGGTGAGGAGGGAGGATGGAAGATTGGGTAGGAAAAGTCTTAGACTGTTGCTCGGCTCTACGACAATATTGACCTGGTCAATAGGGAGCCCTCAAGCAAAAGATACCCATGACAAGAAGCCTATGTCCTTTAGGAAAAGGCTGGTACTGATACTCCTGCAGGGCTCAATGGTGGGCTGAGGTAGCCTGGAAGAAACCTGGCCTTAGCACGAATGTGTGGGAGATACAGACAGTGAAGACTGTGCTGTTGGTCAACTCTATTTTCAGGAACAGGAGATCTTAGCAGTTCATTTCTGCAGCCACCAAGCTTCTACCCACTATTCAAAAGGTGCTCTGTAATGAAATGCATCATATTATGTAGGAGCAAGACACATTGAAATGCACTGAAAACTGTTAAACAACATGGGATAGGGGAACAATGGTGAGGAAGTGTAGTGGAAGGGGGTTACACTGACAAATACATGTACAGGTATACTACCAAGACAAAAATCCCAGTGAACCATGAACAGACACCCAAACAAGGGAAGGCACTAATGGGAGAAGGAGGGTAAAAGAAGAAAGGTAAGAAGATGAATATGGATGATGCACTTCCTATACAAGAATGAATACAGAATCTTTAAACCTGTTGAAATCAGCATAAGAAGAGGACTAAGGTAGAAAGGAGAAAAATGGAGGGGATGAACCAATTTGGGATACAATACATATAGACAAGGAAATGTCACAATGAAACTCCATGTATAGATATCTTAAACAAAAACGTCTTTTTTCAAAAATGAAGGACAGGAAAGCAAAACAGGTCCTGTCTGGAGGGTTGGTACCAGTGTGGGGGGGAAATGGTGGAAATCTTAAGCACTCATGTATGAAAATGGAAAATGAGACCTGCTGACGCCATTCTAAGATGGAGGGAGAGGAAATAAAGGAGAATGATGGTGGGGGTGAATTTAACTAAAAGACATTGTAAGCACATTTATAAATGTCACAAAGTACCCCCAGTACAACAATAATATAATAAAAATAGGATAAAATTAAAAAACAAAAGCAAAAAATGTGCTCTGTACCTTGTTTTAGACTCTTCCAAAAAGCAGGTGGATTACTTCTTTCTTTGCCCTCCTTCCTTTCCGTTCTCCTCCTCCTCCCCACTCCCTGGTCTCTCTCCATTGTATTCCATTGCATGCATGTACCTAAATTGTCTAATCTGTTCTGCATTGATTGTTATCTGGGCTGTTTCTAATATTTTTCTCTGTGAAGAATGCTACAATGCTCAATCATCTAAGAAAACGGTTACTCATGCTTATGTATGAAGAGGATAACTTCACAGAAACGGAATTGTTGAGTGAAGGTGTATGTGCCTTGGCACTTTTAAGTCATGTTTTCAGACTGCCTTCCATAGGAGTTGGTACTAATTCACACTCCCCCACAGCCTCTGAAATACGGTCTTATCACACTTTTGGATTTGGCCAGTGACACACCTGGCAGGGATTTCACAACAGATTTTGGTTTTTACATATGCTGTGGGTTCTGTTCTTTCTGGTTATGTGACTCTCAGATTCCAACCAGAACAAGTGTTCTACCATTGGTTCACTTTTAGCTTTCAGCTTTCTGTTCTGTATCAGTGCGCAGGGATATACCAGACCTGCCCTGCTTCAGTGTCTGGCTGAGGGAAGCACCCCACATTTCCTTCTTATGTCCAACTCGTCTTTATAACTCATTTGTGCTTCTTTTTGGGTCCAGAGTTCAAAGAGAAACTGAGCAGCAAAACAAGCTTTCAGGTGATCTATTAATAATAAAAAAGAAGAGATGAAATACGAAAAACAGAAAACAATACTAAAATAAAAACCAACTTAGATGGCCAGGTTGGTTTTGATTTGATTTGATTTACTTATTTATATTGCTGTGCTGAGAATGCCTCATGCATACTAGACAAGCGTCTCACCACTGAACTACACCCCCAAGCCCAAGGTTGGGTTTTACATTAATTAAAAGAACCCGAATGGCAGACTTGGTCCTCAGTGGACCTGAATCTCAGTACACCTGAATCTCAGTACTGTTCAGGGGTTTTTACCTTACCAGGGCTGTAGGAGGTGATTGCTGGGCTCATGTTATGGATGATGGTCCCATAGTTCATTGCCCTGGGACATCTTTTTGGTATTTTCAAGATTACTCTGGAAGAAATGTCCTAATCATTGAAAGTGCTCTTTGGAAGGGGAAGAGTTATTTAGATTTTCACCAGAGGCTTAAGTCTTTACTGAAGCTGTAGAAATACAGAGTGAAGAATGGGGTGAAGTGTGGTAGAAGATGTGGGTCTGTGAAGGAGCTATTTGCCCTCTTGGGAGGGCTCACCAATCTTTCACCTGCCCACACCCACCACTGAGCATGAGTGACTCCAGGCAGGAATGGGTGTGCTGGTCAGAGTGTGCAACCAGTTCATCTGTACTGCATACTTTCCCCTTCTCACCTTCCTACAGGGGGGAATCTGAGACCTTGCCACACCTTCACTACTAGGTGTTTGACTCCAATGGGGCCAATGCTTTGAAAGCCTTATAATGAAAGCAATTGAACAAATTGAAAAGATTCTGTGTGTGTTGTGAGGCTCTCAGTAAGAGATATCAATCTTCAACCCGCTCAGAGTGAATTACTTTCCCCTCAAGGACCTTCCCCCGCCCTGCCATGCCCCATGGCGTCAAAATCTCCTCTGGCCTTCCATTGATGCTTGTAAGATGTAAATGCTGTTGATAGCTCTGGAAAGATTTGTTAAGGCTTCCTTCCACCTTACTCTTATTTGGTGTAATACTTTTGTATGACTGACAGAGCACCCTGAATCCAGCATGCACACAGTGACCCATGGTGGTTGTGGGGCAGTGAAGAGGCTGATTTGGATGGAAGCTGTTAAAAATCAGAGAAGGGATTTTCTATCGCTGTGCCTTTTGCTTTCTTAGAATCAGCTGACCTGATTTGAAGCTCATTGATTTGTTTATTTTACAACCACATTACTCTTTCCATGGAGCAGCAGAGCTGCCTAGCAGAATATCGAAAGACCTAGGAGGCATCTCAGTCCAGCAGCCATGCTGCAAAGAATTTTGTCACTATAGGGTTGTTTTTGCTTGTCTTTTTCACTAAATTAAAAACAAATGCTTTACATTAATTACCATAGCCTTCACTATAGTAATTATGGTTACTGTTGCCTTCTCAAGGCAGCAGTAACATTGAATCCTCTCACCTGTCACTTTTGGCATTCTCCCCATTTCCTTTTTCTAATGTCCATGTTTGAAATAAATGTGCTGCCTTGCTGGCTACAGAAAACTCTATTAATATTTTTTAATGGAAGAGGAAATTTAAAATTTGATGCACACAACTAGATGACTATTGATTTTCCTCAAATTATATAGCACTATAGGAAAATAAAAGGGTCAATCATAGATGTGGAGCGCCTGTGTCTGTAGGGTTCCGCAGCCTGCTGACTGGTTTCACTGTATTCCAGAGAAGCGATAGGCTTTTCTGGGAAAAGAACTGGATATGTTCCAAGAATAGAGTTGGCGTTCACTGGAGAAATTACCTAAGAAGTACTGAAGTTGATTCCCAGTCATCTGATCCTGAGGTGGTAGTTAGCTTGGGGGAGCTCATGTTTTTAGTCATGATATATCTCTGTCTCACCATCTACTTATTCATTTCTTTTAAAAAAAATTCGAATATTCTTGGAAAATTTCCACTATTCTTGGAAGAGTAATCTAAGGAATAGAGATGTGTGTTTGTGTGTGTGTGTGTGTGTGTGTGAGAGAGAGAGAGAGAGAGAGAGAGAGAGAGAGAGAGGGAGAGATCAAAGTATGGGGCCTTCTGGGTATTTTTAGTGTCCCATATATAATTTATTTTATACATTCAAAAGCTTTTTTATGAAAGTTACTTTTTGTTTTGGTCTAAGAGAAATAATCACTGAAATCAAAAAAGATCATGAAAGAAATAGATGCCCAAAATCTTCTTTATCTTCATACATATGTAAACAGAGACAGTTCTTAATTTATGTTTTTGTTTATATATGACACTGTATGTTAATTGCCCAGCTCAGATCCTGGCACACAGTAATGATTTAATAAAGACATCTGATCTCACTTATATGTGGAATCTAAAAAAGTTGATCTCATAGAAGGTGAGAGTAGAGCAGTGGGACTGGGGCGGGATTGGGGTGGGCAAGGGGAGGCTTGGTCAATAGATACTGTAGCGGGTTACAGTTAGATAAGAGGAATAAGTTCTGGTGTTCTATTGCATGACAGTGTATGTATAGTCAATAATAATGCATTTGTATATTTCAAAATAGCTAGCTTTTGAATGTTCTCACTACAAAGAAATGGTAAGTGCTTAAGATGATGGGTATGCCAGTTATCCTGACTCAATCACTGCACAATGCATACATGTATCAAATATCACATTGTTCCTCATAAACATGTACAACTACTGTGTGTGAAAATGTTAATATGATGGTCTTTTAAAGATATAACATGAAAATTAAATTTGCAGCTTGCACAATCAACAAATGAAATGTACAAAGAGGTCCTTAAGCTCATTGGTGAGTTCTTATTGGTTCCAGAAAAAAAATTTCATTTTCAAAACACTTGGAGGCTGAGGCCAAAGGTCTATGAGTTAAAGGCCACTCTGAGCTATGTAGTGAGATTCTGTCTCAGAAATCAAGGGCTGGGGTGAAGCTCAGTTTTGGAGCGCTTGCCTAGTTTGTGAATGGCCTTGGGATTGGCCTCCAGAACCCCAAGTAAACAAAACCACCAGGCACTGAACGCTCTCTAAAATGTTTTTAAGCTTTTAGTTACTGCTGTCCATTCAGTGTTTTCCTGTGTAGAACTCAGGACTGTCCTTCCAGCCAGCTCAGGCTTTTCATTGTTTCAAGAATGCCTTGCTCACTTTTGCTTTCCACATTTTCACTTCTGTTCTTCCCCTGGAATTCTCTAACCTCTCTTCAGTCTATTTAAGTCCATTATACCATTGTTTAAGCCCAAAGTCATGGTCACACTTCCTGCATGTCTGCTCACCATTGCGGCCTGCAGGATTTCCCTGGCTATAGCACATTTTGTTCTTGCCTTACTCTTGGCATGTAGCGTGCTGTGATCTTGGGAAAAGTCAACACAGATAGTATATATCTTATCTCCTGAGCAGTCCAGGAAGGCTCTGGAGAGCTGGCAAATCTACACCTCTTCTCTACCTCACTTTAGTTCCTGATTAGAGAAGCCTGATAACTACTGGCTGATGCATGAAAATGTAACGGTCATAGTCTGAACAGTCTGCAGCGCTTGTCTCTAAAAAGGTACTTTGGAAGAAGATATAGAAAAAGTGCAAGAAACTGAGTGGTTTCATTTTTTTTCACATTAGAATTTTAAAGCGTTAGTGGATAATGTTTGAGTTAAAATTTGGTGGATAGTATTTCTGCTTGCAGGAGATCAAAATGTTACTTTCCTCTTCTTTTGAGGTAGTGCACAACCTTCACTCTTAAAAAAGGTGAAACATTGGGTTCTGCAAAGACACAAAAGACAACTTTATTGCAAAGGGGTGCCCAGGGCTTAATGTCTCTTGGGTTCTCAGAGTATGAAATAACGAGACCTTTGTGCAAGAGTCAGGAAGAGATATTTACTTAGAGGGATAGAAGCAAGTGAGTATCCTTTGTAAAAAGAGATTGAAATCAGACCTCTTATTTTTGAATGTCAAAAAGGAGGAAAAAAAATGCCCAACCTCTGGAAATACTAATTTTCAGGAAGGGGGAGTCAGTGAATATGGTCTACTCTATGAAGAATGAGGTGATGAAGTCAAAGCAGTTCTGGCCAGAGCTCCAGGATGTTTAGTATCCTAGGGAATGCTGCTTATGGAATTGAAAGTGTCTGAGAGTCCCCGGGAGACCATCTCCAGCGCCTTGCCCTGGTTTCTCTAAGAACTATGACCCCCCTGGATTAACAAGTTCTGTTAAAAGGTGGAGGAGCCGTTTCCAACAGCGACACCATGTGGCATGGAGAGGTGAAGACAGGTATAATAGTCAGTTTTGGACTGCATAGCCGACTGGTATTTAGATATTTAATTCAAATATTAAGAGATATGATTATTTTCATCACTGCTTTGTAAGCAACTTACATTGGTTAAGTGATGTCTATATTAAAATATAAAATCTATGTGATATTCAGGATAAAGAACACAATATTGTTCTAATTAATATAGAACAATATATAGGCAATATATACCATATTCTAAAAGTATAAGCCCAAGATTATCAATGTGAGTGATTAAAATTTTCACTAATTTCAGGTTTCTGGAGTTTCATTTGATACAAATCAAATGTAGCCTACTGAGTTGAGAAAGGTATTGAATCTCTCAGAAGCAAGACATTTCCTTCCCTGACTGGTACAAAGTCTTTTCATCTAAGAAGACAAAGAAAGAAAGAGAAAAAAAGACAATTGTCTGAAAAGTGTGATTAGCAGCTGATCTCTGCTTTGGGTAAAAGTTGGAGGAGGGGCTGGGGATGCAGCTCAGTGGTTGAGCACTTTCCTAGCACATGTGAGGCCCTGTATTAACCTCCCAGCTTTGGAATAAAAGAAGTTGGAGGAGGAAAAGAAGATACAATGGTTAAAATAATTAGTTTCTTGTAACACAATGACAGTTCAGAGGAAACCAGAATTAAAGATGAAAAAATACTTATAAATAAGTTATGAGTGTGGAAGATCATAATCAGAGCTAGTATATTTAAATAAATATAAATTATTAAAAATCCAGGTACCAATTTTTGCTTAATATACAAATTCAATTTATCTCAGACCCCTAACTAGGAAATGTGTTGTCACTAAAAATGTAGCCACACATGCAAACCCAGCAACAGTTCTGTTATCCCTCTGTCTGCCTTTATGATTGAAAACCCTGACTGATATGTGACTCAGTGTCCTTAAAGAAATAATCAAAGGATATGCGTACCATGCATTCACTTATTATTGTTTTTTTTTCCTTTTTCTTTTATTATTCATATGTGCATACAAGGCTTGGTTCATTTCTCCCCCCTGCCCCCACCCCCTCCCTTACCACCCACTCCACCCCCTCCCTCCCCCCCCCAATACCCAGCAGAATTATTTCTAATTTTGTTGTAGAGAGAGTATAAGCAATAACAAGAAGGGACAAGGGTTTTTGCTGGTTGAGATAAGGCACTTATTATTGTTTTTAACAGTAAACAACTGAAACAATGCAAAGAACCCATGATTGAATCAATAGATTCTGGCAGGTCCACAATATAGGTATTATGACTAAAATCATAGCTCAGAATTGCAGAATACACACACACACACACACACACACACACACACACACAGAATCAGTTTTCAGTATCCATAGGCTCTACTCCACAAACTCAACCAATCATGGATTGAAAGTATTAAAAATAATCATTACTGCACTAAAGATTTTTTTCTTGTCACTATTCTCAAACCACTCAATGTAAGAGCTACTTACATAGGACTTACACTGTATTATAATCAATCTAGAGGTGATTTAAATTACACATAAGGATGTGCATTGTTGTATGCAAATACTATGCCATTTTATACAAGGGAATTGTGCATTAATGGATTTTGGTATCCATCAGAGGACTTGGATACCAAGGGAAGACTATATATATATTTCATACAAAATCATAGAAAAATCCTTGAAGACATACATTAAATTTTAATGGTGGTGACTGAGACATATAGCTCAGTGGCAGAGTGATAGCTCAGCATGTGAAAGGCTGTTTGAGCCTCAACCCTGAAAAAAATTAAGGTTGGCTACTACCATCAGTTAGTAGAATTATGATTTATTTTTAAACAAACACCTTATTTTAGAACAGCTTTAAATTTAAATAAATTAAATTTATGGAAAAGATACTTGAGTGAGTTCTCATATACTCCCATATCATGTTTCCTATATTATTAAATAGCAAATTAGTATGGTGCATTTATACAGTTAATGGAACAATATTGACACACTATTATTAACTGAAGTCTATATTTTATTCATACTTCCTCAGTTGTTTTTTTAACCTAATATTGTTTTCTGTCCTAGGATTTCATCCAGTATACCACATATATTATTTCAGTCATCATGACTTCTTTTGGCTATTATAGTTTCTAAGACTTTCCTTGTTTTGATGATGTTGACAGCTCTAAGGAATACTGATCCAGTATTTTGTAGAATTTGTCACACTTTGGTATTTGTCTGGTGTTTTTCTAGTGGTTGGTATGGGGGTCTAGATTTTTGGGAAGGAAGACCTCAAGAGGTAAAACATTGTTCTCACCACATGACATCAAGGGTCACACCGTCAACACAGCTCATCTGTCTGCAGTATATTTATCAGGTTTCTTCATTGTAGAGTTACTATTTTCCCACCACGCTTTCCATAAACACTCTTTGGAGGAAGCTCACTATGCACAGCTCACATTTAAGGGACAAAGCATCATGTTTCACTTGAGGGTGACACAGCTATATAATTTTTGCATGTGAGGTTTGCTTATCATCCCCATTTGTATATTCTTTCAATCACTTTTTATATCACTGTGAATGCATAGCTATTTCTTTTATGCTTTAGATTGTAGTTGCAATGCTATTTTACTTATTTTGTTGCTTCACCTTTTCTGGCTTTGGCCACTGGGAGCTCTTTCAGTTGGCACCTGTTTCCTTTGACCACTCCCCATCATTGTGGGCTTTTCTAGCATTTACTTACTCTGGCACTACAAGATATTCCAAGCTCCTTTTGTTATTTCCTCCACACACATAGAAAAAGCCACTGCTCTAGGATTCTTGGTTTCTTTCAGGGGAGAATCATGTGAGAAACCAAGATCTGGGTCGTTATTACTACTGAGGTACCATTGAATTTTATTTAAGCCAGTTTATCTATTTTTCTTTCATAAATGATGCTTTTTGATATTTTATTTAAAAAGCCTAATTACCAAATCCAGTGTCATATAGATTTCCTCTTTTATTTTCTTCTAGATAGTGTATATTTCTGGTTTTTTGCACTTAGGCTTTGTTTTATTTGGAGTTAATTTGTTTGTGTAAGATACAAGGTCTGCTATTAGATCAGTTTTTCCATACAAACATCCAGCTGTTCCAGCACGTTGGTTAAAAAGCCTATCCCGTTTCCACTGAGTTGCTCTTGCACCTTTGTTACAATCAATTGGCTGTGCATGTGTGGGTCTATTTCTGGCCTTTCTCTTCTGTCCTATTCTCTTGCCAGTACCACAGTGGCCTGGGATGTAGTTTTATAGTAAGTCTTGAACTTGGGAAGTGCAAGTCTCTGACTTTCTTGTTCTTTTGTGGTGTTTGTCAGCCATTTTAGATCCTTTACTTTTCTGCATAAATTCTAGAGTAAGTTAGCAGATAACTATAAAATAGCTTTTTGGGACTTGTTTTTGGCAGTATTTGAGTTCAAACTCATGGCTTTGTACTTCTAGACAGGCATTCTATGACTTGAGTCACTCCATCTGCCCACTCTCTGGAGTTTTGATTGTAATTGTGTTGACCCTATTGATCTAGTTGGGAAGATTTTTAAACTACTGTTTATCTTTGGAGGAATTCCTTGAAAGCTTCTTGGCCTCACCTAGCTCCTACCTCACTGCCTTTGGGAAATGGGCTGCATCCAGCTCACTGGACCTCAGGGCGGCCATGAGCACCATGGGCAGATTTTGGCTCTGGACCTTGCTCTGGAGTATTGAGGGTCTGGTGGTCACTCCTTGCACTCTGTGGTCTTCACTGTGGGATCTCGGTCCTGGAGGACAGAGTCTTAACTGTTCTTATTTGAGAGATGGGAGAAAGGGAGGAGGAAATCATTTTTGGGTGTTGAATTGCAATTTTTTTTAGAACCTATAGGATCCAATTTTAGGCTATGTATCATGGGGAATCAAACAGACATAAGAAACTGTCCTGCCCACCAAACTATTGAAAAAGTGGAACAGGTCACTTGTCAATTGGAGTCCTGGCTGTGAAGTAGTGTAGATGATATGACTTCAACCTTTTAAGAGAAATATTTTCCTTTAACATGCCTATTAAGTATGTGTGGTATTATTCCTGTCTCTGCTCCACCAACCCATGTGTGGATAAGAAGATGGAGACTCTGAGAAGTAATGTGGCTTGATTAAGATCACCCAGTCACTAAGCCTGCCTGGCTCCAGGTCCAAGCTCTCTGGTTATTCCTGACAGCCCAGGAGGTGGTCAGCATGGAAGCTGTGGGATTTCAGTCCCTAGGTCCAGCTCTGAAGTGTGTACTGGTTAAGAGGGACCTATTTGGACACAGACCTGTGGGAGTAGCTGGCACAGCTGGGAGGCTGGGACTTTGAGACTGTTTTGGTGTAAAATAAAGTAAAACCAAATCATAATAAGACTTTGGGTTTTTTATTTGTTTGTTTGTTCGTTGGTTGGTTTTTAAGACAGTGTCTCAGTGTGTTGTCCATGTTAGATTCTAACTTGTGATCCTTCTGCTTCAGTCACCCAAGTGCTAGGATTATAGATGTGTACACCACCCCAGGCTAGACATAAATGTTTTTGCTTGTGTTTTTGAGACAAGGTCTTGCTATGAGCCTCAAATTCATGATCCTCCTGCCTGAGCCTTCCTGGGATGATAGCCCTGTAAATACTGGAATTATAAGTATGCATCACTACACCCACCTTGGACTTATAGATATTACTAACCAATACTCTGTTGAAAGAAATAAAAGTCCAAGGAAGGATAAATTTGTAGTTGGTTTACTGCTCCCATTGCTAGGTGCAGGATCACTGTTACCAGTTCATATCAGCTTTCCTTGATCTTACAGAAAAGAGTTGTATAGTCTTAAGGTTACAATGACCTTAAGGACTGGCAGAGGAATGCGTGTGGCAGGGTTATAGATTTTGCACTTCGCAAAGCACTTCTACTTACAGTATGGCTTCTTATTTGATATTCACAGCAAGACTGGAAGCTAGGCAGGAATGGCAAGGAGCGAATGAAGGTCCCGAGAAGCTGAGCTTTCTGGTTCACACAGCTAGAGAGGCTAGGAGCCTGGATCCCTCAGGTCAGAGGTGAGTCTTCAGGATAGAAATGAATGCAACATCCCCTCCCCTTCCACTGTGTCTAGTGACCTTAACCTTGTCCAACTGAAATTTCCTTTCTAGCTCCCCAACCCATCCCCTCTGCCTCTATCCTAGGTTGAGTAGGATGTCTGGTGTTTGCAAATGTTCAGTTTTCCCAACAAGTCAGACTCCTCACCTTCCATGTGTTGCTAGTAGTCTTCTAAATTTTAATGCCCTGACTTCTCACAGTCAGACAATGGGTATAGTCGTCTTCAGATGCTATTACAACCTTTCCTCATTCTGCCTTTCTTGTCTGTCCCCTTTCTGAGCCCAGATCCCTCTGGCTGTGTCTGCACCAGTGTTGCCTGTCTTCTGTGGTATGTGTGGTAGGATTTCTGCACGAGTCCTTCAGCATCTTTTGGACTCAGCTCAGACTTTCCTAAACTGCCTCACTGTCCCAAAGGAATGCAAGCCCATTCCTGTCTAGAATCCTACAGATCTGCTCCTATTTCTGTGATGGCATAACTAGCATAAAGACAACTATGGGTGATTCTGAACCCCTTAGAATAAGACCTGTCTTGACTATCTGGGTAAGCCTAGCCCAGCAAACCTGGCATGTGGCAATTGTATTTATACAATGGATGAAAAGTAATGCTGCTTATACTGAGTAGAAAGATTACATCACAAGTTAGTTAGATTAAATATTCAGATAGAAAACATACCTAGAAAAAATAATATGATGACCAGATGGCTTTTGAGAAAACTGAGCTGCCTTATGTTGCTGCTGGAGCAAGCCTCTTCCTCTGCCAAGAGATCCGGGATTCTCTACAGGGTTCAGTGTGTTCCTGAGCTGTCCGATCCCCTCTCCCATCTCCTGTCTGCCCTTGTTACCAGCCCCTAGTTGCACAGAGGTTCCCAAAATGCAGAGGTGGGACTCCATCTCTGTGCTCCCTCTCAGACTTAGTTCTCAAGCAAGAGCTAGTAGGAGGTGCTGTCTCTGCAGCACCTCTTCTTGGCCTTGGGGCCCCCGGGGGGGGCTCCACTCTGACTTACGCACGCAACTAGGCCAACATGTCAGGATTCAATAGACACTGTTGATCGTTGGGCTGAGTGTGTGAGTGGGCTGAGCTGTGATCATTCTTCACTCTGCTGTGGGAGTGGAGAAGGGGCTCCCTTCTTACCAGCCTTGCTCATGGCCTTGACCTCACAGTTCTGTGTATTCCCTTCCCATTCTGAATTTTGGAGGTATGTGTGTGTGTGTGTGTGTGTGTGTGTGTGTGTGTGTGTGTGAATGTGATTATGTGTGCATATGTATGTACATGTGTACACAGATATATGCAAACATGCATGTGTGTGTGTGTGTGTCTATGTGTCTGTATTTGTGTGGCAGAGAAGAATGAGGATGACACCTCAAGGTAGCTTAGAAGAATAAAGATGCAAAGAATAGTTCTGTTTATCAAAAGCCCAGGACCTCTTTTCTGGGTAACAGGTGTCCCCTCAAGACAGAGCCAGACATGCAAAGACATGAGCCTCTCAGTCTGCAGTGAATGCATGTTTTGCACTTTGAAGGAGTATATGATAATAAATAAGCTTTTAATTCTCATTTATCCTACATCCCAAGTTGCTGCCAAGGAGTCAGAGGGGAAGGCAGAGAAAGTGTGCTTTGTCCTGGAACCATATGGTCACATGATCACATGTGTGTGTCAGTGGTAGAATTGCTCAGACACTAACACCAGAGGTTCAGGGGGCCAGTCAGCACCCATGGTCCTTTGGCAGCAAAACCATCCTTTTCTTAAAAACAGAAAGCTTAATCAGGTAAAAAGAGTGACTTTAGGGAGTGCCAAAAAAGCAGGATTTTTTTCACCCTGATTTCCATTAGCATAAAACTCGCTGTAGTCCTTGAATAAAGCGTGATGGTAATTTAAAGACTAATAAAGAAGTGAATAAATTCATTGATGAGGAAGATTGCTTTGGTCAGGCAAAGAAGTAATAGACTTTTTTGTTATAGCTTAATTAGAAAAAATAATATACTACCTCAGGAAGGATGAAAGACCATAATTAAAAAGATGAGTTATTTAGAAGCATTCTGAATGTAACCTTTTCTCAGATTTGTTCCTAGATGCTCTATTCATGGTCTAAAAGCATATAAAAAGCTGAGAAATTAGTAGAAAATGTACTTACCTTCGTCTCTGAAGCAGGAAATTTCTGGTCAAGATGACGGAGAACAAATGAGCTTTGAAGAAAAGCAAGCAAATGGACCTTGGACCGAGAAGGGCCGGAACATATGCATCACTGGGAGAGACAGTTAGTTGTTATCATAACCTTGAAAAAATGTCACATGAAATGAAGTGCATATTTCTGGTAATATGGAGTTAGAAAAGTAGAAAGAGACATTCTGAATAAGACATAATTTTCCTGGGTTCAGTTAAACAAGGTTACTTCTAATGTTTGTGACAATGTTTACAACAAATTATGGAATTAAAATCTTGCTTTTTAAAATGACACTTTAAAGTTACAGTTAGTTTTAAGACCAAGGAATTAAAAAAACTGGGGTTTTAAGGAAATGATTCTGGAAGAATTTGTATGAAACTTATCAGTTCTCTTCTCAAAATATCTTGTGAACACTTGAGTCAATGGATGGTAAATGGATGGAATTGGAGAACATCATTCTGAGTGAGGTTAGCCTGGCCCAAAAGACCAAAAATCGTATGTTCTCCCTCATATGTGGACATTAGATCAAGGGCAAACACAACAATGGGATTGGACTATGAGCACATGATAAAAGCGAGAGCACACAAGGAAGGGGTGAGGATAGGTAAGACACCTAAAAAACTAGCTAGCATTTGTTGCCCTTAACGCAGAGAAACTAAGGCAGATACCTTAAAAGCAACTGAGGCCAATAGGAAAAGGAGACCAGGGTCTAGAGAAAAGGTGAGATCAAAAAGAATTAACCTAGAAGGTAACACACATGCACAGGCAATCAATGTGAGTCAATGCCCTGTATAGCTATCCTTATCTCAACCAGCAAAAACCCTTGTTACTTCCTATTATTGCTTATACTCTCTCTACAACAAAATTAGAAATAAGGGCAAAATAGTTTCTGCTGGGTATTGGGGGGGGGAGAGGGAGGGGCGGAGTGGGTGGTAAGGGAGGGGGTGGGGGCAGGGGGGAGAAATGACCCAAGCCTTGTATGCACATATGAATAATAAAAGAAAAAGGAAGAAAAAAATGACACTTTAAAGTTACAGTTAGTTTTAAGACCAAGGAATTAAAAAAACTGGGGTTTTAAGGAAATGATTCTGGAAGAATTTGTATGAAACTTGTCAGTTCTCGTCTCAAAATATCTTGTGAACACTTGACTCATTAAGAAGAAGGAAATAACCCTATTATCCATATTTCACAAGACCAGACAGTGAGACAGAGGTAACTGCATGCTCAAGGGCACATAGTGAAGTGTGGGTCAAGACAAAAAAGAGCAAAGCCATCACATTCCGCTAATTCTTCTCTGTGTAAAAATGTTATGGAAACCATCAGTGATAGCGCCTCCATTCAAAACAAGCCATTTATTTGGGGTGCAATGGTGTTTTCTGTTTTCCAAGGATTGGGGGAAGGGCTACTTTGGTATCAGGCATGCAACCTGAACTTTTGTGTTTGTGTGTGTCAGGAATGGAACCCAGGGCTCCACACAGGCTAAGCATGTGCTCTTCCACACAGCCACACCTCACCCTCACCCTGAATGTTTAAAAGTGGTTTGGGCCAAGTTTTGAGATATACTTGGGTCTCTGGGGCTGAGGTCAAACCAGTGACTAGTTTTAAAAACAGCAGTTAAAAGTTGTTTTACCCCATGTGGTGATCTGGAAAGGACTGAGGGCCGGCTCTAGGTTGAGCGTGTCAGGCGGCACACAGTTTATACAGTGACTTCCTCTGGTCTAGTCTGCAGATAAGTCATACTTTCAAGGCCCCAGCAACATGCCCTGCAGCTCAAACTAGGGTATCCTACAGGCCTCCTTTCTCTTCCAAGACCCAGGTGGTAGTGACAGCATATGAAAGGGAGACATTGCCTCCAGAAAGCCCTGTTTGTATTACCTGGAAAAGCAGAGACAAGTTGTTCTCAGTCTTCATGTTTGCTGCAGCTGTAGGACCTCTGTCAAAGATTTCTGCATTTGATTAGTACGTTGGAAAAACTAGAGGCCGTGCCCCAGAGACTGGGTCATCAGGCAGGAAGGCAGGGGATGGGAATGACAGGCAGGACTATTCTCAAGAGGAGACCAGTCACAGAGGGTTCCCTGTGTGTGTGTGTAGGCTTGGGTAGCTCTGGCCAGGAGACAGAGAGAGATTTTAGGCAGAGAGGTTGCTTAAGGGTTTGGCTAAGTCCCACAAAGAGATTAACTTTTGCTATTTTGGTTTTTCTTTTTCATTTATTTATTTATTTGTTTTGCCTGAAATTTTGCAAGAAAAGAGGGCAAAAATCTCCTGGAAGAAGCAGAGTAAATCTGGCATACAATTTAGAGCCAGAAGATGTGGACTAGAGATCTAATTTAGATGGGTCTCTGGATCCCCAATTTCTTACACTTCTCTTTGTGTAAAGTTGGTTGTTGTAAGGATGAATTGGGATTAGGTTTGTGAAAGCACTTAGGGAACTCTGAAATCTTATACCAAGACCTGTGGTTCTTGTTATAATCTGGACCCCCAAATTTCTGAAGCAGGGTTATTTAAAGAGGTATCTTGGTTGTAGACAAGTTCATTCAGTTGTAAGCATTTAAAAGCCAATTTGTAAAATGACAGGCTGGCAGAAAAGCTTTTTGAGGGATATGACAACAGCATCATCCTGTACTCACAACTTACTGTCTCTTCCGCTCCCAGAGATAGGGTGGGAAAAGAGAATTTTCTGAATTAGGCAGCACACGAGGAGCTCCTGTGTGCCCCAGTTTTTTCTCTTCTTCTGTAATCCAGCAACTCTACTGCTCAGTGTTGTGTCTTCCTTATGGAAAAGCCAATGGGAGTTGGGGAGACAGGATAGGGGAGGAGGTAGAGCAGGGGCCAGGGAAGTGGACTGGGGAAACAGAAAGGAGAAAGAGGTAGAGACAGGCTGAAGGTGCCATGCCATTTAGACAACATTGAGAATCCTAGGGACTGGAAGGTAACTCACAAATATCTTGCTGAAATATACTTTGAAAGCAATAATAATAATTCATAGAGAACTTCCTTTGCGCCAGCCACTATCATTGTTCCAAGTGTTGTACATATGTTGGCATTTAACCTTCACAATGTGGGGGCTGGGGTGTGGTTCAGTGGTAACTGAGCTGGTAAAGCAGTACAGAACTTGCCTGGCATGCATGAGGCCTTGGGATCCATCCCCAGCACCACACACAGACACACACACAGACAAATACACACATGGACACACGCGCAGACACACACACACACTTAAATGACCACATGAGTGTCATGTGATTTTATTGACCCCATGTATGATTAGGCAGAGGCCATAATAAGCATTTAAGATTTTACCTGAAGGGTGAGAAGAAGCCACTAGGGCTTTAGCCAGAGGACGACACATCCTGATTCAGGTGTGGCTTTCCATGGGGAATGGATTATAGGGATGAGAGGGGAGACAGGGCCAGAAGAATGGGAAGTGGCAACTGAGGCATGGATAAGCTTTTTTAAAATAAAATTTAAGTTTCAAATACAATTGCGGATATTAAAAATGTACATGATGTTTTTAAAATTATTGTTGTGCTGGGGGTACATTGTGACATTTACAAAAGTTTTTTACAATATATCATAGTTAAATTCACCTCCATCATTCTCTCTTATTCCCCCCATTCCTGGAATAGTTTCAATGGGTCTCATTTTTCCATTTTCATACACAACAAGATGTTGTATATGAAACATACATATATACATAGTGAACTGATTTTCATGGTCAAGCTAATTAGCTTACCCATCATCTCACAGTTATCTTTAGAGAACATTTAAGCCTTGCTCTTTCAGCAGACTTCAAATATACAGCACAATATTATGGGCCATCATCGCCATGCTGTATGCTAGGTTTCCAGAACTTATTCATGCATGATTGGAACTTTGTGTTCCCAGTCTCTTGCAATTACCCTCTCTTTGTGTTTATGAATTAGGCTCTTTTATATTTTATAGAGAAGTGAGATCAAGGCATGGAAGAGGGATCTCCAAAGCTTGTGATGTGAGAAGATGCAAAGGGAGAGCTGATATGGAGTGGGGAAGTGGCATGCGTTTTAGGAAAGGATTTCCTTGGTAAATTGATGTGTTGATGGGAATACGTAGTAGAGAGGAGGCCTGGCAAGCCAGTGACAATGTAGGAGAGCTGTGATATATACGTCCCTGAGAAGGCAGGAAGGGATGGGGCCTGAGAACTGGAGACAGGAGTGGGGACACAGCCTGGGGGTGGTGGTGGAAGGGAAGGCCTTCCTGCTCAATCATGGAAGTATGAGGTAATGCTCTTTTAGTCTGATCTGGAGACATTTGAGTCATCCCAGTGAGTTAGGAGAATACATTTTTGTGCAAGACATTAGTTTCTGCTTAAAAAACTAAATAAAGCAAAATTCTTAATTATTAGGTTTATTTTGACCCCACTTCCAGTATTAAAGGAAATACATTAACATCTGTGCTTGCACAAAAAGCTCAGCCATGATTGGCAGGGTGTTGGTGCGTAATAACAGACTAGTCTTCCATTCCTGATTTCCTTTCATCCCTTCTGTCCTTTAGCACTATCATGCACATAGTCTTTGATCTTCACAAACAATACTTTTATGCACTGCATATGGGAAGGCAAAGATTTATCCATTAATTTCTTCCCTTACTGAACTCTCATTGAGTGTGTATGTTACAGCCTCTGACCTAGAAGAGTTCAGTATTTAGCTGGAAAGAAGGCTACAAAAGTATAAATGTGCAGCACAGTGTGATGAATGCTGTACCTGAAGTGTCTGTAAGATAGTTCCTCTGTGAGATGTGTGTCACAACATCTTCCTACGTTGCTAAGTTGCATTGTGAAGGGTAGATAGGATTTTGCTAAGCAGATATGGTTGGAAACAGTATTCCAAGTAAAGAAGGAAGTAGTTATAAAAAATATATGTTTGGGGCTCTAGCAAGGAGTGGAGAGTGAGTACAGAAGAATGGAGGGAAGGAAGTGGCCTATCATGGTGTCTGACAAAATGGGCTGTGGAATCTGGGTATAGATCATGGACCTGAATCCAGCTAGTGTGTGATCTTGAATCAGTTGCCCAACCTTGCCAAGCCTTTGCTTTTTAGTTTTCTTTTCTCTAAAAGGATACTGAAATTTCCTACCTGTGGCAGCAAGACTGTGCTCATCGAACACATGTGCTCTTCTAAATTCCCCATGTTCTCTCTTTTCCCTAGATATGGGCCCAGTTCTGGATTGTGTGCCTGGCAAGTGTCTGAAGGACACAGTAGGTAGGAGTGGGAAGATACCTTGCCATTCCTCCCTCCAACCAGAAGCCATAGAGTCAGGCAATTATAGCTGCTCAGCTTCCTGGGCCACAGAGCTAGGGAGAGGTGATGTGTAGGAGGTCTGGAGGAGCAGATGGATGATTGTTGCACTCACTGTTCAGTAAAATTCACAGGAGGCCACAGCTTTGACTGAGCTTCTGCACCAGCCCCCACAGGCCAGATCCAACCAGGATGGAGTTAGTCAAGTAACTGGCCAGGCCAGTTTTCCAAAACCCAGCAGTTTCAAAGTAACCAGTCACATATAAGGGCCCAGCCCACTTAAGTCAGCATGATAAAAGTCCCCTCTGCATCATTCTATAAGGAAAGTAACTTTCAAGTGACCAAGGTGCTTTTTGCACCTTGTTCCTACTCCTTTAACCTTTCTACCTGTTGTCTCTGCTCAGCTTGCTGGAGCACCTATCTATTGATTTCAAAGACAGGACGCTGCCTGACTCATGAACTACTAATAAAACCCAAATAGATCTTTCAACTCCCAGCATTGTATACAGTGTCTTAGTCCAAGTCCTAGTCTCTGACTTGCACTTATCATTGAGCCCTCGTGTCACTGTTCCTAGTCTGCTGCTGTGCCCCTGAGCTGGGTGATGTGCTCTGTGTGTAACCTGTTATTATATAGCCACAGAACAGCTCTGTACTAAGGACACACTGTGCAATCCTTATGGCTTAGCCTTGAGGGTAGTGCTTGAATGGTTTGTAGCTGAGAGAGGGCATTTTAGGCTCCTGGGAGATAGGTATAGAATAGTAGAGATTTTATACTTTAATTACACAGCCATCTCAGAATGCTCCTTTTGCATTTGACATCTTACTTTTGCCTTGGACCAAATTGTTTAAAACATTTCTCTGGGCATTACCTGTCTTCACCAAGAAGAGATTACATAGAACACAAAGCTCAACCTCTCTGAGCTAATTCAGATGGAAAGAGAATTGAGTTAAAACAACTTTACAAACAGAAGGAACTGTGAGCAGTTCTCTGGTCTGGGGTTGGCATCCTGTCGGTTTTGGAGTTTCTCATCAAAAGAGGTTAAGAAGGAGTCTATACACATAGGTCCAATCACTGTTATATCAATCAAACCAAAGGGTACTTGGAGGTCCATTGTTTTAGAAAGTGTGATTTGCAGATAAAGAAACAGATCAGAGACAAGAAATAACTTCCTCAATGTCATCCTGTAGGACTAGGGTCACTCATACCAAACATGTTTCACTGGAGTCTCAAAATTTCTCTTGTCTTCTCTTTGCTGTAAAAATGAGATTACTTGAGTTGCTATTCTGTGATACCACTGAAAGTCTAGCTTCTTCCCATGACTACTGCTGCAATTTCACAACCACTTTATTTTGACTGCTCCCACTCCCCGAATGACTAGAGCTGCTGTCTCTGCTATCTCATATCTGCCTTGGACCATTGGTCTTGCCCTGTGGCTTACCAAACTTTCCTAGACTGCTTTGCCCCAAGCAGGCTTGGAGACTTTTTTCCTTCAGTCAGCAGGCAGCACAGGGCTCCACGTGCCACTGAGGACTTGAGTATGTGCAAATGGTCTGGTAGCAGAGAGGCCCAGCTTGTCACCTACTGGATTGTTCGTTCATACACTCAGCCTCTGTTGGAAGTTTCCTGTGGGCCTGACAATGGTTAGGGTACCAACAATTTAGCAATTCACATGACAAAGTCATAGTCCTTAGGGCATAGTGGCTTTCTTAGGGTCAGTCACTTTTATCAATACGGCACTTTCTTCTATCTTTTCCCCTGCCTGACACCACTTTGACTGGATCTGGTTCATCAGACTGGAATCCTTTCTATTACCTCTTCTGAAGTTTGATTCCTTCTTGGTCTTGCTTTCAGTGGGACAGGGAAAACAGAAAATTCCTTTAAACAGAAAAAACTCTGTTCAAGAAAAATACCTCTTTACTTGATTTTGTTGAGGATGGTTTTTGGAATACCCTGCACAAAAGCAGCCTGAGTGTTATCTAGAAAATTGTGAGGAAGGTCACCTGTATATTAGGAGCCTGGGGAGTGATCAGCCTCCTGTCCCAACGAGCCTTCTGGGGATTCTGCTGTCCCAAGGTTTGCCACCAGCTATTGCAGAGCAATTTAACTCCTGTCTGTCTCCACTTCCTGTCCTAAGTCTGGGGCATCTCTTGGTATGACCAAGGGGCCCAATAAAGCGTTTTCCAAAATAAACAAAAAAGTTATCATCACTAAGTTTTAGGGAAAAATGATATATGACTTCTGACCTTTGGAAATACACTGTTCATGTATTTTTAAAAGTGTACAGTAGATACCAGTGTGTAATATTTCCACTGGATATAATGAGTGACGTAATAGTTTTTAAATGTCAGTATTTACAATATTCCAGTGATTCTGTCTCCCTTTGCAGTTACTTGGGTTTATTATGAAAAATCTTAGAAGTCACAGGACAAATAGACATGAGAGATATAGGTTTTCAAAATCCTTTTATTTTTTATTATTGTTATTGTTATTTTGGCAATAGGGATCAAACCCAGGGCCCTGCACATGGCAGATAAGTGCCTTTGGCCATTGAGTTATTCCACCAGTCCCTCAAAATCCTTCTAGTGAGCATATTAGCACAAATGTTTAAAGACTCTTGGCCTATGTCATTAAAGCTACACTTACTTTTTTTGTGGTGATGCTGGGGTTTGAACTTGGGGCCTTGCACTTTCTAGGCAGACACTGTACCACTTGACCACTTTGAGCCACATTGCCAGCTCAAAGCTATACTTCTTTTTTTTTATTCATATGTGCATACAATGCTTGAGTCATTTCTCCCCCCTGCCCCCACCCCTTCCCTTATCCACCCCCTCACCCCCTCCCTCTCCCCCCCATCCCCTCGCTACCTGGCAGAAACTATTTTGCCCTTATCTCTAATTTTGTTGAAGAGAGAGTATAAGAAATAATAGGAAGGAACAAGGGTTTTTGCTAGTTGAGATGAGGATAGCTATACAGGGAGTTGACTCGCATTGCTTTCCTGTGCATGTGTGTTACCTTCTAGGTTAATTCTTTTTTTTTATTGTTTTATTATTCATATGTGCATACAAGGCTTGGGTCATTTCTCCCCCCTGCCCCCACCCCCTCCCTTGCCACCCACTCTACCCCCTCCCTCTCCCCCCCACCCCCTCAATACCCAGCAGAAACTATTTTGCCCTTATCTCTAACTTTGTTGAAGGGAGAATATAAGCAATAATAGGAAGGAACAAGTGCTTTTGCTGGTTGAGATAAGGATAGCTATACAGGGAGTTGACTCACATTAATTTCCTGTGTGTGTGTGTTACCTTCTAGGTTAATTCTTTTTGATCTAACCTTTTCTGTAGTTCCTGGTCCCTTTTCCTATTGGCCTCAGTTGCTTTTAAGGTATCTGCTTTTAGTTTCTCTGCATTAAGGGCAACAAATGCTAGTTAATTTTTTAGGTGTCTTACTTATCCTCACCCCTCCCTTGTGTGCTCCTGCTTTTATCATGTGCTCAAAGTCCAATCCCATTGTGTTTGCCCTTGATCTAATGTCCACATATGAGGGAGAACATACGATTTTTGGTCTTTTGGACCAGGCTAACCTCACTCAGAATGATGTTCTCCAATTCCATCCATTTACCAGCGAATGATAACATTTCGTTCTTCTTCATGGCTGCATAAAATTCCATTGTGTATAATACCAAAAGCTATACTTCTTGATGTAAGCACTCTGTGATATTGCTCCTGATTATCTGATTTTCTGGGGTGTGGAACTGACATATTTTACCTGTCTTTACTCACACTGAAAAACTGTGGGGATTTGAACACACCATGCTGGTTCATCCATCTGTTTATGATCTGTTGCTGGCCTGAAATGCCATCCCACATCCTGGACCTTTCTTTCCATTTCTCTGCTGTTTATGACATAGCCAGAGTCCTTTGCCCAGACATCAGTGTCATGATCTTTGGACTTTCTAGCCACCAGAATTGTGAGCCAATAAATCTATTTTGTTTATAAAGTACCCAGCCTTAAGTATTTTGTTATAACAACAGGAAAAAAGACTAAGACAGATCTTTAAGAATGTTCTGCCTTGTCAAAACCTCTGGCTTTGCCATGTTGGCACTGAATGATGTAAAGGAAAGATGGTGCTATGTGAATAAGTTTGTGTGTGAGTATGTGTGTGAGTGCATGCAGGGACTCAGTGAATGGCAGAACCAAGGGTTTTTTTCTTCTTCTTTTCTGTTTAAATTACTTGACCTGTCTGTTCATCAGTTGGTTTTAGGAAATTCAGCTCTCAGTTTGGCTGCTTTGGTTAGGGAGAAGTTTTCCTAGGGAAGACACATCCAGTGTACTTGCCATGGGCACAGAGGAAGGGAGCACTCACGCATTTACCATCCTAGTGGGAACTGTGGGTTTGACGTTAGAGTTGTTACATTCTATCTGCTGATCAGCCCTTCCTGATTTTCCAAGAAGTACCATCCAGTGAATCTGGGTCATCATGGGGCCCATCTGCTCCTCACCCCAATCCTGTTGGTCACCTCAGGGTTTCACATGAACTCTCAGTGACACTGTGGTTGGCCGTGGAGTGCTGGGCAATGCTCAGGGAAATGTTCATTGGCATACAAGTGCATTTTCTCATTTACCTCCGTCTGCACATCTATCTTCAACCAGATGCTCTAACATGCATCACTCCTTCCCTTCACCTCATGGTTGTAATCAGAATGGCATTCAGCATCTGCTCCTTGGGACTCATCATTCAGGTCTGAAGCCAATGTGTACAACATGCTAGAAGGTCACATGCTAGAAGGTGATCTGTGCCATAAAACAGGCACATGGAGCTCTGAGGCACAAAGGAGAGGGATTATTTCTGTTCTGGCATCTAGAAAAGCCCCTCCAGAAGTGATGTGAGCAGGATCTGGAATGAGAAGCAGTATTTTTCCAGTCAGAAATAGATATGTGTTGAAAAAAGGGAAGGTGGTTAATGACAGGAAGTTGAGGCCTCTGGGGCAGGAGAAGAAGCAAGGGCAGACGCACAAGGTGGATCCAGCTAACTGGACTGTCCTGTGCGGTGGGAACTGAGCAACACACTATATAGTTAAAGCCAGACAGAATGCACACAAGGGAACCTCCAGTGAGGAAGTAACATGATCCTCCCTGCATTTAAGAATGATAAAAACAGGATGGTGGAACGGCTCAAGTGGTAAGAATGCCTGCCTAGCAAGCATGAGGCCCCAAGTTCAAACTCCCATGCCACTAAAAAAAAAAAAAGGAAGAGAATGGTAATAACACGACCAGGCCAGTTTTCCTTTTCTTGCATCGCACTTTTTTCTCCCTTGGTAAGATTTCTATGTAGTATAAAAACTGGACCACAAAAGTATAAATTGGCCTAAGATCATTATGCTAAAGTTTGAAGACTGCTTAATTTGTGGGTAGTGACAAAATATGAAGAACAATTTTGAATGATCCTGATTTTGTACATTGGGAGATGTTGTGTATGCACCTACTCACAGTTCAGTGTTCCATAGACATCATCTTCTGTCAAGATGGTTTTGCCGCCAAGACTCACTCAATTTCAGAAAGGAAGCAAAAGAATAGCTACTATTGAGAAAACTTGATATACAAAAGTATAGTTCAGAGAACATTTGAAAACTGCCCTATATAGCAGATCTCCTTTGGTTCAGAACAACAGAACAAAATGTTGTGTTTTGAACTATATGAGCTTGGCTAAGCTGCAGCCATGTTTTGTAAAATACTCTTCATTGTGTAGTTCCAGGTCAGAGTTGACTGAGAGAGGAAGTTGCATGGGTTGAGTAGTAAAAGCAAGCCAGATCTGAATGTCACTCAGTGAGAGGCACTTTCTCCTCGTGTCTGTCCCTGCTGCTCTGGCCTTCCTCAGTGACCAGTCACCCCTCAGATGCAGAGGCCATGCTGACCACTGACTCTACCTATTCTTCATGCTCTGCATGCAGGTCTCACCTGCAGGCTTAGCTTAAGGGGAGATGCTTGTTGATCTTACCCTGGTTGTAGGTCTGTCCCTTTCAGATTCTTGCTTCTCCAGTCTTGTCCATAGTTTTACGGGATGTTATTCCTATAATACATTCCTTATTTCATAATACTCAGAATGGCTTCACATCTCTTTTTGAGCCCTGACTAAAGTAGAACTTGGTGGCTAAAAATGGGAAAACTGAAAAATATGTCTTTGGGTCTGAAGGGTGGACAGAGGCCTGAAGATTTCCAAAAGGGTTATTAGTGAAATGCAGCAAGAGCATTTTTAATAGAAGGCTGGAGAAAAGGAGACCCTGTTCTGTAGTGCTGTAACCTCACAGAAGTTAGAAGGGATACCTCGTGGACTCATGAGTCTTACTAAGGAAATTTTAAAGCAGAATTAGGAAAGTTCCAGATGCAGATAGATGAACTATAGGGCAACTATTTAATTTTCCAGTAGGATTTAGAAATGGAGCTATGATTTTCTGTATTTGGAATATAAGTTTCCTATTCTTGGCCTCTTCAGATAGCAAGATATTGTGAAATATGAGGAAAGCACTTCCAGCATAAATTAGCCTTAGAGTAAGGTAGCTAAGGTGGTGACATAAGTCAGATAACAATTCTTCTAATAATAAGTGTGTTCTCTGTGTACCTGTAAACTAGGCAACTGGGCTTCTAAGACTCCCAAAGGCATATTGCCCTCAAATGGGTTCAAGATAGAGAAATACTAGTCCTGTAAAGAAATGTGGCATTTTTGTGTAAGTGGTGGCATTTGTGTAATTTGATACATAAGGGATTCACAGGGATTTTAGAGGAATCATATCATCTTGAACTGAAAGGGACAAAGACAAAGATAATAAAAGAAGACTTGTGGGCCCTCAAGCTCCTGAGGAAAGGAAGCAGGTTGAAAAATTTCTCAGCTATAAACTTGGGTCATTCTTCAGGGAAAAGAAGGATGGCTCAGAGAATGGGGCCAAGAAAAAGAATCCAGACCCTGATAAGGGACATGTGTCCACCTGGATTTCACAATTGCTCTGCAAAATGTGCTTCCTTCCCTCCTTCCCTTGCTTTGGAATGGGAAGAACGACAGTAATTATGGTCACCTGTCCCATGTTAGATGTATGGGAAACTGAAAATTCACAGGCCTTCAAATTGAACAAATCATCTAAGAAATCGGACTCAAGGACCACAATGAAGGAGACTTATCTTGTGATCTGTATCACAAGATCCTGGAGTTTGAATTGATACTTTCATGAGATAAAGACTTTGGGGGGGTCTTGGGAGGGGCTAGTATAGGTTTTGCACAGGAAGGACATGAATTGTTCTGGATCGAGGGCAGATTGCAGGAGCTAGTGTCCAAAAAGTAATCTCAAAAAATTCCTCCCTGCATAAGCACAAAGATACTCTCATCAGGATCTTATGGCTTTTCCCCTGGATTCCAATAAAATATGGAAGAAGTGAGTTTGGGGACTTTTGTATTAATATTTAAAGAATACGTGCATTTGCACTGGTGCTCCTCTTGAGGAAGACATTATGCTGGGAGACGTTCTACCTGAAGAGGCTGACAGGAAGGAAAGGGGACCTCTAGCCAATGACCACAGCGAGCTCCCTGTGGTCACATAAGCCAGCCATCAAAAGTGGTCCCATTAGCTCCAGGTGAGGTACTTTCACTGATGCCAGAAGTACAAAAAAAGCAAAGGTATGTTCCCATGAAGCCTGATCAGATTGTAAAATTTTGAGGAAAGAACTAACTTTGTTTGAGATGATTTACAATGCCCCCATCAGGAATAATTAATGCCAGAAGTAATTAACATCCTGAAACTTCACTTCCTGCTGGCAATGCCCAGTGATGAGTTGGAAGTGGAAAGTACTGACAACTAGGATGGGGTTGTTTGATTAAATGTAATAGGGAATGAACATTTTTAGAGTCAACATAAGAGTCAGATCATGCAGCATTTGTCTTTCTGTGTCTAGCTTATTTCACTTAACAAAATGTCTTCCAGTTCCATTCATGTTATCTCAAATGACAGGATTTCATTCTTTTCAGAAATACTACTTTGTACTCCATAAATATGTACAATTGTATGTCAAAAACAAGCAAACAAAAAACAACTAGTGAATGGAAAGCATATAAAAGAGAACAATTTTGGAGCTCTTAAATGTTGACTATATAATCATAAAATCTGACTTTGATTAATTTGAGATTCAATTTTAAAGGAATAGTCCCCGCAAAGAACGGGAAATCTTATCATACCGCTTGTACACAAAAGATGCACAAACCACGAACCCAGAGACTGGGAGAGACTGGTAGGAGTAGATACATAATTAGTTCTGGATCTCGGCATTGAAAAATAATACTTTTCTTATTCCATTTGCATATGGTTCTGTACTGCTGAAAAATTGTGTCTTAGCAAGCAAAATCTGCTCATTTGGGTTATGCAGAAATTGATTTGGAAGCCAAGGCAAATCAACGAAGTGTTGATCTATAGGGAAGCCTGGGCTATTGGTGTTATCACATCTGGATTGGCTCAGAGTGAAAAATCAGCATCCCCAAGTGACATAAACTAAGACTTATGAATATCCATTTCCCTGCTTCTGTTACAGGCCAGAGCCAGAAGAATATGAACCTTTTGTTCATATCACTGGGTGAGAAAGTGTTTCCACTCAGTGCTACTGCTGCCCACCTCCCTTCCACACACCTCCATCACTTCATCACAACATCTGTTCTTGTTTGTTCTTGCTTTGTTGAGCGAAGCTCTTCAGAAGAAACTCTTGGGATAATGGCAAAAAACATCTAGTTTCCTTCTTGTCTTTTTCTCCTAAGGCCTCTAACTGCCTTCAGACAATTGAAAATAATTTGGCTTTGTAATCATCCCAACTTCATGTAATTTAGAATCATCAGGTGCCATTGTCTTGCGTGGATGTGATCTTTGTCTTTGATTTCACAAGCAGGCCTCCTGCCAAGTTTCAGGGAAGAGGTGGCTGGTGATGCTGAGCCAACTAGGGACGAGGTGCACTTTTCAGACAGTAGAGACCGATCTGTCTTCATTCACCTGGGACAGCCTCCCACACATGCTTTGATTAGACCTTGTCTTCCTGTGTGGACTCTAGCAAGGATTTAGGATGCTGTTGTTGGTAAGAACCATACTTATTTACATGTGATGTACCTGGAAGTCTTGTTATGTAATGGCTATTGAGTATTTTAAACAAAAGAAGGGATGATCAGTGAATATGGGAACGCTTAATCTTAACTATCAATTCCAGCCAACTAGCAGGGACCATCAATCAAGAATTAAAGGAGGCTGGGCACAAGTGGCTCATGCCTGTAGTTCTAGCTACGTAGGTGGCTGAGATCTGGAGGATTGTGGTACAAGGCCAGCCCAGGCAAATAGTTAATGAGAATCCATCTTTAAAATAACTAGAGAAAAATGGTCTGGAGATGTGGCTCAAGTTATGGAGTGCCTGCTTTGCATTGAGTTCAAACCCCAGTCTCACCTGCCCCCCGCCGAAAAAAAAAAAAAGCATTAAGGAATTCTGGCCTCTCAGCACTGGGTTAGGATTGGTGATTATGAAGAAAGTTTGGTAAATTATTTTTGAAAGTTGCAAATACCTAAGCCACTAAGGGTGTTGACATCATGAATCTTGGAAGTAAGAAGGGAACCGTGAAGTTCTACTTGTGCATGGACTCCATGGTGTCAGGTGAAGAACACTGTTAAAGAATCATGCATTCATTTATTCAACCGACACTCAGTGGGTATCTGTGTGCCAGATACTATGATTGGCATTGTGGGTAGAAAGAGTTCTCTGTCCTCAAGAGGTCATTGTCTGATAAACTATCATTTTTTGCAGTAAGAGTGATGTTTAACGTTGTGCAATTATTTGGTAAAACAAAGGCCAAGAATGGAAAATGCTGGTCTTTATCTGAGTGCGTTTTGAAACTTGAGGACTAGCATATTCTATTATTCTTTTAGTATGTTTTCTCATCAGATCTCCCTCTAGCTATACATAAAAACAACTGTTCACTGGACTTTTCCATTTTCTTTGTCTACTTAGGTTCTGACAATCCCTTATAGCACAGCCTATGTGCTTAAGGGGCAGCAGTATGACCTGGCGGTGAGCTGCTTGGGGTCTAGAGTCACACTAAGTGGTTTAGAAATGTATTTTGCAACGTGGTGGTAAGTGAGAACTTGGACAAGTTGTATAGCTCTTTAAGCCATGGTTTCCTCATCTGTAACACAAAGACGGTAGTGATAATACTGAGCTCCTGCGAGTGTTGTAAGGACTAAAGGAAATAGGTTGAGAAGTGCTCAAAACAGGGGCTGTTGCCCTGTGGGCAAACTCTCTTATTTGTGCAAGAAAAATACAGGAAGCAACAAAGAGAACTTTTGTGAGAAATTAAACTTTAGTGGAAAATTGAAAATAGCACATGATTTCGCTCATTTGGAATTGAAAAAGTTGATCCTGTGGAAGGTGAGAGCTGAAATGTGGTTACCAGAGCTGGGAAGGGGAGGGTGAAGTGTTGATGAAGAAGTAATCAATTGTAGTTAGGAGAAATAAGTTCCAGTGCTCTATTGCTCAGTGTGGCCACTACTAATCTACTGTATGCTTCAAAAAAGACAGAAGAAAAAGTTTTGAATGTTTTCACCATAAAGAAATGATAGTGTTTGAGGAGACAGATATGCTTACCCTGATTTGAACACTGTGTAATGTGCACATGTATCAAAGAGTCAGCTGGTATACCACAAACGTGTAGTTTTATTTGTCAATCAAAAATTGAATAAGAAAAGGAAAAAAAGTAATACAGACTAAGATTTAGAAACTAAAGAATATCAGAGCACGGAAAGTCTTTAGAAGCATTCAACTTCAGCTACTTCATTGATAAGTTTCAAAGAACCTAAGGTGACAGGCCTGAAATCCTGGCTGGCTTGGAGGAAGAACAAGAATTATAACTCAGGTTTCTGAATTCTCCTTGCCTTCTTCCCTGCTTTGTTCTTGAACACCTACTTTTGCAGTGATGCAAGCATGACTCATGATAAGGTGTTCTGCTGCTGTCACTGGGCCCCTTTCCTTTTCTTTCGCATTTCTTTTCCCTTCCCCTTTCCCGTCCTTCTTTTTCCCCACCCTGCCTCTCTCTTCCCTCCCCCCATCTTTCTTTCTCCTCACCATGCACATAGAAGAAAGACTGCATGAAAACATAGTGAGAAAGCAGAAGAGCCCTGTTCTCTCTCTCTCTCTCTCTCTGCTTGCTTGCTTATATGTCACACGCTAAACTCTTCTAAACCTAGGGTTCTGGCTACAAATTCTTGTGAAATACTTATGACCAATATGAGAGGAGATCTGGTATAAACTGATATGGAGAAGGTCTGATGTAGCCAGACCCTCCTCAAGACTATATGGCAAAATTTTAAATTCTATATTTAGCTAAAAATTGACTATTAAAATACATACAAATAATCAACCAAACCACAACAAAAAGACTAACTTTGCTTTGGAATGTATACACATTGTATATGTCCTCCTGTACCTGGTTCCAAGTGAAAAACCAGTTCTCATCAAACTAGGTTAAGGTGGGTAGTTTGATAAAAAAATTACCTCTTTCCCATTACTGTGTCATTATTATTTTAAATTTTGTCCTTAGGTGGTCATAGGTAATTGTATAGGCAGAGTGATTCTTGAGACAAATTCTTTCACAACTTCCATGTCAATCATTCCTCATATGCTGGTCCTGGGAAGGGATTGACACTCCAAGTCCTGTAACAGTCAATAAAATCTTGGGCTGATAAGAAGTGAGGGTCATTCTCTACCTGAAAATGACTTTCTATTCTAGTAAACTTTATTTTTCTTGATCAGCTTTGCTATCACTTTCACTATGCGTCTAGCCTGAAATTTTCTCTTGCTGGACACAAGAACAGAAATAGTTGTACTCACCTCTCAGGTAACAACCCCTCTGCTAGCATGACCTAATTTTCTGCTCATTCAGAAAGAAGAGGCTGCTTGGTGAAAATTTGGCCTTACTTATAACCCTCTTGGTGTCTGCTAAGGACCGGGTGACTGGTCAGCATGTGACCAAACTACCACAGCCTCACTGGTCTTCCTCATGACTTTGTCTCAGGGCTGAAGTCTTTCTCTGATTAGCTCTCCTTAATGGTGGCTATTTTGATTGGCCTTTAAAGTGAATTGCAGCAGTGCACTCTTACCTGCAGGCGTGTGCCTTAGTGTCTGTTTATCACACTCATCTCATTGCTTCCACACACTAGGATGAGCCAGTGTGAACTGGGGCAGAAGATGTAGCCTGAGGTGCTCAGCTGGCCCAGGCCACCATGTCAGCAAGGCTTATGTGCACTGTGATTAGAAAAAAGACTGAAAAAGAAGAGGCTATGTGCTGGTTTCCAGATGGGCATTGTAACAGGACTGGTTGGCATAACCACCCACACGGTTCTTGAGGGCCACACAGACAGACTAAGTCTTGGTTGAGAACACAGGCAAGAATAAGTGTAAGAGTGGGACAGGGTCTGGGTCGGGGTTCAAGAACACACAGAGTTAACTTGTAATGTGACTCACTGCTCAACAGAAACTTGTAGCCAACTGTTGTATTTTGTCTGTTGCAACTGAACACCTTCTTAGGGAGTGAATATGTCCACGTCACTCTTCCTTGGTATTACAGGGCTCAGATATTTTAGGGAGATCCTGGTAACTCACCAGATTTCTCATCACTTGGGAGTCCCTCCATGGAGACGTCCCTGGAACTGGGTTTTCTTTGCAGGACAGTGGAAGCTGAATGCCAGGGCATTAGCATAATTGCCAGACTCTTCTTTCTTCTCATCACCTTGACTCCTTGTTTTCCTCACTGTGGGTCCAGGGCAGGTGTTATATCAGCATGAGCAGAAAGGCAGGCTGAGGTTGGCAGGGTGGCAGTGATTGGGGAAGAATAAAAGTGATGTAATGTGTGGGTTTTTTAAATGCAGTGTGACTCTCTAAATGTTGGTTGTTCTTGAGGCATAAATGCCCCAACAAGAAGGTCAATGAAAGGAATTGGAGGCCTCTCTGTGCCCCTCCTGAGTGGGTCCTACTCTCACCTCATGTTCCTCCCAGAGACCTGTGACATCATCACCCAATGCATCTGCATCTTCAGCATCCAAACCATTTCATGGCAGAGGGTGAGACATCAACACCCAAACCAGAGACAGGCCAGGGTGCAACACATAGCATGAGTATAACCTACCTGGTTAAATCTATACCCTATATAAGCCTGCCATATTTTCTTTTATCTGTTTTACATGTAGACCAGGCAATATTCACTTTTCCATGCCACATGTTGTAAGTTCTGGCTAAAATTCAGGCTCCCCACCTTTACTCTCTAATCCTTCCACTCTCAAAACCACAATTCTCAGACATCAATTTAGGTCAGCTCAAGAGGCTACCTGTATTAGCCTATTTGTTATTACTGGAACCAATTGGTCTCTTTCTTTCTTCTTATAATGCCACCACAATTCAATCACAAGGGCTGAACTCCAATGACCTCATCTAATAACAATCACTTCCTTAAGGCCCTACCTCTAAATGCTATAATCAAATTAATCTTCTACCATCTTGATGCCATTGATATAAGACTTTTGGGATTAAACTTCTTTATGTGTTCAGGGAGGACAAACCATATCCACAATGCAGAGTACTAACCACTGTACGATCACAGCAGACAAACCACATTCAAGCCACAGCACAACCTACATGTTTTCTGTCCCCTAAATGTGTAGCTGTCTCAGTTGCCCTTAGCTTTCAATTTTCCCAGCTTAGGGCAAAGGTTTTACAACAGTTGGATTTCTTCTCTAGGTCATCTCTCTCTCTCTCTTCTTAACTTCCTTAACCATTGTTTTCCCCATTTTATAGAACTTATTACCTACCCCAGAATTAGCTTATAAAGTGCCTTGCTGCTCAATAGAAACTTGCAGCCATTCTGTCTCTGTGTACCTGTCATATCCTTTGCTGAAACCAATTTTAGGCTGTTTTTAGTATACAACCTTGCACCTTTTCAGACATGGTCCTGTGCAAAAATCCAATTATTCTGCGCTACTGTGAGTCAGGATCAAATGTGATAATGTGTCTAAATAATAGCACCCTATGTATTGTGAACCCTGACTGTGTTCTTGGCATGGAGCTCAGTGCTTTTCAGGCCTTTTTTCGTTTTATTCTCATAATGATCATGTGAAATGATAATTATTTCAGAAAACTGCAGTTTAAGCAGCTCAAATAATTTTCCTGAAGTTGTGCAGCTGTCAAGTTATAGAGATGACTAGGAATTACCTAGTTCTCTCCCCGTGACCTCTTGCAGAGGGCGGGGCATGGGGCTAATGCTTTGTGACTTTCTGGGGACAGTAGCTCTTATTTTCACTCTTAGTTTACCCCGAGGCTCATCCATATGGGAGACTGTGATCTGCATGCAATGGCCTCTTAAAAAATGCTTGTGACAAATCTCCTGGTCCCCAAACAGAATGAGGCTTGCAAGAGTAAACCAGCAATAACCTCAAGCTTATCAAAATGTTCCCTTCCCTGTTGTCAGGGAAACATTCCGGCTTGCTACCTCATTGCAACGAATTCATCCTTCTGACATTTGTGCCTTTGATGGGCGCTTTCCCTTCGACAATGAGGATGGGATGCCAGTGTTATGTTAGTGTCCCCTCCCTTTTGTATTTGGATTAATGAAGGCCTTCCTCTTTTCTAGTGATTTTGTGTGCATAAGGAATTACCTTCATGTCTTCTTGTTGTATATTTAGATTTCCAGGACTCTCTACACCTTTATTCTGCTTATGCACGAAGGCAGTGTTTACCCCTGGGTTGCTATCCACTTTGAGGAGTTTGACACTCTGTTTGCTTTTACTTAGTAGCAGTTTAGAACCAGAAACTGTACAGTTGTCCACTCTCATTTCAGTGCGGGTTCTGAGACTGGGCCACACAGGTATGTTATGGGACCACAAGGAAATATCTATGTACTTCAGTATAGTGCTTTTTATATACACCAGTAAGTAAGATGTGTTTCAGTTAACTATGGGCTATGCTCGCCTCTAAGTGTTGTGTAAAGAGACATGCTTTGCCACCCAGTTGCTTCCATTTCCTTCCAAAGGCTATTTTTGCTAAGAATCCCAAAAATTCTTTCCCACAGTGATAGAAGTTAGGACCGTGTTCTACAATACACATGAAATGCCAGCTAAAAAAGGAAGAGATGAGCTAGTTTAAGAGTCATTACCTGTGAAGATGTACATAAAAAAATCACTGAAGTCCTAGAGGAGAGATATTAAGCCAAATAATATAGACCAGTTTCAAAATCAAGAGCCTATGTTGTGCAGCTTGTGCTCTGAAAAGCAGTTCTTATGATGATCTTAGAGCCAAATGTGTTTACAGTAAGACAGCCAAAGAAGGGGAAGATATTTCAGGGTGGGAGTGCTAAAAAAGACTTAGAGAAGGGTTAGGAATAGATATGGTCATGGATGGTAAAAGGAGATTCCAAATCTATAGAAAGTCCTGGCCAAAAGTGCCAGGAGGAAAGGTAGCTGCTGAGAGTCCTCCCAGGTACAGGTTTCACATTGGGGCTCTGTAGGTTTCTAGGATGATCATGAACTGCTTTCAAAGTTGGGTGAATCACAAGACATTGTGAAATATCATGCACATGTGTGTGCATTTTCCTGGGAGAGGACCCATAGCCCATAGCATTCTGTAGATTATTCAGGAATCTTTCTGGAACTCAAGAATGTCAAGTATTATAATTTTTCTGGTAATGTTCATAGGTGTCCAATGTTTATCCAACTATTTTATGGCTGGGGGCATGGCTCAAGTGGTAGAGCACTTGCCTAGAGTGCACAAGAACCTGCATCATTAGAATAAAACATATTCTTATTCCTTATCTTTTTGTTTTTCCTTTCTCTCTTCCTATCCTTCTCCACTATTATTCCTTAAAAGTTACTTTTTATTGTTGTGTTCAACTTTTTCATATCTGAAGCATTCAATAGTCTGTTGATTTCCTCCTCTGTGTCTTTGGGTCCCACTCATTTCTGAGTTCAATCAAAAGTCAACATTTTGAGTTGAGTCGGGCATCAACATTTCATAGCCGATGTACTGGAGTTATTGGGACTGCGTCCTCTACACCCGATCAGTGGCATCACACCCTCCTGATGATTGTACTGGTATATTGAACTTTTAAATTCCTATCTAGTCAGTAACTGAGTTGTGCTTGTTCTTCCTTCAGAATTTTTTTTTTCATATCTAAAGTGCCTATTCATCTTTCCTAGCAGAAGTGGTCTTGGGTTTGGATTGACTATGTCAGGAGACATAGTGGACTTGATGTCACCAGGTTGACTTAGCTTTGAGATCTGTTCCAGACAGAAAACCACTCAGCTTAGGCCATGACAGCTGAATGCAGGTCTCCAGGCTTTCAGGCCTGTGTGGACATCCCAACCATACAGTAGCCTTGATGTGTGGTCCTGATAGCCAAGGCAGAGCATGTGCAAGCAACCTGAGCCCAAGAGGCCAGGGCTCCTTGAACCCCTCCATCTTCATACCTGGCATGTCACAGAGTCCCTACAGGTGAATGTGACTACCTTTATTCTTTGATTAACTATAGCTCATTAGTACATATCACTTAAACATTTGACAATGAAATACAGGTGCTCTCTGTGAACATGACCATCAGTCAGATTCTGGGTTATCTTGAGTACAGTTTGGCAAACCACTAGTGATGATGCTTTGGTCAGGGTTGTAGGAGTAATGACAAGTAACAAAATCCTAGATGTTCGTGAAGCTATTGAAATGGTCTCAGAACAACTGTTAATCCTTCATTCATCATGTACTTTCTTTATTCTCACTGATAATAGCCTTGCTTAAACTGCTACACATCATTAAGATTATTTCAATAGCCTCTCACCTAGATTCCTGCTCATAGTCTCTGTTCTTAATCTGTCTTTACCCCAAATTGCTCTATGTTAGTTCCTTTTGCTGTTGCTATAAAAAAGCAACTGAGGCTTGGTACTTTATAAGGAGGTTTATTTGTCTTACATTTCTGGTGACTGGGGGGGTTCAAGAAGTTTGGTATTGGCATCCTGGCTGTTTCACAACCTGGTGGAGAAAAGGAAAGGGAACCAGGTGTGTGCAGAAAGGGATAAATGCGTGGGGTGGTCTTGATTTATAGCAACTTGTTCTCATGAGACTAACTCATCCTGTGAGACTAGCATTAATGCCTTGTGAAGATGGAGCCCTCATAACCTAACTAGTTGGGTTGCACTAGACCCTAGCTTTTAAATTTTCTACCACCCCCATGTTGCCTCACTGAGGACCAAGCCTCCAGCACACAAACCTTTTGGGGACACAGTCAAACTATGCCACATCCAAGCCATGGCTTGTTTCCAGAACCCACCTAGATTTTTCTTCTTCTTCTTTCTTCTTCTTCTTCTTCTTCTTCTTCTTCTTCTTCTTCTTCTTCTTCTTCTTCTTCTTCTTCTTCTTCTTCTTCTTCTTTCTTCTTCTTCTCCTTCTCCTTCTCCTTCTCCTTCTCCTTCTCCTTCTCCTTCTCCCTTCTCCCTTCTCCCTTCTCCTTCCCCCTTCCCCCTTCCTCCCTCCCTCCCTCCTTCCTCCTTCCCCCTTCCTCCCTCCTTCTCCTTCTTCCTTCTCCTTCTCCCTTTTCTTCTTCTTCTTCTTCTTCTTCTTCTTCTTCTTCTTCTTCTTCTTCTTCTTCTTCTTCTTCCTTCTCCCTTCTCCTTCCCCCTTCCCCCTTCCTCCCTCCCTCCCTCCTTCCTCCTTCCCCCTTCCTCCCTCCTTCTCCTTCTTCCTTCTCCTTCTCCTTCTCCCTTTTCTTCTTCTTCTTCTTCTTCTTCTTCTTCTTCTTCTTCTTCTTCTTCTTCTTCTTCCTCTTCCTCCTCCTCCTCCTCCTCCTCCTCCTCCTCCTTCTTCTTCTTCTTCTTCTTCTTCTTCTTCCTTCTCCCTTCTCCTTCCTCCTTCCCCCTTCCTCCCTCCCTCCCTCCTTCCTCCTTCCCCCTTCCTCCCTCCTTCTCCTTCTTCCTTCTCCTTCTCCCTTTTCTTCTTCTTCTTCCTCTTCTTATTCTTTCTTCTCCTTCTCCTTCTTTCTTCTTCTCCTTCTCCTTCTTCTCCTCCTTCTCTTCTTTCTTCTTCTTCTTTCTTCTTCTTCTTCTTCTTCTCCTTCTTCTTCTTCTTCTTCTTCTTCTTCTTCTTCTTCTTCTTCTTCTTCTTCTTCTTCTTCTTCTTCTTCTCCTCCTCCTCCTTCTCCTTCTCCTTCTCCTTCTCCTTCTCCTTCTCCTCCTCCTCCTCCTTCTCCTTCTTCTTTTTATGGTACTAAGTGTTGACCTCAGGGCATTGTGTATATTTGGCAAGCACTCTACTACTGAGATACATTTCCAGTCCTTACTGAAAATTTTTTGTTATGTTGTTTCTCTGTTCAAAGACCTGGTGGGTGAAATGCTAACAATCCTATTGTAATTCTGCAAGAGGATTTGGCATTTTGTCCGGCCTTCCACTGTTTTCCCACAATCTCGTAGGATAGGATGTTACCCCTGCATACATTTCTGAGACACAAACACCAGGACAGATGGAAGAATACAGTATTTGCATGTTTTTATCTCTTGAAGCAATCCAACAAAATGCTACTATTGGCCAGATTAATATTTTTTCATGATCTTTTAAGCTTCCATGCTAGCGCACTGCCTGGTACTCACTAATCTATAGGCTTCAAAGTGAATATCTTGAAAATGTCCAATGCCTCAAATGAGTATTTATGTGGGCTTTTAGCAAATGTAAGAAATAAGAGCTTTGCAATATGGGTCTAAGAATTTGGGTGGGAGGAGGAGCCCATGACCAGGGGCACAAGAGGGGACTTGGAACCCCATGCAAAGCACAGTTATGTCATTGAATTGTAACACTGTTTCGATTCATAGGCATCCCACTTCCTGGAACCTGTTGAATGTGACAGTTTCTGGGAAAAAGATTCTTTTTCAATGTAATTGAGTTATGGATCTTGAAATGAGGTCATCTTGGTTAGAATGGGCCTTAAATCCAGTGACAAGTGTCTTAGAAGAGCAGAAGACATAGGCACAGAGAAGACTACATGATGGCAGTGGCTGGGGTGATGTAGCTGCAGTCAAGGACACCCAAAGCCTCGGGAAGCAGGAAGAAATAAGGAAGCTTCTTCCCTAGAGCCATCGGAGAGAGCAAAGAAAAGACATTTCTATTGTTTTAAGCCACAGTCTGTGGTACTTTGTTATGGTATCCCAGGAGGCGCCTTACACCTACCTTCTAGCTGGTTTACCTTGGCTAGATGTCATTGCCACCTGTAGGCTTACCAACATTTTGTTACTGCCTTTTGTTTTCACTTTTTATTTTTTTTGGCTATACTGGAGTTTGAACTCAGGACCTCACGCTTGCTAGGCAGCACTCTACTACTTCAGCCATGCACTCAGCCCTTTTGTGTTTGCATTGTTTTTCAGATAGGGACTTGCGTTTTTCCCTGGGGCTGGCTGTGGACCCAGTCCTCCTACTTATGCCTCCCAAGTAGCTGGATGACAGGTGTGAACTACTGTATCTGACTGTTTTGTCTTTAAAAGTTGCCTTAAGCCTTCAAAGATTTGGCACTTTACAAGACTTTTGAAAACGGCCTTCCACTGAGGGATTTCTTTTTAGGTGTCAGAAAAGAAGCTTGTGCTTTGAGTTGTTCTTGCCTTACCAGCTCACAGAACATGTAGGGAAAGCCTCCAAGGAGCTCTGTAGCACCTCAAGTCCAGGTATGGCTCATTTGTATTTGCATGGCATTGTCAATTTTGTTTTGAGGCAAGCAAGTTTAACTTTATTTCACCACAAACCTACAACTATATACATCAGAATACAACTGAATGCATCCATTGTTCTGACTTATTCCCATTTATACAATGACCCCAGCATAACCCTGCAGCTTGTGCTATAAGTGAACATAAAAAGTCTAAAATAAGAATGAAATGCTATGTATAGTCTATTGTTTCCAACCGTTTTATCTCTATGATAAACTATTTGAGATCAGTAAGACAGAACATCCTGTATCCCTCTCTAACATGAAAAGCCTTTTATAAACAGACAAGCTGCTATGATTGTTCCAGGTGCCAGCTGTCAGAAGAACCCATCTGCCAAAGCTGAAAATGTAATAGCACGTTATGTGCCAGAGGATACAGGAGAGTCTCTCAGTGGGGATAGGGCTGGCTCTGCATTCTGCAAGTCAGAAAGAGCCATTGCCAAGACACAGGAGACACAAACCAAGAGCTGCATGAATGACTGGGGTATAGGTTTTGCTCTTCCACATAGATTTTGCCCTTGGTGCCCTTCTGTCTCAACTGCAGAACTGTGCTGTGATCTTTCCTGTGTGTGAAGCTGGGCATGGGAACCACAAACTCTAGCTCAGTCAGCTCCTGGGGATGCATACGTGTGTGTATGTGGATGTGTGCATGTTTGTGTGTGTATGTAAGCACATGTGCTTCAAGCTCCCCAGGAGATTTTTTTTTTTTTTTGCGGTGCTGGGGTTTGAACTCAGGGCCTTCAACTTGAGCCTCTCTGCTAGCCCTTTTTTGTGATGGGAGTTTTTGAGATAGGGTCTCACAAACTATTTGCCCAGGCTGGGTTCGAACCACGATCCTCCTGATCTCTGCCTCCTGTGTAGCTAGGAATATAGGCATGAGCCACTGGTGCCTGGCAGTTCCCTGGGAGATTCCTAGGCATGGTGGTGAGGATGAAGACCACCCTCCCAGAAGCAAAGTCTGATGGATGGACATAGTCATTTCTGAATATTCTACCTTTTTTGGTGCTCCCACACCTGGTCCAAACAGGCCTGGTTGGTGGTTCAGGAAAACCCTTTCCTATTTGAAGAATTCTGTGAATATATCTATGTAGTGATAGATTTAGGTTTGAGTCCTGTTCGAGTCATCTAAAACTCTGAAACTTAAGATAGAAATACAGATTTTTCTCTTATTTGCTTTTCTTAGCCTATCTTCATTTTGGTTTTCAATAGTCCACAAACCCCAGAGCTATTCAGTTCAAATAGCAGGTACAGAGAGGAATGGGCCTGCAGACTGGTCCCCCAACACTGCTGTGCTGGCCTTGCCAATGGAGTTGCTGTTAAGGTAGGTCCTATGTACCAGTGGGAACTTGTTCACCCGTCAGTGACGTTCTTGATCCAGACCTGGTAATGGTTTTGCCCACACCTGCTTCCTGGGAGTTTCACTGTTTTCATTCACAGCCATGCTAAGCCATTTTCCCTCTGGGGGTGCCACCGTGCCAGGCTAGTTGAATTCCTTGGCTTCTCCACCATTGTGCACACACTGCCCAAATCAGCAATCCTTGAGTCCCTTGAGACGATCGAGTCCCCAGCCTGGGCGCTTGGTCAGTGTACTCTGTATATCTCTGGATCTCAAGAGCAGGCATCAGGGCTTGACCTTCCTCTCTCAAGAGACGCTTGGACTCTAGTCAGTTGGCCTGCCACTTTCCTAATGAGTTCAGCTGACATACAAGGGCCTCAGCCTTGCCAACAGCCCTATGAGTCAGATGGAAACTGGATCCTCCTCTGGTTGAACCTCGAACCAACCATAGCCTTGGCCGACTTTAATTGCAGACTGTGAGAGACCCTGAGACAGAGTCATGCAGCTGAGTTGTGCCCTGATTTTTGACTGACAGAAATTATAAAACAGTTAGTGTTTTTAAGTTGCTAAATTTGGGGGTAACTTGCTAGGAAGCAGTAGATAACTAGCATGCTGTTCCTCTGGTCTTCTGAATCTTTGGAGAAGCCATTGGAGCTTATCTTTACCACCCAAATTAGTCTTCTCACTGGACAAAGCTGTCTCAAGAATCATTCTCTTATAGCCAGGTGATTGTAAACAAGACATGTCACCTTCTTGGTGCTCCATTTCTTCATTTATAAAATGAATTGTACCACATTCATAGATTTAACACACTGGGAGTGCAAAAGGAGGAAATGGCTCTTCCCTCCTGCTCTTTGGTATAAACTGCAACATAAGGTAAATCCTACCTTAGCCAAACAATTATTAAGCAGCCAGAACATATTTCCCAAATTCTGAGATGCACTGTTGAGTGGTTTAGAATTGGGTGTTAGTTTGGACTATGTGAACTTGTCAGTTTTGTAGGTAAAGGAAGTCCACTGTTGCCATGCTAGAGGGCATGGTAACATACTTTCTGATTTGCTACATCACTAATTAAATGTCATCTTTCTGCTAGATTGTAATATTAACTGTCTAGTGGAAATTTTCTGTATGTTCTTCAAGGCCTAGACTGTATATCACATCTGTGAAGCATTCTCTGACATTGTCAGGCAGAATTAATTGGATCCTTGCTCCTTTCTAGTTTGTGATATTCTCCTCCCACTTGTCACATTGTTGACTTTTGTATGAGTCTCTCCCACCAGCCAGAGACTGACCCAAGGGCATAGCTAGGGCTGTGTCTTATCACTAGGGCCTAGCACAGAGATGGTGCTCCTGTGAACTGAGTGGGCGTTGGAAAATTCTGAACTCCAGTTCCCCCCAGGAAACAGTGTAAAACATTTTTTCTAACAATGATTGCATTTTCATGGTCTGACAGATACATCATCTACCTTTTTTTTTGTCCTTTTTGGTGCTGGAGATCAAGCTCAGGACCTCATATATGCTAAACATGTACTCTACCACTCGGCTAAACCCTGGCCAATGTATGTCTTTTTAATCACAAAATTCTTAACAGATTTCCCTCTTGAATTCAGTAGCTTCCTTGGACAGGGGAAAACAAAAGAATTCTCTTCATATCAGAGGCAGCATGAGGAGGCAACTAGTGAAGTTATCCTCGTTGTAGTATTTTGGTCATCATCACTAATCATCAGACAAATGCAAATTATAACCCCAATGAGATACTACCTCACCTAGTTAGGATGGCCATTATCAAAACATTAAAGATAACAAATGTTGGCAAAGATGTGGAGAAAAGAGAACTCTTGAACACTGATGGTGAGATTATAAACTAGCATAGCCATCCATTTTGGAAAACAGTATAGAGGGTCCTCAAAAAATTAAAAATAGAACTTCCATGTGATGCAGCATTCCCACTACAGGGTATATATCCAAAGAAAATAAAATTAGTATGTTGAAGAGATATCATTACTTCCATGTTCACTAATGAACATTATTCATAGTAGCTAAGATATGCAATAAACAAATTCCATCAAAAAGATGAATGAATAAAGAAAATGTGGCACAAACACAAAAGAGAATGTTACTATGCCATAACACAGAAGTAAATCTTGTCATTTGTTGACAATGTGGATGAAACTGGAGGACACTACATTGAGTGAAATAAGCCAGGAACAGAGACAAATACCTCATGATCTCACTTACATGTGGAATCTAAAAACGTTGATTTCATAGAGGTAGAGATTGGAAAGGTGGTTAACCAGAGATGAAGGGATGGTGGAGTAGAGTTTGGGGAGATGTTGATCAAATTTCAGTTAGACAGGAGTAAAAATTTCAACCAATCTGTTGTATAACATGGTGACTATAGTTAACGACAATATATTGTGTTGTTGAAAATAATGTTAAGTATAGATTTTAAGTGTATGTACCACAAAATGGCAACCCTATGTGGTAATGCATACCTTAGAATTTTAATTTGACCATATTGTAATGTATATATATTTAAAAATATTTATTTTGTACACAATAAATATGTACAATTGTATCTGTTGCTTAAAATGATACTTAAAAATTCAGCCGTGCATCTTTGTGTGGGTCTCTTTCTGGGTTCTTGACTCTGCTGTACTTAGCTGTATGTCTATCCCTCCACATAAGGCCCTGATTATGATAGCTATATAAGTCTTTAAGTTGGGTACACTTGATTCTTCCCACTTACTTGTCTTTTTCAAAGATTTTTAAGCTATTCGAGTTTCTTTTTCTTTCCATATAAAGTTTAGAGTAATCTTATCTATTTCTACAAGAAATCCTGCTAGGATTTTTATTAACTTAGTATTAAGCTTATCAATATTAATTTTATTGATCTTATTTCATCAACTGTATTGGTTTTGTTTTAAATTTTATTGACTTTTGCTCTTACTCTTCTTATTTCCTTCTTTCTTTTTGCTTTGAACTTATTCGCTCTCCTTTCTCTAGGCTTTTGAGGTAAATCTTACTGGTCTTAGACTTTTTCTTTTTTCCTAATACATCTCTGTTTCTGACACTTTTCCTCTGATATCTACTTTATTTGATAATAATATAGGTACTTCTCATTTTCTTTGATTAGTATTTGCATAATATAACATTTTATTCTTCTACTTTCAGTCTACATACAGCATTGTGAGCTTCTTATAGATTCTGGATTGAGTTTTAAAATCCCCTCTGCAGGAGAAACTAAAGCAGATACCTTAAAAGCAACTGAGGTCAATAGGAAAAGGGGACCAGGCACTAGAGAAAAGGTTAGATCAAAAAGAATTAACCTAGAAGGTAACACACACGCACAGGAAATCAATGTGAGTCAATGCCCTGTATAGCTATCCTTATCTCAACCAGCAAAAACCCTTGTTCCTTCCTATTATAGCTTATACTCTCTCTACAACAAAATTAGAGATAAGGGCAAAATAGTTTCTGCTGGGTATTGAGGGGGTGGGGGGGAAAGGGAGGGGGTGGAGTGGGTGGTAAGGGAGGGGGTGGGGGCAGGGGGAAGAAATGATCCAAGCCTTGTATGCACATATGAATAGTAAAATTAAAAAAAATAAAATAAAATCCCCTCTGCAGCTCTCCATACTTCAATTGATATATTTAGACCATTTTCATGTACTATAATTACTGATGAATTAGAGTTTAAATTTTCCATGTTAAATTTTTTTTGCTTGTATTTTCTGAATCTTACTCTTCCATTTTATTTTTCTTGCTTTTCCCTGAGTTACATGAAAATTTTTGAGTTTCATTTTGGCTTATCCACAGAGTTTTGTAGTGCATATCTTCAGTAATGACCTTAGTGTTTGCTGTACCATTGCAGTATGTACACATGGCGTATCACAGTCTATCTGTGTAATCACTTTGCCAGTTCAAGTGGAGAATAAAATCTTTCCTCACTTTACATTCCTTTGCCACCCTCACTTGGCTTTAACAAGTTTCCTACAATTTAGAACCACCTTACACAATGTTGCAATTTTGCTTGGTGCTGTTGAACATCTTTTAGAAAACTCAAGAGGAGAAGAAGGTCTATTGTATTTACTTATATTTTTACTTACTTTGTTTATTTCTCCCTTTTTATTGACCCAACATTCCTTATTTTATTGTTTCCTTTATGTTTAGAGAACTTCCCTCAGGTGTTCTTTTGTCTGCTGGTAACAAATTTTCTTACATTCTTCCATCTGAATTAGAAAAAGTTGAAGAGAATGAAAATGTCCTGTTTCACCTTGGTTCCTGAAGGTTCACTTGACAGGTCTCTGAGGTGACAGTTTTTAATCTCAGCACTTGAAAAATGAGCCATTCCCTTTTGGCCTCCCTATCTGGTTAGTAATCAACTGTCATTTGAATAATTTTTCCTCTCTAGGTAAGTTATTTTTCTCTCACGACTTTCAAGATTTTTTCTTCATCTTTAATTTTAGAAATTTGTACATTTATGATATGTCTTGGAGTAGATTACTTTGTCCTGTTAAGGTTCAGTCAACTTTATGAATCTTTACATTTCCCATGTCCTTGTGAGAATGCAAAAGTTTTCAATTACTATCTCTGTGAATACTTTCAGCCCTACTGTCTTTCTGTCTTTTAAGGAATTCAAACCCATGGGCATTAGAGCTTCTGGAATAGGGCCACAGTTTTCTGAGGATGTGCACTTTCCTTTCTAGTCTGTTTCCTCTTTGTTAAGATTGGGTAATTTCTATTGTTGTTTCCTCAAGTTTACTGATCCTTTGTTCTGTCTCTTCCACGCTGCTTTTAATTCATTCATTGTATTTAAATTTAGTTCTAATTATCTGTCACTTTTTGTAGCTTCTATTTATTTGATGAAACTTTCTCTGTATTTGTTGAAACTTTCTGATTATTTTCCTTTCCTTTAAGTTTATTTATAATGACTTGTTAAGGCATTTTTTATTTTATAACATTTTCTGGTTCTTTCTTTATTATTATACTACATTAATAGTACAAGGGGGTTTCATTGTGATAATTCCATAGATGTGTACAGGGTACTTTGAGCAAGTTCAGCCCCTCTATACATTCTCTAAATCCCTTTCTTCCTCATCTCCTTTTTCAAATAGTGCTTGGTGGGTATCAACATGCCATCTTCATATATACGTGGTATGTGTGTGCATGTGTGATTGTGTGTATCATATTTTACCCTCTTCATGCTCCAGTACCCTCTCTTTCCTCCAACTGATCCCCCAAACCATCCCCTTTATACACTTGTGTTCCATCATTATTATTTTTATTAATTATTATCATTTTAGGTATAGATTTCATATACGAACAAAAGCATGTGATATTAGACTTTGAAGTTTGGCTTATCTCACTCCAAGTAATGATCCCCAGTCCAATCCACTTTTCTGAAAATGACATAATTTCATTCTGCTGTATGATTGAATAATACCCTATTCTGATATATATGTGATATAAATATATATAAATTTATATCATATATTTATGTAAATACATAAAATTATATCATGTATATTTATATAAATATATAAAATGTGATATTTTCTTTATTCATTCATCAGTTTGGGGCACCTAAGCTGATTCCATAGATTGGCTATTGGGAATAGTACTGCAGTAAATTTGCATTTGTATGTTGCCCATTCCTTTGTTGGTTCATTAGTTTTGGGAGAATTTAGTTTTTTAAGTTCCCTATATATTGTGGTCTGATGTGTAGCTGGCAAATATTTTCTCCCACTCTGTGGGTGTTCTCTTTGGTTTAGAGACCATTTCTTTTGAGGAGCAGAAGCTTTTTAGTTTTATGAGGTCCCATTTATCTATGCTATCTCTTAGTTGCTGTGCTGCTGGGGTTTCGTTGAGAAAGTTCTTAGCTATACCTACTAACTCCAGAGTAGTTCCTACTCTTTCTTGTATCAACTTTAGAGTTTGTGGTGTGATATTAAGATCTTTGATCCATTTTGAGTTAATATTGGTATAGGGTGATATACATGGATCTAGTTTTAGTTTTTTGCAGACTGCCAACCAGTTTTACCAGCAGTTTTTGTTGAAGAGGCTGCTATTTCTCCATCGTATATTTTTAACTCCTTTGTCAAAGACAAGTCGGTTATAGTTGTGTGGCTTCATATCTGGGTCCTCTATTCTGTTCCACTGGTCTTCATGTCTGTTTTTGTGCCAGTACCATGCTGTTTTTATTGTTATTGCTTTGTAATATAGTTTGAAGTCAGGTATCTTGATACCTCCAGCACTGTTCTTTTGACTGAGTATTGCCCTGGCTATTCGTGGCCTCTTGTGTTTCCATATAAATTTCACGGTAGATTTTTCAATCTCTTTAATGAATGTCATTGGAATTTTTATGGGAATTGCATTAAATATGTAGATTACTTTTGGGAGTATAGACATTTTTACTATGTTGATTCTACAAGAACCAGCTTTTTGTTTCATTGATTCTTGTTCTTGTTTTTCTAGGAGTTTGAGATGTAGCATTAGGTCATTGATTTGAGATCTTTCTGTCCTTTTAATATATGCACTCATGGCTATAAACTTTCCTCTTAGAACTGCCTTTTCTGTGTTCCATATGTTCTGGTAGGTCATGTTTTCATTTTCATTAACTTCCAGGAACCTTTTTAGTTAATCTATGACCCATTGATCTTTGAGCAATGTATTGTTCAGCTTCCTATTGTTTGCACATTTTCTACTGTTGTTTTTGTTGTTGAGTCTAGTTTTAATGCATTATGATCAGATAGAATGCAGGGGATTATTTCTATTTTCTTATATTTGCTGAGGCTTGTTTGTGCCCTAAGATATGATCAATTTTGGAGAAGATTCATGGGCTGCTGAGAAGAATGTGTACTGTGCGGATGTTCTATGAAATATTCTGTGGACATCAGCTAGGTCCATTTGATCTATGGTGTGATTTAGTTCTAGAATTTCTTTATTGATTTTTTTTGTTTGGATGAACTATCCATTGGTGATAGGGGCATATTAAAGTCTCCCACTACCACTGTGTTGGTGTCTATATGCGCTTTTAAGCCCTTTAGAGTATGTTTGATGAAATTGGGTGCACTGAGATTGGGTGCACATAGGTTGATAATTGTTGTTTCCTTTTGGAGTGTTTCCTCTTTTATTAGTATTTCCTTCATTATTTTGTTTGATCAATATAAGTTTGAAATCTACTTTGATGATATAAATATTGCTACTACTGACTGTTTTCAGGGGCCATTGGCTTGATAAATCTTCCAGCCTTTCACCTTAAGCCAGTGTTGTTTCTGTCAATGAGATGGGTCTCCTGTAAACAACAGATTGTTGGATCTTCCTTTTTAATCCAGTTTGCCAAGTGGTGTCTTTTGATGGGGAAGTTGATTCCATTGACATTCAGTGTTAATATTATAGTTATGTGGTGATTCCTGCCATTTAGTTGTTTTTGTTGTTCGAGGGTTTGATTGTGTGCAGTCAAATCAAGGCTACCTTCCTTGTCTTTTCTTCTCCTGTGGTTGATAGTGCCTGTCCTCTCATGGTTTTGTTTGTATTTATCTTCTGTATGCAGAAATCCTCTAAGAACCTTTTGTAGTGGTGGCTTGGTGGTCATATATTGTTTTAGTTTCTGCTTATCGTGGAAGATTTTTATTGCTCCATCTATTTTGAATGATAGTTTTGTTGGGTAGAGTATCCTAGGGTTGAAGTTATTTTCATTCAGTGCCCAAAATACCTCACTCCATGCTGTTTTTGCTTTTAAGGCTTCTGTTGAGAAATCTGCTGTGATTTTGATGGGTTTTCCTTTGTATGTTATTTGTTTTTTCTCTCTTATAGCCTTCAGTATTCTTTCCCTATTCTCTGTCCTGGTTGTTTTAATGATAATTTGTTGTGGGGTAGTTCTATTTTGGTCAAGTCTATTTGGTGTCCTGGATGCTTCCTGTACCTGAAAGGGCAAATCTTTCTTGAGATTTGGGAAATTTTCTGTTATTATTTTATTGAATGTATTATGAATCCCTTTTGCTTGGACCTCTTCTCCCTCTTCAATGCTCATAATTCTCAGGTTTGGTTTTTTGATGGAGTTGGTGAATTCTTACATACTTCTTTCACAGCTCTTGAGTTGTTTGACTAACATTTCTTCAGTTTTTCCTTTAATTTCTATTTTATCTTCACATTCTGAGATTCTGTCTTCCCCTTGTTCTAATCTGCTGGAATGGTCTCTTATTGTGTTTTGTGTTTCTGTTTGATTCTTTTTTCTGAGGTTTTCCATATCTTGGGTCACTTCCTCTTTAATATTTTTTATTTTCATCTTTAATTCATTTATCTCTCTATTTATAGTGTGCTCTGTTTCACTTTGGTGTTTATTTAGGGCTCCACTGAGTTCATTTATTTGTATCTGTGTCTTCTCATATTCTTTATTTTTGGTGTCTTGAAATTTCTTAAGTGCATCTTGTACATTTTGGTGAACCATGTCTAGTATCATCTCTATGAAATTCTCAATGATTACTTGCAGAATTTCTTCTTTGAGGTTGTTTTGTGGGCATCACTGCGTTCCTTAGTGTCATTTATCATTGTTTTCTTTGGGTCAGGTACTGGGTATCCATTTTCTTCATTTCCCTCTGAATCCTGTGTTAAATTTTTTTTTGAGAAGAGTGGTTTCCATCCCTTCTTCTTCTTCCCATTGCTCCACTTGGTACTGTGCAACTAGGTTCTTGGTAGGCTAGTAGGTGGTTTTAGGTAACTGTTTTCTTTCCCTTGATTTAATTTTTGTGTTGTGGCCATCTTGGTTGTTAGCTAGGTTAGTATGCTATTTCTGTCCCTGGTCTGGAGGTATAATTCACAGGTTCAATACAAGATCAGTTGTTTATATGTTATTTAGAAAACTCCTTACTGGTATTACGTATAAGCAGTGGGAGTTGAGGGGTTAATGTTTGTTAGGCTAGCTATAGATATTTGGGGAGTTGGTTAGGGTGGCACTAGAAGGGGAGGTGGGAAGTGGGATGGGTGAGTAGGGAAGCAGTGTGGGTGCTGCTGGGTTTTGTGACCTGTGTGTGTTGAGTATATTTCTATTGTTGTAGTGTAGGTTCTTGTGTCAGGGATTGCAGGGGGTTGTGGTTGTGTAAAGTTGGTACAGTAGGTTGGTTAGCAGGTGGTGAGTGTGTAGAAGGGAGATGTAGTCTGGTGACAGGTTTGGGGTTAATGGGTGGGGAAGGTGGAGGCAGGGGGAAAGAGTGGGTAAGAAGAGGCAGAAAGAGTAGTTGAGCTGGAGAGCAATGGATTTTAGCACAGGAGAAGGAAGGAGCGTAAAGGAGATGACAGGAGCAATTAGAAGATGGTGATGGTAAAGTTGATAGTATAGAAAGAAAAAAAGAAAATAGGAATAAAAATAAAAAATTCACAATAAAACAAACAAACAAACAAAGCCAACAGGAAAAAAATAACAATAAAAAAACCCACCAGGTTCAGGAACAATAGAATTTCAGTCTTAGTTTAAGTTCTGGAGTTACTCCTCTGGTATCCAGTCCTGATATTGGCATATAAGCAGAGCTCTGGTTTGGTCTCACCAGGTGATTGGCTTGTGAGTGGTGTTTTCTTCTTCTGTCTACCAGTTTAATTGAAATTGTGAGGTGAGGCAGCTTTGCAAGATCATGTAGCATGGTCAAAGCTGTTGATTTCCCCAGCTGATAGCTGTGTTGTCATTCAGCTGCAGCTGTTTGGTCAGCTTTTCCCCCAGCAAGGTAGGGCAATTCAATTTTGAATGCTGCCCTCTGGCTCAGGAGATCAGCTCTGTGATCCACTACCTGCCCTGCTTTGGAGGTGCCTTATCGCTGTGTTTGTTTATTAAGAGCTCAGTGCTGGGGTTTTATTCCTTTGCCTCACCCCCTCTCTCTAGGCAGGTTCAGTTTTCCACTTCCCGTACCCCGCTGTCTGTGCTAGATTACAGTTTGCTGTTTGTTTTTCAGTTTTGTGGGAAAGTTCAGTTTTGGGTGTTGCTCTCTGAGTCAGGAGATCATCTCTGTGATCTATTCCCTGCCCTCCTTTGGAGTGGCTTATCCCCTGCCTGCTGTCAGTCTTTACTGCCTTTCCTGTGTTTATTTACTGATAGTTTAGTACTTAGTTTAGCTCCTTGCCCTTCCCCCTTTTTCTGGTGCAGTTTCAGTGTTCCACCCACTCTCTCCACTCTCTATGTTTGACTAAAGTTCATTGTTTGTCATTCAGTTTTGTTTGGGGGGACTCAGTCTACCCAGGGTCTGTGCTGGTTTGTGTTCCCAGGGGTAGATAGGGGATTCCTACATGGTGCATGGTACTCACCTGTTTGTTCGGTCAATTGATGCGCAGGCAGGTTTGGAGCCAGCAGTGAGAAATGTTGCTAAATTTTTCTCAGTGTAACATGGTGTGGGGAGGCTTTCCATGGGCTAGGAGTTCATGATATTGAAAGTTTGATTCTGGTTGATGCTTTATTTCTGCTTCATGGAGAAAGGAGAAGAGAAGGAAAGAAAAAAGAAAAGAAAAAGAAATCACTGCGGGGGAGGAAGGTTTCCCTGGGGCTGGACCCACCTTACTGGTTTTGAAGTGGGTCGCAGCAGTTAGGTGCAATTAAAGGATTTGAGGGTCAGTCTTTGAGTTTTTTCCTGCACTTAATGTGGCAGCAGTTATTATTTTGGCTACAAGCAGTCAGAATTACTAAGTGTGGCTCCAGCATATCAGGGGGGTTTTTGGAGTCACACAGCTTAGGCTTTCTGCTTCCGTACCCTAGTCACCACCTTGGATCTTCCATCTTATGGGGTTATCTTCAATTTCTTCAAGGTTTTACATTTTACACCTCCTTAGTTATGTTTATTCCAACGTATGTTATTATTTCCAGAAGGGAGGAGGGGATATTATGAATTGAATTGTTTTCCTTGTTTCTTTTTTCAGACTGTTCATTTTTGGTATATAGAAAAGCTACTGATTTGGGTATGGTAATTTTATATCCTACTACCCTGTCAAAGTGTTTTTCATATCTAGGAGTTTATGTTGGAATCTTAAAATCTTAAAATTATGTCTTCTCCAAATAGGGAAAATTTAGACATCTTCCTTCTCTATTTGAATCCCTTTTATCCTTTGTCTTGTCTTGTTGCTTTGGCTAGGAATTCTACTACTACATTGAGTAAGAGTGGAGAGAATGGGCACACTTGTTTTATTCCTGATTTTAGAGGAAATGATTTCTCTTTTTCCCCATTTAGCATGATTTTGGTTATTGGCTTGTTAAATACAGCCATTATTATTTTGAGGTATGTTCCTTCTATTTCTAGTTTCTTCAGAACTTTTATTGGAAAAAGTTGCTGAGTTTGTTTTAGAATTTTTTCTGCATTTATTGAGATGTTCATGTTATTTTTGTCCTTGATGCTCTTTATATGCTATATTGCATATATTTCTCCCTTTATTACTGCTTCAATCTCAGTGCCTGGTATATTTTCTTGGTTCAATTTTGGTAGATCAAATGTATCTAGAAATTTATCCATTTCTTCTACATTTTCCAGTTTGTTAGAATATAAGTTTGTGAAGCATTACCTGATGATCCTCTGTGTGTCATTGATTTTTGTTGTAATAGCTCCCTTTTTCACCTTTAATTTTATTAATATGAATCTTTTCTCTTTTTTTGTCAGTTTGGCTAAAGGTTTTTCAACCTTATTTATCTTTCCTAAGAATTAACTTTTTGCTTCCTTGATTATTTGTATTTTTTGTCTCTCCTTTATTAATTTCTTCCCTAATCTTTAGTATTCCCACTTACTAATATGGGGTTTGACTTTTTTACATTTTTCTAAGACCTTGATGTACAACCTTAGGCTCTTTAGATCTGTATAGTTTTTCTTTGACATAGGCTTTCATAGCATAAAATTTCCTCTTAGCACTACCTTTGCTTGGTTTTCTGAAAGCCTCCTGTAGCTGAATAACTCTCTTTTTCAAGATTGTTTTCTGCTATTATTTTAAAAATATATTTTCTATGTCTTTATCTTGTAGTCTCCTTGCTCTATATCTATGATTCCTAGGTTTGATCTTTTGGTGGTGCCCCAAAGGTCTTGCATGTTCCATTCATGCTTTCTTAGTCTTTTTCTTTGTCTTTGTTTGGCTGATCTAATTCTTGTATTTTATCTCCAATCTCTGATGTATTATTTTCAACTTCTTCTGTTCTATTAGTAATGGTTATTTGTATCCTCTTAGAATTCATTCAGGTGCTTATACATGTCCTCTTTAATTTCACTGGTAACTCTTATCATTATTCTTTTGAGTTTATTGTTTAAAATTTCATCTGCTTCACTCTCATTCAAGTCCTTTATTATGGAATTGTTGAATTTAAGGAGACATGTCTCCTTGTTTTTCATATTACTTGTGTTTCTATGTTGAAGTTTATGCATCTGAGGCCAAGTTGTTGGTTGGATGTTTTAATCATCTGTAGTCTATCAGTTGAAATAGTCTCAATGTTCAGGCAAGACATGAACACTGGCCAGGTTGAAGTGGTCTTTCTCACCACTGGACAAGAGGATATGGCTCAGTAGCCAAGCATTTGTCCTTGTGCTCAGGGCCTCATCCTAAGCACTGCTGAGATCAAGGTACACTAGCTGGAGTCTCCTGTAGAAGGTCCTTTGTCTGCTTCTGGGGTATTTCACTATAGAAGCTTCCCTTTACTTTGTATTGGGAGCCATTGTTGATTTACAGAGCTTTTCAGACTATGGGCTGGGTAGGTTCCCACTTACTCCAAAGTCCCTATTTATGTTCCTGGGGGCAGCAAGTGTCCAAGCCTCAGGGTGATGCTCAAATATGTCAGAGAGAGAGATGTGAGAAAACAGAGCACTGAGTTCTGTAGTAGCTAGGAGAGAACTAAAAGACCTTGTCAGTCTACCTGCTGGTCTCATGGATTTCTGACTCCATCCAGTAGTTCATCTCCCTGTGGGCAGAGGCAGACTGTGAAAGTATGGTGATTCAGAGGGTCCTAACTTTGAGCAAACTCACACTGAGATGCAGTTCCCAATGGAAGGTCTCAGTGCTTTAGGTCTTACATGTCAATCTACCTTCCTGTAGGAGCAAGAAGAAGGATTGACATGATTTGAAGTGTCTGGGAAAATGTCTCTGATAACCTAACAGTCAATACATGCAGCCAGAAGGCAATCCCTAGAGGCTGAATACTAAGCCAGCCACAGATTGGACAGTTTGTTTTTGTCTGAGCCTCAGGAGATGGGACTCTGTTCCTGGCCAAAGAAGATGGGGCCTCTGACCATTACAGTGCCTTTTGCTGCTGGTAGAATTGCCCCATAGTTGAACTTCTTTGCAGGACCTTGTCAGACCTTCTCCCTCTCATTGACCATGTATCATGGTTGTCTCCCATCCACACTCTCTGGCAGTGTCCCAAGACACCATGAATGTTCCTTGTTTTTAGGTTCCAGATATTTCAGTCTCAAACACTAGACTGTTCCTCAAGATGGCACCTTTCTATCATCCTCAAGTTAAGGGGAGCAGCAGAATGTCTCCCTTCACTGAGGTTGGACTTCCACACTTGGGTAGTCAGTGTTTTACAAATCTCCATACTGGGTTTAAGAAGTGTGGGTTTATCTTGTAGCTAGAATTGCCAGTCTGTCATTGGGACTCTCTGCTTTACTTTGTGGTGGTGTCTTCATCTTCCTTTCCCCCTTCTGGGAAGCTGGAGATGGACTTGGAACTGTTTGCTGTTTTTCTCTGTTGCCTCAGCTTCTTCATGCTCTTCTGCCATCTTGTTACCTCTTTTGTGATTCATGATGTTCTTCCTCTCTTTCTGTCTTTAGAATATAGTCTTTTGTGGATTACCTGTCTCTTTTTATTCATGGAGTCAAAATGGTGGATGCTACTATTCTGCCATCTTGTTCCAACCTCTTTCTTGGGGCAGGTTTTATGTTAGCTGCTTAAAAACTCTGTCAAATAGATCTAACATATCTGTCAATTCACTTGTCATCAGTTGATTGTCATTTCTCATATCATTTGAGATTTCCCTGGTTCTTAGAATGATGAGTGATTTTTAATGGAAATCTTGATTTTAGAGTGTTATATGAGATTCCAAATCTTACTTATACCTTTGGTTTGGCTGGCTTCCTCCACCACTGACCCATCAGAGGAAGGTAGAAGTTATTTCCTCATTACTACCAGATGAGGGAAGAAGTTAAGGTTGCTTACCTTGCCTTTACTGATACTAAGATTTTAAGGAGAGGGAGATCCCTTATTACTGTGCTCCAGGGAAGGAGATTCTAACTTTCTACTTGGCCCCCACTGATATCTCCTTTTTAAAAATGTGTCACTATTGGTCATAATAGGGCCTTCACCAACATCATAAGGGAATGTGACCTCATTATTTCTGAGAGATGATGAAAGTCCTCTCTCTAATCTGCTTCCTTTACTACCACCCTGTAGTGTGTATGATGGGGAGGGCTTCTTTTCTATAGCCAGGTGGCAGTGGATGTTCTGCCTCCCCTCAGTCATGGCTGATATGGGTGGGGTACGGCCACAACCATTTTCAATGATATCTGGCTAAATGGAATAACTAAAATTTTCCTGTCTTGCTAGAATGCCCCCTCATTAGTCACTTGACTAGACAGAGCTTATTCTGTTGCACTTTCTCTGCACTAATCTGTGTTTCCAGCTTTCTTACTTCTTTAGCTTTAAGTCTGGGAGATGTGAGGCAAAAAGAAAAACCAGGGGAGCCCAATATCATGTTGTTCCTTTGGTACCAGGGTCCCTAGCTTCTCTCAGGCTAGTCTGCCCTCTTCTCTTCACATTGCCATCTCCTTGCATTTGATTTTTATTTAACACCCAATGTTTTCAGTTGTACTTCATGGGAAGAATAGGGAAAGTTACATCTCCATCTTCCTGTACTTAGAAGTCTCCTTCATTTTAACCATTACTTTGGTGTGTTTGGGGAATGATGTGACTGGTTAATGATATCATCCTATGGCACACAAATCTTGAAATCTTGAAAATTGTAAATAAAGTACATAGTGTTTGATTTTGGTAGAACTGGCAAATTTGTCTTTCTAAAATGTTATTGCCTAAAGTGGTGGCCTGAGGAAAGGCTACAGTGCACTTCTGCTCTCCACCAGCAGGGATCAGTGTAAATGAAGCTATGATTCTCCTGGTGGCTCAGATTAATCTGTAAAAGAAATATTTCAGTGTAGATAGACTGAAGAAAACTGCGTTGGTTACTGTTGCATGGCTATGGATAAAAATCTATGAGAAAACAACATAATGAGGAAATATTTATTTTGGCTCAAGGTTTCAGAGAGTTTAATCCATGGTCTCTGGGTTCCATGCACTTGGGGGCAGAATATCATGGCAGTGGAAGCCTGTGACAGAGCGGGGGGGTCCTTCACCTTATTACAGACAGGGAGCAGAGAGAAGACCAGGGACCAGTTATAGCCTTCAAAAGTATGCCCCCAGTAACCTAATTCCTCCAGGTAGGCCCCACCTCCTAAAGTTTCTAGTGCTTCCAAAATGAGCCCCCCACAAATACATCAGGAGTAAATATTCAACACATGAACCGTAGGAGACACTTCATATTTAAACCATAACAATAACATTTGTCTGAACCTTCAAACTTAATTTCAAGTGAATATTCCAGTAACCACAGTTGAGTTAATAAAATTTTAACTAAGGAAATTCTTCTGGATTGGTGAGTGCAGCTCTCTAACATGAAATTATGGTGGAAATCATATTTTGAAGGGTGTGTGAGTAAGATAAAAGTATTAATATCTAGAATGTGAACAAGTCTGGGTTGAGGTGACTGTAGAAGATAAAGAAGATCTGTTTTTTGTAATCATAAGCAAGTCAAAAAGGAAATTTCTGCACAGCCCTTGTAGTGCATGGGATCTGAGATTTTGGGCAGGCATAGATCAGAAATGTTATTCCTTGTTGCAAGAAAGTTGAGGCTAAGAGAGATCAGGTGACTCAGTCAAAGCCACAAATGGAGTGAAGAGTGGAGGCAGGGCTCAACCCGCCCCCAGCACAATACCCACTTCCCACAGCACCAGAAGCTACTGTATGGAGCAAAATCTGGTGTCAGGGAAAAACTCATTTGCCAGGAAATTTTAAATCCTGCTAGTAGGAAGAAAAATGGAAGAATTATTACAAGGAAGTCAGTGACTAATGGCAGGTTAATAGAATGGAATAAATATGTCCTTACTGAATAATTAAAATGTAGAAAAGGAAAATAAAAATGGTAGCAGTTCTATAGGCTTTTTTTTTCTATCTTTGCATTTTGTTTGTTATTTCCAGTATTCCAGTGAGTAGCCCAGTCCTATTTCTAGGGGTGCCCTACTCTGCAGCTTGGGGCTCTTCTTGATCTCTTTCTATTGAGCTTCTCTCTGGGTGAATAAGAAGCTTGGGTGAAGATTCCTGGGTTATAACCTACTAGTTCTGTGACTTGAGGAAAGTCATTCAACTTCTCTTCATGTCAGTGTGCTTATCTGTGAAATGGGGGTGATGTGAGATTAAATGAGTGTACACATGCAAAGTGAACTATAAATAATACAGCAGTTCTTCAAAAATTTAAAAGTAGAATTATCAGATAATCTAAAATCCTTCTGAGATTAAAATCAGGAACCCAAGATATTTGTACTCCCAAGTTAATGGCAACATTACTCATACAGTAGCCAAAAGAGAGAGGCAACACAAGTGTCCACGGACAGATGAATGGATAAAGAAAATGTGGTGTGTGCATATCATGGAATGTGATTCAGCCTTAAAAAGGAAGGAAATTCTGACACATGGTACAATATAGATGAACCATGAAGACATATTAAGTGAAATAAGTCAGTCACAAAAGAACAAATACTGTATAATTCCTCTCATAATAGATACTTAGAATAGTTAAATATAGAGAGATAGAAAATAGAATGATGGTTGCCATGAGCAGGAAGAGGGGAAGTGGGAGGTTTTTGTTTCACAAGAACAAGTTGTAGTTAGGGAACAGATGAACTTTGTTCTGGAGATGCATTGTGATAGTATCACAGCAATGTGAGTGTACTTGATGTGATGGAACTGCAGCCTAAAAATGGTTAAGATGGTAAACTTCATGCTCTGCGACTTTACCACATGTGCAGGTAACCATCACTTGAGCTCTCAGTAAAGGTGAGAAGTGAATGAAAGTTAGTAAAACACAAACTGCTATTCCACGGTCAGCCAGGTAGTGCTGTGTACTTCAGGAGAAGGTAAGAGAGCAGGGAGACCAGGTCTATAATGGAGACCATTCTCCACCTTTCAAACTTTGAGCCAAGTATCACTTATTCAAAACTACTTATAATTTCAATCAAATAAAAAGATTAAGAAATATGCATTTTGAGATAATTGGTCTCATTTACTTTTGAAATAAATCAGAAATCAGAAATAAATATATATTTTACAGTAGAAGAAATAAATGGCTTTTAAACATATAAAAAGATGCATATGCATGAGAGAAAGGAATACTAAATCTAGTTGGAGGAATCATTTTTCATCTCTAAAATTGGCAAAATCCAAAATCTGGCAGCACTTTTTTCTTCCATGATTTAGTGAAAGAGACCCTCTTATACATGTCTGGTCAGAGAGTTAATTGGCACAATCACCTGGAAGGCAATTTGATTACATCTAGTAAAATTAAAAGCTAATTGGCACAATCACCTGGAAGGCAATTTGATTACATCTAGTAAAATTAAAAGCATGGTGTATTCAAAGTCTATGACCTGGTGACATCATGCATGTTGAACACAGCTTCATCTCTGGTGCCCAGCTCAGAGCCTACAACCTTTCACGATGTTATTTCTAAGTAGCTTGTATTTGGTGACCTGGTTGCTTTTCATTCCACTGCTGATAAGGGAAGCAAATGGGAAAACCATTAGAGAAAATGTTCTTGTCAATGCCAAGATGTAACAACTAATGAATAGTAGTAAAAGTATAAAAAGTACATTGCATATGGAGTAGTTACTTAACATTGCTGCCAAGTGAATGGATAAAAGGGCAAACTTTCAAAAACAGGTGTATTACACAGTTAGTTTAATAGCAGTCCCTGTGAAAAAAATCTTGTATGTTTTACTTATTGGCATGCAGAATATGTGTGAAGAATTAGTGCTGATTCCTGTCCAATAAACCATTTTATTCAGAGATGCTTTTTATTTATTTTACACTTTATTAGCATATATTAGTTGTACTGGGTGTTCCACTGTGGCATTTCCACATTCTTACAATGTGCCTTGGTTATGTTCACCCACCATCATTCTCCCTCATTCCCCTCCTCCCCCTCCTTAAAACAACTTGAACAGGTTTCATTGTTCTATTTTCAGACAAGTATATAAAGTACATTGACCTTATTCACTCTCCTTCACCTCTCCCTTCGCCCTCCCCCCTCCCACTAGGACTTGCCCCCTAACAGGGCCTGTTTACAATCCTGTCCTTTGTTTGCAGGTGCATATTCACTGTTCAGAGGGTTCACCATGGCATTTCACCTGTGAGTCAACCCTGCTTTAATCAGGTTCAGCCCCATCTCAGGTGCTTGGAGCACAAGGAACAGAACAAACACTTCAGTCCTCAAGACAAGTGTGCAGGTGTGCACACACCTGGTGACCCTCCTCCACAACCATTCTGGGACATCCGTTCACACATGTGAGAGGACGTGGTGTAGGTCACTCACTGCAGCATTGCTTGGAGCAGCAACTGACCAGAAACAACGGAAGTGTTCAGTAATGCACTTGACTAAGTCAGGGCATCCCTGCGGGGTAGTCTAGGCGTTTGTGAAGTGGAAAGGTGTATAAGACAAGGATGCACACCTGCAAAGATCTGCAGGAGAGTGTGTGAGAAAGGCTCCCTGCTGTGCTGAAGTGGAATTGTCATTTACTTGAAAATACTGCTTATGCTTGTTTAAGAAAACCTGGAAGTGTGGTCTGTGGTCTGGACATCTGTGTTCCTGAGGAATGAGTGTGTTAAAATGTGACCTCTGCTGTGAAGATATGAAGAGGTTTTGTGAGGTGGCTAGGCTGTGAGAGCAGCACCTCATGAAGGGGATGGCTGCCTTTGTAGAAGACGCCTGCAGGAGCCTGTTTGCCCCTTTGCCTCTGAGAACACAACAAGATAGCATCTTCTTTGAAGCAGAGAGCCATTCCTCATCAGACACTGCATCTCCTGCCCCTTGACCTTGATCTTGGGTTTCCCAGCCTCTAGAATTGTGATTTCTGCTGTTTATAATTTCCACAGGCCAAAGCACTTTGCCACAGTAGCTTGAATTGACTAAGGCAGTGTGTAAGCAGCCACCTTGAGAGAGGACTGGGGGAATTAAAACAGGTTATCATTTCCTTTTGCATCCTGTGAATACAGCACCTAAGGTGGATGTGAACACGTGGACCTCAGAAACAACCTTGCAAGATGAGGAAACAAAGGTACAGCAAGTCGGTGTGACTTGTTGAAGCTCTCTTATTCACAGAGAGGAAGTGACAGTGGACGGGGTGAGGCTGGCACTCAGGTCTTCTGACTTCATTGCGCTTTGTATCCTGAACAGACAGTTTTCTATTATTTTTTGCTGCCTCTCCCTGGTATTAAACAGTTGTTTAATTTAGTAATCAATATGGTTGATTTTCTTTAAGAAAAGATCAATTTACTCCTGTGATCAAACTCATCTGAGAGTTTCTTTAAAATATGACAAAATCCAATTTTTTTTTGTGGTGCTCTGGTTTGAACCCAGGCAGGGCCTTGCTCATGCTGGCAAGTGTTCTACCATTTGAGCTACACCCCTAGCCCTTCTATTATTTTTTTTTTAAATTTGTTTTGGAGACAGGTTTTTGCTGCTATCTTTGCCTGGCCTGGTCTCCAACTCATGACCCTCCTGCCACTTCCTCCTGAGTAACTGGGATTACAGATGTACACAACCATACTCGACAAAGTTCCCCATGATGTGGTTCTCTCTTCTGTGACTGATCTTATCTCATATTGTTAGTGCAGCTTTTGACCATAAAGCTTGGCTCTGGGTCCAATTGCTCACCAGCATTAAGAGAAAAAAGCATAATATATTGTTTACAGCTTTTATGTAATTTAGTTACAGTTTTTCCCCCAATGGGGGAGAGAGAAATTCTCCACCTGTCTTTGCCTTGCCCCTAGCAGTGTCACAAGTTATAGAAAAGATGCAACAAAAGCCAGGAAACACATTTGTGCAGATTTAGCTATGCCCTGCCCCCCAACATGTCAGAACTGTGAGTCTCTCCAGGGAGATAAGCTAGGGCTCCTGGTGTGGAATGCCTGTAAGAATCCTAATTCTTAGGGCCTATTACAAAACCGCTTTTTCTCTATTACGCCTTTCTGTTGTCATTGCCCAGTTTTTCACACTTGAGTTGTCAAGCTCATTACTACCTCAGGACCTTTGTACTTGCCATCCCATTTGCCTGGAGCACATTTCATTCTGTTGTGATGTCTTTCCACTCAGGTCTTGCCTTCTGAGCCATCTCAGACAGTGTCCTGACATCCTACCTGAAAGAACCTCTCTTGTTCCACCCACACCTGTGACTAACTCTTTTCATAACACTTACTTTGTTGAAGGAATGGGTTAGTATGCTGGTTTTTAACACCTGCACATTCTTTACCGTTGATAATCTTTTGAACTGATCCTGTTTCCAGAACTTTCCTTATGCATACTTTTCTCTGTCCTGATCCAAAAACTCTGGTGGCTTAAATACATGGAATGCACTTATATTTACTCTTTCGGGGGGGTTGTTTTTGCTTAAGCTAATTTTAAGACTAGTCTGTATTTTAGGGCAGTTTTAACTTGAGAGCAAAATTGAGCAGAAAGTACAGAGATTGTCCATAAACCTGTCCTGTTGTGTCCAAATCCTCCCAGGATGGGACATTTGTTACAATTGATAAAGCACACTGCCACATCGTCCTCACCCAAGTCCATTGTTTACATTAGGGTTCCTTTCTATGGATTTGGACAAATGCACAATGATGCATAGTCCCAATTATTGTGTCACAGAGTATGTTCTGTCCTAAAAGTCCTATGTACGCTTTCCCTCCCCTCACCCCTGCCAACTTCTGTTTTTTTTTTTTATTGCCTCTACTGCTTTGCCTTTTCCAGAGTATCATATACTTGCAATCCCATGTGGGTTTCCCTTGAAATATGCACTTCAGGCTCCTCCATGGCTTGACAGCTCATTTGTTTTTAGCACTGGGTAATATTCCACTGTGGGGACATGCCACTTTTCAAGTTCTCTGACTGAAGACATCCCTGTTGCTTCCAAGTTTCGGAAATTACGAATAAAGCTGCTGTGACCATCAGTGAGCAGGTCCTTTTCGTAGACATAGGTTTTCTACTCCTTGGGTAAATGCCAACGAGCACGATTGGTAAGTCATATCTAACAGGAAGTCCAGTTTGTAAGAACATCCTGCCTTCCCACGTGGTGCCATGCTGCACCCAGCAGCAGTGAATGGCCAGTGCACATGCAGATCCAAGTCCACACCAAAGGTTGTTTTTGCTGCTGTCTGTGTTCTAGATTTTGCCATTTTAATAGGTGCATAGTTGTATCTTTTAAATTTTAATTCCATTCCATTTTCCCAATGACGTAACATGGAACATCTTTTCCCTCCCTCCCTCCCTCCCTTTCTTCTTTCCTTCCTTCCTTTTTTGGTGGTACTGGGGTTTGAACTCAGGATCTCATGCTTGCTAGACCAGTACTCTACCACTTGAGCCACACCCCCAAACTTTTTTGATTTTAGTTATTTTTTAGATAGGTTCTCACTTTTGCCTTGGCTAGCCTTGAACTGTGATCCTCCCAGTCTCCACCTCCTGAGTAACGGGGATTAAAGATGTGCAACACCATACCTGGCTGGAGTATCTTTTAATATGCATTATTTACCTTGTATGAGGTAAATACGCACCTTACCTCTTTGGTGAGGTGTCTGTTTAGGTCTTTGGTTCACTTTTTTGTTAGGTCATGTTCTTATTGTTTGAATTTTAAGAGTTTTTTTTTATATTTTGGGTGAGTCCATTATAAGATATGTTTTTTGTAAATGTATTTGTAAGTGATTTCTTCTATTTGTGGTTTGTCTTTTCATTTTGTCAACATCTTTTTTTTTTAGAGAAAATCTTTTTGATTTTAATTAAGTCTAGTTTGTCAACTTTTTCCTTTGTAAATCACAACTTTGGTATTATCAGACTCAAGGTCATCTGGCTTTTCTCCTATTAGTCATCGTTTAAGAGTTTTTGTAGTTTTATGTTGTACATTTATATCTATGACCAATTTGGAGTTTTGTGAAGGGCATCATTTATTTTTCTCTTTAATGCTAATACTACACTGTCTTGATCGCTGTGGTTTTATAGCAAGCCTTGAAGTCAAGTACGGTCAGTTTTACAATTTTTTTCTCCTCCTTTCCTGTCCATGGACACGGACTCTATCCATTTATTTAGCCATTTGATTTTTTTCACCAGACGTTCGTAGTGTTCTTCAAGTACATCTTACATATTTTATTGGATTTATATCTAAGTATTTTATTTAAGAAGTGCTAATGTAAATGGCATTGTGTTTTTAACATCAAATTAAAAAATTTCTGGTATGTAGATAGTATATTAACATTGCATCCTCATCCCAGCTGTAATTATAATGCTTATTAGTACCAAGAGGTTGATCTTTGTTGATTCTTTTGCATTTTCTGCATACATGATCATGATCAAATAAGGATGGTTTATTTCTTCCTTCACGGTCTGTATTCCTTTTATTTCATTTTCTTGTCTTATTCTGTTACCTAGTTCCTCCAGTATAGTGTTAAAGCAATTTTGAGAGTGGGCATCCTTGCCTTGCTCCTGATCTTACTGGGACTGCTTCCAGTTTCTCACAGTTCAGCATGATGTTAGTTGTAGATTTTTTGGAGAGAGTTACTGTCTATCCCTATTTCACTCATTCTTTTGTTTGGAATCCCTGCCATGTATTTTTCTCTCTCCTTCCTTAGGAATGCTGTTTGTCTATATGCATAATTCTATACTTGTTCCTCATTTCATTTTTTTTCTTAATTTTTAATCGCATATTTATATCTCCTGTGCTGTTTCTTGCTAGACTTCTGCCTCACCACCTTAGTTTCTTTTTTGTGTTGATTCTATTTCTTGGTCTTCAAAGTTTACTTTAAAATTTTGAACTATGGTGGTTATTTACTCTAATGACCTCTACGATCTCTTTTACAAATTTATAAAAATATGAGCCTTATCACCTCTTGTTGATATTGTAAGCAGTTTATATGCTTGTAAACAACTGCAAATATTTATTTGTGGGAGGTGCACATAGTGTCTAAAACAGATTTATCTTTCATGTGGAAGAAGTTTGACATACTTGCTTTTCTCTACATATTTGCTGTAGTACTTTAAAAATTATTCATAATGTAGCAGCTGCATATGAACTCCTATTTGCTCAAATGGTAGGGTGTTTAGATTCTGCAAATCTGCTTTAGGGGTAAAAATAAATCATTTGTAGTCCATGCTCTGTTTTGTTTTTTTAGATATTGGGAAAGTATCACTTAGTTTTTGTTTCTATATTCACAAAATCATTAAGAGTGAGGACAAGATGAGTCCACACCATAAATATCTGGGTTTCAACTAATGATCAAGGAAAATGTTTTCACAATCTCCCCCACAAAGAGACTGTCCTCATGAGTAGTGAGGTGGATGATGAAGCACGATAATTGTCTTAATGGAAAAAATCAAATTGTCCAGGCCCTCAAACCTTTCTGTTTCTTAGAAGGAATGAAGAATATTGTTTTCCCTTCTGAAAGGTCAAAACTGACTAATTGACATATTTTTCTATTGAAAGCCAGTTTGAAATGTTAGAATTGAATGTTCCTGTTCTGAAAATAAGAAATTTCAATAATTACATTAGGGTATAATTAGGCAATGTGAACGTTGTTTGAGAAGTTTTAAATCCTCTTCTTATCCTCATCATCTTTTATTTAGTTTATATTTTTTGATCTAACAAATTCATTAAAAAGGAAGTATGATTTATCAAAAATGAGTTGACCTGAGGACTAAGATTACTGTTCTGATTCTAAGGTTTATTATTCTTGTAAGCAACAGAACTCTTGAGAGCCTCATTTTTAAGTATGTTACAGTATTGACAGAGATTATATATATGCACTTCATTAATATAATGAATACTTTGATATTATTTTATATAGTAAAGCAATTATATGTCACATAACTTAAGGAATATAAACTCAGAAATAAATATTTTCCTAAAATTATTTCTTCTTCCTAATAAAAGTTGGGAAAGCATCACATAAATATCAGAAGGAATAGAAAATTATTCTCTGTTGCCAGTTACTTTTTTGTCTCTAAAACAGGCTTGAGATGCCTAAATTCATCAAATTAACTTTATAAATGTTCCTGAGGCATACAATGAGGACACAGGGTTCTCCAGTGCTGTTACCATAAGACAGATGCCCTTTGTAGATTCATTAGCCTTTCCTTGGCTTCTTGATTAATGTTCTCTAAAAGCTTTTTCCAGGTGGATGGGAAAAGGAGAACTGAGGCCACTGGATAATATTTCACCTATGCCCACCTTTGAAGCACAGTGAAGTGGAGTGGGGTATTCCAGGTAGAGAGCTGCCTGTGAACCCTGGCAGCTTTGTGAGGGGCATGGATCATAAACTCCACAGGCATCCTCATTATTATCCTGTGCCTGCCTCTGTGTAATGGAAGCTATTTACAGCACAATTTGGAATTTCAGACCCATAATTCCTTGTTCACAATTTTGAAATCAAATAGGTTCTAACAACAACAGACAGAAGTTTATTTGCTACTAATAGTGACAACATCTGAACAGAAGTGTTGCAGAGTATGCAAAGTATGGCCTGTGTTTCCCCCACCTCATGTGGCTGCTCAGTTTTGGTGTAGGCATATCAGCGTATTTGATTATGGGATGCCATGCCCCATTGGGATTGCTTCATGATATATGATAAGTGTGTGTTTCCAAAATCTGAAAATCTCTGGACATGGATTTCAGCTTAGGATTTAGGGCCTTGCAACAATATAAGAACTGCTAATTTTAGTGCTCTGATGACTTGAAGCCTGAGAGAAACCTCAAAAAGAGTTTTTCTGATTTATTAGAGATTGAACATAGTCTAATTTGATTTCTACTTTTTATTATTAATAAACATTTCAATTGGATCCTAAGTTATGGAGGCATATATATTATAACCACCCGAGATATTCAATTTACATTTGTGTGTGTGCTCTTGTTGTTAAATTAGATACATATTTGGAAAAGCTAAAATGAAACCTTGAGTTGAGGAAACTGGAAGAATGAGAGGGACACATGCATTTACAACATTTCAAGTGAAATGAGAGCTAAAATTTCTGTTGTTATCTCAGAGGGCTATGAAAGTCACATGATAGATAGCTGATATATTTTTTTCTTGAATAAATGAATGAATAACTCAGCTGAAAGGCTATTAAGGGAGTTTGCTGTTAGTAAATAGGGATGGCAATAATACTAATAACACAAGAGCTGTGTTGGGGGTACCCAAGACCAGATTTATCACAGTAATAGAGGAAGGGTATATGGTAGATGGACTTCACATACCTATATGAAACAGAACTAAGAAACCTCTTGCAATTGCTTTGAGTGGGGCAGGGAGGAGGGTGAGGGGAAGAGACAATGGGGGCAATGTAACTAATGTATTATATAAATCTTATCGGAATTGTCACTATGAACCCCCCTCCTGTATAACGAAAACATCTTTAAAAATTTACAGAAAAAAAGAGTCTTTTAGTAGAACCAGTGTAGAAGGATAGAGTAGCACCAGCCTGAATTTTGACCTGGTTTGCAGTTGCAAACATTTTGGCATGTGACTTGAAATTAGTCATTGTCACAACAAATCTACACAACAAATCAGCACAAAACTAGGTGAACTGAGACAATGCTCACTGATTCTCGGTGACCTGTGGGTTGACTCAGTCTACTGATCTCAGCTGAGCTTTCTTAATCTCACGTGGCCTTGTTCTTGGGTCAAAAAATTGGTTAAGAATAAGCTGTTGCAGATTGCACCCATCTAGGGAGGTCTAACTCAAGGAGAAGAGCTCCTTGGGCTCTTCTTCTCTTCAGTACTGGCAGAGGTGGAAAGGGAGCAAGAAGGTGTACATAAGATCTGCCAAAACTTACCATCCTTTATTTCTATCTCACCCTGTGGGTGCAACCAAGTCATAAAGCTATGGTCATGGTCACTGAGTTAGAAAATATGGCCCTAGTGGACAAAACTGCAAAGATACAGACAAAGGCAAAGAGTTTCGAGACGGATGAAGAATTGGGCCAATCTCTTACAACACAAGATTCTCTGAATTCTGGCCCAGAAATAGTCCTATGACTTATGACACATCAAGATTTCAGGTGCATCTGAATAATATCAACCCTGGATGGGAAGGTGTGGAGAAATGTTGCTAAGCAGGACTTTATGCACAAGGTCCTGAGTTCAAACTCCAGTACACACACACACACACACACACACACACACACACACACACACACAAAAGCACACACACAAAAAAGAAATCTTCCTCCAAAACAGACTACTTTTGAATTAGCCAAAAAATAGCATCATTTGAATTTATGTTAAAATGTATTCAAAATTTATTTTGAATACTGGACACCAGCAAAAGAGCTGTTCACTTCCAGGAGCTTCTCCTGGATTGTAATGCAGCAGCAGTATTATAAAGACATAAGCATAAAACTGAACTAATAAAGCTATAATCTCCTTACCCACCTTGGGTTATTTACATGTGCATTAAATGAGAAAGATCTGGTTATTACATTTGAACACCACATGGAGCTGCCTCTTGGTTGATTGGTTGATTGTGGTTTTTGTCAGCTCTGCTGTGTCCTTGGGAATCCTTGACTTTTAGATTAATAGACCCTGTTATAACCATCCACAAATATATCTGCTAATGGTGGCCTGATTTGGAATGAATGTATCTCTATTGACTATCACCCTGCTTCATGGCTCAATGTTTTCTTTTTTTCTGATGGAAATATCCTAAAATAAAAGAGTCAAGAGATAGAAGAATGCTAATATGTTAGAAACTAAGTAGTACCTGATGATGTTCACAAATGAATGCACCAAAAGCCTATGTACAAGTAAAGGAGAATAGAAGATAAGGATGGGGCTCAGCATGGATGGTTCATTTCCTTCATCTTCTCACAAAAGGTGGATGGGGAAAAGGCAATTATACAGGGGTCACCTTGTTACTATGCCAACATACATGCATTTTCATGAAAGTAAGAATTTTCAGACTGTGAACTGAATATAGACAATTAATTAATTAAATCCTATTCACATTGAGCTACTCTAGATTGATGATAACCTTGAGATTAGAAATGTCAATTGGACCAAAAAGACTGTTAAGTTAGCTTTGACTATTTTTGTGCTTTTTTATTATAACAATGAATGATAGTATATAAAACACCTAGAAGCATTTTGGTAATGGTAGAAAAGGAGCACCTTTTACTGGAGCAAAAACTGTACATATTAAGAAGGCTGAATTTTTATTTTAGGCATGACAGATATGTAATTATAACTTTAAAAAAGATAGTCATCATTAAAATTACTCTGGCAAAAATAACTTGTGGGAGTTAGTCTTATGTTTTTATCATGTGATTTCTGAAGACATAAGATTTTCTAGGAAGGAACTCTTACATTAGTTGTTAAGAGTGACATTATTGTAGTAGCCATTCATTCATCAATTCCTTTATTCAGCAAATATTTGCTGCTTTCCTATTGAGGAAGGTGCCAGGTATGGAGATACATGAGGAAGAGGAGAATATGGTAATTATCTTCCTCTAACCTAAAGTTTTACTAAGAAAATAGACAAAATAAAAAATATTCAATGACATGGTTAGTGATATGGTACGCTTGACATAATAAGACTTCAGGAATTCAAAGACAGAATGCAAAAGCTTAGGGAATGAGAAAAGATATCTTAGGTGCCCATTAGGTGAGGTCAACATGGGGCATTGGAGGTCCTGAGGCAGTAGGACTGAGTGAGGAAGTCAGCGATATGACTGGGCAGAGGAGTGGGGCTGGGACAGAATGGTCTGGTCTGTGTCAAGGAGACAGGATTTTATGCAGGGGATGGAAGAGATGGGGAAAGCTGAAGGTCTCACACTAGGCACCTGGGTGGGTGATGTTTCCATTTGTGATACAAAATATAGGAGGAAAGCTGCATAAATCTAAGGGCAGGACCATGGCTGTCAGGGCTGCTGACAAAGATTCTAGGCAAACACAGACTCTTATTCAGGACACTTTTCTTTGCTAATGACAGAAACCTAACTCAAGTTAACTCAGGAAAAAAGACAATTATCAAATTAAGTAACTGGGAAGTCCTGCCTTCAGGCATGGCTGGATCCAAAAGGCTCATCCAAGACTGTTACATCTCTTACTCTCCCTGTTGATCTCTTGATTCTCCTTGCTGCTATTTGCACGCAGCTATTTTTGTTTGTTTATGCCTTTTCATGTGACAAGAAATATACTATATTAATTAGACACTAATACTCACTGCTGTAACAACTAACCCCGAGTGTCAGAGGATTAGCAAGACAGAAGTTCATTCCCTGCTCATGGAACAAGAAATGAAAATGGTTCTGGTTGGTGAATGTCTCACCTTATCATGGGGATATAGAAGGCTGGGCTCTGTCACCTGTCCCCCACTGCGAGCAGCATGGTCCAATAAAAAGACAATGTGAACCACAAATTTATTCTAAATTGTTTAGTAATCATGTTAAAAAGTAAAATTGAAAAGGTGAGATTTACTTTAATAATACATTTTATTTTAGGAATATTATAAAAATATCATGTCTTCAATATATAATAATGTAAAATTATTGAGATGTTTTACATTCTCTTTTTTGTACTAAGTCTTCAAGCACATTTCTTTCTTTCCCATTTCATTGGCAAGAACTAACCACACAGTCCATCTAGAATCAAGGGGTCATAGGAAGTAGAATCACTGGCCTGCAGTTGCTTCCCCACTGCAGCTTTACCCTTGGAGAGGAGGCTGAGTGGTGTTGGCAGTGAGCATCCTCTCCGCTACAGAGGGTGGCTCTCAGAGGGAGCTTGAACAGCTGCACCACCAGGCTCCAGCTGGGGACACAGACATGGTATATGGAAACAAGGAGGTTAACATAAGAAATAGAACTTCCATGAGCATGGGAGAAGACAAAATGAGGGCATGGAAAGAGAGTATGAAAGAATGAGAGGATCAGACCTAAACACAACTACCTAGAGCACTGGCCTTGGGCTGGAAATCTGAACATATCTGAGGCTATATGTGGAGCTCTATAGCAGGGAGCTCTTTCTAAAATTTTCTCTCCCCTGTGCTTTTGGATTCAAATGTTGTGGAAATATTGTCAGAGGAGAAACCAAGTGACACTCAGAGAAGTAGGAGAACTAGGATTTTTATTTTATTTTATTTTACACCAGTGGTCCCAGATGAGCTTGTAACTCAAAATTCTGGGCCTCTAGCAGTGAAATCACAGGATTCTTAAAGGGCAGTGTAGGGGATCTGGTTACAGGGATTAGGTGGGCTCACACTGGGGTTAGGGACCTGGATTGTTTAGGTAGGAGCAGAGGGGATCTATAGCAGAAAGTCTGTTTGCAGAAGAAGACAAAGAGAGGAGGGATTGGGCCATTATCTCTGCATGGGGCCTTTTATCTTGGCCCTGAACTCATTTCATGGCTTAACTGGCAATTTCTTGTGTCCCATAAGCTGCTTTGAGACAATTTTCCTGTTCATTCCCACCTTTCATTGCTTTTCCTACTTGTGGACAAGCATCAACCCTAGATTTCTGGGACTCTATCAGGTTCCTCCTGTCCCAAGGGTCTGTATTTGGTCACCAAGAGCTGTAACATTATTGCCTCCATGCATGAGCTAATGAAGTGAGTTATGGCATTGAGAATGCAAGGGCCAAACACTAGGGTCAATAGGAGCATGTAAAGAGGACCAGCCAAGGGGAGAAGCCATGAGGCCCAATTCTGGATGCTGCTCCATCTGTTCCAGGAATTTGCTAATTCCTGTCTCCAACATGTGACCTGTAATTGTTGAGCCATGTCTCTGATTCACATAAAAGCAACATTCTTCATTTAGGAAAATGCAGAGCCCCCCTTTTTCAGCAGTGATTAAGTCCAATCCTCTCCGATTTTGGAGGACAACTGATGCTAGGGAGTCCAGCTGGTCCTGCGTGGTCACTATGGACCTAGCCACTTGTTCTACGTCATTTGTTATGTCTACAGGTAATTGATTATAATAGGAGGCTGATGAGGCAATTCCTCCTATGCCTGTTCCTATTCCAGCTGTTATCCCTAATACAATTAGTAAAGGTATGAATTGGATAGCTCTCTTTGACCATGTGTGGGTCATCAAAGGTAAGGGAGGGTCTGATTGTTAGGCACTATGTTTATCTGGGTTTGAGGAATGCTAATGTGCAAATGCCCTTCCAGTTAGCTGGCAAGCACTGATAAGCAAGTGGCCCTCATACAAAGAATGTTCCTGGGCTGCTGCACCATGGTCTGTCAACTGTACATCTAATGGTGGTAGCTGTACAGTTTTGGATTTGGGCACATTGGCTAGCAGCCAGTTCCCAGGATAGTACCCTCTTGAATTGTAGATACAATTAGGGGCCCTCTGAGATATCTGTATATTTCTTACTTTGGGTTTCATGCTGGTAGAGTTGGGAGTAGCATAATGCATACACTGGTTAAGGGGGCTCACATAATGGGCTACATATGGAAGGGAACTGAGGACAGGCAGAGCCAACAATCACCCACCAATGGTGGGTTCGTATGATTAAGGAGGTGGTGAGTTTCATTTAACAGTTGTATAGTTGGGGGGTTCCAAGTTAAATTTCCCTGTCCCGGAAGGAAGCCTTAATGGGGGTTGTGGTGGTGGCAGATCTATGTCTTTTACAGGCTCGTAGCCATCTAGGTAATCATCTCTGGATGGCTTCTCTGTATCTGTGGCTTTTCCCTCCATAGACTGACATGGGGATGGGGTGGTCGGGGAGGGTGCCCAGACATAACAAGGTTTATTTTCTTCTCCTGTCATTTCGTCATTCCATGCCTTTCTGGGGTTCCCATCTTTCTACTAGCAAACTGTCTGCCCTATAGTGCCTTTGTTCTTGCAGGACCCTGTCAGGCCTGTCAGTTTTCCCTTATAGTAAATTGTCCCTCCTCTGGTACATTCAGAAATTGGTGTGCTGCATACAGGTGACAGGTATTGGTAATAGGTGAAGGCATATCATAGTTTTCCCTGGAAGGAGAGAGGTTTTACACAAGCTGAGCAGTCATCCCAGCCTCTAGATGGGACAACCTTAAAATGTAATAGAGTCAGAAGGCAAAAACACATCAGAGACCTCATGCCTGAGGGGTCTGAGCTATAGATAGCAATGCACAGCAGTAAGGCTTCCTACTATGAGGAGATACAGGAGGTAAGTAGTATTCTTTGGCCTATGTTCCAATCCTGGGGAGCAGTGACGGCCAGTCCTAGTGCAAATGGTGCTGCAACAATGCTAATCAGCAGGATAGGGTAAGGGTGGTAGAAAAGGGAACACATTTATGTCCTGGTGGGTGAATCCTCAGTCTTCCATCGTGCATTGACAAACCAGCTTCTGGGAGGTGGTGGAACCGGGACTGCAGATCTATCGGGTGATGGTGTGCTGTTGTGATGTTCTCTGGGATCTCAATTTGAGGGGTTTAGTTGGGTCATGGAGAGCCTGCCAGTCATTGGGGTCTGTGGGAGCTGCTGCCATCTTTATCTGGGAGTGATACCTGCAACTTTAACAGCCATGGGAGTTGTTAATATTACTAGATGGAGACCCATCTAACTGGGTTGGAGTGGTTCTTTTTTCCAATCTTTTACCTATACCATATCCCCAGGTTGGTGGGGATGGGCCCAGTTACTCATGGGGATTGGGGTCCTTTCTCAGACTTCCTGGGAGATGTGGAATAGGGTTTTTCCTAGGGCCTGGAGATGTCAAGACATTTCTAGATTTCCAATTTGCCTGAAGTCCCCACTGAGCCTGTTTATTATGGGAGGAGATCTACTCAAAGGGTGAGTAGCCGGAGGGGATAGGAATACAGTGTGCCCTAAGCAGGGCCAATGGGAGCACGTCTATCCAGGGAGATTGTGTTTCTTGGCAGAGTTTGACTAAGGTAATTTTGAGGGTCTGGTTCATGTTCTCCACTTTCCCTGAACTAGGAGGCCTGCATGCTGTGTGGAGCTTCCATTTTATTTTCAAAATTTTAGCCAGGCCCTGGACTATTTCCACCATGAAGGCTGGTACATTTTCTGAGCTGATAGAAATGGGAGATCCCATATCTGGTGATAACTTCTCTTAAAAGGGCCCTTTCTACCTCTTGTGCCTTTTCTGTGTGTGGGGGATAAGCCTCAACCCACCCCGAGTAAGTGCAGACAAGGACCAAGAAGTACCGGTATCCCTGACAGGACTTGACCTCTGTGAAGTCCACTCCCAGGTCCTCAAAAGACCTGGTGCCCATTGTTTTTATCCCAGAGCTTGACTTAGGCCCTTGGGTTGCATTGTTTAGTGCACATATAATTCACCCAGCAATTATTGGAAAGCACAGGGTGGGGAGCTTGGGAATGAAATAGTATTTGTCCAGCAGTTTTTCCAGGTCTGTTTTCCCCAAGCACATTATCTCATGTTGTTTTACCAGAGTGACTGCTACAGCACTGGGGACAAAAAGTCTCTGGTCAGGCAACTTCCACTAGTCCCACTTTTCTTTTATTCCTTTTTCATCTTTTGCCCATTGTTCTTCCTCCTTGGTGTAATTCAGGATGGGAGGCAGCTCCAGAGCCAAAAGAAGTTTGGCTGTTTGCTTTGGCACTCCAGAGAAGCTTAGCTATTCTGCTGCCCACTTTGCCACCTGGTCAGCCAGGCAGTTCCCTCTAATTACATAGTCTGTGTCCCTTTGGTGGCCTCTGCAGTGCACAATAGCCACTTGAGATGGTTCCCAGACTGCTTCCAGCAGTTGGAGGATTTCTTCTTTGTTCTTAATCTGTTTCCTCCTTGCTGTCAGCAGTCCTTTTTCCTTGTATATTGTTCTGTGCATGCACAGGGTGGCAAAGGCATGCTTAGAATCTGTGTAGATGTTCACTAACTTTCCCTTTGGATATTGTAATGCCTGGACCAATGCCCAAAGTTCAGCTCATTGTGTGGACCTTCCTTGTGGTAGGGCTTCAGCCTGTACGATGTTATTAGCAGTGGTGACTGCGGGGACATGGCCTTTCGCCATCCACCCTTGATAAAGCTGCTTCCATCTATATAGAGTTCAAGCTCTGGATCCCAGAGGGAGGTGTCCATTAGGTCTGGCCTGCTGGAGTACACTTCGTCCATTCCCTCTTTGCAATCATGATCTGGGAGCCCTTCCTCTGTTGGCAGGATTTACAATTCATACAGTTTCAAGTCTGACTAAGAATTCTCACATAGTAGTCCTTAGTAATGGGTCATTCTGGAACTGGCCAGCCATTTAGAACCTTGCCCATTCATTAGGGCCATGACTGCATGAGGGACCTTAACATTAATGTCCTGTCCCAGGGTGAGCTTGTTGGCCTCCCTGATTAGGTTACCATGGCAACCAAGGCTTGAAGACATGGAGACTACCCTGAGGCCACTGGGTCCAAGCTCTTTGACAGGTAAGCCACTGGCCATGGACCTACCATTTGAGTGAGGACCCCAGAGCTGTGTGATTTTTCTCATAGATGAAGAGATTGCATTACATCTTGTAGCCCTAGCACAGGGGCACTGGTTAACAGTCTCTTTATCTCCTGGAAGACCCTTTCTTGTTCTGGTCCCCAGTTTAGAGGGTCCTTTCTGGAGCCTCCTGTGGCCTCTTAAAGTGGTTTGGCCAGGCTTGAACATCCGGGTATCCAGATGTGACAGAATCCTGCTGCTCCCAAGAATTCTCAGAACTTCCTTCTGGTCTTTGGCTGTGGGATGGATCAGATGGCCTGCTTCCTCTCTGGACCTAGAGCGTGCTGTCCTCCTGAAATGATGAACCCGAGGTATCGGACCTCTTGCTGGCAAACTTGGGCCTTTTTCCAGGAAAATTTGTATCCTGAATTAGAGAGTTGTGCGAACAAAGCCTTTGTGCCTTCCCAGCATTTTGCCTGGCCATGGCTTGCCAGGAGAAGATGATCTACATATTATAACAAGGTACAGCTTGGGTTTTCTTCTGGGAAAGTTGACAAATCTGCCACTAGGGCTTCCCCGAACAAGGTGGGTGAGTTTTTTGAATCCCTGAGGCAATATGGTCCAGACCATTTGTGTTTTTCTTCCAGTATGGGATTTTCCTATTCAAAGGCAAATAGAGGCTGGCTAACCAGGGCCAGGCAGAGGCAGAAGAAAGTGTCTTTTAGGTCCAGGCAGCTGACCCAGCTTGCTTGCAGTGGTAGAAAGAAGTCTCAGGAGAGTGTAGGAGTTAGGCAATATGGGGTGCAACATGATAACAGCATTGTTGACTGCCCATAGTTCCTGGACAGGCCAGTAATTGTTTCCTCCTGCCTTCTTGATGGGTAACAGTGGAGTGTTCCATGGCGATTGCCATTTGATCAATATCCCTGCATCCTTCAGTCACTGTAGGTGGGCCTGAATTCCGAGGCATGCTTCCCATGGCACTGAATATTGCCTCTGTCTGACAGGGACAGCCCCAGGTTTGAGATCTTTCATTATGGGTACATGGTTGTGAGCCCGGCTAGGGAACCCTTTTTCAGTCCAGACATCAGGAAACTCTTCCAACAGGCAGATGGGCTTTGTCAGGTCCCCCTTTTCCTGGTGATAGAGCTGCCATTCATCTTCTGTAGGCATAGTCACTGCCGTGATGAGGGTGTTTGGTCCTCTCACTGTAAGACTGTGGGTCCTCTCTGGGTGAAGGTGATTTGGGCTCCAAGCTTTGTTAGTAAGTCTCTTCCCAGCAGAAGAATTGGGCATTCTGTTTGGTACACGAATTCATGAGTCACCATGTGCTCTTCTAGTTGGCATGTCCAAGGTCAGCAGAACTGTCAGGCAGATTGGGTGCCGGTGACTCCGACTATTGTGGCCCTGTGTTCAGTTAGTGGGGCCACAGGTTTAGTGACCATAGAATGCTCAGCACCTAAGTACACCATGAAGATCATTGGTTGGACCTCCACTTTCATTTTGACCATGGGCTCTCTGGGGCCTAGTAGTAAGGAGCCCGGTCTTCCCTAGTCTGATTCAATTTCTGCAAAGCCAATGAGGTCCTGGCCTCTGGTTTGGGTTGCCATCCTGTCTTCTTTCCTGGAGTAATCTTGTTAGGCTCTGATGCTGGTCCCTTGTGGTGGGGGCATTCATTCTTCTAGTGGCCAATCTCCTTGCAATAGGCACATTGGTCTTGTTGGAGTGGAGTTCTTCCATTGGGTCTTCCCTTCTGTGGCAGAGCTAACTGCTTGGTCAGGTCTAGTTTCCCCAGTGCTGCAGCCAATAAGGACACCTCGGCTTTCATTCTTTTATCGGCTCCTCATTTTTCCTCATGGTCCTGGTTCGCCAAGACTTTATTTGTCACTTCTCATAGCTGGGTGGCATTCATTTCAGTGTAGCATTCAAATTTCTGAAGTTTCCAGTGAACATCAGTGTATGACTGGGCCACAAACACTGTATTGATCATCCGCTGGCTTTCTGGTGCTTCTAGATTGAAGGGGGTGTAACTCGGAAGGCCTCACAGAGTCTCTCATAAAAATCAGTTGGTGATTCTTCTGGTTTCTGGATAACTGCTGCAGTTTTGGGCATGTGGTTGGCCTCTTAACTCCAGTCCTGAGCCCGTGTAGGAGGGCAGCACAATATTGAATGAGAACTCCTCATCCTTCTGCTGTATTGAAGTCCCAGGTAGGCCAAGCATCAGGGGCTTCCTCTCTTGTCCAGGCTTCTGTGTTTAGGATTCCTGCTGGGACCTGCCCTTGGAGCCAGCAGCAAGCCTCTATAGGATTTACCATCACTCTTCTGTGTTGAAAAATGTCAGGAAGATCTGTTGGCAGTCATCCCAAGTAGGTTGATGGGTCTGAAATATGGATTCTAGGAGGTCGACCATGGCCTGGGGCTTTTCTGAATAAGGTGCTGTATGGTTTCTCCAATTTAAGAGGTCAGTTGTACTGAAAGGCTGGTAATACAGGATAGAGTGTCCAGCTGGACTGTGCCATCAGCACCAATCTGCTGGTGCCCTTGCCTCTCATGGAATGGCATTTGCCGGGCCCTGGACTGAGGGGCTGGCACCTGGGATGAGTGAAAGCAGTGCTGCCTGGGCTGAAGACTCAGACTCCCAGCCAGGGATGGGTGTGGGACATTGCTGGGGCTGGGAGGCTGCTGACAGGGCTGAGGGGGACTCACTGAAGGTGGCAGACTTCTGGGAGAGGTGGCATGGCTGCTGTCATGGTGTCAGCGTGCTGGGAATATATGGCAGGGGCAAAGGCAGTTCATCTTCTGGATCCCCTTGCAGAACTGGTTTGGTCAGCTTCTGGTCCTTAGGCTTCATTACCTGGACCACAAAAACTCTGCTCTGTCCCTTTGTGTTGGTGCAGAATTGGATCCAAGGGGCCGTGGTCTGGGCCACCTGAAACCAGGAGTCAATATAGGGGAACTGATTGGGGTGTCCAGGGATTCCTATTATGACCTGATAAATGGCCCTGACAGTGGACAAATCTAGGGTAACTTCAGGGAGCCAGTTGACCCCAAAAGTGGGCCACTCCAACCACGCAGTATGCACACCCTTCTGGGAGACATTTTTATCCCATAATCTCCCAAGAATCCCTTCTTAAAATGTAAAGCATACACGCTAGGACTGTGGGCTTTGAGGAACTTCTGCCTGGACTTATTTTATGGCTTAGCTAGCAATTTCTCATGTCCCATAACCTGCTTTGAGGCAATTTTCCTGTTCAAGAACACTTTAGTATGCTCAAGGGTGGTGGGGCTTGCAGTGAGGGAAATGGATGTAGGGGAGGGTCAGCTTGTCCCTTCTTCCCTTACCTGCCCCCCTGTTTACCCTCCTCCCACTCCCCAGGGCCATCAGAGACCTCTGCTTCACTTCTTCCAATCAAACCTCATGTGCCTCTTTTCATTGATTTCTACAAACCTGGAGCAATACAGAGAAATGTATTCTGGGAAATGTAGTTCCCAGTCTTAGCAGGAACCATGGTATTGTCTTGGTATTTGTATACAACCTTCTTCATCCACGTCTAACTTCCAAAGAAAGACAATAATAACCTCATGCTTCTTTCTCTTTAAAATGCTGTAACCAAAGACACTTTAAACTTCTGTATAAGAGGAGGTCTACCTGATCCTTGGGAGAGATTTATTTCTTTTGTTGCAAAACCATCCTTCACCTTTGCTGTCCTGTTATTTAAATACTAAGGTAAAGTGATCCCGCTATTGACAGACCTTACAGTGGATGGCAATGGGAAGAAAGAAGAGATGAAAAAGAAAAATAGTTGCATAAAATATGTCAAACATGCTCATAACCAAGCAAGGTGAAAATATTTGTAAGCATTTTATTCCTAATTTCCCCACAGGTCATGTGGTCCTCACTGGTTATTCTAACTTCCTTCTTCCATTCTCTGCTACACACTGCCTCTTCCTTTTGCTCTCAGAAATCCCTTCAATTACATAAATTTTCCTGCCTGGTATAGTTTTATAACCTTCACGCCTGAAGGCTTAGGGTCACTGACAGTATCTCCTGTAGTGGGATTGTTTTGTATTCTGCTAAATTTTCAAAAAATACACAGGAATTTTCCCCTTCCTTCGTCCATCCCTCCCTCCCTCCCTTCCTTCCTTCTTTCATCCATCCCTCCCTCCCTCCTTCTCTTCCTTTCTCCCTTTCTCTCTCTCTCTCTCTCTCTCTCTGCTGTAACAAAGAGAAAGAAAGGGATAAACCATCACACTGAGTGAATTGCTAAAGCTTTTCTACTTCTTAACAGGCTTTTCCATCTGGTAGAATTAATATCATGCCCCTTCAAAACTGACAGGATGTTTATCATATTTTAAAGATTATACACTGGTAGTGAAAGAAAAATTTTACACAAAGACTGTTTATCAAGGTTTATAAACTGTCCTCATAGAAAATATTCTTAGAAATCATGTGAGTACTAGCTAATTCAGGCAAAGATCACATTTTAATTATTTTCATCTCTTTACATGTAGAAAATACTAAATTGCTAATGTTAAATGAAGTTTTTATCAAAAGCAACATAATTCTAAGAATATGCCCCATCTGCCATAACCTCATAATCTGATGCATACATACACTGGGTAGGATGAGCCTCTCCTACTTAAATCCTGAAGTCCTTATGCACAGTAGTAATAACCTCAGCCAGAAAGGTTCAGTACGAATACACATATTAGTCAAAAGAAAATGAACTTCAATTCTAGAAACTTGATATGTACTTTATGATAGCATTTACCAAGCAAAAGCAATTTGGGTCAAAAGTAATTTAAACTTTAACAGTATTTAAATTTTAGTGGTATTTTTCTAATTAGTATAGTTGGTTTCACATGCCAATGTGAATAGACACAATATTAAATATCCAGGCATTGAGACAGATTAGAAAGAACTAAAAAGGGATAAAACTGTATAGAACTATTCCAGAAAGTTCAATGTTAGCAACATCGTCACTTTAATGAATGAGATGATTTGGGAAGATTCATGTTTTAAATTTATTTAGCAGGCACTCTTTCACTATGGCATAGCATGTATGAATCTAGGTTTTCAACCAAAGAAGCAGTTCTCCATAGCATCTTCCTCACTTAAAATCCAAAGACTGACAAAGGATAGACATGGTTATTCACCACTGTCAAATTCTGACATCTGTTCTACTCATTAAAGTTCTATTCTTGACATTTTTGAAGTAGGATAAAGCTAAGGCTGTTTAAAAAAAAAGGTTTCAAAGAAAAGTGGATTAGGAAAAAAATGTGTAAACTATTCTAATTAGAGTAAAGCACATAGCATAAAATCTAAATTAGACATTTGGAAGGAAAAACAAATCCTACCTGAGAGATTAAAAGTCCCATAGAGTGCCATTTGTGACTTTGATTCTTCTGAGAGTCACTTAGATATTGGGATTTCTTGCTTCTTCCCTTTCAACTCATTTACTGTTTTTTATACTGGGATTTGAACTTAGGGCTTCACACTTGCTTGGCAAGTGCTCTACTACTTGAGCCACACCTCCAGCTCAATGTTTTTTATCCATAATATTAGGGAAAACAAATTCTTTTCAGAAGAGATCTTAAATAAATGCTGTATGAATAACAAGTTTTTGGCACTAAAATCAGCTCTAACACATACACGGTTTTTAGTAATATGTATTAATTGTGTTATTCTTGCATGACTGATAAAAGATTTCCAAAAATTATTTATTTTTTCAGTGTCTAAGCAATTCCTAGAAATACTTTTGTAGCATTAAAGTCCCAGAGGCACAGGTTTTATGCAAATTCATTAAATAATTCAAGCTTGGCAAATTATACCAGTCAAGTTATGAAACTATACACATTACCATTTATGGGTTTTTCTGGTTTTCCTCATAGTCTGGGAAACTGACAAGTTTTTTGAAGAAAGTTCTATAATATTAAACATGAGGTAAGCACAGGCGTTGGGTAATCTACAGAGGGATTTAAAACACTCAGGATGGCTTTGCAGAGTCAAATACAATTACATTTGTAGTCAAAGGTCAAGACAGCATTTAACAAAAACTGAAAACAGCACTTGTCCTAGAAATAAAGGCAAATAAAGATGAATACAATCTCCAAAACCTCTTTTTCCAGTGAACTTTAACAACTTATCCAAGAACTTGAAGGATCCAAGACTATTGTGACATGAAGCCATTGCAAATAGCTTTGTGTCCCAGCTAAGCAGGAGAAGAGAGGGTGAGAGGATAAGAGAATGGCCACATTTGGGCCTCTGGACAGAAAGACACCTCTAGTCATGGCCTCACTGGGCTTCTGTCCTTTCTGATTCAAGTGTCACACTTGTACCAGCATGGCCAGAGACAAATTTAATGCTCTTTGCCTTATTACTGTCAAAGTCTTCTTCTTAGATTTGCTCATAAATCTTGTGCTGTACTAATAATGCCTCTTTGGTATTGGAAGAAGTCTTGACAGAAGTTTTCATGGATATAAATTTATGTTTGCACCATAAAGCTCCACTTTCCTCTTTTTCCACTTTTTTAGATTTTATATCACTTGCATTGCCATGGTAGAATTGCAGGGCTAGTGGGTGTCTTCTAAGCAGGTTGTCAAGTTGAATGTAGTTCTCCTTACAAAGATGTACAGTAGTGAAATCCCTGTGCTGCTTTCATAGGACGTTGTGATGGACCATGAGGCCTCCTGATCACTGTATCTCATATCTGAAGTTTGAGCTATTTCCCATTCCCATTTATCATTTGAGCACTGAGCTCTACACCAACAGTGAGATGCTAAAACTTCCTATTTGTAAACTGATGCTACTGAGTTCAAACCCCAATACTGTAAACTGATGCAATAAGAGTGATTTATCAACACCTGTGTCATGTGACATAAGTAAAGTGATAGATGGCTGCCATGTGTGCCACAGGAGGGGAGGTCCCAGAGGAAACCAGACAAACTGACATGGGGGGGGCCAATGACCTCTGCCAGCCCAGCTGCACAAACTCTCATTAGCTTTTAGCACTGCCCCCCTAGAATCTCCTGCTTCCAGGGATGCTTCTTCTCCCCTTTCTGCAAAAGCAATTCAATTCCCCATTGATGGTCAGGATCAGTTACCTCCATGAGAACAGTAACTTCTTGCTTTACCTGTTTGTTTAGTGACATTAAGCACCTGTGATAGAATAATGCCCCTCCCCCCAAAGAAAGTTTACATTCTAATGGAAACCTGTGAATATGTTGTTACTCAGGTGGAATAAGTTTGCAGAGAGAACTAAGGTTGCCAGTCAGCTAACACTGAGGTGGGAAGATTATTCTGGATGATTCCAAGGTTTAATGAAACCTTAAAGGTTCTTTTAAAAAGATGTGATGGTGAAAGAAAGGTATAGAAAGATACAACTTTGTCGGAAAATGGAGGAAGAAGCCATGAGCCAAGAAAAACAGAAGCCAGAAGAGTAAAGAAACATTCTCCCCTGGAGCCAGGAAAATAGTACTTCCAGCACATTGATGTTAGCCCAGTAGGACCTGTGTGGGGACTTCCAAAGCATAGAACCTTAAGATCCTGGAAGTCTGGGACATGTGCAGCCCCTGGGGGTTCAGTGCTTCTGGGGAGATGCCTCAGATTTGAACTAATACCTCAAACCAGCGTTGCATAGCAGTAAGGGCAGAAATCTACTTAGCGAAGGTCATTCCTGATATTTAAAAAAAATTTTACTAGTATATGATAGTTATACAGGGAGTATCATTGTGACATTTCCATCTATATCTATATCTATATCTATATCTATATCTATATCTATATCTATATCTATATCTGTGTGTATATCTATGTCTATATCTGTATCTGTATATATATCTATATCTATATCTATGTCTATGTCTATATCTATATCTATATCTATTTATCTATGTCTATACATCGTACTCCAGTTTGGTTCATTTGCTCCAATATTTTTCCTCTTCTTCCATTCCCCTTCTTGAAATGACTTGACAAAAGTGTAGTCCAGTCTGGTCTCCAACTCCATATGCTCTTGTCACATCCTCTTGACCTTGTTAGTTACCTGCACCACTACTACTGGATCTTTCTTGAAATTTCTAGGCTGTTCTAGGACTAAGTCTTGTTACACGCCAGTGTGAAATGTTGTGGGCCTGTGTCGAGGGCCCTTGCCTTCACAGGCCAGAGAACTGGCTCATGAGGCAGCTGATTGACTCGTGAGACAAGGCCAGTACACAAAGTAGGATTTATTAGAGAGAAAGGAAAGGCTACAGCTGCAGCAGTGCAGCGGAGCCCAGAAACCAGTGGCTCCCTGCTCAGGTGAAGGCTGGGGCTTCTTGTGGATGCCTTAACTCTGGATTCGGATATAGGTTGCTTGGGTTTTTTCCATTGGCTGTGGATTTGCACTTGGGCTCTCTTTGATGAGCTGTTTTTTTTGCCCCTTATGAGGGGAAACAACCTTGACAGCATTTTGTTTATCAGCCCCATGGCAGATTTATGAGACCCTGTTATCTCCTCCTGAGGGTGCAGGAATGTAGATTTATAACTCTTTCTCAGGGTGCAGGCCTCACAGTGCTCTCCATGGGGGATGGGCTGCTCACTCATCTGTCCTTTAGGTTTCCATACCTAACAGTCTGCGATGGCATGATGCAGCTGCCCTAGGGTGTGGGATTTCAGGTGAGCATGTACTTCTCTTCCTGCCAGAGGCTGCCACTGTGCTGTATGTTAAACCTTAGTGTGTTTTAGTTAGCTTCTCCTTAACTATCATAAAATAAGCAAGGCAGGGTACTTTATAAGGAAAAGAGGTTAGTTAGCTCACAGTTTTGGCGCACTCTCTGGCAAGGTCCCCATCATGATGGAGGCAATGTGTGTCACTGGGTCTCTGGGTCTCTCTTTCCCCCTTCTTTCTCTTTCCCTCTTCTCCCCTCTCTTCCCCTCTCCTCCTTTCACCCTTTCCCCCTCTCTCTCTCCCTCTTGCTCCTCATACAGCCTTCAGGATTCAATCATGGGGTTCCACCCTAATGGCCAAGTCTGATCACTTTCCAATGGCCCACCCCTAAAAACTATAGTCAAACTAAGTTTCCCTTATTGTCATTAACCTAAGACTGGATATTAAACTTCTGCATGAGTTAGGAAGATCATATTCAAACCACAACATTGTACAGAAGTGTGACCTGGGGATGCATAGTCCAGAGAGCAGATTTTCAGAGGTTCTGATTAGATTTGGAGTGGAGCCCAGGGAGCAGGTATCCCTCCAACACGTGGGGCCACAGGCACTCGCCCTGCTTCTTCCCCACCTCAGAGGCCTGCACACTGCCAGGAGTCTAGGTGAGGAAGAAGGATGGAGAGAGGCATGCAGTGGAGCGGGGGCGGGGCAGGGTGCTCCAGGCTCCTGCATGACAACATGGCCCTGACTCCTGGGGCTTGACAGCAACCCAAGGTGATAAGGGTATGATCCCCTTGCCCCCACAGCAGCCCCCACAGGCACGCCACACATCAGATGGCCTCTTCCCCTCCTCTTATTGCAGCGACAATAACCAGGAGTGGCCTTGGCCAGAGAGCTCTGGAGTCTTGGGCTGGTGCTCTCTCCTGCTCACTTCTCTCTCAACAGTGCCGCCTGCCCCCCACGAGGGCCCAGGGTGCCCATGGAGGAAAGGACATTGCATGTTTAACAAACAAGTTAGGAGATTCAGATGCTGGAATCCTGGGAAAACACCTGGCCTTGCAAAGGCCTCATATCTGTTCCTTCTTCCACGTAGGCACAGGCTCAGACGTTGATAGCCAATGCTTCCTTTTGCTCTGTGACTTACAGTCTGCAATGTGCTGAGTAGTCTCCTTATCTGATGCTCATATCTGTTTTAAATTTTACTTATTTATTTGTTTATTGGTCGATTCAACTCAGGACCTGGAGCAAGAGCATATTAACCACATGCCCTCCCACTGATCTACATCCTTCTTCTTCATGTCTTTTTAGCTATTTAGTTCACACTACTTTATAGCAAGCAATAGATCTGAATCTACAGGTAGACTGAGAAAGCTCTGAGAAAATTTGGGGCCCCTTTTCTCCCACAAATGGTTTTATTTGTTGCAGTTGAGTTGCAGAGGCAGAAGTTGTGGCATTGCTATGGAGTATCACTGGAGAACTAAGTAAGCCACACACCTGGGAATTCAAACGTTTTTGGAAACAAAAAGCAAATTCTCATGGAAGCCATGGAGCTAGATTTGCACAGTTTGGGACCCCATGCTGTAGGTCTGGAATTGAGGTCTTCAATTGATGTTTTAAGAAAAATGCAAACACAACAAGGGGATTGGACTTTTGACAACTACATCAAAAATGTGATGCTTTTCCCTGGGACTGGTTTTAGGCAGGAACACTTACCAAGGGAGGGAGAAATCAGAGAGACAGGAAATGGGAAAAGGAGAAAAGACTGGAAGCAGCCATTCAGGGGCCTCTTCACAAACGTGAGGACAGTATGAAAGGTGCTAGCCTAATGGCTGGATTTACATTCTTAAACGTTCCAGTCCAATTTTATGCAGCCATGAAGAAGAACAAAATGTTATCATTTGCTGGTAAATGGATGGAATTGGAGAACATCATTCTGAGTGAGGTTAGCCTGACCCAAAAGACCAAGCATCGAATGTTCTCCCTCATATGAGGACATTAGATCAAGGGCAAACACAACAAGGGGATTGGACTTTGAGCACATGATAAAAGCGAGAGCACACAAGGGAGGGGTGAGGATAGGTAAGACACCTAAAAAATTAGCTAGCATTTGTTGCCCTTAATGCAGAGAAACTAAAACAGATACCTTAAAAGCAACTGAGGCCAATAGGAAAAGGGGACCAGGAACTAGAGAAAAGGTTAGATTAAAAAGAACTAACCTAGAAGGTAACACACACGCACAGGAAATCAATGCAAGTCAACTCCCTGTATAGCTATCCTTATCTCAACCAGCAAAAACATTTGTTCCTTCCTATTATTGCTTATACTCTCTCTTCAACAAAATTAGAGATAAGGGCAAAATAGTTTCTGCTGGGTATTGAGGGGGTGAGGGGGAGAGGGAGGGGGTGGAGTGGGTTGCAAGGGAGGGGGTGGGGGCAGGGGGGAGAAATGACCCAAGCCTTGTATGCACATATGAATAATAAAACAATAAAAAAAATTAAAAAAAAAAGAAAAATGCAAAGGCATTAAACCTACATAATTGCTTCATAGTTCTTCAGCACTAATGGGGTTAAGGTTGTTCAATTAAATTCTTGCACACCTATGGGCTTTAAAATCATTCAGAATTACTATTCTATCAGAGGAGTTATACAATGTTCTTGGCATTGAAAGAATTATAGTGATCTCTGCTGAAAATCTATTTCTTGTGCTTTTTAAAAACTAGTATCAATGACAATGATCTGTCATCTATCTACCTATCTATCATCTATCTATTATCTATCTATCTATCTATCTATCTATCTATCTATCAGCTATCTGTCTATCCATCTATCATCTGTGTATCATCTATCTATCATCTATCAATCAATCAATCTATCTATCTATCTATCTATCTATCTATCATCTATCTATCTATCTACCTGTCTATACTCCCAGCCCAAGGCCAATATTTTAAAAAATTAAGTTATTGACATAAATTGACTTTCTCTTTTGCCATTAAAGAATTTTTAAAAATGTTGATTAAACACACAGAAAACAAATAAAATTATTATTAATATCAAGCTACTAATATTCATTCCTATTTCAAGGTTTCATTAAAAATTTTGTTTCTGTGGTTGGCCTGAATTCCCAAAAATAGTATGTAAGCATGCTGATTTTAACTAAAGGATCACCAATAAGCTGGAATCCCAGAGTAATTCCTATTTTAGTTTTGGTCTCATTTATTCATAATAGAACTAAAAACCAAGCAAATGGTGAGAGCATTTTTTCTCATAGACCTTATGGGGACTTTTGTTTTGTTTTCTCTCATTTATTTATTATTTTGTTGGGTAGCTTTATGGGGCAAATAATGAACAGGTCAGTTATATTATAGATCAATTGGACTTTTGTGCTTATACTGGGAGTTGCACGCTATGCAAGTGCTCTACCACTGAGTTACAGCTTCAGTCCCCTACAGCACTATGTCGAATGCCAAATCTTTCAACACTATTGCCAGGAATGAATCTCTGTGGAGATGTCTGCAGCATCTCATTTTGTGTTGTGTGTATATGTACATTTGATCTGGATACACAGGATTACATAAACCCTTATTTCCTGGTTGGCCACATACTTTTTATTTTTAAACTGTTACTCAAAAATCAGTATTACATAAAGAAGAATATGCTAAAAGTCTTCAGTTCCTTTGTCAGCTGGCCTACTTAATTTCATCTCTAATTACTATTTTAAATAATTTCTCATTTATAATTACAGTGTTTTCGTATGCAAAAGATTATAAATATATACTCTTTGTTTCTCTCATTTTCTTTATAAAATATTAGAATATGTCTACATTGTCCTTACCTTTCTTAACAATACATTCTGGAGGTTGTGCCATCTGGGCACACAGAGAGCATCCTCTCCCTGCTTCCTTTATTCCTTGTCAGTTTTTAAGATAGATAGTTTTTTCATTCTGGGTAAACTGTAGTATATTAACAATGACTCATTTGATGAACCCTTTCATCATTGCCAGTAATTAGCACTTACGAACAATGCAGTTACATGCGACATTAAGTTATTGTGCACATGTGTCAGAATATCTGGTAGAAATAATAGAAAGGGAATTGATGCCTCAAAGGGCAGATACATCTTCCTATTTTATAAATTTTGTCAAATTGCCTTTCACAGAAGTTATATCATTCTACATTCTCATCAGTTTTGCATATGAGTGCCTGCTTGTCAAACTTGTCAGTATCATGAGTAAAACATGACGTTTCTATTCTATTTTCCCCACTTTATTTTTTCCAGAGCTGGAGAGGGAACCTGGGGCCTTGCACGTGCTAGGCAAGCCCTCTACAGCCATGCTCCATCCCCAGCCCTCCTGGAGTCCTTGTATCTCTGCATTGTGGGACTAGTCCATGGCTGCAGTTGTTCCATTGGAATGTTGGCTAACAATTTGATTTGCTTTTGAACATTTTCCTGGGAAATGTTCTTCATCTGCATGAAAATCCTGCTGCTTCCCCATGGTGTCCCTTTATGGGTGGTGGGATTCACTTGGCATTTGCTTGTATCCTTGTGAATTGGTCCCCATCTGTTTGCAGGAGCACCCAGTGGAGGGGAGGGAGACTGGGCAGCTCACTCAGCTCAGAGGCTTTTTCCTCTGGTGATTCAGAGACACTGGGTTCCTTGTGACTCTATGAGCCTGGGATCCTAATTGGTTCCCTGCTATTCTTTCCTCCATCTGGAGCTTTGGACTTTCCCTCCTTACTGGTTCAGAGGGAAGTTGCCTCTGCCTTCCTGAAATTCCCTATCACTTTCAGGACAAGGGAGTCTTACATCTGCCTCTCCTCCTGCTAGCCTCCCTCTGGCTAATGCCCTGACTCCTCCAGGTTTCTTCTCATGGCAGCTCCCCATGGCTGTGGGACCCCCTTGCTGGATTTTCAGGGACTTCAGGGGACAACAGTGCCCACTCTCTGCTGCAGCATCTACCTCATGTCTTCCTGACGTGCTTTCTGCTGGTTACGGGTATTTAAAGCCATGCTTATATATCATGTAGAGATTGGAGTTTTATCTTTGTCTTAGTCTTACTAAAGATATGGTTGGTGAGATTTAAATTTTTTTGGCTTGTCTTATTTCTTTGCTTATTTAATTTCCCTTATTATTGCTTTTTCATTTCCTGGAAAAGACATGAGAAGATTCAGAACTGAGTTGCTAATTTGCTGCTTCCCAGTAAAGCTCAGCTCCTGGGAGTCTGTCTGACCTCTTGGCTTTTGAGAAATTGTTGAACAGAGGAAAAAGAGCATGGACTCCAGTCCTGGGCTGCTACTGTTTCATCCAGTCTGCAGAATGTCTGTGGGTAGGTTGGGCAGGCTACTTGATTATCCTTTTGCTGCTGTTCCCTCCTATATGTGGTGTTTGTAACTGCATAGGAGGTTCTGTGAGTAAGTTGCTGCAGGTAATGCACTTAGAACAGCGCCTGGTACTTAGAAACCACTGAACACACATTGGCTGCAACCACTGTTCAGACCAGGATCCATGCACGCACCCATCTGCTCTTCTTGGCTTCATGTTTTCAACACTCAATTCCAAGGTCATTTGTGTCTCATTTAAATCACTCACAGTAATTAAGACTGAGTTAATAATTAAAACTGGATTATCTCAGAGATGACTTTAAGCTCTGGTATATTAGTTTTTCTATATTATAAATCTCAAAAAGATCAGTTTTCTGAGAAAAAGGAATAGGTGAGAGGAAAACAAAGACACTAATGATCTAAGAATTAGAGTGTTCTAGGTTTTTGATAAGTAAGAACTTCACAGCAGATTGTGTGTCCTTGATTTTGATGATGTTTGGAGACTGAGTTAAATATTCTCTTTTGAAAATGGAAATATTTCTTACTAAGTGAGATTTATCCATTGAAAACAGAAATTTTCTGACAGCAAATTTAGGGACCAGGAGTTCATTTTGCTTAGACCTGAAGAATGTTAATTTCCACTTTCTGCATTACTTTGACTCTCAAAGAAATAAGTTCTTAGTGTATTGAGAGATTTTATTTACATTCAAATTTGTAGATTTTAATCATTTAAAGTAGCTTCTTTTCTGACTGCAAAGTAATTATTTATTGTTAAGAATGGAAAAATACAGAAAAGGATAAGGAAGAAGAAATCTCATTACTTAAAGATAATTGCCCTCAACCTTTTTTTGGTCTATCCTTCAGCATTTTTAATTGAAATATATTTGTCATCAAAACTAACAAATTTACTAAATATGCTTCCAAATGTTCATTCTGCAAATGAATTGGAATCAACTCTAAGCATAGATGCGTAGAAATTTGGACATTTGTAGATCTATTACTCCTCATTTTAAACCAGCAGATTCTACCAGTATTTAAATTTTATAATAAAAAATTCCAGCAATTATCCAATACTCAGAGAAGTTCTTTTTTTTTAATGGCTGTTGTTTTCTTGCAGTGCTTGGGATTGAACTCAGGGCCTTGTGTATGCCAGACAAGTGCTGTACCACTGACTATATCCTCAGGCCAAATACTCTTATTGCATATATTGTCTAAATTGAGAGTTGGATCTACTGAGCTGAACTGATACATGGATTAATTTCATTTAGCAGTCTTTCTGAAATTATGTGTTCATAGGGTGCTCCTTCTTTTTGCTCATGGTGGTGGAAACAACATTTTGAAAATCTTTGAGAAGAATGTATAATAAGAATGTGATCCAGTTAATGAGATTCTTTATCACACTGTTGGTTGACAATTATCCAGTATCATTCCAGAAAGAAGAGAGGACAAGAACCTTTCAGAAAACAATATTAAGTATGCAAAAGGTAAAAATGCACAGGTAGAAAAAAAAGTCTGTAATACATCAATCCTAGGAACTATCTGTTTTATTGACCACAGAATCGATGTGTGGTATATATTTTTTAAATTATATAATCCAAGAAGACATGTTATCCTTCATATCTAGTGTCAATTAAATTATTGTCGGGTGAGGGCAAATAGGAGAGATCTCTGAAAGGCAGAGGGAAGTCCCTGGAGTCTGAAGTGCCACCAGCAAACTCTAGAGAAGTCAGAATGATCATTGCTGGTTGTAAAAGGACACCAAGGAGAAGCTCAGATGAAGAGAAAGGTGGATGGACACCCCAAGAGTCACGAAGCCTGGCAGGATAAGTAGGAACAGAGCAAGCCTCTAACCTTTGGGGACAAGGACAAAAGACCTTCTTTATGCAGTGGCCAGAGTAATGAGTAATGGAGGGTTTAAGATGGTCCCTTCTCTTTGGCAAAACTTCCCCATTTACTTTGTTTTGAGATTTTGCATTTCTTACTTCTCTCTCCCTAAATGCCCCTCTATTCCTGTTATCTTCTCAATTCCCTGTCCCACCACCTATCTTGTCTCTTGAACCTTTTACCCAGCTGGCTTGATCCATCTTCTTATCTCCCAAGTAGCTAAGATTACTGGCTGGAGCCACTGATTCTGGTTAGGAATGTCGATTTCTACAAAGCTTTTCTGTAACATGCCATATCTCACCTGAAGAAGTGGGAGTCATTTCTAGTGGTAACATTGTTGACTCAGTGGCAGGGGAAGGAAGCAGTTTTGTGAGATGGGTGACCTTTCTGGTACCTTCTGTGACCTTTATTATACGACTGAGGACCCCTCTATGGGTCCTTTCAGACTGTGTCCTGGGTTGAATTATAAGCCTACATTCTTAGATGGAGCTCATAAAATGGTATCAGAGATTAAAGATTAAATTCAGTACTACTGTACATTAGTGTTCATAGCAGAGAATTAAAGGCTTACCCAGAGGAAAGTGACCTAGGTGGTCAAGAACATGAAATGACTACACAGTACTCAGAGTCCTAGAAAGAGGTCCAGCGGGCAAAATGATGCCAGGAAAATCTCGAACCTTTATGTGAGTGTGGTTGATATTTTATGTTGCCAATGGCATTCTTCTTTATTTCATGATCTCTCATTGTGATTTTGAGTACAGTAATGATTTGATGTCCCTCTTTTATTAGCTCTGGAGGATGCAAATTACTTCACCGATGTAAATGGGGAGAGGGGAGTGTGCTATGTGTGTATGAGCAGCAACAGGGACATCCACAAGCTATGCTGCCCAGAACCCTGGAGAGACACTGGGAGAGGAAGTGTGCTGGCCAGGGGCACTGTGGGCTGTCCTAGTAAAGGATGTGTTAAGACACCTATACCAGGACTTGGACTTGGGCTGGGTGACATTGGGGAAACTTTAAGGAAGCAGAGGTTGGCTGTGGATTGAGGGTTCTCCAAAAATGGGAGGGATTCCATCATTGGGCATCTAAATAAATCTGATCTAGAGATTTAGAGATAATGGCAGATGAGCAGGATGCAGCTGTCACTGGTGAAAGAACAGAGAGGAGGAATATTTGTTGTTTTCACAGTGACCTTGTCTTTGCTCACTTTCTCAGAGTGATCCTGTTCTATGAGAATATTTTGTGATGTTGTTATTGCTAGCTGTGAGAATCTTGTCCATTTGTAATAGTACCAAGTCCAGCTGTGAGTCTCAGTCAGTCTTGGACATCAAGAATGTGTGTTATTTCTTCCTCAGTCTCAATTTGGTTGGCATCTTTCAAGAGCTTATGGGCATATCAAAGGAGGGCAGTTAGACCATTTTGTGGATTTCCTAAGGACAAGCACTTCTAAGCTGAATTCCTGGTTCCCATCTGCAAATTCTGCTTCCCTTCTCTCCTGAGAGCATTCCTATTACGTGCGGGTTGTTACTAACTCAGTAGATGAGCTGAAAGCTATTGTGTTGTAAGGTCCCCTGGAGCAGCTCTCAGACAGAACACCTCTTTCCATCCAGCAAAGCTTTCTGTGGTCCCCTCATCTGCTGGTGCTCTATGTCCCCTCAGGGCCACTATAACCCAGGGAAGAATGTCTGTTGCTGTTGCAAATTAGAGCCACATGCTATCAGGAAAGGTTAGTGAAACTTGGAGAATGACTGAATATGTGAAGACTTCAAAGAAACAATAACTGTCTTTAAATTTTTGAAAAATGTTCATTTGAACTGTGTCCTGTGTATCAGAGACAAGCATTAAATGAGAACCATTAGCAAGCTTCTACAACAAAAAGACTGTTCTTGTGGCTTGGTGTAGCTTTCATTATTTCTCACAGTGACTAACAAATACCAACTATGGATTCTAATAATTCTTTACAATTGGGAAGTTTTGAAATCAGGGACTGTTGTAAATGACTAAATATCTCTTTGTCTTATGAAAGGTAAGGCTGTGGCCTTATGTAACATGTAAACTATCTCAATCTCTGATCTTTTAATCTGTGAAATGTGGACAAATAATTCTTATAGATTTAAAATATATATTGGAAAAATAAAATTGTAAAAGCAATCAGGTAATGCTTCTAGAACTTTTCATCTTGTAGTTGGAATTGAGAATCTAGAGGTAAAATAGACACTTTGATGATTAAAAAGTATCCTCCCTAAATCCATGTCCTAATTCCTGGAATCTGTGAATTAGAAAAAGATCAGCTCTCAAGTTGAGATCATCCTAGATTACCTGGGTGAGTCCCAAATCTAAAAACAAGTGTATTTATAAGAGTGACCCAGGGGAAGTTAGACAGGCAGGTAAGGAGCACACATGGATACAGAGAACAGGTGTGAAGACAAAGACAGAGGTCAACTGCTCAGTTTATAAGCTAAGGAACACTGAGGATTGTCAGTAGCCACCAGAAGTTTGGGAGAGAGGTATGGTGTTAGTCACTTTTCATTGCTGTTGCAAAATACCCTCAGAAAATCACCTTAAAGGGGAAAACAATTATTTTGTTTCACAGTTGCAGAGATTTCAGACTATGAAATTGCTTTCGGGCCTGTGGCAAGTTAGAAATACCATGATGGAAGGGCACAGCAGAGGAAAGCTATTCACCTCGGGGCACACAGGCCAGTTCGGTGTGATTTCACCAAGAGATTAAATCATTGATCGGTTAGAATTGTCATGATCCAGTCACTTCTCAATAGTGCCACGAGCCTTCAACACATGAACTTTTGGGGCCATTGTATATCCAAAGTACAACACATGCAATGGATTCTTCCTAGATCTCCAGAAGAAACCAACCCTGTGGAAATCTTGGTGGAACTGTATGGCTTGGGGACCAAGGGATATTGGGAAACTTTGTCCAGTGGATCCAGATGGTCAGACCACAAGGATATTGCCACTTCGATAGCAAAGTATTTTTGCTGATATTCCTTAGCTTTCCTGGTTGGCAAACTTAAATTGTTGCTGAGGAGTGGAGTCTGCTGTCAGGAAATTTTGCTATTGGCCACTGGGGTCACCTGGGAGGTCTGGAGCTCAGAACTGGGCAATGTTATTCTAGTCCTGAAAATAGCTTTTTAATTAAAAGAGAATATCAGCAGGGGATTTGATAAGTCTTTCATAAGAAGATGAGCAATGAATTTTTGTTTTATCTAATTCAACTAGAGTTTAATTAAATATTACCCAAGCCAGAGGGTAAAAAAGAAGGGAGGTGGAATATCAAAACCTCATGAAGCTTTATGAGATAAATTTAGTGGCATGAGATGTTGCTAAAATATATAAATTATAGAATTTCAACTCATTATATGATCAAGAAGGAGAAGCCTAGTTAATGTCCTAGAGACTCACCCAAATTCCCTTAGTACGCCATTCCTGTTTCAAAACCTCAAGGTTAGAATTTTTACAGTTTTTAACTGAGATTTTTTGTGTTCATTCATATGTTTTTCTCATTATTTTTCAAAACTATGCCAAGTGAAAATGTATTTTAATGGGAAGGAAAAACATGGGAACCTATAATCATGTAAAGTAGGTTTTTGTCCATAAAATGCAAATTGAGCTTGGATTGCTGTATTAGTTATCTATTGTTATATAACAAAATTACTCCAAAACTTGGCAGAGTTTCTGAAGGTCAGGAATGCAGGAGCAGCTTAACTGAGTGGCTCCAGCTCAAGATCTCTCATGAGGTCACCGTCAAGCTCTGAGTGCAGACTGTGGTCAGCTCCAGGCTCAGCTGGGGCTGCAGCATCTGCAGGTGGCTGACATGATTCGTGTTCCTCATCACATAAACCTCTATGAGGTTGTGCTCAATGTGACAGCATGCTAGGCCCAGGGAGATGGCATTTTTAGATGGCATACTATCTCTGAATAAAATTTTATACATTTTGTGATATATGTGTTCACTCTACATTAAACCTTTCTGTCTGCATATTTCCCCATTTTCTTTTTCCCATTCTTTCACACTCCTGTTATGTCTTATAATATGAAAAAATATGATGGAGGAAATCTGTTATGAGGTGAATAGTGTCCTGCCATGTTCATATTTGAAGTCCTCTCTACAAATACCTGAGAATATGACTATTTGTTGATAGAGTCTTTGAGGAGGAAATTAAGGTAAAGTGAAGTTGCATGGTTTGTCCTTAATCCAATGTATCTGGTGTCCCTACAAGAACAAGAAATTAAGACACAGATAAAGGGATGGCCATAGGAGGGTATTATAAGAAGATGGCCACTTGCAGTCCAAGGAGGCCTTTGTAGATACCACCCTGCTAACACCTTGATCTTGGACTTCTAGACCACAGAACTGAAAGGAAAAAATTCCTTTAAGCCACCCTGTATGTATTAATTTGTTATGTCAGTCCTAGCCAATAAATACAAAACTTTATCAGAGTTTTTATTAGTGATATAATGGATACAAAATTGTTACGATTCAGCTGTTAGTTAAGCTAGTTGGTTCCCTTCCCACTTCCCCATCTCATCAGCCACTAGATCTGTGTGAATCATTGAATAATTTAAGTGAGGAAAGCCATAGAAATCTGCTCACTTGAGATTATTTTCTCTGTAGCATGAGTTGACATTTTTTCCTTAAATTCTCTGCTAATGTCCTAATAGACCTTTGAGGGTACCTTACATCTATGGTACTAGCATACACTTGCACAATCAGAAGTGGGTTTACTGTGCAAGAACCATCTTTTTTAAAGTAAGCAATGGGATCAAGGTTTGGGGACACAAGACACTAGACCCTTTGTATTGTTTCACACCCATTATCTCTGCCTAAAACAAATGGTAATATCATTTACATAGTATCTTAATCTCTTGTACCTACTTCTGCTTATTGATATCCCTACTCCTCCTATTTTATTTAGACTTCTATTAAGAAGTCAACATCCTTCCCACTTTGGAGGAATGGGCAAAAATCTTTACCAGAAACAATTCCTCTGCTAAAACTAAAAAGTCATTTTTACCATTTTTCAATCTTCCTTGGGGCAAAGATGTTGATTGTAGTGAGATCTAATTCTATACAATCTTACCTTATTATATTTCTTCTTTTTTGGCAGAACTGGTGTTTGAACTCAAGGCCTTGGCATTTTGTTTCTTTAAAGAATCATCAAACAGCAAGCTGGCATGGTTTGAGGACATAGCTTTCTTAGGGGAATATCATAAGAACTGAATGTCTACTGGCTGTAACACATGGGACCCATTTATCCTTCAGAAAAGGTGAATCCAGATCTTGATGACACCTCATTCTAACAGCCATACACAATTGACTAATTTCATTTGCCTTTTTTCTAGAGAAGAGTACTGTCAGTTATATGGTAAGTATTAAAGAACTTCAAACCTATCAAGGGAAATCTGACCTAGTGGCTCGTAGAAAAACTTTTAAGAACAGCATTTACAATGTTCCCTGAGGCGTTCTCCTACCTGCCTTGCATGTTAAATCCAGTGGTCTTTCTTTTCCACTACTTGTTATGTTGCCCTGGGCTTAATGGACTTTCTATTTTGCATATCGTTCAGTTGCTGCAGGATTTAAAATGTTTCTGCTGCTATACTGAATATACTGTTCAAAGCTGGCAAGTGCAGGAAATGACATGGGAGTGATGTTAACATGGTCCCTCAGTTGGAGGCTCAGTGTGCATTCTGTCATTTTCCCCAGCCATGGGAAAGAAGAGAACTTCCTCACGATGAAGAGTGCTCCCTGCCACACTGTAGAGTACGCACGCTGTAGAGACCTTGGGTGCACTAAGTTATATCCTGAGTTTGTGGTCCTGTTGCTGGCAAAGGGCTGGTCAATGGGTTTATGAGAGGAATGGAGATGGGGACTTTTCTAAATTGGCAGACATACTTAGAAGGAGATGTCTGGCAGATCTCCTTAAGCTTGGATGTGAGAGGGAACTCCTACCTCTCTACTTCTCACTTTGTTCATTATGGACATCTAGGAGCCTTTGGTGGCAACTTAAAATAACCTTGGTCTGAATGAAGCAGATTAGGAGAATCTCCACGGCAACACAAGTGAAGGGAACTAAGTGTCTAATGGGTAAAAAACGACACTTTGCTTTATGCTTTCTAGGGCTTAATAGTCTTAAATTTGTCTTAGCTATGGCAAGGGGAGAGTCATGTGTTCACTCTTCCACTGGAATATTTCCCTTCCCCTCCAGTCGAGAGATCCCCAAAGTGGCTTATGTGCACCTTGGAGTTAAGGTCTCAGGACCCAATCTGAAGGCCTTTTTCTATTTCCAGTATGGCTTGATGCTTGCAGAATTCTTGTACTTCTTGCGGGAATCATCCTTCAATTAATTGGTTAATTTGTCAATATTTTTGAGTACTTACTACATTTTAAATGGAATGAAAAGAGGCAGAAGACACATTAGTTTGTTCTCAAACCTAATTGGAGAGATAAAAATCTAATCTCACTGCCTAAAAGGAGATCCATGACAGGACAGAAGGAATGTCAAATTGGTTCAAGTGCTCTGGGGAGCCCTTTGAAGACTAGTTCTAGAGTCATTGGTAACACACATTTCACTCCCAATCTCCAAATGCAGTCTATGTAAAAGTTTAGATTAATTCCTTTTTGTTTTAGCTGTGGATTATTTTCTGATCTGACTCATCAAGAACTGTGATCTCCCTGAGACTGCATTGGCAGCCAGAGCTGATCAATGTAATCTCCAGGCCAAAGTCATCATTGTCCCCTGTGGCAATATTGTCTCATATATGTCATAGTGACCCTTGAATTCCACAGGTACAATGGACGTGGGAGTGAGAAGAGATATGGATGGTGATGAGAATGGTCTGAAATAGTATTTTGTTTTGTTGAGGGAATAAATGGATCACTTTGCTTAGCTGCATGTACACAGCAGGTGTTGTACCTAAGTGATATGTGCATGAAAGCTTTCATAACATAAGGTAAATTACTTTCATGACTTTGGAGTAGGGGAAATTTCTTCAGCAGATCACAAAAATCAGTATCTATAAAAGAAGAAATTGCTAAGCTGATCTTAATTTGAATGTAGTTTAATTTAAAATATAAAAATATTTCCCTGCTTTGTAATAGTTAACAATCCTGTTATTATTACCTAAATATCAGAGACAGAGAAAAACACCATTGTGAAAATAAGCAAAATCCAAATAAAAATTAACACTAAATAAAAAAAATTTCAGCAGTGTTTTAAAAATGGAAATTTACAAACTCATTCTAAAATTTATATGGGGTGAAAAGGGCCAAGAAAAGCCAAGATATTGCTAAAGATGAACGAAATTAGAGAAGGTATGTATAGACACAAAGGCTTACTATAAAACCACAGGTTAAGGCAGTGATATTGAAACAAGAACAAAAACAAACCACTGGAAAATATAAGAACCCCAACACAGACTCACACACATAATCACATGATTTATGACATAAGAAGTACTGTAAGAATAGTGATAAATATACACTGTAAGTTAATGGTGCTAGGTCAGCAAGATAGCCATATATAAAATGGAAACCTTGAAAATTGTATCATCCACAAAAATCAATTTCACAAAGAATGTGGCTTTAAGTATAAACCTTAAAGAAGAAAGTGTTCAGGGTAGGGGTATAGCTCAGTGGTAAAGCACTTACTTAACATACATGAGGCCCTGGTTCAGTCCTCTGCATTGCAGGATAAAAGGAAAAGAAGAATTAGCATTTATAAAATAAGAGAAATTATGTTAATGACTTCCATGTGGGGAAAAATATCTTAAACATATCACAAAAATCAGTATCTATAAAGGAAGAGACTGGTAATTGGACTACATTTATTTATTTATTTTTGTGGTGGCACTGAGATTTGAACTCAGGTCTTCACACTTGCTAGGCGGGAACTCTTACCACTTGAGCCACTCCACCAGCCTTCTTGTGTGATGGTTTTTTTCAAGATAGTGTCTCACGAACTATTTGGCTGGGGCTGGCTTCGAACTGTTATCCTCTTGATCTCTGTCTCCTGAGTAGCTAGGTTTACAGACATGAGCCACCACCTGCACCAGACTAGACTACATTTAAATTAAGAATTTCTGTTCATCAAAAGATTCCATTCACAATAACCAAGTTGTGGAATCAGCCAACTTGCCCAATAACTGATGAATGGATAAAGAAAATAATATTATATATATAATATTAATATATGCATATATATAATGGTGGAATATGTTATTCAGCCACAAGGAAAAATGAAATTATGTCATTTGCAGGGAAATTGATGGGGCTAGACATCATCATGTTCGGTGAAATGAGTCAAGCTTAAAAAGTCAGATACTGCATTTTTCACTTATTTTTGGAATTTAGACCTAAAATGATGGCAATGATGATGATGATGATAATAATAATAATGGGACATGAATGTAAAAGGGGGACTGTCTGGGAGGGTTCGCTGGAGGGGCAAAGGGGAAAGGAAAGGATTCTGAAGGGTGAATAGGATCAAAGTACATTACACACACACACACACACACACACACACACACCCCTATGGAGACAGCACCTTCAAACCCAGCAAACACTGCTTGAAAAAGGGAGGAGGAGGAGTATGGAAATATAATGGAGGGGCGAACTTACTCAAAGTACACTGTACACATCTATTGAATTGTCACAATGAAATCCCCTCATATTGATGTATGCTAATTAAAAATAAAATAAAAAAAAATTTAAACAGAGGCAAATCACAGAATGGGAACAGATTTGGCAACACATATAATTGCAAAGGACTTACCATGATGTGTAAAGAATCCCTATAAATCAGTAAGAAAAAGGCAGATGGTCTAATAGAAAACTGAGTGGAAGTCTTAAAATAAAAAATAAAAAGTCTTCTTGATTTGCAAAAGAAGACACTGAAATATTTCCAACTTTATCAATAACATATAGATCCAAATTAAAACCATGAGATATCACTTTCCACCCTCCAGAATAACTAAAGTTGAAGAGACTGACAGTGTGAAGACTTGACAAAGACGAGAAGCAGTGAGAACCCTCATTTACTGCTGAGGGAAGCACAGTGTGTTTGGTCTAGATGTATTAGATCTAAAAATCAGCATGTTTTGTGACTTGGATGTTTCACTCCAGACATAACATAAATACACATAAAGGCATGGCCAGGTATGGGTGTAGCATCATTAGCTGACATAGAAAAAAACACTTCAAAAAGATCTAAATGAGACTTCTGGCTTTTAGGTTAGTCATGACTCCCATATTTCCAAAAAGAAATAAGCTAAACAAACTGGAAACCAGCAACTTTCTTAGATCTACCACAGAACTAATGTCAGAGGGCAAACCACCATCCCCTAAATTGGAGAGAAAGGTTAAAACTGAGAATCATAGTTTACTGGAAGAGAAGCAAGCTGCTGGAGCCTGTATAAGGGATGGAAAACAAGCTGAAATTGACAAATCGCACAAATTCAGTTTGTGCAATCTCTACAGTTAACAATTAACGGAGGCTGGGGTGAGGCACATCTACTTCTAGGAGACCTACTAGGTCTCAGGGGTAAAGAGAAGAGAACCTCCCCTTTGTAATGATGGGTACAGGGACCACTGCAACAGAGTCTTGCAGTTGGGGAGAGAGATTGAGCTCAAGTCTAAATATAGCATGGACAAAAGGGAATTTATAGCCAAGAATGAGGGGAGGGCCTTATGAATGGAAAATCACTAAGAAGAAACAGCAGGGGTCAGAATGATTCCGGCTAAACTAACCTAACATGATTGTTGCTGAGGACAGGCCAGGGTGATCAGACATAACCTGGGGGGTGGTGGAGGATGAGAAGCCTGACCAGAAATCAAGGATGGTCAGATGTTAAGGTGTCAGAGTTCTGTTTAAACTAAACCATCAGCATTCTTTGATAAAACTAGATTTTTATGGAGAAGTGTATAGTTGGACATTGAGGAAAATTCAGAAGCCTAACTGCAGTTTGACCAAGTGAAGAATCTTTTACAAAGTACAGAGTATGGCAACCTTGAATCATCCTAACATTGTGAGCTTGTTAAGAGTGACTGACACTGTGGAAACACTACCTGGTCATAGAGTATGCTAGTGGAGGGAGTGGATATCTTCCATTGCTCACCTGGCCCTGGCTATCATGTGAAAGACACCCAAATCAGCCATCTGAGAGCATCTAGTAAAGGCAGTACTGTCACCAGAAAGGTTTTGTACATTATTACTTAGAGTCAGAATAACTGTTCTGCATGCTAATCTGAACATCTAGATTGCAGACACTAGCTTCAGCAACAAGAAGATGAATCACCTCTGACCAGAAAATGGACACCTTTTTTGGCAGCCCCATTTCTGCTACCTGTACTGGGGCCAAAAGTATGATGGCCCCATGGTGGATGAATAATTCTCTATATGATGGTCACTGTGTCCTTGACTTTTAGTGGACATAACTTTGGGGAACAGCAACAGTGAGTACTGCACAGAGTATATCACATTGCTTTTTACATGTTTGTGTGGTATGAAAACCTGCTAAAGAAATTCATAATCCTCAATACCAGTGAGAGGCATTTTAGAATAAGCCACAAGGGACCTGGATACACATGGCCATGAGGAGGAACTAAATCTCCCTGATTGCAAGGACTTCAGCAGACAGAGTTGATGATGTCCATGGGTTGCAGAAGGAAAGAGATTCTGGACTCCTTGATGATCCCGTTTGACAATCATCAAACATAAATAAATAAATAAATAAATAAATAAATGCTGAGCATTTATTGTTTTTTGAGTTGGAGACCAGAGTTACAGGGCTATTCCATTACCATAGAGCCCCTGCTTTCAGTTGATCTCACCCAAAGCTGCAGCTCTCCATCCTGCAAGCTATAACTCATGGTCTCTGCCAAGTCAGGCAGCAGAGTTTCAGGGAGCCTCATTCCCACCTCTACTTTCTCCAGACTAAAGGAGATTAGGAGTCATAACAGAAGACCAGCAGCACAGACAAAGTGACTTTCAGTTTTCTCCCCAGTCTGGAGATGAAGACTACCCAACTCCCACCAGCATGATCCTGTGCCCTGCCTCAACCCACAGCTCCAGAAATGTGGTGGAGCCTAGGATAGAACAACTGCTAGGACAGATGAGTGAGCAGTAGAATTTATAAGAATTTTTGATCCAAGAGTCTCCTGCTGGCAACAGTGAGGGCCCAGTAGCAGGGGACCACAAGGAGGCTCCTAAAATACACAGCATGCAGCTCTAAACAGAACGATGCCCATCAAATGTCCCATGGCAGGCAGCTAAAGTAAAGAAGAATGTGGGGAGATGAAGCTGCCATGCCCACACTTCACATGGAGTACAAAGTCCCCGAGCTCCATGGAGAATGGAGACACAGGGCAGGAGATTGGCAGGTGCAGGATGCAGTCAGTTGTGAGTAGGAGCAAGGCAGAAAGGAAACACTGCTGGTGCACAGCATGCTGAGGTGAGAGAACTTCAGCCAATGGGTGGAGGAGTGTAAACTGCCAGGAGTTTATTCCACAGGATTCAAATTAAGAGGGTCTCAAGAACCTCCTTTCCTGCTGGGCTGAAATTACGAGGATGTCAAGAAATGCTTGGTAGACAAGAGGAGGGGTTTGAAGGTCCTAGCTGCAGGTCAGTCCCTGCATCCCACCTGGACAATGCTTCAGATACTAGGCCATATGTCCCAGGGCTCTTCTTTCTCCCTTGATCTTCCTTGTCTTTTCTTCCATGTTTGTGGAGCCAGGTGACAATTCTGCAGAAATAAACACATAAAAATTTAATGAGTAAGCAGTTAACATCTTCTTTTCTGAGTTGTCTTTAAGTTGGATTGTGAGATGTGATTTGAAAGGCTACTGCTTATGTTAGAGAACACAGGACTGTCACTTCCTCGAGCAAGTTTGATATTAATAACATGATATTAAACACATGACATTTACTATTTGCCAAAAACTTTCAATTCCTTTCAGCCATAAATGCCCATTTCACAGATGAGGAAATGAATGCTGTGTCAGATGAAGTAATCTGCTGGAAGCCATAAAACCTCTGGGAGAGAGTTTGTGCTCCAATACCCAGTGCTGTCCACCCTCCATCAACTCAGGCCTGTAGGGCCTGTGAAGTCCTGTTTTCTGAGATGCATTTGAGAGTTGTTATTTCATATCTCTTAAATGGACAAATCAATTGTATGAGATCAACCACTTTCTATAGCACAATTCAGTGCTCCTTATGAATTTAATTGTTTGAAGTTCTTCTGAGTCTCCTCTGCATAAGCAGGGCACAGTCCTGAAGTACATGTTCTCCTTCAAAACTGTGAAAGATCCCATGCTCATGGATTGGTAGAATCAACATAGTAAAAATGGCTATACTACCAAAAGCAATCTACATGTTTAATGCAATTCCCATCAAAATCCCAATCACATTCATCAAAGAGATTGAAAAATCTACCTTAAAGTTCATTTGGAAACACAAGAGACCATGAATAGCCAAGGCAATACTCAGCAAAAAGAGCAATGCTGGAGGTATCACAATACCTGACTTCAAACTATGTTACAAAGCAATAGCAAAAAAACACAGCATGCTACTGGCACAAAAACAGACATGAAGACCAGTGGAACATAATAGAGGACCTGGATATGAAGCCACAAAACTATAACCAATTTATCTTTGACAAAGGCGCTAAAAATATACACTGGAGAAAAGACAGCCTCTTCAACAAAAACTGCTGGGAAAACTGGTTAGCAGTCTGCAAAAAACTGAAACCAGATCCATGTTTATCACCCTATACTAGTATTAACTCAAAATGGATCAGACCCCAAGGAAAGAGTAGGAAATACTTTGGAACTCATAGGTATAGGCAAGGACTTTCTCAATGGAACCCCAGCAGCTCAGAAACTAAGAGATAGCATAGACAAATGGGACTTAATAAAACTAAAAAGCTTCTTCTCAACAAAAGAAATGGTCTCTAAACTGAAGAGACCACCCACAGAGTGGGAGAAAATATTTGCCAGCTACACATCAGACAAAGGACTGATAACCAGAATATATAGGGAACTCAAAAAACTAAATTCTCCCAAAATTAATGAACCAATAAAGAAATGGGCAAGTGAACTAAACAGAACTTTCTCAAAAGAAGAAATTCAAATGGCCAAAAAACACATGAAAAAATGCTCACCATTTCTAGCAATAAAGGAAATGCAAATTAAAACCATGCTAAGATTCCACCTCACCCCTGTTAGAATAGCTATCATTAGAAACAGCACTAACAACAGATGTTGGTGAGGATGTGGGGAAAAAGGAACCCTTGTACACTTCTGGTGGGAATGCAAACAAGTACAACCACTCTGGAAAAAAATTTGGAGGCTTCTCAAAAATCTAAACATAGATCTGCCATCTTATCCAGCAATACCACTCTTGAGGATATACCCAAAGGAATGCGACTCAGGTTACTTCAAAGGCACTTGCACACTCATTTATTGCAGCACTATTCACATTAGCGAAGTTATGGAAACAGCCAAGATGACCCACTATTGATGAATGGATTAAGAAAATGTATTTATACACAATGGAATACTACTCAGTCACGAAGAAGAATGAAATCTTATCATTTGCAGGTAAATGGATGGAACTGGAGAACATCATCCTGAACGAGGTTAGCCAGGCCCAGAAGACCAAATATCGTATGTTCTCCCTCATATGCGGACTTTAGATCAAGGGTAAACACAAGGGGATTGGACTTTGATCACATGATGAGGCAAAAGCACACAAGGGAGGTATGAGGATAGGCAAGACACCCAAAAAACTAGGTAGCATTTGATGTCCTCAATGCAAACGGACTAATGCAGGAAGTTTAAAGTGACAGAGGCCAATAGGAGAAGGGGACCAGGAACTAGAGAAAAGGTTAGTTTGAGAAGAATTAATTTAGAATGTAACACATATATACAGGAAAGCAATGAGAGGAATCTCCCTGTATAGCAATCCTTGTCTCAACTAGCAAAAACCCATGGTCCTTCCTATTATTGCTTATACTCTCTCTTTAACAAAATTAGAGATAAGGGCAAAACAGTTTCTGCCTGGTAGCGAGGGGGTGAGGGAGGAAGAAGGGGACAGGGCAAAGGGAGGGGTGAGGGGAAGGGGGGTGAAATGACCCAAACATTGTATGCACATATGAATAAAAGAAATTTTAAAAAGAAGTAGAAAAGCAAAAAACAAAACCAAAACCAAAACCAAAACAAAACTGTGAAAGAACAATGAAGCTGTCCAGAGTGCTGAAAACACTATGGTGTGTGGAATCCCACCGAACCCCGGGGATGGCTCCTCACACGTCATTTGTACATAAGTTGCTCCCCTGATATTATAGCTTTAGGGGGAGCAGGATCTGGATACAAACCTGTGGGTGGTGGAGTCAAAGTGGCCTCCCTGGTCTCTCCTACCTATGTCAAGATCGGTTGAGCAATGTGGAGAGATGTCTTTGGAATGAACATTCTCATAAATAGTAGTTCTCCTTTCTCTGTGGGCGACATGCTCCAAAACCCCCGAGCATGCCTGAAACCTTATGTGGTACCAAACCCTATATATACTGCTTTTCCTTATACATGTATTTCTAGGATAAGGTTTAATTTATAAGTTATGCACAGTGATAATTTAACAGCAATAACTAAAAATAAAATGGAGCAATCATAAAAATTACCATAATAAGAGTTGTGTGAATGTGACCTCTTTCAAAGTATCTTGTAATGTATTCACCCTTCTTCTTGATCATGGATAATTGGAACTTTAGAAAATGAAACCACAAATAAAAAGGAGGGCTATTGTACTTAAAGTCTACTTATTAAACTGTGTGTGTCCCTTTCCTATGCCAATTCTTTCCTACTACTATACAAATGAATTTGTTCCATAGTTAATTATTTGACTTTTGAGGAGATAATAGGAGCTAGATGTATATGTGATAAGTAGTTTTCATAAATGTATTTGCTAGGCAGCTTCTAAGTTCTCACATGGTGCTAGAGCTGAGAAAATGAAATATCGCACTTATCCCCAAGTAGCAAACATCCTAGCAGGTGATTCATTCACAAATATTAATTGCCTAGCTTTGAGCAATAAAAACACACCTCTTTTATTTGCTGAATGGTGGCACTTTGACAAAAGTGCTAAGAATATACAATATGAAAAAGGATAAGTACTTCAACAAATGATATTTGGACAATTGGATATTCACATACCACAAAAATGAAATTGGGTTGTTCTTTACCTCTCTTTCTGAGTCAACCCACTTTCATCTCTGCCTTTTCTCTTCTAATAAGCTATACTTTTTACTATAGTATAAAATCGAACTTTTATACCATACACCAAATGAACTCAAATGCATTGGAGACTTAGACATAAGATCTGAACTGTAAACCTTTAGAAGAAAATGTAGGAAAAGAGCTTTATGACATCAGTATGGGAAATGATTTTTTGTATGATCCCAAAAGTACAGGCAAAGAAAGAAAAAATAGACTAACAGGATGTGTCAAAGTCAAAAACTTCTATACAGCAAAGAAAACAATTAACAGAGTGAATAAATAACCTATGAAAGGGAGAAGATATTTGCAAACCTTACATCTATGAGGAGGGTTTTGTATCCAAAATATACAAGAAACTCAAATAGTTCAACAGTAAGAAAACAAATAGCTCAATTCAAAAATAGGCAAAGGATCCAAGTAGACATTTCTCAAAAGAAAACATACAAATGGCCAACAGGTATATTGAAACAGGCTTAACATTTTTAATCATCAGGGAAATGTAAATTTAAACCCAATAAGATATTACTTCACACCTGTTAAATGGCAAGTAGTAAAAAATAAACAAACCCTGAAAAAAACACCCCAAAGCCCGTAAAGGTTACAAATGTTGGAGACGATCTGGACAGAAGAGACTCCTTACACATGACTGGAGGGAATATAGTAGTAAAGCCATTATAGAAAACAGTTTGGGTGTGCTTTTTAAAATTAAAAATAACACTGCCATATGATTCAGCAATCCCACTACTATTTATGTATCTGAAGGAAGTGAAATCAGGCCATCAAGAGACATCTGCACTCCTCTGTTTTTTGCAGTACTATTCACAATAGCTAAAATATGGCAATGACCCAAGTGTCTATCATTTGATGAGTAGATAAAGAAAACAGAATATATAGATAATGGAATGTTATTTGTCCTTAAGAAAATCTGGTTTTTTGTGACAATATGGATGAAGCTGGAGGCCATCATATTAAATGAAATAAGTAAGGTACAGAAAGACAGACACTTCTTGATTTCATTTATAGGTGAAATTGAAAACAGTCTAACTCATAGAAGCAGAGAGTAGATGATGGTTACCAGAATGCACATATTAATTAGCTCTATTTAATCATTCCACACTATATAAACATTTTAAACTATCATGTTGTATGCCATAAGTACAAGCAATTTTGTGTCAAAAATAAAGAAATGAAGTGGAATACATTATGAATGGAATTATTTATAAATATTTTATTATAAACAATTATTGGTATCCTTTTAAACGAAGCACCTAATCTAATAATCAAACATTTGACAAGCTTCCTAGAGTTGCATATCACTGAATACATGTTTTCTGAGGCATAAATATCTTCTATAAAAATTCTCTCCTTAGTGATGGACTCAAAGGCTCATGCAATTCTTAGACACTATCTTGTTCTTCATTAAGTTAATAATGGGTGCACATCATATGCTGTACCATTCTAACTTTTCCTTGGTTGGAACCCATATTTGAGGCTTTCACCTGTTCATCAAACACTCAAACACCACCCTGCTGCCAACGGCCTTTGCATAGGCACAAGTAAGAAGCTGCCTAAACAATTCAAGGATGGGATCAGATGGCTTGTCTTTGAGATCTTAGTTCATCTCTTACCAGCCAGGAGGCCTTGGATATGCATTTATTCTCTCTAAGCAGCAGTTTCCTCACATATGAAATAAGGACAATTAGTTCTTCCTCGAGTTTCTCAAAGATTAAGTCAACTCAGGTCTATAAATCCCTGCTCAGCACAGCGCTAGCACGAGTCTGCCCTAGATAAAGAGCTGCACGTATCTCCTTCTGTATATACCAAACACCTTGCTGTGTTTCCCTGGTGTGTGGCTGGGCTGGATCCTTGCACTATTTCCTAGGTCCTTGGCAAGTGGCTGAGAAAACCACACCGTGCCAAATCATCCATGTGGAGAGACTGAAGCAGGGCACGCAGAGGAGGAAGGCAGAGTCACATCAGCAGTCCACTGGCATGTGGACAGTTCCCTGGGCTACCCTGCTGATAAATCACACTCTCTGCTTCTTGCCACCATCGGTGGAAAGCTTGGCCTTTGCTTGCTTCACAGGAGTGATCTGAGAAGGAGGGAAATTGTGTGGGGATTGTGCTTAGCGATCATCAGAATGCATTCTTCTGTAAGTCCAAGAATTCTTTTTGACACACAGTGCCTATTAAAACCTATATTTAGAAAACCATCTTGGTCAATATGTTCACAGCTACAAATCTGGGATTTGCTCTAGAAACCTATGACTTGTTATAAGAAGCCACAAAGGACTCATGGCCTCACCCAAGTTCAAGTCCTACTTCACAGTTCCTGTGAGTGGACAACCCAGCAACTCCATGGCCAGTGGAGAGTCCTCATCAGCTGATGAACAGCAGTGACATTAGGTCCCTTCCTCAAAGCACCGTGTGCTTTCTCCCAGCTCTTTATTTTCATGTACTACAATGTCCTTCAGCCTCTTGGAGAATTAATTACAATACTAAGATGCTGAAATGTTGGTTACATAGCTAAGTAATTAAAACAAATCATTTTGGCTTGTGGTTCTGACTTATTGTAGGACAAAACACAGTCTCCTGGGTACTTCACAATACAGCACAGCAAAGAAATTAATAAAAGCATGGAGAGGCTGTAGAAGTGGTTAAGTGGTGTTGGGTTAGGGGTTCTGTGTGGTCACTCATCAGTCCATGGTGGCTGACAATTGATGGTCACCGTGGCTCTTCTCTGGAGGAGGCCCCTGAGGTAACCTCAGACTCTGAATGATCTCTAAGGTGAGATTTGGAGGTTGAGATTTTCAAATGAGCCTGTGGGCATCCCTCTGCGGGGACACAGGCATGGGAGAGTGAGGCAGCAGGCTATCCCCATCTGTTTAAAAACCATGCTTCAAGATAGTGACACCAGCAGTCACAGACTAGGCAGCTTCAGTCTCTGTCCTCCCCTAGAAACACCCAAACACAAGAAGAAGCTGTCAACTAAGAGTGTCAGAATTCTGGAAAACAGTCAGTGGCTTTCAGCAACCCAATGAGTGCTCAATTAAGAAAAGTGAGGGCCAGCATGGTGGCACATACCTGTAACTCCAGCTACTTTAGAGACTGAGGTACAAGGATGGTTGGTTCCAGGCCAGACTGAGAACTTTAGCAAGATCCTGGCTCAAAATAAACACAAGAAAAGGGGTTGGTGTATAGTTGAGCAGTAGAGCTTTACCCGCCATGAACACGACTGACCCTGGGTTCAATTCTCCCTACTGTGAAGATGGAGAAGGAGAAAAGGTCAGATTAAAAACAGTTGCAAAGATAATAGAGTAGCAAATCAAAATGGCTTGGTAAGCTCCATGGTCCTGCGGGACAGAAACAGTGAAAAACAGGAAGAAAAGGTCAGAGCCAACTTCAGTCCAATTCTTAAAAAAAAAGAAAGAAAGGTTTTCAGCAACCAAGTCAACACTTAATTATAGGATATTTAAAACTGTTTACTTTTTGACTAATGACACCAAATATGGTAAAATGTTTCTGAGGTGTGGCACTTTAGCAAATGGCACACATAGTATTGCAATGAGGCATCTTATATTCAGTTACGTGTAGGTTAAAAACTATGGTTGATTTTCATGTACTTTAAGAATGTTACTTTTAAACAAAAACTGTATCACTCTTCAGTAGAATACCTTCAACACTGCCCACAGTGGGGATTTTTGTTAAATGTTATTGTCACTTAGATTTTACATACTAGGCTCGCTTTCAGATGGAAAGTGGGGGTCTTCAGGTGATTACATTCAATCTCCTAGTTTCCTTTTAGCCTCTATCCAGTTCTCTAAGAGCAGCATGATGTATCAGTGTCATAATGAGGCAGGCTAAAAGTAGAAAAATATGCCAAGTAGAAAAATACTCCTCAGACTCCATTTAACTTATTTTCTGCACATTTCACACTAACCTCATCTCAGCCCAGTGCTACCCTTTGTTGTTGTAAATTGTAAAACAAGAAGCCTTGGGATGATTCCTCCCTCCATTATCTCTCAGATAAAAAGCATGAATACTGATCTCACCTCATGCATATAATTAAAATCACTAAGAGCTAGTTTAAGTGCATGTGTAGAGCAACTGTCAATCACACTGGCCAGGCACACTGGAACCACTCAAATCTTTCCCCACTCACAGGTTTAAAAAGCCTTGAATCAGAGAGCACATTGTCTGTTTCCTGTTTTTTCCATCCCACCTGTGCCATCTGGCATTGTTTTTGTGATGCCTTTTCCTTACCTCTACCAAATTATACCACCTCCCTTACTACACCCATGTGTTCTGCCAGGATGCTTCCATGCAGGACACAAAGAATTTAGAAATCTTCTGATCAGAGAGTGATAGAGCCTACAACAGTAAGTCTTAAATCTCACTACATCATTATTGACATTACTTCTTATGTGAAGTAAGCAAAACAATTCCATGAAAATCAGGGACATAAGGTCAGATAAAAGACAGATTGTTATGGAAACGCAACAAACAGATCTGATGATGTTATTGACAACAGTATTTTCAGAGGACATTGGTCCTTGTGTTCCCGTGTGGAAGAATCCAAGCAGAATGTGCAGGTGTAACTGGGGTTTATTAAAAGTTAGGAAAGGAAATACAAAGAGAGCATGGTGGGCACAGGTGGAGTCTGCTGGCAGAGAGAGCATGCTTTCCTTTTTCAGGTGCTTTTAAAATTTACAGTAACCCATGAGGGGGGCAGACCCAGTTGATTCCCATCCAATAATAAACAAGTTGTGAGGGGCATGGGTGGTTCCCAGCTAGGTGAGGGTGATCTGGGCCATCCCTGGGCAACCTACATGAGCCACAAACCTTTCCACCTTCTAGCCTGCCTCAATGAGACCTCACACACGTGGTCAGAAATTCTATCCTGTTCGTGAGAACCGTCTCACTGACAGTGAGCTTGTGGAAGTGGAAGTTTGTACCATGTTCTTGTGCTCTTTTTTGTTTTCTTTCTCTTGAAGTGAATAGGTTGAAGTATTCTTTGCTTATTTTATTTCATTATTTCCAGAACTTAAGAGTTTAAGTTTCAGGCTTAAGATTTTAACATAAAAATCACTCTATGGGCTACAGAAGTTAACTGAAATGTGTTTTCTTTATTCTTTTCTACAGTTTTAATTTTTATTTGTCATAAGCTCAGAAGCAGGAAGCTGTGAAACTCAACTAAATGGTGGAGTGGGTTCTTTGAATGTGTTCTGAAGGGCTATTTGAAATGTGTTTGAAGGCTGTCGTTATTACAAAGCTGTTGCTATTCCAATCAAAAGACCCAGTAGTGAAGTGCCATTCATCACTGACATAAGTTGCTGAGGTGTGACAAATACTAACACAGACAGATGCCTCTCCTGCTTCTCACTGCAGCCCACTCTTGGCTGTTCATGGAAATGACAAAGACGCAGAGCACTGAGATGTGTGATGGATTTAAATCTTACCTTTGAGGCACTCATTAGCATTTCCATGTTGCTCACTTTAAACTCTGGCAACCTCCAGTGGTTTAAATTGTTCTAAACCTGGATTAATTAATGTTTCTGAAAATTCCAGAAACATGATTGGAGAGAAAAGAAGAGAGTCAGCTCTAGGTGAATCTTGATGGAGAGCAGGGACAATGTGTGGAGACTTGTGCTGGCATGCCTCTTTTTGAAGAATTCCAAACCCCGCCCCACCCCCTGTGGAAAGGCCCCAGGAAGATGACCACTGGGCTGTTCACTTACCAAGTCAAACACATTTCCAGATGCTCTTATGAGCCTGCCAGCTATGAGATGTTGAGGCAAACAGAGCTGCAACCTGCTAGATCTACTTCTCCTGGACAGAGGCAGAGCTTTCCTCTAACCTTTGGCAGTTTTTGCCATGACAGTTATGGTCTTACCCCTGTTGCAGAGAGAGTAATTGTCCATGCTATTGCAAGGACTGAGGGGTCTGGCTTTTCCGTGGCACAAAGAGTGGGAAAAGTTATAGCTTGATCTTTCCATTCTCTTATTTCTTCTCACCTTGAATTTCCTTATTATTGCAGCATCCTGGAGATAGGGCAAGGGAGGAGGATCTTCCAAGCATTGTGGCCTTTTGTGGTCAGTGGTTATTGATCTCCAACCACCCATCCCTAAGCCTGACACTGCCCTGAACAAACTTAGTAGTCTCATGCCAGGCAACAGGTCATGTATCTGGTAAGAGGATATTATCTGCAATCCAGGACCAAAAAGAAAAAAAAGTGGGATGGACTGGGGAAAGAATAAAGAGAGAAGTTGACCTAAAGTGACCTGAAGATGGGCCAAGGCAGAGATGAAGCCATTGTGTAATTTTTTATTGATAGCAAGAACCTCTAGTCTAAACTCTGAATATATGAACATTGTTATGCTGTTTTCTAAAGACACAAAATTTAACAAGAGGAATTTCAGGCATACTTTCAGATATTTGTTTATGTATGTCTTTTCCCATCAGAACTATAAAACAGGTATTTGCAATGACCACTGTAAAAGGGTCAAAGTCAAAATTGAAAATGTATTCATTTTATTGACTTTAGTACTATGTGAAATTTAAACCAAATAATGAAAATTCCTTTATCTCTGCCATGCATTGAGATTTTCTTAAATTTTTAAGGACAAATTTCTCTGTTTCTCTTATCCCTATCATTATTCCCTGAAGCTTTCTTTGATTCATGTGGAGGTCATTTTCTTTCTGGTTCATTGAGCTATTGTGGAAAGAAGAGACAGCTTAGAGAGACTTCTTAGTCTATAAAAACAAAGTCTGTAAGTATTTAAAATCCTAGTAATGAGAATTCTCCCTGTATTTCCATAATTCCTTCCCCTCTTATTTCATAACCACCTATATATTTGAAAACTTCTTGAACATATTTTATACATATTGGACCCAAAAAATTGTATATGCCCAAAGTTACACAGCTGATATGAATTACCTTACATATGTTTGCATATAACTAAATTTACGTTACCCATATAGAAATGAGAAGTAATCTTGGTAGCACCAATGGAAACAAACAAATGTTTTGCTTTTTTGGTGTTTTGCTTTGGAAGGTAAAGAAGCTAAGAACCATGTCCACCATTTCCATGCTTGGCAGGGACTCTTTCTTGGGGTGAGCCTTGGAGCAACATCACTTAGGACCCTGCCAAGTAATAGTTGTAAGAAAGTTCTTGACTTCATTGGATTTCCTAAAGTGTCTGCTGTACTTAGAAATGATTACATTTCATTTAGTTTGTGATTAGTAATTATACAAAAATAAGACAGTCTCTGATTTGGAAGAATTAGATGAGAAAGGAAAGGCAGAATGCAGAGCACCAATATAGGGCAGCTTCTCAGGCCAACTGAGAAGGCCAAACAGTTAAAAACAACATAAGACCACTCTAGTCACTGAGGACATAGTAGAGGAAAAAAAAAAACAGTTGAAGACTCTGGTGTCATGATGGCTTATATCCTATTAGATGGAGATAATATAAATAAATAAACAAATAAACAGGAAATAAGATGGGGTAACTGCCATGGATTCCATGAACAGAAGAGGGGGCATGCAGGGTGATGCATACTGCTTTGCGCTGAATGACCATGGAAGATGATATTTGATCAGACACCCTAAGTAGATGGGGAAATTAGCCACATGGCTCTCCAAGGAAGGAGCATTCCAGACAGCGGGAAGCAAAATGCAAAGGTGCTAAGGAGAGAGAATGTTTGGTTGAGGACCGGTGAAGTAATTGGAAAGAAATGAATCAAATACAGTGTGGTAGGAAACTAGTTTAGAGACCTGACTGGATCAGGTCTTTTAGGCTGTTTTAAGAACATGACTATTGGTTAGGGTGAAATGAGAAGGCACTGGGGAGTTTTGAGCAGAAAAGCAATACTTTCTGATTTGAATTCAAAAAGATTACCCTGGCTGTTGTATAGAGAATAAACTGTAACTATTATGAAATTATCTAAATTTATATTACCCACAGTAGAAGTGAAAAACAATTTTAGTAGCACCTATCAATGAAAATAAACAGAGTTAGGAGAACTAGGCAGTGAAGGTTATTTTTTGTACAGGTTGGGCCAGATGTAGATCAGAGGGCAGTTGGACAGGACACTCATGGAAGTTTTCTGCGGATCATATTAATGGCATTCTTTCATGTCCTTTCTGAGTTCATCCTGTGAAACACTGTCCCCATGAGCTAGGAAGGAAAGTAAGTTTGGAGTACCACCTCGAAAGACTTACCTGGAACCAGTGATGTTTTGTAATGGAACATCTTAGTGGTGTATTCACCACTGAGGGTGACTAGTTTCCTGCTCAAATCCCAGGGGCTATTCCTTAGTCACATCTCAGGAATACAGACAGATCCATCTAACTGCAGAAAGTTGAATCCATGGGGACAGTGACAGAAACAAGTAGATTTGGTGAACAGCAAGACAAGCTGGTGCAAAGAACCCTTTGAAGGAAGTCCACAGCAAAGGGCAGCCAGGAACCAGGATAAGAGCAGGAAATAGGTATGTGATCAAGACAGTACTTTCTTTTAATATGAAATTTATTTAATGTGGCTATAGTAGATTATGATCAAGCAATTTGAATACTGTCCAACATTCCTAGACTATTTTGTTTCTATTATCTTATACCTTTAGACATCAGTCATCATTTGGCAAAGTTCTTCCTAAATATTGGAGGAAGTACTTTTCCTTAAGTGTATTTTGCATATCTTAGTAGTTTTGCTTGACTCTTAATTTTCAGTTATCCAGGTTTTTTTTTTTTTGCATTTGACCAATTTGATGAAGAAAGTAAAGCTTTGGGAATTGGAATTAATTTTAGTTAGAAATTCACCTGGGCAAAGTAGACACATGATGTTTCATTAATCACAGCTGGAAGGAAGTAATCCCTAGACTTCTTCCCCTTTGATGTCCTGCTGTAATAACTCATATCTCTCAACATAAGAGCTGATCTAATGAAGGCCATTTGTTCTAATTTTGTCATTATACTCACCTGGACTGAGAGACTCTGAATTTGAAAGAATATGTGAAGAGACGCTTGAATAAGTATGGATGTCATATTTTTAAAATGGAAGAATAAAAATCTCAGAAATTAGGTTATTCTGAATCTATTACCATCACTTGTAGATTCCATTTAAGCATGTATTTGTGTATCTTACCCAGACCCTCAAGGACCCAGTTAGTTGGTGTGAATAAAGCTTGGGGCAAGATGAGGTGAGGTTAAGGACTTTTTACTACTGGGGAAATGACAGTCAGTCACTGGGAAGGAACTAGAGAAAGCCCCTTTTTAGGGGTCAGGAGTGAGAGGTTTCCTACTTCAGGTTGTCTTTGGGAGGGCAACATGTAGGATCCAGCCAGTGAGTGCAATCATCCTAGCTTGTCTGACTTAGCCTTGCCAAAGGAGAGGAAAAAACACTGTAGGTCTCATAGAAGGGAAAAATCAGGGATAATGAGAATAGCTCAGGGGACCTGGGAAAGAATGTGGGCAGAACACTTAGGATTGTGGCAGAGTTTGCAAACTGAATAACCAGATTATTGGACTGAAATTCAGACAAGAGAGGAGGTGTCTGGGGCATGGAGCCATGCTGGGTCTAGTTCAAGAGCATAAAACTGGGAAATAGCATGCTGGAAGTCATCTGGCTGCCATGCTGTTGTCTTTGCAATATGTTTGACTGGAGCACAGGGCAGTAATTTTCCCTTTAAGTGATTAATGGTAAAGAGAGACAAGCAGGACTCAGATATAGAATTTGGAGAGCCACTAGGGATTGATGAGCCAAGAGAAAATTTGTACAGTTGTGTAATAGGGAGTAGGATCTGCACAAATACGTACAAATTCGTGTGAGGGATGATTCAACCTAGAGACTATTGAAGCAGAATATAAGTATGTGAGAATAAAAAATAACGGCGTGTTCTTAAAGTAAAACACTGGTACCATCAGAGAGGTGACTGCGCCATTGGCCATTAGGCAAGAATATATACTACTAAGATTATAAGATTAAAAATTGTACTACAAAAATCAATGACAATTGGAAGAAAACACTTGTGCAGTAGTCTCTTTCCCGTGTTCAACTTACAGTCATTCGAAGTCTTGAGGAAGGATGTCATTGGAAGTTTTCTTTTGGCTGTCTTTACCTAAATCCAAAATAGCATTTAGGGAATGTATTTTCCTCTCACAAGGGAAAATCTTGAGCTAATTCTTTCTTTCCTTTGAAGGTGTTCTTCAAATGATGTGTAGATGATATGTGACCAACTGAAATGCTGAATAATTCCTTTTGATTGGAATAAGACTGAATTTCTCACTTTATGAATACGTCAGAAAATGAACATGCACTTCTCCTGAAAGACCTACTTAATTCTCAATAATGTTAGATGGAGTGTAAGCTATTGAAGAGCAATTTTAACTTGTCCAGAATATACCTAAGGATTAATTTCAAAACCATCTAGAATGTGGACATAGTAAACATTCAAGATTTATAGTACTGTATGCTGAACTGTTGTTTTCCTTGAACCAAATCAAAATATTTGGTGTCAAGCAATAAATGAAATTAGGTGGGAATTTATTTGAAAATTATCTTTCACAATAAAATCTTGTAGGAAAAAAAACCCCTACAAAATCAAAACAGACTACAACAAAACAAACAAACTTCTAAATTTAATCCTAGAAAACTCAAATCTGTGTTCTATGCTTTTGTGAAAATACAAGCCCTCCAAAATCAATGTTTTATTTATATGGCAAAATTCGAAAATAGTTAAGGGAAACAAGGTTTCTACTCATTCTTTTGTCTGTCCCATTAGCTCTCCTCTTTGGGTGGGTCTAAAGTGTTCACATAAATCATACAGTTCCTGGAGGGCGCCTTCACACATGCATCCTAAGCCTCTGGCCTAGTAGAGCTGGGAATGGATCACATGGGCTCACAAACCTCTGTGGTTGACTCATCTGCCAATCATAATCTTTTCTTGATTTTTCTTTCTTTCTTTTTTTTGTGGTTATGGGTTTGAACTCAGGGTCTCAGTTTCCTATGCAGGTACTATATCACTTGGGTCACTCCACCAGCCCTGTTTTGTGTTGGGTATTTTTGAGATAAGTTCTTGTACACTATTAGCCCTGACTGACTTCGAACTACAATCCTGATCTCTGCCTCCTGAATAGCTAAGATTACAGGTGTGAGCCACCAGCATCCAGTAGGATTTTTTATAATTGTACTAGTGCTTTAACATCCTTTATGTTTAAATGTATACTTTTGACTCTCTGTGGAATGGTTCTAGCTATACGTCTACAATGGACCTAGGAAAATGCAGCAAAAGAGAGAGAGAAATAGAGATGAAACACAGGGAAAGAAATGCAGCCAAATGCAGTGTAGACCCACCCCTGTTCTTAGTTTCTGTTGTTTGGCAACCTGAGCCTATGCAGTGTGACTCTTGCTCCCAAACCAGGGCTTCTCCTCCTCACCAGAAAGGTGTCCCTTCCTCATGTCATCATGAACACCCATGGGAACAAAGGAACCTTGTGTGACCTTGACTCTTCTGGCTGACATTGTGACAAGCCAAGCAGAATTCTCAGCCTTTGTGGGTCTTTGTTCATTTCTCTCATTTTTTCCTTCTGAAGGATTTCAAGATGGTTGTTTTATAGAGTACAGATTGAACATTCTAAATCTAAAAATCTGAAATTGGAAATTCTGCAAAACTGAAATTTGTCAAGCTCTGATATAGGCATGCTAAAAACATTGTATACAATTACCTTCTAAGTATGTATACAGGACATATGTGAAAAATAAATGAATTTTGTGTTTAGGCTTGGGTCCCATTCCTAAGACATCTCATTAGTGACATTCAAATATTCTAAAATATGAAAAAGCCTGAAATCCCAAGTGCTTCTGGTCTTGAGCACTTTGATAAGGGATGCTCAGTCTACATTCTCAAATTATTGAGTTCATCTGAAGTTTCCTCAATATTAAATTTAGATTGTGCATTTTCAGAGAGAATCCCAGAAGTCCTGCTGTATTCCTTATGCTGCAGCCTGTCAGGTGGCTTCAATTAGATCAGACATGCCTGGCTTCTCCACTGCAGTTGCTCTTTTTCCCTTTCTGATTAATGTGTTTTTGGATGAACAGAAGAGATAGGACAAAACTCTGTAAATATCTCTTTTCCCAACAAACTTGTACACACTAGTTTAAGAATCTTTTGGTATTTCTTGGATTGACAAATGTTGATTTTGTAACCCACCATTCCTTTAAAGTTTGTTAGTTATTATTCTACAGGAAGGAAAAAATGTTATATTCTCTCTACTTATTTATTAATTTACTTACTTATAACATGAGTTCATTCCTATTTTATTTAATTGATAACAATACATTATTATCATTGTATAATTGATGTTCAAATTCTCAGACTGAGATAGTAGGAGCTACTTCAACCTGACTTCTGTGTCCTTTAGATATGTCTCTATTGTTATTATTATTAGAGTAAATATATCTTGCATTGCATCAAGTTCCAGATTCATTTTCAGTTTTCCCACCCCAGTACTAGAATCAGCTATATCCCCCAAGAAGCTGGTTTCATTCTCTTGGAACTAGCATTGAGACACCAAGGCTTTGGTGCTTGTTGTGTTCATTGATACTGAATGGTCATTGCTCCAATTCCCTACTGGACACCATCATTCCCACACATGAGCTCTACCTCACAGATGCCCCCTTACCTCATCTTGGATTCAGCATTCCAGTTCAGGCTCCTACCTCCCACATGGCTGCTCCCCACACCCTTTTTGGACTCTGATACCCAGCCCTAGGCCACTTACATATCAAATCTTAAAGTGCCTGCTTTCCATTCTGACATGAACTGTGATAATTTGAACTCTCCTTGGGCTCTCTCATCCTGTGCAGGGCTAACTGAACCTTATTGGTATTTGCAAATTCTGCTAGCTTTGTAAGGAAAGGGCCCAGTTTCTAGCAGCATGGTTCTCAACAGAGAGCACACATGTGATAAGAATGTGTTGTATCCCTCAGACAACAAGGATCAAATACAGATGCATAACTAACAAATGAGGTACTTTAGAAATGGCTTTCCAACTCTGATATACAAATTAATGGTTATTATATTTCTCACTTTGTAAGTTCTATAATATCTATATTTTGGGGATGAAAGACTGTTTCTTATGAGATAGTAAGTGTTCTAGTTCAACTGACTTATAAGAAAGCATATAGAGTTTAAAGTACAAAGTTCTTAGAAAATACTGTCAGATCAATTTTATCACAGAGAACTCTCAGTATGAAATAATTTGCTCTGTCTGAAGATACCAGATATGTAGGATTACAAGGTATTGGAAATTTCTTTTCATTTTTCATCATTATTTTCATTATTTTCTCCCTCTCTTTAATAACTTCATCTTTGCATTTATTTTAAAAGTGATTTTTAGTACAAAAGTTAAAACAATTATTACTAAAATTAAAAAATAATTTCCTGTGAACATCCATGAGATACTTGGAAGGTTCCTTACTTATAATGTAAAGTAGAATTTTTAAATGCCCTAGAATTTTCTGTGACTTGATTTATATTCATCCTCTGTTCCATAAAAGAATCATCAATGAGCCAATTAGTGAAGGTTTTCTCAAGAGCAGATTTTCACACTGTCTTTAGCTTTGGGCAACATATCTGTGATATGTTATTTTTTTTAGGGAATAAACCAAGTAGAATCCCTGTCTTATCCAGTAAAATACTTTCTCTTTAGGGTGTCTCTCAGATCTCAAGACAAAGTGGCAAAGTCTGTCAAGATGGGGACCCACGGTTTCCTGAATTTTTCATGTCTGTTGGTATCTATAGTGAAGAGCCAACAAGGATTTCTCCTCCCTTCTCCTTGGTAAAATGCTGCTGAGAATACTTGTTAAACCAGAGTATCCAACCAACTGTTGCTATATTTAGAGAGAAAATGACTCCCTGCTGCATTATAGCAGCAGAACATGTATGGCTTTTAAAATAATAGTTTGTTTTTTGTGGGGACATTGAACCATTGCAAATGCTGGGCTTCTTTCAAAATGCAGAATGAAGTTCAATTGGAAAGCCAATGACCATGTTTCTGAGGAAAAAAACCCTGAGGTGTTCACAGAAAAGCATTCAAAGGATACAACCTGCATAGGTAGAACCCAGACTGCTGCCTTGCCATGCTGGGAGGAAAGTATTTAGAGAAGAATCACATGTATAAGTAGCTATTTCATTACAGATGTTAGCTACAGATATAATCTTAGTTTTTAGAATCAAATATTTGAACAATATTTGGAAGTTATTTAGAACAGTTTGGCATAAAATGGCTGAAATATCTGTTTCTTTCTAGACTTTCACGTGTGGATTTTCTGTGGCCAGGAGCTTGTTAGGAACTTCCAGTGCTCAGTTCATCATCAAAGTGAAACACAAACCACAGACATTCCTCCTGAAAGTGGGGTACAGGATTTGAAGACAAAGATCAGGTCAAAGACTTGGCTGTGTGATCTGGCTGACCTATAACTTCTCTGAATCTTGGTTTTTGCTACTTGGTTTGTCACTTTTAACTTCAATTGCTAATAGTAAATGAAATAATTCTCATTGAAAAGAGCTTTGTGTTTCTCCACTTTGCTCCCAGTGTGATAGCTACTTACTGCTGTTGTTCTTGCTATTGAAAACAACCCCAATGAGATGACACAGGGGAATGTTCAGGCAGTGTGACCTCCTGTGGATAGCAGGTAGAATCTTGTTTAGTCATGCTAAAATCAAGGTCAAGAACTAAGAAACAGGCTTTAAGAAATGGTACATTGAGTAAGATTTGATGTCCTAGAAGAAGTTGGGCTCCCTAAGGCAGTCAGACAGTTTACTCTGATGTCAGGCCAGTGAGCGACCTCAGCGTCCGCAAGGCCAGGCCGGCTGCAAGCCCTCCTCTTGGCAAAGGTGTGACTATGAGAGGCAAGGTGGCCATCTCTGTGAGTGGTTGTAAGCTAGGGAGTGGTCATTACTGCTGGCCTTCTGCTCAATTGGAATTATATGATGATCCAGCTTATAGATTTTTTTTCTTTTGTTTTTAAATTTTTGTTTTAATTATAAAGCAAAGACAAGTAGCAAGAAATTCCTGGGACTAAAAGAGACTAAATAAAGGTGTTGATCTACTAGCAGTGGCCCTACCAGGTCCCAATGCATTGTTGAATAGGGTCCTTTGCTACACAAGAAGGTACACAAGAAGTAACATAAAACTGGCAGAAGGGAAGCCTGGTATGGAGGGAAGCTTGCTTCTTGAGGAAGAATTGCTATGACCCCCTTCTTAGTTGGCTTAGTCTCCTTCTCTTCCCTGACCACTCACTTGGCTCTTGTAGTCTAAAAAAAGAGATCTTTTTATTTTACAAGTGTTTGAATTTACACAGATTTAACAATTCCTTGTGGTTCTATGTGACTTGGCTTAGCCTCCTATGGTAATCCATGCACACCCTTACATTTATGGACTTCCTGCGACTATTAACCACAGAAACCATACTCCTAAACAATATCAGAATGTTGGTTTTTAAGAGGAAAAATAAACTCTCCTTCAAGAACAGAAAAAAAAGCACACATGCTTAATTAAAACAGTTGCCTTGGGTTTTTTTTGTCTTTTTTGTTTTGACTTAATTAAAAGAGAAAAACATCTATATCTAAGTGTACTTGTGGTCTGGAAATAGCCATCAGAATGTTGTTTAGAAATTTTAATATAATCATGAAAATAATACAGGGATATTTATTTGGTAAATAGTTTATAATAGACAATACACAAAATGAGTTACAGGTGTTTTCATTTAATTCTCATAATGACCTGTGATGTCAATGTTATAGTCATTCTTACTTTTCATCTATGGAGAAATTGAGCTGATACCAGAGGCTTGCTCACTATCTTGTAGGAGGACGAGCTAGGATAAGGTTTCTCTGCCTTCAAACCCATGCTCATAAATGACTGGACCATGGTCTTCTGTGGTTAAATAAAACTTCTTGCCAGAACACTAAAATCAGACAACATCACTTACTGACCATGACAAAGCAAGTAAAACATAAAATCACTACAAAATTGTATCTGGAGGAAAATAATGACACTGCAAATGACGAATTCCATCTAATGCCCTCTTCATCACATTACAGGAGCAACTGCTTCGTTACCAACTACAACTGCAGGCTTCCTCTGACACTCTTCCTCTACACAAACATTATTAAGGTAGTTACTTGTAACATTAACCCTACTTTCTGGCAGCATCACATCCAGAGCAGAACCATGTTTTCTTAAACTCTTCCCAAAATCACCAAACGCAAGCCAGACCCTATCCCAAGTACACCTTAACACACTCTTCCTGAGGTGTCCCATGATTCCCACCATGTGCACCCATGGCCTAACACCGATCTTTGTTTGGTGATAGGTGTGTTCTTGTGACTCTGACTGGTGGGAATGAACAATTTGAGTCTGGTTTCCAGATCACTATGAAGAGATGAGCTGATCATGATGGCTCTTTGACAGCTGGAAGAACGGTTGCTTCCTCTCACATCTTTAGCCAATTGGTTGTATCTTCAATAGGCTGGATCTCATTTTGTCAGAGCCTGAAGTTATTTGTAGTTATCTCCCAAAAAAGCATGAATACGTGTGTGCATGAGTGTACATGGATTTTAAAATACAAAGTAGGTGATGATCTACCAAATGGTATAAATTGCAGTCAGCTTCTGGGTTGACAACAGGCTATACTTATAACATACTGTAAACATAAAAAATATAAATACTCAGTAATCAAGTCCATCTCAAGTTCACCAACGGTATCCTACTAGATTGAATAAGCTAGAAAACTGCTAAAACATTTGAACCATTGACATCTGTAACAATCCTTAATTGTAGGATTTTACTTACAAAATTAAGACTTCCTAAAACCTATATAGATTATTTGGATTGAAGGTAACATTCCATTAGAATGGAAGATTCATACTGAGCTTGGTTAATTAAAATCGTGAACCACAAAACCTACAGGAAGGAGTCTTAAAAAGCAAAGCAGGCTTTACTGTTCTTGACTCAAGGTCTCTGCCTCTCTCTGTCTTTCTCCATACCCCCAGTGATACTCATCTCCTTCTACAGTCCCCAATGCACTATTGCTTTTTATTTTTATCTTGCATTACTTTTGATCAGGAAATAAAGATGAGACTAGATTTCAGAGAGGCCCAGGTGTGTGCCCAAATAACTTGAGAGAAAAAAACTACACACTTCAGAGGAAATTCCACACCCACAGCTACCTCATCCCAACCTTGACCACTGGCCGCGATGTCTTGGACTTGTTCTGCATGAGCCCTTGAGTGTGACTCACTTCCCCAGGTCCTCTCCTCTCCTCATCTCAGGCTATGCAGCCCCAACCTGCCTTCCCCACCTCACCTTCCACAAAATGCACTGACAGGGTGTTATCCAAGCAGAGTTCACATCTTGCTGCTGAGAAACCAGGAAAACACTATTCCAGGTCTCTGTTAACTTTTGGTAGTTGATTATATTCTGAATTCCATCAAAGAAATATTTTTAACTATATAAAACAGTTTTCTTTGAAGTTGTGCAGAAAGAGTAGAATAGTAGGAAATACAATGGCCCTTAAAAGATGTCCACATCTCTTGATCCTGGGAGTATGCTACCTCATGTTGAGAAGGGGACTTCTCAGAGGTCATTCAATTAAGGATGGTTACATGGGGAGATTATGCTGGATAATGTGTTTATTCAATGTCATTCTGAGGGTCCTCAAATGGGAAGAAGGCCAGAGTCAGAGAAGGAGATGGAAATCAGGAACAGAGGTTGGAGAGACATTACTGCTGGAAAATGGCCACAAGCAGAGGAATGTGGGCAGCCTCTGAACACTGGAACAGGCAGGAACATTCTCCTCTAAGCCTCCAGAAAAAACAAGTCCCTGACACATTAATCCTAACACAGTGAGATCCATTGTGCACTTCTGACCTCTAGACTATAAGATAATAAATTTGTGACAATTTGTTGCAGCAGCAATAATAAACGAATACATCAATGTATATTTTAAATACAGGCATGTACATTTAAAAAAAATTAAAATTTGTTTAGTTAGAGCTAAGATGTAGCTCAAGTGGTAAAGCACCCACCTAGCAAGCAAGAGGTCCTAAGTTCAAACACCAGTACAATACAAACAAAAAGCCACATCCTAAAATGTGCTTATTTATAGCACTGGTAAATGAAAGTTCTCTGGATCAGAGATTAGAATAAGGATAGAGAGAGATGCTTCAGGCAGCAGAAGTTAAGGGATGAGGAAAGATGGTTTATGAGCTGACTGAGCATCAGCATGGACAAGCAGGAAGGGTATGTGCACAATACTTACCCAAGAACTTCCAAGAGCATCGAGGGCTATGAAAGAGATGCCGGTCAGGGCTCATGAAGTTTTCTACATCTGGGCTCCAATCAGCAACTGCATACAGCCCAAAAGATGAGCATCCAGAAGCAGAGATGGCGGCCTGTTTATTGATGGAAGAAAGAAGTTCAATAATGGAAACAATCACATTGCACTGTCACAGGTTTCATTTAGCTCAGCTTTGCTTCTCTCCCTTATTATCTTAGTAGAAAGTGATTCATTTATTGCTCAAAGAATCCTCTACACTGTTTTATTCTGCACAAAGTAAGATTAAGTTAATAGGTGGGAGATCACTATTTTCAGTTACCCAAACCTGAATTAAACTGTGCTTGTATTAAGTGTTGCTCAGCCATCTAGAGATGAGGATGCTTACAGGAAACACAAAAGCCACTTCTGAGTTACATAAAGGCTCAAATCCTGGCTCTACTTCTTCTTATCAAGTGATGTTGTAAAGGTAACTCATCTTACCAAGCCTCAGTTTCCTCACTTCTAAACCACTTCCTAATAATCCCACCATGCCATAGCATCCTGTGGAGAATTAGATGAAATCCTGTCACGTCAGCGCCTACTTAAGCACACATGGCAATCCCTAACAACCAGGGAATAATTAGTCATTTTGATTATCTAAGTTAGGCAGGGTACTTGATATTTAGACCCTTCTGTCCCTCGAGTCTGTGTGTTCTGTACTTTGCTATTTCTGCATCCTCTGTAGTTCCTAGCTCCTTCTGTTCTAAAGCCTCTTCTTATTGTGCAGTGTGGAGCAGGACAGGAACGGCTTTCAGGTTCCCAGCCCAGCCCTTTGTATTCAAGCTATGAGGTAGTGCTATCATTTTCTTTGTTTTCTAGATGACAAAACCAGGACTCAGTGCTCTTTAGTACCTTGCTCAAGATCACAGAGCTAGTGAGTGATTGAACGAGGTCATGGGGAAGTCTGCTCTGGGAACTCACCCCGACAAGGCTCACTTCCTACAGCATGCAGCACTGGCTGTGTTCAGAACCAGGTGATTGTTTTCATTTTTCTTCAGAAGTAGAATTTTTGAAGATTTTTCTTATTACCAAACTATTACTTATAATTTTGATCAAACTTTGAAAACATTGATAAATTTGAAAATATTGATAAAATATATTTTTGAGCAAACTTTGAAAATATTGATAAATATGAAAGAAGAAATTTAAATTCAGCACAATCCCAGAAAGTCCACTTATGGGACATTTTCCCTCTCAATATTTTGGTTTCTTTCTGTTTTACATGATGTGAAAGATACTATGCATGATGTGAAAGGCACTATGCTTTGTTTAACAAAATCTTCACTGTCGAACAGTAATATTATTTCTCATTGTAGAGTAAATGTTGTTATAGTCTTTTTGAGACATAATCTCACTATGTAGTCTAGGCTGGCATCGATCTCTTGGTTCTCCTGCCTCAGTTTCCCAAGTGCTGGAATTGCAGGACTGCATGCTCATTACTGGTTCCTTCTAATTATTTATTTGAGATAAATAATTAATAATTATTTAATTCAATTAATTAATAATTGAAATCACTAGATCAAAACCAAATTATTTTTAACCCTTTTTCATCCGTGTCACCAAGGGGCCCAGCAGGAAGGAATTTAGAATAAGCTGGATGACAGCTGTAATTCTGCTGTGGGTAAAATGCTAAGAGGTTCTTTTCTCCCAGAAGAACAGAAAAAACTATCTTGGTGCTAATTTGTACAGAAAGGTGGATTTCCCTTCTATTTTCTAGTAATCGTTTTTCTTTATATGAAAAATTACAGCTTATATACATTGCCAACTTTTCTTCTGTAATGTTCAGTTTAGTACAACTGTAGGAGCTATTTGCTCAGCATATCAGACTTCTGTCAAATATCATCTGTTAATATGTCCCAAATCACATCCGGAGTTTACAGTTCATGCTTAAGTGTTTTTTTTTTTTAACATATAAGTGTTAACACTATTATGGGATAAACTCCATGGAGGTTTTTCCATGTAGCTTGGCATTTAGGATGTACAGATAGAGGTCTTTCCTGTCCCAAGAGCATATATATATATATATATATTTCAAGAAAAACAAATATATATATATATATATTTGTTTTTCTTGAAATTTATGGCATCACATTTTATATTCACTTGGAATTTATTTTGATATGTGGCATGATGTTTATACTTACAAAAGTGCAGTTGTTACTTTAAATCATCAATTGATTACTTATATCAAATGCAGTGTGAATGCCATATAAACAACGTGTACTGTACTGTTTAGGGAATAATGATAAGACAATAGTCTGAACATGTTCAGTACAGACACAACTTCGTTTTCTCTCTGTGGTTGGTTTGTCTCCAAGTATGGAACCCATGGCTGTGGAGGGCTGACTGTATATAACACACTATACTGATTAGGGTCATCCTGCTCTGCAGTAGATCTCAAAATCTTATTTTCTTATTTAATTGAAATGTTGTATCCTATGACTAACATAAAATGCATTTAATGTAAAAGAAAGCTGTATCTGAATGTAGTCCTTCTTTCTAAGCAATGGTTAGTTTTTAAAAAATTTCTTAAGTGTGTCAAGTGCAGTGCAATCATGCCTGTAGTTCTAGCTACTTGGGAGGCAGGAATCAGGAGGACTGTGGATTGAGGCCAGCCCTAGCAAAAAGTTCAAGAGACCCCATCTCGATCAATGCAAAGCTGAGCATGGTGGTGTATGCTTGTTATCCCCAGCTATAAAGGAAGTGTAAATAAGAGGACTGCAGTTCAGATCAGCTCGGGCATAAAAGGTAAGCCCTATTAGAAAAATAAAGCAAAAAGGAATGGGTATGTGGCTTAAATAGTAGAGCTCCTGCCTATCAAGCATGAGGCCAAATTCAATCAATCCCCTGTGCTGCCAAAAAAAGGTTGGGGGAGGGTTACCAAGCTATACCTGTGAAGCATTAAAAAACAGAAAGCAGAGTGGCCAGTGCTGACATGAGACTGAAAGTCAAAAAAAGCTACTGTCGTATTACCCGGGGTCAGAAAAACATTAAACTTTTCTCAACTAGTGTTTTATTATAAAAAATGTGTAATTATTTGTAAGTAATGTATACTAAATGAGATATCTAGACAAGCACACATAAAGCAAGGTTGTGACCAATGGCCTGTAGGAGCAGATCCCTGTATCTCTAGAACAAGGGCTCTGTAGTCACTAATTGGATGTTCATCACTTTGTGGAAAATAAGTACTGCAAATAATTCGAATCAGCTATGTATGTCATCAATTAAATCACCTTTTTCTATAAAAAAGAAAACTATATATGTAATATAAATGAATAGTTGAAAGAATAAAAGTGGAACAAACATTCCTCCCTAAACAGCTGCAGAATGGAACTGTAGCATTCGCAGCTCTATGACACCCTTATTTCATGAGAGGTTTCCACATGCAGTTGTATCCCTGAGCAACATACGGCTTTTCTCTCCGGGTGCTTTTGCATGGAAGTGGAATCGTAGCATGAGTGTCCTTTTTGTGTTCAGCATGTAGTTTATTTTTGCTGCTATCTGGTAGTCCATGCTTTAAATATAACCAAATCCATCCATTCTGTCATTGATGACATTTGAGCTGTCCCCAGTTCTTTGCTATTACGGAAGTGGTTCCCTTGTATCTGCTTTATGCTTTGGGTAAGAGTTACTGAAACATAGAGTGTGCACATACCACATGTCACCATGCCTGAAAACATTGCTACTCCCTTTACTGAGGAATCACAGTTTCCATTGTGCAAGGTCTGAGGCAACATTTTATTGTCATTCTTATAGAGTTGCCCAACTGTGAGATGAGAAATATTTCATGATAATCATAATTTTCATTTCATTTATTACTAATGTGAATTAGCATGTTTGCATATTCATATTTCATCTTCTTGAAATGCCTATTTACATCTTTTGCAGTCATTGTTTTAAAAAATATTAATTTGTGAAAGTTTTTTATATGGTTGTGTACATGTCATCTCCCATTCTGAGCTTTTACCATCCTTCTCTTTATGACATCTTTTGATAAGCAAGAGTAATTGAGTTTAATATAATACTGATCAATCTTTTCCTTTGTAATCTCTGTTTTAACTTTTGGATGTCATAATCAAACATCCATTGGAAATATAATTTTAATTGAAATTTGAAAAGTTAATCTACTATCATCAGATAATAAGTTATTTAACTCTTACTGGCATGTAAGTCCTGTTTATTATCAAACAATAGTCAGAATTTGGCTTAATTAGGAAGAGTAATGGTTTGGATTCTCCTTAACTTTTTCTTTGAGAAAAAATTTTCCAAAATCATGGTGGCCAAGTTGCCTGAGAGCTTCATATGTCAGAAATCGGTCTGAGTTTGTTTTGTGTCCTGGCATTGCAGTCTCTAGGTTTTTTGTTTGTTTCTTTTCTTTTTCTTTTTCTTTGCCTTGAGAAAGGGAACCTCCCAAACTCCCACAGTCCTGCAGTCTGAATTCAGGGGCCTGTTCTGAAGGAGGTAATGAACTGGACTGACTGCTCCTTCAGAACCAGAGCCACCTCCAGCAGCAGGGGCTGTGGGGAATGAGCAGGGGAGGTGAGGAACCCTCAAGCCCCAAGGCAGGAAGAGCCCTGACAGAGGTGTGTGGCATGAACAAGATGGCGCTGAAATGGAATCCCCATTCCTGGAAACCAAGGCAGCATTAGATCCCCTTTTCCATCCGGATCCTCCACGCTGGCAATACTGGGGCAGAGCTAGAGGCCCAGCACCAGGCAGTGTGGGGACTCCTTTCTGCACCTGTGCCAGTCCTCTTCCAGGAGTCAGATGGGGCAAGGCTCCCACAGCAGGATGAAATTGGTTTCCTGTGTCCCACAACACAGAGGAAAGCAATGGAGCGATGAAATTATGTGTCTTATTTGATTTCTTTAATTGATTGCTGATTAGTAGTGAGAACTGTTTTTCCTTAGTGTTTAAAGTTCAACTGGGAAAATTAGGAAAATTTATTGCTTCTGTCTGTGTCTTCATTTCCTTCCTCCCTCCCTTCCTTCCTTCTTTTCCTATGTGGATGAATTAGTGCTCTTGTTTTGGGAAACTATGTTTCTTACAAAACCATGCTTTACCAGCAAAGTTGAAAACCTGACTCACTGTGATGAGCACGGACCCATGTGTGTTTACCTGTGCCTTGTAGGCTGGCCACTAAAGGTCGCCTGTTTCTAATGGTTACTTTTGTTCATACAGCAGGCTTTTTTTTTTTTTTCAATATTGGCCTCATGCTTGCTAGGCAGGCACTCTTACCACTGGAGCCACTCCACCAACCCTTTTTTGTGATGGGTATTTTGGAGATGTGTTGGGGAGAGGGGAGGGGAGTCTTCTGAACCATTTGCCCAGGCTGGCTTTGAAACACAATCTCCTGATCTCTACCTCCTGAGTATCTAGGATTACAGGTGTGAGCCACAAGTGCCAGTTTATCTTTTATTTTTAATTTTTTTATTAGTGGAACATTTCATTCTCTGAATCTCCTATCCCTGTTATTTTGGCCTAATGAGTCTACCACTTTTCATTTTTACCTTTCATTTCTCTTTCAGTTCTTTTGGTTTTGTCTACTCAGTGGATCTTGGTCCCCTGGGAAGCTGATAAATGATTCTTGGAATTGAAATGTAGACAAAGTGGTAAAAGTCAGCTTTGCACTAAAAGTTCCTATTTTCATATTCTTGTCACACAGAAAATGATCTCATGTTGTTTGTTATGAAGCCACAGGAAACTGTACAGCAGCTTAGATATTTGATCAGGAACCAGCTCTTTCTTTGCCTCTCTCCCTTCATTCCTCCACTCCTTCTGTCTTTCTTATTATTTATTTTCTTGATATGAAATATGTTTGTTTATTATAATTTAAAATTATATGAAAAGTATAATTACTTTAGAATTATAATACCTGAGTGTTACTTTCTTAGTGCTAATGACAAGGTAGAAAAATGAGATGGTGTAATGAACGCTTACTGTTTTCAATAGTGTGGTATGTGTGTCAGGGATAGATTTGCTTTAGTGATGCATCAGGAATGTTGTACCAACATGAGGCCTGCTGAGGTAATTAGTGTTCTGTAGACTTGCTGTTCCGCTGTCAGTGGTGTTGGAGAGGAAGAAAGAAGTTTATTATAGGTATTTCGTGGTAATTGTTCTTCATTACATTTTACAATGATGGTGGCATTCAAACCCGTGTCAATTGTGTTATATTTTTTTTATTTGTACTGTCTTAGCCACACGTTAGTTACATTGTTTAAAATGTTATTTGGCAACTATCTTCCCAATTAACCTATTCTCTTATTTCTGTTCTTTATTCAGTATGAACTGGATATAGAACGATGAGTACTGCCAGTGACATGATTTAAAGAGTTGAATTAGTGGAACACTAGAAGTCTTGTCTTGATCCTGATGTACCTAGGCAGGAAGTATTTGACAGAGGCCCTCTCATCCTCATTTCCACTATTGTCACCTTGTACTCTGAAGACGGGAACCTGGACTTTCTCTCCATGGACCACTTCTGCCTTCAGTGGGCTGGGCAAGCTGTTAACTTAGTTGCAAAATTCTTCCACCATGTTCAGTTGCAGTCCATTCCCTCACCTTTCATACATGGCACAGAGCAGAGTCCCACCCTAAGCTCCTCAGCAGCCTGACACAGGCCCACAGTTCTACCTCTCCTCTGTCCTTGGCATTCCTCAGGGTGACAGCTCAACCACAGCTCGGCCCCTCATTTACCCCTCAGCATTTGTGTCCATTTTCCTTCTCTCCTCTGTCTCCCCAAATAATTCTCTTCCCATTTCTGACATATAGCTACAGGCCTCACACCTTCTGAGTCAGTTTGTGGGGTCTCCCTCCTGTCTGAAGAAAAGGAGCCCTTGCTTTTGGAAGTCTGGGCCTCCTCCTACACTCTCACACAGGGGGATGTCTTTACTAGAGGCTGTAAGATGGACATAAGGCAGGAGAGGACAAAGGGGCAGAGAAGAACTACAGCTTGTCCCTGTGTGGGTGGGAAGGTCTGCCTAATACAGGCCTGGGGGTGGAGGCCTGCAGCCAGTGGGAAGGCACTGTGAAGAAGCACATTTCAAGAGAACCAAAGAGAAATGGAAAGGCTCTGCAGCAGCAAAGTCTTGGAGATATCCAGAAGTGATGAGGAGGCAGTGTTCCTGAGGAGAGGGGGGTGTCAATCCCCTCCAGATCAGCCCTTATCTCCCTGCATGTGAGGCACACTTTGTACTTTGGAAAAAGCAATGCAAACATCTCCATGCTAGTGAAAAGTTTTTGGACTTCACCTGACTCCTAGGCAGGGGGAGACCCTATATCTCTGTTGTCACTGTCTTCTTTCTCTGTGTTTTGCTACTACTCTGTTAGTTGTTTAAAGAGAAGCATTTTGTCAGTTTTTGATTTCATGTCTCTAGTGACAAGAATTGTTGATGCGCAAAGGAATGTTGAAGGAAGGAAGGGAGGAAGGAAGGAAGGGCGAGGGAATTAAGGAAGGAAGGAAGGAAGGGAAGGAAGGAAGGAAGGGAAGGAAGGAAGGGAAGGAAGTAAGATATGTAGAGCCCAGCCCCACTGCTCAGCAGCTCCGCTCTTCACCATGTATGAGGGACTTAATATGAGTCTTCAGTCTCAACCTCCTATCAGGTCCCCTGAATGACAGCTGCTGACCAACCAACTTTCTGTCTCTGTGTTCTGAGGCTGGCTGACTTGATGAGCTTGCCTTTTCTCCCAGAGTTCATCTCTCTGCAGTTTGGGGCTCCCTATCTCCCCTTGGCTTTGCAAGATTCACAGATTTAGATTTGGTGACTCAATAGCAAAACAGATAATGTAACTGAAGTTTTTGCCTTGTAATTATAACACAATCCCAACCAGTATTGTGTGATCTCCGGGGAGATCTGGTAGCTTTCCCTGGGTGATGCCTTAGCTACACTTGATACTTCTCTTGCCCCGCAGGTGCCATCCCTGCTCCCACCCACAGATTCTCAGAGACCTTTGGTCTCTGAATGACTTAACAGAGAGTCACAGGGTGAGATTAACTTAACACCTTGCACAATATCCAGTTGTGTAAAAAGAATGGGACATATCCACATATTCTACACTAAAAAAGAAAGCTCATCCTATTGAATGCTGGTACACCCCTGGAGAGGAGAGTCATTCTTGGTGACCACTCTTATTTTTCATCTAGTTAATCAGTGTGTGTTTGTTTTCTTCTGTGATAAAATAACTAAACAGGATTCAATAAAATTCATTCCTCAGAGTACAAAATTTCTCCTTTGGTCTTGCTATAATGATCAATGAGAAGATAAAACAAATCTATCTAACTTATAGAGATTAATTCTGCTAAAGTTTTCTTAAGTAATTAAAGCCACATAATTAAAACCAAGCTAAAGACAAAATAAAACCCATTGCTCTACAATCATTTTCTTTTTATTTCCATAACTAACCTTAATACTTGTAATGACCAGAGCTCCTTTTCCAGTACATGACGTTATTTGAATGTTGTCATAGAGAAGCACTGGTGTGGTTGTTTATGTCATAAGGTGTATTATGCCACTGTTTTAGAATACAGGAAGAACGCTCCAGAGTCAAAAGATGCAAGTGTTACCCACAAAAGTATATCCCCCAGGTTCCTACAAACGCCTAATTCTCCTTGAAGACAGGTCCTACACATCTGTTGATGGGCTTAGTTTAGTGTCAACCTTCCAACAATAAATAGATGAATTCCAAAGTAGATGAATGCTACTCATTTTTGAGTCATAGCCTGCTACACCTGATAGTGTTTTGCCTTAACAAGGAAAATAACACACAATTGGAATGATGACCTTTGGAAAGCAATTTCATAACTGGTTAAAATTACAGAATTATCTCAGGAATTACATTCATGAAAATGAAAGCCTGGTTGTATCCACCTCAACGTTTGAAATATAGAATATTGGTCACATGAATGTAAAATACATCTGGTGGACAGAATGTAGAGAAGCTTTGTTCATTCCTCATTTCTCAATTGCATGTTGACCAGGATTGTTGGCATAATGCATGGTTTACAAAGAACTGCACAATGTAAACCTTTAATAAACTCGATCCTATTCTACTAAAATAAAAAGGCTGTAATTGGAGATTAGTTTATGTGTTGGGACTCTCTTGATTTCCCATACTTTGGATTGTCATTTTTTTTCTGCTTTTCTTTTTAACACTACTTTCAATATAATCTTTCTTCGAGGTAGTCTTGTTTCCCTGAAAAGAATAAGCAATGCAAAGAGAAATAAATAGTCCATTCTTCTTTATTATTATATTTTCAAAATAGGCCATTTAAATACAGATCAGAAATGGTAATTTTGAAAAGCAATGCTTTTGATTTGAATGAGATGAAATTTATTAAATAAAGAGAAGATCTTTGAATATAAAAATAAAATAGCATATTGAAATATCTTCCATGGTGTAATAATCACTTTGGACTATGAAACAAAATATCATAAACTGGATGGTTTATAAACAACACACACTTCTCACAATTCTGGAGGCTGGAAGTCCATTCCTGGTAGAAAGATGATCAGTTTTCTGCAGCTCTTAAAAGGCACTAACTCCAATCATGAGGATTCCTGGCTCATGACCTAATACTTCTCAAGTCCTCACCTTGGGGTAAGGATTTCAACTAATGAAGGAAGTAGAGGGTGACATATTCCATGTTGTCCCTAGCACAGGAGATGGGTTCATTCTGGCAGAGAGGGAAGGAGAAGGCAATCCAAGGGCTGATCTTGGAAGGTTTATGGGTTCATCAGTGAGGCCAACTGGCCTGGGTGTCCTGATGGAGGGTCATGGTCATCATGGAGTGGTACTCCATGGCACTAGCAACATGGGAGCTGCAGGAAGCCCAGCCCAGGCCTACAGACTCTCTGCTGCCAACTTAACCTGGCCCTCATTGGTACAGGTGGTCTCAGTCAGCTCCTGCCCTCATATCTGCACCCTGGGATGCTTTGAATACTGACTGGAAATTTCCCCTTTCAATGGCTCAGGAAGTTGTCAGCATTTCAAATGCTTAATTCTGAGGTTGAATGAACTTGTGTAATTCTCTCTGTAATATAATATAATTCTGTGGTATAGAAAAAATTCATTTGATAATGTATTCCTAGCCAAATTTGTTCTGCAGAGGAATTGAGGTGGATCATTTTGTGGGCTCCCAGAGCTCTTTGCTTATATGTCGCCTGTGAAGGAGAGCACTCCTGTTTTGCAGTGGCAGTTTTGATGTAGCTCGTGTCCCTCTCCACACTTCAGGCTCTGAGGACACATCAGTATGCCTCATCTCTGAATATCCCACCACCTTGTGATTGGGAAGTGGGTGAAATGGATGAATGGGGAGAGGAATTTTCCAGGGTCAGTTCAGCTGAGCATTCTCAGAAATGCACAAAACTAAGAAAAAGAAAGAGGTACCAAAAGCAGTGTTGAGGTTGGAGTCAAGAAATACTGAGTGATGCATGCACCTGAATTGCCATGGTCAGTTTGAGCAGGTGGTGGGAATGGCATGGAAGTAGAGAATGAGGACCAGGGGACTGAGGGAAAACTCATGGTGAGGTCAGTGAGCTAAATTACATTCCTGAGAGGACTTTATATGCTGCTAGGGCAAGATGACTGCTGACAGGGATCAGGATCTGATTCTTTCCTGCTGTGTAACACACAGAAAAAATTAACATAACCTCATAAAGCTTTGTTCTTTCTTATCTGTAAAATTACAGTGATGTGAACTACCCATGAGTCTATAGATAAGATTAGAGGAGAGTGGATGTGAGGTGTTTGCCATAGTGCCTATCTTGGGGCCAGCTTGGCTATTTTTGTGGGACTTACTGTGTCTAGGATTCACCTTGGTTTCCCCACTCTGAGTCTACAGGCAGTTTTCTGTTAGCTCTGCAAAGTTGCAAGTCTCCAGCTAGTTCAGCAATGTTTTCTGTAACTGTGACCATATTCTGTAGGAGGGTGGGGGAAAAGCTCTGTAAGTATTTAACCCAGCCTCTGACACAGATTGGGGCTCTGGGCTTTGAGAAATTATCTCCCCTGAGTTCACTAGCATAATAAACTTCCTGCTTCCTGTTAAAATGGTCTCAGTGGCTTTGCTTCCCTCGTCATTTCCTGCAACATTTCTGGTACATTGGCCGGGAATGGAAGAGACCAAAGTTGGCATTTTTGCCTCCCTGGCTGTTGGGCTCTGGCCCAACAACCCAGCTGAAGCACCACTGGACACTTTGTCCAAATGGCTGGGGAAGGCTCCCATGGAGACTGAGGCCTCAGGTCTGTAGGTGCCAATGGAACCTGGGTAGACACCTCAGGAACCAGGAAAATTTGGAGTGGCTCCCATCTGGAGTAGGTAGGACCCAGGGCCATCAGAAGAGGCCTGTCCATGAGAGGACGGAAGAGGGGCTTGATCAACCCTTAGTTACCCACCAATATTCTTGAATCTGGTTCTTTGTTATTTGTGATTATTCAGGAGGAAGCTGGGATACCTTTCAAACTAGGTTTGTTGGGTTGGATGAATGTGTGATGTGCAACTGAGAGCATGAAAGGAGTGTGACTTTGGTCACCATATGGTGTGCAGAGTTTGATTCCAGAAGCAAGGGATGTTTTCATTTGGTCTAGGTCGACTCCCCCCACTTGGGGCACTGGTCTGGGGTTTATATGGCCTTGTTATGGCTACGAGATGTCTGAAATATCTCCGTGAGGAGAATGGCTAGGGACAAATGAAGTGAAAGTTGTCTGTCTTCTATTTGTGTCAGAAACTGAGGACCCCATACCTTATTTCCACACTCCCTGATCCTCTTGTACCTTGTCTTAATATGGGTGGGAGTCAAAGTAAAAAGAATCATTTACAATGTATGCTTGACAAATTCAAGAGAGGGTACACAAGTGATTACAGTGTGGAACTCACACTCCAGAAACTTTGGAAATTTTGTCAAATAGATTGGGTGTCCTTTAAGGTTGGATGGCCTTCTGAGGGATCTCTAGATTAAGAAACCATTTGTAGGGTCTATCAGGTCGTGACAGGGATGCTAGGTCATCCTGACCAGTTCCCCTACAAAGACATATGGTAGACTTTGGAAGCTCATCTTCCTCCTTGGCTTAAGAAATGCTTTAAAGACAATTGTAGGATTATGATGGCATGGGCAACAAATACTGGGACTATTAAAGGAAAGGAAAAGAGAGAAAAGGCTCCTTTTCCATTGCTCCAGATGCTCCTCAGCATGGAGGAGTGGAGACAAGTCATCCAGGCACCCTACATTGGCTTTAAGCACACGCCCCCAATGAGACAAATGATGTGTGAGCCTGTGCCCAGACAGCTTTTCCAAAAGCTGAACCTTCATGGTACTCAAATGAAGCAGAAGGCTGAGACAATTTACACAGATATAGAGAGGTTCTGATGGCAGGTCTAAGAGAAGGGGAAAGAAAGGCCATAATCATGAACAAAGTCTCAGAGATCTTACAGAACTCTGATGAAAGCCCAACACAGTTCTATGAGAGACTATGTGAAGCATACCATCTATAATCTCCCTTCAATCCTGAGGCCCCTAAAAATCAGCAAATGATCGTTGCCTTTGTGGGGCAAGCCCAGGGGGACATTGAAAGAAAGTTACAAAAATGAAAAGAATTTCCAGGCATGACAGCATCCCAGCTCCTGAAAGTGGCAACTGAGGTGTTTATCAACTGAGATCAGGAGGCCCAAAAGGAGGTAAAATGAAAAATAAAGAAAAAGGTGGATCTCCTGGCAGCAGCATTGAATGGACAGGGAGGACACAGTTATAGTCATGGTAGAGGCCAAGGAAGAAGCAAAAGGGGGGACCCCAGGAAACTCCCCACAAGCACAGCCCCAAGGATCAGAGCCCCTAAAGAAGAATCAATGTGCCTTCTGTTGCCAAGAGGGACACGAGAAGTGACTGTCCACAGCTCCAACCCAGACATAGAGAGACAAAAGAGAAAGAGGACTTCATGGGGCTCACAGGCATTGAGAGGGCTGATGATTAGGGCTGACCAGGCTCTTTCTCCTCAGCCTCCAAGAGCCCGTGGTCTATATGTCAGTAGGAGGCCAACTTGTAGATTTCATCGTGGGCACTGGTGCTGAACATTTGTTGGTGACCCATGTGTGGCACCAATTTCAAAAAGACACCAGACAGTTGTGGGGGATATGGGGATCCAGACCCACTGTCCATTTCTCCAGCCCTGAAAATGTGCTCTGGGAGGGCATCTCATGACTCATGAGTTTCTCTATATACCAGAATGTCCAGTGGCACTGATTGGCCGAGACCTGCTAAGTAAGCTGTGGGCTCAAATCAGTTTTCAGGAGAATGGACAAGTGCTCTGGGCTTTGGCTGAGGGCCCCCTCAGCAAAAGAATGGAGATTACGTTCAGAAGAGGTTGCCTGAAAGGGGCCAGAGAGATGCCCTTTGAGGTCCCAGGAGTATGGGTGGAAGACAATCCTCCGGGGCTAGCCATCAACATTCCTCCAGGGGTAATAGAGAGAAAGCCAGGAGTCACTCCAATAAGAATAAGACAATACCCAATCCTGATGAGGCATATCTCATCACTTCCAGAGGGACTCTTAAACTATGGAATCCTGAGACCTTGTCAATCTGCCTAAAACACTCCCTTGCTGCCAAGTTGAGAAGCCAGGCACTAATGATTACCACTCAGTGCAAAATCTCATGGCAGTCAATCAAGCAGCAGTGACTCTGCACTGAGTGGTTCCAACCCCATACACTTTGCTGGCCCTGACACCAGCAGAAGCAACCTGCTTCTCATGTTTGGACTTAAAAGATACATTCTTCTACATACAGTTGACACCTGTGAACCAATCCATCTTTGCTTTCCGATGGGAGGACCCCCAGTCAGGGGGACAACAGCAATTAACCTGGACACGTCCTCCACAGGGCTTCAAAAACTCCCCAACCATCTTTGGAACTGCTCTGACATCAGGTTTGCAGTTGTATCCAGCAGAGGACGCTGGCTGCACTCTCTTACAATATGTGGATGACCTTCTGCTCACAGCAGCTAACCACCAAGACCGTCTTAAAGGGTCTTCCATCTCTTATGGGAAGCTGTATATGAAGTATCCTAAAAGAAGGCTCAGATCTCCTAAGACCAAGTCAAATATTTGGGGTTCCACATCTCCCAAGGCCAGTGGAACCTCAGTGCAGGAAGGAAACAATCTGTCTGCTGATCCCAACTCTGACTACAAGAAAACAGATCATGAATTCTTGGGAGCAGCTGGGTTCTGCCAGATTTGGAGACTTAATTTCTCATTGCTAGCAAAGCCTTTATATAAAGCCACAAAGGGGGGCAAAAGGGAGACCCTAATCTGGCAGTCTGAACAACCGTAGGCTTTTTGTGCCATCAAGGAGGCAGTAGTCAGTGCCCCTGCTCTGGGACTCCCAGATGTGAGAAGGCCTTTGTTCCTCTATGTGCATGAGAGAAGAGGCATGGCAATTGGAGTCCCGACCCAACACCTGGGCTCATGGCATCAGCTGGTGGCTTATCTCTCCAAGCAACTGGATTCAATGGCAAAAGATGGCCTCTCTGACTGTGAGCTCTCACAGCCACAGCCTTACTGGTATCAGAGGCAGAAAAGCTAAGACTGGAAAGGGAGATAACTGTCAGGGTCCCACATTTGGTTGTGACTCAGTCCTAGAAGCTCAGGTACTGGCTCTGAGCAAGTCAATACAAAAAGCTGAACTCATTGCACTGATGTGTGACCTCCAACTGGCAGCTGAGAAACTGTTAATATAGACACAGACTCTAAATATGCTTTTACCACTCTTCATGTACATGGGGCTATATATATTCAAAAAAGAAACTAAAAAAAGAGACTAAAAGTAACGTGGAAACTTCACACAGCATACTGGCCTCAGAGTTCAGGAAAAGTTGAGAGAATGAATGGAACACCAAAAACTCAGATAAGTAAACTCTGTCAGGAGACACACCTGACTTGGAAACAGATCTTGCCATTAGCTTTACTTAGGGTCAAGTGCAGCCCCACCAAAAAAACTGGATTCTTGCCCTATGAGATTCTCTTTAGAAGGCCACCCCCACTAAAAAAGCACATTAAGAGAGATTCAAAAAAATAGAAAATCTAACCTTGCTCCAACAGATGCTCAGTTTGGGAAAAGTGCTCAATGACCTACACCACCATGTTTGAGAAAATCTCCTTATCAGCTTAACCACTGATGTGCATTCCTTTAAGCTGGATGACCAGGTTTTGATAAATGAGTAGAATCTTCAGCCTCTTTAACCTCAGTGGAGAGGGCCCTATTTGGTGATCCTGACTACCCCCACTGCAATCAAGGTGGCAGAGGTCACTCTGTGGATTCATCACACTCAAGTAAAGAAAACAAATCCTGAGTAAAAAGAGTCAGCTGGACTCCAACAATCCACTCAAACTAACCCTGAGGAGGGGATCTGCAGCCTTTCCCTAACCAGAAAGCCTTTCACAAACCAGAAGCTGACTAGTCAACGCAAGGCGGAAGTTTGAGGAATCAAGTAACCAGACAATTAATGGACTATTGTTTCTCATAGTTAGTGTTCTGTGGTGATGCTGGAGTTCTCCCATCCCTTACCTATCTCTCTTTTTGGTATGGTAACCTTGCTTTGCTTTGGTCAGTAGGAATAGTAGTAACTGCCCCACCAGGATAAAGCCTGATCAAAAGGCTTTCTCTTGCAGTTTTCTTTTTTCTTCTGCTAATAGGATGTGGTATTGGTTTTGGTGGCTTTTATTCTGGGTTCCTTTTGAAAACCTGAACCCCTCATCCTATGAGTTGTGCTCACTTACTACTTGGACTGAAAATGCCATTGTATGGGAAAGATGATTTAAAAAATCACAGATAAAATCAAAAAGATTGCCTGTGTCCCAGTTCAGACTTTAAAAGGATAAAATCCTGATGATTTACTTGGAGGATGGTTCTCTACAATAGGAGGATTTAAAACAATGTTTGGGGCTATATTAATTATGGTGTTGGGCTGTCTTATACTTCCATGCTTGCTACCACTGGTCATGCAGTCTGTATCAACCCTAATAGCAGGCATAGTGGAATGGAAAACAGCCCCACAAATATATCTATTACAATGTTACCAAAGAGTAAATCCCATGCTGAGGATGAAACAGATGATACATTTTGACACATAAAATGTCAAAGCATCAAGGGGGGCAGTGTTGGCTATTTTCCTGGGATTTACTGTGTCTGGTATTCACCTAGGTTTCCGCACTCTGAGTCTACAGACAGCTTTCTGCTAGTTCTGCCATGTTTCCTGTAACTGTGACCACATTCTGTAGGGCGATGGGGGACAAACTCTGTAAGTTTTAACCCAGCCCCTGACACAGATTGGGCTCGGGGCTTTGAGAAATTATCTCCCCTGCGTCTGCTAGAGTAATCAACTCCCTGCTTCCCATAAAAATGGTCTTGGTGACTTGTTTCCTTTGTTATTTCCTGCAACACCTACAACACAGAAATTTTTAACTATTATAACTAAATAAAACATTAGGAAGATGTAAATGGTGAAATTTTAGAGGCCACTCCTATGCATTCTATCTGTTTCAGTCTGTTTGTGCTTCTATAACAGAATGCCTGAGACTGAGGTGTTTATAAAGAACAGAGCTCTGAATGATGCTGGAGGCTGGAAAGTTCAAGATCAACATGCCAGCACTTGGTCTGGGAAGATCTTCTTTCTACATCTTTATATGGTGGAATGTGGAAGAGCAAGTAAGCTGGACACCTTTTATAAGGCCTTATTCCTACTCATAAAGTAAGGTAGCCCCATAATCTAATCACCACTTAAATGTCATGCCTCTTAATACAATCACTTGGCAACACCTGAATTTTGGCGGAGAAGCAGTCAGACCACAGCACTACTTTCAAATCAATGTTGGGTGGTATGTGTTGGCTCCTGTCTGCTACTGCCATCCCAGATTCTCCTTCTCTGTCAAAAGAGTCCCTACCTGGGGGTTTGTATAAGTGGGAGGGTGAAGGATACAAGGAAAGAGTGTAAGAGGATGAATATTGTATCAATTCTATTAGTCATGTGTAAACATGGAAAAATGAGACATGTTGAAACTGTTCCAGGAATGGAGGAGAAGGAGAATGATTTAGGGGGTGAATACAGCTATGATATATAATAAGAACTTTTGTAAATATCCCAGTATACCCCCAGGACAACAATAATAAGAAAAATAAATAAATAAATCCCATCAGGCATCTACATCTGTCTATCTCTGTCTATCTATCTATCTATCTATCTATCTATCTATCTATCTATCTATCTATCTGTCTATCTATCCATTGATCTCACTCTCTTATCTATCCATCCTACTGGTTCTGCCTCTTTAGAAAATTGACTAATACACTTAGTTTTGATTTACACAATTTTTGTATTTTATCTGTTATTTTCATCCACCACATTTTATAAGAACAATTATTTTAATAGAAAGAAACCCCCCCCAAAATCCCTAGCTTAATCAGCACAGTGAGTAGGCATACACATCTTGGCCATGGCAGGATATATTAATATGTGACGTTTCATTTTGGAAATAAATTACTCCTTACAGCTAAAAGACCTCTGGATGAAAAAAGAGGCTTTGAGGAAATGAATCAGGTATCAATATCTCTCATTTGGGTCACCAAAGTTGAGCTTATGTAGGAGACTTTGAGACACATGAAAGACCTGATATTCACATGAAGCACTGTCTCACCACTTGCTTTTGCCCTTCTATTAGTGGTATTTTGTGTGCAAAGCTGGAAGGGAATGGAACATGGATCTCAGGTCCCAGCAGAACGCCAGGCACCTCACTGCCTTATGATTTGACTGATATGACTTGATCTTCTTATGCATATAGGATCTGCAATAGCATTTCACAATGGAACAGCTGTGATACTTACAGAAGAGGTTTGGAAACCACAATACTCAGGAAAGTGGAACTGAAGGAAGAAAGCCACCTGACCACTAAAAGTTAGACTCTTCATAATAAGGTGATTTTTTATGCACACATACTAGTCATCTTTTCATTCAAACATGGAAATGCCCTAGGCAGCTAATTTTATAAAGAGAAAAGGTTCACAGTTCTGCAGGACCAAGAAGACAGTGCTTATTTCAGCTCCATCCTGGTGAGGACCTCATTGTGAATGGCAGATGGCAATGCTGGATGCATGTGTCAGGGTGAGTGGCCACATCTCAAGGCAGGAAGCTAAAGATCTGGGTGGGACCAAGTTCAAGCATTTACAACATCCCTGTCAAGAGAACTTCTAAGCAGACCATGGGAAGAACCTTCTGAGGGCACATTGTCAGTGACCTAATTTCCTCTCACTGTGTCCCCACCTCCCAAAGATTCCACTGACTCCCCAATGTGCCAATCTGTAGATGAAGCTTTCAACTACAGTGAGCCGCTGGGAGGGGACACAAACCATATTCAAACCATAGCACTTCAAAAACAGAAATAATTCTGCAACATCTGTTCATTTAAAAACTACATCCCATATACCCAAAAGACTGTGACACAGGTTACTCCAGAGGCACCTGCACACCCATGTTTATTGCAGCACTATTCACAATAGCCAAGTTATGCAAACAGCTAAGATGCCCCACTACTGACGAATGGATCAAGAAAACGTGGTATCTATACACGATGGAATTTTATGCAGCCATGAAGAAGAACGAAATGTTATCATTCTCTGGTAAATGGATGGAATTGGAGAATATCATTCTGAGTGAGGTTAGCCTGGCCCAAAAGACCAAAAATCGTATGTTCTCCCTCATAGGTGGACATTAGATCAAGGGCAAACACAACAAGGGGACTGGACTTTGAACACATAATAAAAGTGGGAGCACACAAGGGAGGTGAGAGGATAGGTAAGACACCTAAAAAATTAGCTAGCATTTGTTGCCCTCAATGTAGAGAAACTAAAGCAGATACCTTAAAAGCAACTGAGGCTAATAGGAGAAGGGGACCAGGAGCTACAGAAAAGGTTAGATCAAAAAGAATTAACCTAGAAGGTAAGACACATGCACAGGAAATCAATGTGAGTCAACTCCCTGTATAGCTATCCTTATCTCAACCAGCAAAATCCTTGTTCCTTCCTATTATTGTTTATACTCTCTCTTCAACAAAATTAGAGATAAGGGCAAAATAATTTCTGCCGGGTATTGAGGGGGTGGGGGGAGAGAGAGGGGGAGAAATGACCCAAACATTGTATGCACATATGAATAATAAAACAATAAAAATTAAAAAAAATAAAAACCACATCCCAAAGTTTCTATATTTGAATTTGAAATATAGGTTTTTTTGGGGATCACTAGGGTTTGAACTAGGGTTTTGCACTTACAAAGCAGGCACTCTACCCCTTGAGCTACACCTCCAGTCCACTTTGCTCTGGTTATTTTGGAGATGGGGGTCTTGCAAACTATTTGCCTTGACTGGCCTTAAATCTCAGCCTTCCAAGTAACTAGAATTCCAGGTGTCAGCCAACAGCTCCTGGTGAAATATAGAGCCAATGGCTCCATGAATTAACACATGGAGTTAATATCTAATTAAATCAATTGCCCCTCAGTGAGGAATCTGTAGTTTCTGGGTACAGGTTTCATTGGAAATCTACTACAATCTCATGCAAATATTTCTGAGCATCTGTAGTCTGAATTAGACTTCATTACTTAGTAGAAATAAAGAATGATGAGGTAATAAACTAGATTTGGAAGCTGACCATTTACCTGGATATAAACACCGTAATGTAAAATTATAGTAATGACATTTTCACTGCTGAGCTGGAATAATAATAAACACTTCAAAATGCTACAGTGTTAGTTATACTCATGCTGAACATATTTTAAATTTAACACAAATATTTGGCTGAACATGTGTAGCCAGTGTGAGTTAGGTGATTTATGCTAATAGGAAAGGGTGCTGAAGCTGGTATTAGGGCTTATCTGAGTGGAAGAGAGAGGAAAATGACCCAGGTTCATAATTTTACTCAAATCAAAATTGAGATTTAACTATGGCCTCCCATGAGGGTACAGGGATGGAATCCAGGAAGTTCCAGGAGGGGAACCAGGATGGCATGCACAGATGAGGAGCAAGGGCCTAAGTGAGGAGCAAAACAAAGCTTGTGAACAACATGAATAAATCAGCAATGGTTGCTTTGTTGCACACTAACTAATAGCTGCAAATGATTATGTAAGATAAAAATACATCGGTTATTCTGCCCAAAAGTCACAGAGAAATGTTTTGTTTAGTTTCTGGTCTTATACTTTATTTCTTCTGAAATCTAAGAGAGTAGTAAGAAATTTGGAGTATTTTGGAAATACCTATCCTAGCTTTTACTATTTTTATTATTTATTTATTTATTATATTCCTCAGTATTCAAGTCTTCTTGAACTGAACTCAGTAATTTAACTAAACTTTCATGCAGTTCCTTTATCATTGCAATCCAAATATACTTAAGGCAGAAGATGTCTTGTGGCTATTTTCATGGCTAGATTTTTAAAAATGGTGCTGAACACTTGATTTATAAAGAAGATAAACATTCCTTTGTGAGCTTTGTCTTGCTGTATTTCTCATTAACCTACTATTTAAAGATCTGTTTCCTACATGTTTTACTTTTATAAAAATTCTCATTGAAACACTTGGGTTCTTTCTCTATTTCCATGAACATAGTTCTCTGACTCTTGTGCATCCTTAGAAATTGTTTTTCAAGCAGCCCTGAAACTTGGGCACATGACCATTCTGTCTGCTCAAACTTATGAATTGTCTGCTGGGTATAGTAAGGATTTTGTAAACTTCACAGGTGTCTCTCCCTCTTCCTTCATCAGCATTGGAATACTTGTTAGTGCCAAAACCCACTTGATGCTGGGTTAAAAGTGGCACTTGGAGACACACCTGTTTATAACCACTGTCCTGAAAAACACTTTTAGAAAGCTATGAGGAGCCAGGCACAGTAGCTCACACCTATAATATTAACTACTTGGGAAGTGGAGATCAGGAGGATTTTAGTTCAAGGCCAGCCTGACAAAAAAAATCTGTAATACTCCCATGTCAACCAATAAAATGCTGGGCATGGTAGTGTAAACCTGTCATTCCAGCTACTTAGGAAGCCTAATAGGAGGAATGCAGTCCAGGACAGTCCTGGAATAAAACCAAGACCTTATTTGAAAAAAAAATGAAAGCAAAAGGCTGGGGCATGTCCTAAGTGGTAGAGTGCCTGCCTGGCAAGCACAAGGCCCTGAGTTCAAACCCAGGTAATGTCCCTGACACCCAAAAAACAACCAAAAATAATATACAAGAGTCAATGGGGGAGCAGGGCGGCAGGGTGGGGGGGTAGGAAGATTGTGAGTTGGAGGCCAGCCTGGTCTACATAGCAAGTGCCAGGGTAGTTTTGGCTACATAGGAGACCCTGTCTCAAAAAACAAGCAAACAAAACTGTGAGAGCTGAGCATGGTGACATACACTTAGAATCTGAGTTCAGGACCCTCCAAGGTCTGTGGATGTAGCACAGTGGTAGAGAGCTAACCTAGCATGAGCAAGGCCCTAGGTTACATTCTCAGCACAGAAAGAGAAAGAGAGAGAGAGAGAGAGAGAGAGAGAGAGAGAGAGAGAGAGAGAGAGAGAGAGACTCAGAGACAGTTGAGACTTTTTCACAAGGTTGTTTCATTCATCTTTTAATGATTCTAGAAATCACATTCTATAAGGAGACTCAAGGCTGAAAGGAGTATTTCCTTGCAGTTTCTCTGCTGCATTCTTGCAGCTTAACATTGTAATGAATGAGCCTCAAAAGTTAGGTGGTTACAGGTCAGGGTGTCGTTCTCCAAGTCCTGGTGTTCTCACAGTTACCTAGTGCAGGCATCTCACCTTCCAAGGTCTGACTAAATACAGAAAAGAAAACTGTAGTGGACACTCAGAATAGCAGTAGAAAATTAATCTCCTTAGCAAGTATGCTGATAGATGCATCTTACAACAAATTACATTTCCATGGTTCCTGCTTAAAACTGTATGTAATGATAGTATTTTGTACTTTCCTAGAAATGATCATTGACAGTTACAATAATAGAACACTAGTAAAGAACAGGGAGGGGAGGTATAGCTCAGGGCAGAGCACTTGCTGACATGTGTGAGGCCCTTGGTCCAATCCCCAGCACTGAAAACAGTAACACCAAATAAAACCTAGTAGAGTTATGTCAATAATATATGTCATACAAAACTAAGAGAAGTGAAATATTAAAAAGGAAAAAAGAGTATAAGTTTATCAAATATATATAGAGAGAGAAACACTGAAACTATCTTTCCATTTATCTTGTTTTTAAATAAAATCGTAGCTGCCTATTTGTTAAAATAGAGGTGGACAATAATACTATCTTAAAATATGGGTGTATTATTTCCAATATTATTTATAACACCATTCTAATGACTGTATAGACTCTGATGTTTTACCATTTATTGTCTAATCCACATGTTGTTGACCATATGAAGTTGCTCATTTCCATTGATTCAATCGATAAAAAAAAATTCTGTGCTCTTGTGGCTTTAAGTTGATAAAGAAAATAAAGAACTAAGTAAAATTTTCTTAGCATTGGAAAAGGAGAATGTTATTTGGATGGAACAAAACAAACATGTCAGCAATTGTTTTAAAATCTCTGATGAGAGAAGTAACACGTGTGCTAGTTATTGTCCCGAAGTCAGGGGTACAGCTGCTTCAGGCTATTATAAAGATAGGTTAGAAGAATAGTGTCATACCATTGAATAGCACATATTGTACGAATCACATGACTCTCTAGTATGGATAATACTAATATGAATGATTTATGAATAGCTTAAAAATTTGATACAAAGTTTTTGCTTTTTATCAGTGTATATTAATCATATATATTAAGGTGTTTCATTATTACATTTCCATACATGCATACAATACACTTGGAATTCATTCACCCCTCCACTGCTGTCTTATCCCTATGCCTTTTCTCTTTCCCTTCTATCTCTCTAGTAGTCTCTCCTCTATTTCCATGATGTGTTTTTATTTTATTTCATGTGATTTGTTAGGACAGAATTTTGAACTTATGGCTTCCCACTTGCAAAGCAGGTGCTCTACCACTTGAGCCACATCTCTAATCCTTTTTGCTCTGAGTTTTTTGTAGAGCAGGGGTCTCATGAACTGTTTTCCCAGACTGGCTATGAACTGTAATCCTCTTGATCTCAGCCTCCCAGTTAGCTAAAATTACAGGGGTATGCCATGGCTAATAAGGAAGAAAATGGGAAATAACTTTTATTGGGGGGTGGTTTCTGGGGGGTGAACTCAAGGTCTGGTAGCATGTAGATGCTGCACCACTTGAAACAGGCCCCCAGCAAAATTTTAATTTGCTTTTCCACATAAAACCCAGAAATGAGAGAAAACATGCAGTTCCTGTCTTCCTGTGGGACTGACTTATTTCACTTAACATGATGAATTTCAGTTCCATCTATCTTCTAGGAAATGTCAAAAACTCCTTCTTTTTAATGGCTGAGTAAAATTCTTCTGTGGGTATATACCACATTTTCTTTATCTGTCCATTTATTTTTGGGGTACCAAAGCTGATTTCATAATTTGACTATTGTGAACAGAGCCATAATAAACAGGGGTATATAGGAATCTCTATAGTAAGCTGACTTTGATTCTTTTGGGTATATACTGAGAAGTGGTGTAGTTGGATCTTACAAGAGTTCTATTTTTTAAAACTTTTTTGAGTAACCTCCATACTGATTTCTAGATGGCTAGACAAATTCACCTTCCCATCCATAGTGAAGTAAAAGTTCTGTTTTCCTGCATCCTCACCAACTTATGCTGTTTGTACTTGGTTGATTATAGCCATTCTGACTGACTGGGGAGAGGTGGAACTCAAGGCAATTTTTCTGGTGGCTAGGTATATATTTATTGGCCTTTTGTACTTCATTTGAAAGGTATCTGTTCACTTCATTTGTCCCTTTATAGATTGGATTATTTGTCTTTCAGGTTTAATTTTTTCAGTTTATATATTCTGATATTAATTCCCAGTCAGATGAATTCTGTCAAAGATTTTTCTCTTGCTCTGTAGGCTGTCTCTTCGCTCTTATTTATTTATTTATTTATTTTGTAGTGCAGAAGCTTCCCTTTCATTCTGGGGTAGGGTGAAGGACTTTTAAAACATACTCCTGTCTGGAGGTCATTCTCCAGAGATTCTGATTCAGGGTTTCTGGATTGGGTGGAGTAGCACCCTTTTAAACAACTCCTCAGCTGATCATAATGGAGGTCAAGATTAAGAACCACTGTTGTGAGAGCACAAGGCCTATAGATTAAGAGGTGGCAGAAATGAAGATTGCTTCCTGCATTTCAGAAAGTTGCTCAAGACAGACAATTAAGAAGCAGAGAAGTGGAAGGAAGTGTGTAATAAAGGGCAGAGTCGGCCACAAATGAAACTTCCCTGCCTTGTGAGGAATGGCAATGGGAAAACACTCTTCTGAGAGCCCTCCTCCACCAGGACCAGTGTTAGGAAGGGGAGATTCAGAAAAAGTGGCACAGTTCAGACCACAGAAACTCCAGGGTAGCCACTTGGGTTCAGGCCTGAAATGCTTTGGTATCTTGTAACAGTAGAGGAAATCAAGGGAAGAGACCAAGAGACAAGGATAGTTATTTGGAGAGGTATGTTTAGCACATGTGGACAGACTTACTCTTCAGAGACGTGGAATTTCCAGTCTAGACAAAGGCTCACTCTCAACCAGGTAATAGGTGAGTTCAACATAAGACTGAGAGTGAGAGTGAAAAGTATCATCTTTCAAACAGACAATGGATACTAAAGCGGACATGAATCATAGGAGGAGTGGTAGATCTAGAGCCAGCAAAGTGCATATTATAAATTCTGTAGGAAATTACAAGGTCTACATCTGCCAGTGCCAGGAATAATGCTACTTCTGATGGAAGATTGCTCCACTGAGTTTCAGTTCAGAGTCATGGGTGCTCATCTTCTGTACTTCTAATACAGGGTGCACAGAAAGATAATTAAGGAAGCAAAAATGGTGTAGGGCAAAAGTAGGAGGTAAGAGAAATCATGCTTAAATAAGCTGCTGCAATGTCTGGAAAGTTCCTAGTATGTCTTAAATTTTGTGACTATGGAGCTGGTGTCCCTCTGTGATGTGGGAGGGGTACTAAGCAGAACAAACTTGACACTGGTTTATCTAACTTTGAGCTAGGCAATAGTTCCCATGAAAGATGTATTGGAAATACTTATGTTTTGTTACGGACTCCAGCACCATGATGAAATCTCCTAAGTGCCACATTCTTTGCTTAATACTAGAAAAGGTTTAAATGTTTAATTCCAATACATCACAGGAGACAATTTTACTCACAAACCATAACACAATGTTGTAACAAGTGTGATAAGAAATTCATAGTCACATGCCCCATGTGATAAAATATTGAAAAGAGATCAATTGATTATTTTGAGGTAGTTCTGTGTTTTGTTCCTTTAGTGCTTTTTCTTTTGTTATTTTCCCACACTTCCAATGGGCAACTGGCAACAAGCATTAAAGATTTTACTTGTTGGATAAACCTCAGAGTTGCGAAAGTTATAAATAATGACTGGATGTCTTCTGAAATTTGAGAAGCCACCACTCTTTTTTAGTTTTAGCAGTGCTCCTGGGCTGGCAGGATGAAGCTGCTCCACCCTTGTCTCCCCTGTGTATCCTCATCTCACATCCACCTCACTGTGTCGTTGCAATGTAATGACCAGCCTTGACCACTTCAACTCTCATTTCTCTTACACAATTTTATGATTTTCTAGTTTAAATACACATGGATATGTATTTGTACAGGTGAATATGTATTTGTAAAGATTTTATGTGACAAATAAGAATATAGTAAAATTCCTTTTCCCCACTGGCAGAAAAATCTTTCCCTTTTTCTCCCTCAGGAATTCTATCCCTGGATTTTTGATAAGTATATAGTTACCCCCAAATACTTTATCTTCCAGTTTCCTTGACAGTTAGGAGTGACCTAGTGACTGCATTCTGAATAGAGGATTTAAATGGACACGGTACTTGCAAACTATAGGAGTTGTCACAATGGAAGTATGTCTTACCCTCTCTTCTTCCTGTTATCTCTAATGTATAAATGATGGCTGCATTTGAAGCTGCCATGTTGAACTATGAGGTAAAATTGATAATGAAAATTAAAAAACAACAAAATTAAAGGAAACCAAGTCTAAAGGAAGTATCACTGAGTTCACTATAATAGAGCCAAAAGGATCTACTTACAATTTTATGTGAGGGAAAAAATTTCTGTTGCTTTTTTTGAGTCAGGTCTCACTATGTAGCCCAGGCTAGCCTTGATTTGTTGGCATGCTACCACCTTACCTGAGGAAAATAATTTATGCAAAGTAAGCTCCAGTTATTTACATTTTCTTGTATCTGAATAACATTTCAATCACGTCCCACATTAACAGGACCTCTGGGCCTCTTGTCAACTGTTTGCTGTGTGCTTCCCTACTCTTTCCCTACTCCTCACTATGAATTTTCCTTATTTGTGTCTACACACATATTAATATATAAATATTGGATACAATTTTTTTTCTAAAATTGACTTGTGTATTGTCCTCTGCTACTCTAATTTATGGGGACTAAATTTCCCTTCTTGTTCCCCAGGGAAAGTCTTTAATTGTCTGTTTCTTCTTTCCTTTCCATTTCAGTTCCCAACTCTGGCCCCAAGCAGGCAGCTGTGTACCTGCTTCTGGAGCAGCTTGTACACATCTTGTGGGAGCCATGGTGGGCAAAAGTACCCTGTCTTCCTAATACCAGGAATATGGGCTCTGGTTGTGGGTGGCTACCTCTGATCAACTAGGTGCAGGTGAAGTAGCTCGGGTCTTGTGGCTGCCCCTCCTCTTATTGCTGTGAGCCCTCCCTCTCATGCTGAAGTGGTTTCCAGGGTATTAAAAAGTTAAATGCCCTTTTGTTTTTCCTCATACATTTTTCTACTTTCTCCTTTTCAGAGAGAGACATTAAAGACAAAGACATTCAAAAGGAATTGCACATTTACATTGTGAGAGTTCCAGAAGAAGAAGAGAAAGAGGCAGATGGAATAGTTGAAGAAATAATGGCTCTAAACTTTTCAAATTTTGTGAAAGATAAGACTTTGTATTTTATTTATTTAATATGAGTGAGGTTTTGCTATGTTGATCTCAAACTTCTGGGCTCAAACAATCCTCCTGCCTCAGCCTCCTAAGTAATTGAGACTACAGGTGCACACATCCGTGCCTAGTTTCCATTGTATTTTTATTTTCACATGCAATGCTCTTGGAAGGTAAATTAGGAAATGCACAAAACCAAAGAAGACAAAAAAGTTCCACAATCCTATTACACTAAAATAAAAATCATTGATATTTTAGAATATAAACTACCTTCTTTCTTATGTGTGTATATTTTAATGTTATCCTATTATAGATGCAGTTTTGATAAATATTATAAAGTTAGGCTTTAAAATAATTTCCCAAAATAGAAAAAGTACATCACATATGTGCATTTTAAAACTAATGCCAGGTTTGTTCAAGAAGTGGAACTCAGTTCACGGAGGAAGTTCAGTGACCATTTGAGTCAATTGTTCCTAAGATCTTTCTCTCCTGCACTGTTAAATACATTAGGAAGTCTAGTGGAGTAGAAACCAGATGCCTCATTTGCTGTTCTAATTCCACCCCAAAATAACAGCATGGTAGACCATTGTCATGCAGTTAAAACAACCATGGTAGGAATCACAGATTGCCTGTCTTAATGTTCACTTCACCCCTCATCTTCTATGGTCTGGAGAACTCTAAGCTACATCTCTCAGTCTCCTGCAGTGAGGCTTCCATGTGTGCTCTGGATTCCACCAGGGGTTTGCATGCACTGAGCCTTGGAGAAGTGCGCCTCATGGTAGGGTTGTAATAGTAGGTGGAAAGACTAATTTTTCTGTCAGAATTATGCAGATGTCTTTGATACTTTGTGGTTTCTAGGGTGGGGGGGTCCGATGTATGGCTCTTAGTAGCATGGCTTAAAGGCAACAGTGATGAAATTTCCAGTTTATCAATGCTGTGAAAAGCTCAATCCCATGAAGTGGGCAGGTGTTTCCAGTGTATTTATTCTGGAAGTAAAGCTTAATGCCCTTGCATTCTTCCAGAAATCATATAAACAACATAACATTACATAATAAAATGAGTGTTCTAAAACTGACTGGAGTCTACATACAATGCTTAGCAGTGTTTTCCATTCACCATTGTGACTGGGTCGCTCCATTGGTTTCAGGATGACAGGTGAGGAGGAATCTCAACTTCTTATTTCTGTTTGTGTGATATATATATTTTACCTCTGGCTTATGTTGGTTTTCAGCAATTTAAGTATGGCAGTCTAGGTGTGGGGTATGGTTGGGTATATTTTTGTCTGGTGTTGTCTAAGAGCTTTAGATCATTGGTATCTATTGTTAATTTGGAGAAATTCTTGAATATCATCACAAATATTTCTTCTATATTATTCTCCTTCATCTCATTCAAATATTCTAATAACATTTCTGTTAAACTATTTGATACTAACATATTTCTGGAATGTCCTGTTTTGGTTTTTTCTTCACACTTTTTTCTTTATTTTTCAATGTGGTTAATTTTATTAATCAGTCTTCAAGTTCATCTGGCTGGAGCCTGCCAGTGAGTATGCTGAAAACATTTCTCATCTATTACTGTGGTTTTAGTATTTACTATTTCCACCCAAATCATCCTGCTAAATTTTATATCTACATTAAAATTATATCCCACCTTCCTCTAAATCTTTTGACATATTAATCATAGTCATTTTAAATTCCCTGTATAAAATCCCCAGACTCCATGTCACATTGGATTCTGGTTTTGTTGATTGCTCTATCTCTTAAGAGTATTTTTCTTATTTCTTTAAGGTCCATGTGATATTTTTTTGAGGGCCAGAGTAGAAAATATGGTGAAAAGATAGTATTGATGCATGTAGATGGGCACCTTTTGTATTTTAGTAGGTATTTGAGTATTGATTCAAGTTACCAAGGAACTGAGATGAGTTTCTCTTTAACACTATGGTTACACTCAGTGTATTCCTTTTCAAATTCCTCTAAGGTCGCCTCAGATATGAAGTGAGGGCTGGTTGGTGAGTGATCCTTACTTCCCCTCAGCTTCCCTTTGCACCTGCATTGCAAGTTCTCTTTCCATGCTCTCATACCTCAACCTAAAGTAGATTGTCATTAGTTGTTACTCAGTGCTTGCTAGTCTGAAGTGCATTGTTTTGTTCTAATTCAGCTTCAGTCTTTGGCAGCCCCTAGGTTCTGGCCATGGGCATTTTAAGAGATTGTGCCTCTACCCCAGTTGTTGGAGACCTCTTAGTGGTCTAAGACCACAGATTCCTGATCTGTCCCTACATCAGGGTTTCTTTTCCCAAGCTGCAATGGGTCTTTGATAATGCCTTAAGGATGACAGTGTCTCTCCTCCATGGCAGCTTGAGGATTTTGTTCTACATCGGTTATAGTGAACAAAGATTCCAAGGACTGCCTTCCTAGCTGCTGCATGCTTGGTAGGAGGCTGGTCATCCTCCTAGAACACAGACATGGGGGACTTCATGTATGGAGCAGCTGACAAGGCCATCTCCCTCTTGTCCCACTACCTGTCATGGGAGATTATCATTGCCTCTGTTGGGGGCTCAGAGGATAATTCCCTAAAATTTGCTCTTTTGGACTCCAAAGTGAGAGCACTGATGAACAGTAAACATAGGACAGGGCTTTGTCTGACGTCCCCTTATTTACATCCACCTACTGAGAGTACCAACCACAGAAGAATGCCTTCAAACCTCCTTATTGGAATTTCATCAACGATCATAACACAGAGGAAGAGTCTGACAACCAAACACCAAGCCTGCAGCCAAAAGAATCTGCCCCAGCCCATCTGCTCTCTGGGCACACTCTCTGCCCTAAGAATCACTTACTACCACTCTAAATTCGCATACAGCTCCCACATTCTTCTTTCCTATGAAGAAGATCTTAAGCATCAACCATGGTTCCTGTGGCTCCTGTGAGCACATGCATATTAATGAACATGGATACTTTTCCTTCTGGTAATCTGCCTATTGTCAGTTTGTTTCAACAGATACAATTACCAAACCCTCAGAGGGGGTTTGAATTTCCCTACCTCTTCTGGGCTCTGACATTCAAACTGCTTCTTCAGATTAAAGCAGCAGGGTCAAAAACACTTTCACCACAGTGTAGAATTGATTTTCCCAACAGAGTATCCCTCACCTTGCACTATAGTCCGCTAGATCCTCTTATTTCTATATTGTCCTTCTTGATCTGTGGGACAAGGACCTGGGGAGCTATCACTTTTGGGTTACTCTTCTTTGTTGCTAATTAATAAACTATCTAAATCTAAAGGTACTCATTGTATCTTTAGTACCCTTGATCTTATCTTGATATTATGGTGTGATCATGACATATCATCTGCAAAGAACTTCAGAACAATAATTAAACCAACTAAAATTTGTTGTTTATTATCACCATTTACAGGCAAATCTAAACAATGCCAATGATTTAAGATTAAAAATAAAAACTTGAATGTTCTTTTCTGAACTGCTCCTCTCCCTTTTTCCAAGGACAGACTGGTGGTTGGGTCACTGGCTAAAATGTAAAAAGCATAATGAACAAACTGTTAGTTTAGAAGAGATGAAAATCAAGAGAAAAAAATAATTTAAGCATTTCATTGATTTACTAGAAAGTGATACCTAGACTAACCATACAACTTATGACACAAACTGGGACAAGTCATATAAGAAGTGTCACATGCAAAGTAGGTTTTGATCATTCTCTGTCATAAATCCATATCGATATCCAAAGTCTTACTATCATTACATTCCAAAAATAAATTAGGCTTTTATAGAAAAGACTAAGCCTTTTCTATGGCGAGAAACAATAGCAATATATAAATAAGTAGCTACCTTAAAGCTGATATTTCAAACATTAAAGTTGCAAAGACAGTTGGAAGTCAACTGAAATAGCCAAAAGTTATTGCAAATATTAATATAAAACCTTTTGGACACAAGGATTAGCACATGAAATAAATTTCAGAGTATCTGAGCCTACTGGGGACAGGAGGCATGGAACACTTGGTCTTGATATTGGGATAATCTCTGTGACAACTGGTGCATTACCAATCTCCCAGAACCCAGACAGTCTTGAAGTTCCTCTGTGCTGTCTTTTATAGTCCTCTACTTGGTCCTTACTGACATCTTCTGTACCGTTGCTCCTGGCCAACTATGTCCTCATTATCCTTGCTGATAAACACTAAGCATCCTAAATCTACCATCATCTCAAAGCATTGTGGATAAAAAATGATTATGTTCCAATCCTGCTTAAAATATTTCAAGAATTTTATAATGTACTGTTAAAACCTGAGTTGGATAAACACAGCATATGAAGCTCTTTGTCACCTGTCCTATTAATCTCTTCAGGTCCATCTTCCTATTCCATCTGCCTCCTTAGCCCCAACCACACCTCAGTCCTTCAGCTCCAAGACTGCCTCTCCTGCTTAACCACCCCTCCTCTCTCTCCCTCTCTCTCTCTCTCTCTCTCTTTCTGTTTCTCTCTCTGTCTCTCTCTCACCTGCCCCAAGCCCTGCAAAGGAAGCTATACAAAGTTTCCTCCTCCTTCAAAATTCAGTTTGCAACCAAATGCAATGGGTTGGCTCCCTGGGGAGTGCAAAGTTGTTAAGTGCACCAGGAGATAAAAGAGAAAGAAAGAAAAGAAAGTAACTTCTCACAGCAAGTGAGGAGTACACTAGAACTAAGTCTCAAAGCAGTGCCCTTCTAGAAAGGAAAGCAGGGACTTTTATTGGGAAAATTTATACATTCTCATACAGGGAAGATTCATCATCCCGGGCATGTATGGTCATGCATCACATGTTTAAAAGACAGGTAGACAGGAATTAATGGAGTGGCTCTGGTGGTAAAGTGCCTGCTTAGCAATCTTGAGGCCCTGAGTGCAAACTCCAGGGCCACCAAATATATACAAATATACACACACACACACACACATCTATCTATATATCTACATATATACATATGTATATGTATATATATACATATATACATATATATATATGTATGTATATATAGATACGAAGTACTCTGGAAAGAAAATTCTGTATTATAATGAGCAAAGTTTACTCTAAGCCACCCAAAACATGAGTCTGTAGACTCAGTAATTTTGACTGGCTCCTTATAAATTTTTATGCAGGACCCATTTTGAAACAAATAAAGATACAATGCAACTTTGAGGAAGCCTTAACAGTTATTTAAAGGGACAGCAGCTTCCCTCACACCCACAAACATAAGAGAGTGTCCCTAAAAGTAAAGTAGACCCTTGTTATTCACAGGAGTCTAGTTCCAAGGAGACCACTATTGAGGAAAACCCATGCATGCTCAAGAGTTCAGTGCTTTCTGCAAATGCTTGATTAATTTTCCCAATTTGCCAAACAACTTCTGAGAAAGACATACCACCTTCCAGCAAATCTAAAACTTTTACTTTATCATTTCACTTAAGCACATTCATTTTTGCCTTGTTTTGGGGGGCACCATTTGCTTTTTGGGAGGCAGATTTTCACAAAATTCAGGGCAGATCACACAAAGGTTAAGCGCAACTGAAAATAATACAGGACTAAGAGGAATAGAGTTCCTACTTCAACATAATAAAGGTTATGTACGCTAGACCTATTGTCAACATCATATGGGATGGGGAAAAACTAAAAAGCACTCTCTCTAAAATCAGGAAGAAGAGAAGGGTACCCACTGCCTCCATTTATAATCAATGTAGTGCTTGAATTCTTAACCAGAGCAATAAGAGAAATAATGATAAGTGATGCATATAAGGAAGAAAGAAGTCAAAATATTCCTGTTTGTAGATGATAGGATCCTATATTTAAAAAAACACTAAAGACTCCACTAGACTCTTAGGTCTAATACACACTTTCAGCAAAATAATGGAATACAAAATCAACATACGATAAATAATAGCATTTCTGTACAGTGAAAGCAAACTTGTTGAAAAAGAAACCAGGAAAACAATTCCATTCACAATAGCCTAAAAAATAAAATACCGACATAACCAAAGATGCTAAGGAACTCTACAATGAAAAAAGTATGTCACTGAAGGAAGAAATTGTCAAAGACACTAGAAGATGGAAAGACCTCCTATAACTATGTCACTGAAGGAAGAAATTGTCAAAGACACTAGAAGATGGAAAGACCTCCTATTTTCATAGATAGCAGATTAAGTATAATCAAAATGGTCACATTACCAAACGTAATTCACAGATTCAGTACAATCCTAAAATTTGTATAGAAGCACAAAAATCCCTGAATAGCCATAGCAATCCTGAGCATAAAAGAGCAATGCTAGACATCAAACTATACTATAGAACCATAGAAACAAAAACAGCATTATAGTGGCACAAATGTAGACACATAGACACAATGAAATAGAGTAGAAAATCTCCAGAAATAAGCCCAATCATCTATAGCCATTTCATTCTTGGCAAAGGCATCAACAATTTACATTTTAAAAAATAGCTTCTTTTATAATTTGTGCTGGAAAACTGAACATCTACATGTGGAAGTTTGAATTTAGAGCTCTATCTTTAATCCTGTACCAAAAAAAACCAACTCAAAATAGATTAAAGGCCTTTATGTAAAATCTGAAACTTTGAACATACTAGTAGAAAACCTAAAGAGAATTTTTGACTATTTAGGCACAGGAAAGGACTTCCTGAATAGGACTCCTGTAGCTCAGGAAATAAGAGCAAGAACTGACAAATGGGATTTATCAAATTAAAAGTCCCTGCATAGCAAAAGAATAAATAACAAACAGAGTGAAGAGACAGTCCAGAGAATGAGAAAAAACTGTGCTAGCTATTAATCTGACAGGGGATAATATCTAGAATATAAAAAGAACTCAAGAAATGAAATACAAAATGAATAAAAAGTCCAATCAATACAAGGCAAATGAACTGAACAAACATTTTTGAAAAGAAGAAGTACAAATGCCCAATAAATGCATGAAAAATGTTTAACATCTATAGCCCTGAGGGAAAACTAAATCAAAAATACCTTAGATTCCAACTTACCTAAGTCTGAATGTCTATAATAAAAAAACCAAATAATGAGGAATGTTGAAAAGGATTCAGGGAAAACAGTTCAGTGCTGAGGGAATGTCAATTAGTCCAGCCACTACAGAAATTAGTATTGAGGTTCCTCAAAAATTAAAAAATAGAACTCCCATATGATTCATCTGTACAACTTCTGGCTATGTACCCAAAAGAATCAAAGCCAGCTTACTGAAGAGATATTTGCATACACATGTTTTTCATGGAATGATTCAGAATAGCTGAGTTATGGAATAAGCCTAGGTGCCTGCTACTTCTGTAATCCCTACATGATGGAATTCACCTTCTTCTACCCTGACTCAGCCCAAAGCCCAAGGCCATGTGATCCATTACCCATAGGTCTGTAGTCTGTGGAGGAAGCCCTCTAGTATGACTTTTCCAAAGGGTTGCCCCAATACTACAGAACTGATTTAAGGAAGGGCCTTGGAGTAAGGCTGGCTCCCCCTTGTTATCTCTCTTCCTCTATTCTTTTTTTTTCATGATTTACATAGCTTATTTATTGTTTCATGTTCCATAATACTTCAGACAGTTACATAATTTTCTGTCTTTTTAGGATGTCAGGATATGACATCAGAAAAATGAGAAGGGCAGGTTTTGTGAGGAGGCCTGAGGTGTTATAGGGAGAAGACTTGCTTTTGTGACAGGAATGTCACATCATGTACACTGTGTGAAGCAATGGGGAAGGTGACTGATATCAGGAAAGGTTTTTTTCCACTGTGGTTGTTCTAGCTGTAAAATTCTATGCAACCTTTAGATACTGTTTCAGCCATTTTCAATCTGGCCTATTGTCAGGAGCTAGATTTGAGCTTCCAAATCTTTTCAGTTCTTGGTCATAGCCTGGATTTCCCCACTTCTGTGGGAATATGTTTTATCCAACACTGGCTTTCCTATGTCATTCTCCCTTCTAAAAGCTATGGCTGAATTTTTATCCTCTTAAAGAGAGCCTCCTTAAATTCTGATGGTGAAAGAAATTGAAGAATCCATTATCAATGTATGCACATTTAGTCTCTTGGTGTGACAAGGAAATGTGCATGCTTCCTTATTCCAAGAACAACTTGTAGAATTTGAAAATCTAGTCAGGTTCAAAAAGTAAATGTGAAAAACAAAATCCAGGAATTTTTTTTTCTTTCATGTAGTTCAGATGATAAATGCCAAACCACTCAAGTGCCTTGGTTTTGACATTGTGTTGTTTTTCTCATGGAGGGAAAGATGGAAACATTCCATATAGAAAAATCCCAAGAACATAGGTTTTCTGCTATTCTTTTAAAAATGCTAAATAAAGTCAACTGCTGAGAAGTTTTATTTCTATCCCATGTTTGATGAAAGAGGAAGGAAAGAAATAAAAATATCTTAAGTAGTATAAAAAACAACCAAAATTCATTATACTATTTTCAATCTTAGCCTGTTCTTTGATCTTGAGGGTACATTATATCAGATTCCAGAACAAATTATCTACTTAAGTTTTAGAAGAAACATGGGGCAAGGATACTATGATTACCAAAATGAAATATGTAATTCCAGTTACTTAAAAGGTGGAGGTAAGAGTATCAAGGTTCAAGGCTATCCCAGGAAAAAGCAAGAAATCTGAAAAATAAACTGAAGAAGCAAAAGGCTGAGGACATGGTTCAAGTGGTAGAAAGTTTGCCTAGCAAGCACAAGTCCTGAGTTCAAGCTCCAGTACTCGTGTGTGTGTGTGTGTATGTGTGTGTGCATGAGTGATTTATAAGTATTTTATCCTTGAATGGCCATTTTATTAAGGTTAAAATGTTTTCCTAGGAACTTGTTACTAGGAGAGAAGGGCCCCACTTCCACCCATACCCATCAGGGATGACCCTCCTTCTAGTGAAAGACCAGTGGGCAATCTATAACCAGGATAGCTTTCCAGTCTATCTGTCTACTGAGAGTTGTTTTAAGCAATTGGATTATGCTATTGTGAGAAGTCTGCAATCTTGAGGGCCGGTGAACAGACTAGAAATACCTAGGCATGAGAGTTGGTGCTGCAGCCTTGAGTAAGAATTTCTTTTTTCACAGGAAAACTAGTTTTTGCTCTTAAGCCCTTTCAACTGATTGAATGAGGCCCACCCACATGATACAAGAAATCTCCTGTACTTAAAATCTACTGCTTATAGATGTTAAGCATGTACACAACATCACATCAACACTTAGATTCATGTCTGTTTATGTAATGGGGCCCAACAGCCTGGCCAAGATGGCACATAAAAGTGACTCTGAGGAACATCATCAGTCAGGGGATGACCAGAGGAAAATGACACCTGGGGTTGGACAAAGGATGGCCAAAGGATTGCAGAAAATCCAACCAAAATCTTGGAAATCAAGGTGGATTTTGAACTCTGGGGTTTGGGGCATCCTAAGAGTAATCAGGTTTAGAATGGGTAGCACAGTGAAAGCTATGTCCTCATGGGATCTGGGGACCTATACAAGAAAGTTGTCCTGAGTTTATGGGGTGAACTTGTAGTCCAAACAGAAAGCCAAGGAGATCAGGGCCATTGATAGAAGAACAGAGGTGAAGGGAAGAAAAGAGGATAGAAGGATGCATGGAAGATGGTAGATGGAATGACACAATGGAGGGAGGGAGAAAGGAAGGAAGGTCACCATGTTCTCTTGCTCAAGGCACAGTTCTCACACATTGACATGCTTTACCTCTTTCACCTTCATGAGAATCCTTTGAGGTCAAATTTACTTATTCCTATTGCACAGATGAGGAAGCTGAGGCACAGAGAGGTCAAGGAGAACATCAGAGTTCACACAACAGTCAATGGTGGAGCTGGGAGGTGGCCAACCATGCTGATTATGCAGCTTGTTTTCATGTTCAGCTGTCCTGGTTGAAGGCAGTCAGGCTGGGACAGCACCTAACCCATCAATAATGGCAGCATCACGATGTGCTTATGGGCACAGCCTCCAGACCACATGGGTTTGGATTCTGCTTCCCCCATTCACACTTAATAACTATATGGCCATAGGCAAGTTACTGACCTTTTTGTGCCTCAGTTTCCTCATAGATACCATAGGGACGATGACAGTGTTGATGAAACAGCAGTATCTGCATACACAAACTGCTTAGAAAAGTTTCTGGCATGGTATGAGCTAGGGTTGGATTATCAATTAATATTAATCTATCAGGTCTGTTTGGATCCACAGGTATGACCCTCAGTACTTCACTTTGGGCCAAAATCCTACCACCTCCCCACAAAATACAAAAACAATCTTTTAGCTCATCATTGAAAGATCTCACAACCACTCCACAGCTTGGATGGCTTTCAAAAAGCCAAGAAGGACATGAAGTTTCCTAAACAACACAGTTTTAGGTCAGTATTCAACTCTTGCTGTGTGGATGAGAGCAAAGAGCTACTGTCAGTTACCCCAATGCTGCATAGGTAAGAATGCGTCCCCATTATCACAATTTTCCAAACAAAAAATGCTGCCTGCCCCACGGGGCTTCCAGCACCAACGCAGCTGCATGGTATTTGGGCTTCCTGCCTCTTTGTAGCTGCTTTTCTTGGTGTTCTTTTGTCCTATTGTATGTACTGTTGACCCAGGCTTGACACACTCAGCATTGGGTGGCAGACTTGGGGATTTCAAAGTTGGAAGTTGCCGCCAGGCATGAGGAGATGGGGTGATGTACAGAAAGAATAAAGTCCTTAGAGCTGAAGGATGATCCAGCTCATATTTCTGTTCTTCACATTCATACATCCAGTCATTTATATAGTTATTCACTCACTCACTCTATCACTCATTCAGTTATTTATTCAACAGATATTTATTGGCACTGGGACAGACAGACCCAAGGGTGGTCCCCATAATCCCCAAGCCCTGGTATCCACACCCTGAATAATCCCCTTGAGTGTGATTGTAACCTATGCCTTGTTTCTAGTCAATAGAAAATGGCAAAGATGAAGGTATTTTGAAGAATAATTATTTATCCCATGTAGGCCTGGTGTAACAAGTGAAAGCCTTTCAAATGGCCAGGGTCCTCCCTTAGATCAGAGACTTTCTCCTGCTGACCTTGAGGAAGCAAGCTGCTCTGAATTATACAGCACAAGGAAATGAGTCTTCCCAACCACCTAAATGAGCTTGGAGGCAGATTCTTTCCCAGTCATGTCCTCAAATTAGAAGACAGAACTTCTGAAACCCTGACCATGTTCAGTTTGGGAGATCCTGAACAAGGCCCTGGCTCAGCTGTACTCAGCCTTCTGAGCTGAGGATGGACCCTTTCTGCTTTCAAGGTGAGGAAGAATTGGGTGAATGAGATTGGCTGCTGCCTTTAAAGGGGCGATTCCTGATGGCAATCCTGGCTGAGAGAGGAACAAAGGAGAAAAAGAAGAGGAAAGAACTGGTTCTCAGGTGAATGTGTTCCAGGTCAGAAATGCCATGTATTTAAAACATGCAGGGCTTTATTTGTCTTCCTCTGTTATATTGCCTAATGAATTTTTTTCAATAATCTTTTTCCCTTTTCTTTTTATGGTAGTAAAGGTTAGCGTTATAAAACGTGTCTCTCCTGTATAGAAGGATCTTCCCTCCATTTTCTCATCAAAAACTTAAAATACATGAATAATTCTCACCTTAAACTAATGTGATATTATTGAGAATGTTACCTTTGTTAGAAATGATCACAGGAAGGCATTGTTGCCTAAGATTTCTGTTGAGGATTCAGTCCAAAATATCAATGAAAATGGGACATGTAGTGTTTTGGTTCATCCAGATACTCCATCAGCCCCACGTAAACAAGGTTTAAGAAACCCTTGCATCTTTAAGTACGGTAGCATTGACTGCTCAGAATAACTCCAAAAATGCTGAAAAGGAAGACTATTTAGAAAAGACTTCTTATTTAGGATGATAAAGAAACCTTATTTAAGTACCCTATTTGAAATTTTAGAATATGGGAGACATGTGTGGCTTGAATTTTGCATAAAATGAAAGGATTTGTTTATTTATTTGTCATTGATATCACAATAATGATGATGTGACCTCCTGTATGCATCAATACCTGATACCAATTTGTCCTATGACTGGTTATGCTGATTTCATTCATTTGGTTAGGTGCTCTTTGCCTGATTCTTCCATTATATAGTTGGGTTTTTTAGAAGCGATGCTGAGGTTTGAACTCAGGACCTCACACTTCTTAGGCAGGTGCTACCATTTGAGTCACTCTGACAATCCTGTTTGGTGTTGGGTATTTTTTGAGATAAGATCTTGCAAACTATTTGCCTGGGCTGACTTTGAACCACAATCCTCCTGACCCCTGCCTCCCAAATAGATATGATTACAGGTGTAAGCCACTGGCACTCAGCTAAAGTTGCTTTTATTATTAAATTATCTTGGGAAGTCTCCCAAGTGATATGCATAAACCATCACATTTAGTCTGTATGCTCTCTTTTCTTCTTATTTTCTGTTTACTGATACTTTGATTTGGAGAATAGAGGCCCTCACTTTGGCTTATGAAGATATTAAAGCTAATAAGTGGAATGGGCATGGTGGTGTGCATCTGTAATCCCAGTTACAAAAGGTGGATGTAGGAGGGTTGAATCTGAGGCCACCCCAGGCAAAAGCAAGACCATATCTGAAAAATAAACTAAAGCACAAAGGCTGGATGTGTAGCTCAAGTGCTAGAACACCAATCTAGCAAGTACCTGAACTTGTTCAAGGTACAGTGTATGTGAATGGATTATCACAGTGAAATTCCCTCATATTATTCATGTATGACAATTCAAAAATAAGTTAAATAATGTAAAAACCCAGTACCTCCAAAAATAATAAAAAAGGGAATGAAAGAAGAAAAATGCAATTAGTGGAGTTTCTGAAACAGTGAATCCTCAGTTTGGGAGGGCTTCATTTTATTGCACACTTCTGTCACTGAGATACTCTGCTTTTCTACTTTTGTAACTTTTTCAGTTAAACAACTCAGTATCAATAACAAATGTGAGACAAAATTAAATAAAAAAAGACCCCATCATAGACATGGGATAGCAGGGGAGGCCAAGCAGGATGCTGTTACTGGGGAAGAATTTTCTGGGCCCAGTAGAAACTATAGGTAGAATAAGTGTTAGACAGCAGCTGTTGGAGCCTACAGGCAACAGAGATTCAGCTGGGCTCTAGCATTCCTGAGGCTCCATTCTGCTATCCAGGAAGTTTGATTTTTTAAATCAGGATTTAGGGAACATATGAAGTCCCTCAGATGATCAATACTTGATACTGATTGTGCAGTGGGAAACCATCACACACTCCAAGGGTGCCATGCCATGGTGGGCCCAGTGAGCTGCTTTCCCCTCTCTGCTTTTAGTGTGTGGCAGGGAATGGGAGACTGAAATGAGTCCCAATAGTTGGGTAAACTCTGGGGAGTCCCAGTCTGTTGCTGTGCTTCCTAAGATGTGGAGCAGTAGCCCTTGTTCCATGCAGGTTGGGTCCATGCTGAGGGTCCCAGGGCTTTGTTCCTGGCTCCCCCTGCTACAGCCAGGGCAAGGATTTGTCATCTATGAAGTTTCTCCCAAGAGCTCTTGTTGCTGCTGCTTAGCACTGGGTCTGAGAGCCCTCACCTCCTCAAGGTCAGTCTGCCCTTTCTTGCTCTTAACTTACACAGGAGTATGGCAACAGCTTTCCAAACTGGGAATTTTCCCAGATTCAAGAATTTCCAGTTACTCTGGAATGTCTTCTACTGCCTATGACTGGACCTGTAAGGAAATCAAAGGACTTCATCTCTCTTCTCTCTGTCAGTATACAACTGAGGGACAGAAAACTTGTCTTTACAGGAATGAAGTATGCAGATATCTTTACTCACTCTTAATCCTTATGGAAACTGTTTTGTTTTGCTTTTGTTGTGGGATACTGAAGATTGAATCCAGGGCCTTGTATACTAAGCATGCAATCTACCACTGAGTCACACCCTTGGCCCTTTAAAAAGAATACCCTTTGATGGGCTGGAGCTGGTGATGCCCAGATGGGGAGGGTCTGATCTTCACAAACTGCCCACCCCCACTACAATACCTTGGTAGATGCCTTGTGAACATAGAAGGAGCAGAGGGAGAAAACCGGGGAGCAACTCAGTGCAAACTTCTTATACTCTAGAGTGGCTATGAAGGAGGTGGTTCCTAGTGTCAGATCTTGTCCCCTGTCCCCTTACTGGAGCAGGGGTGTAGACAAACCTTCTTGACATTTCTGTGATATGTTTTCATGGGTTGTCTCCTTTTACCTTCTTGCAAATCAAAGAATACAGGACCTATGTCTGTGGTAGGAAATGCCTGTTGAGTGAGTGAAGAAAGCTGTTTAGACAGAAATGTAATTCAGGCACACTGAGGGTCCCCTGAAGCAGTACCCCTGAAGTTCTCTCCTCTGCAGAACTGGCCTAGAAAGAAACCGACATCATTAGCACTCCTAACAAGTGTCTGCTTTTGGTACCCAAACCTGAAGTAAAAGGGGACCTAACTAAGCAGTTACAGAACAAATATTTCTCTTCTGCTAACACATTTTATGACATGGCTTCAAACGAAGTCCTCTGAGGAGAACTCACTGCCTCTTTACTTCTCCTTTGTATGTCCTCCTTTCCTGGCACTTTTCTCTATTTGAGGCTGAACAGTGTGGTTATACATTCACAGATATGCTGAATTTTGGGCTGCTTCCTAGTCTCTCATGTTTTCTTTAGGTCCCTGCTCTGAGCTACTAAGTCTGGCAGGGAGGCCATTTGAGGTCTGCCACAGCCACTTTTGCCATTTTAGTGGTTCATCCCAGAGTGGATTGTGGGTGAGATGTTACACAATCAGGTTGGGCTAAGCAGGCTGAGGAGTTCTTCAAGTGTCTTCTGCAGCTACCCCATTACCCACTGGGCTTGGTTGACGTGGGTAGCTCCAGGCCTGCTCTGAACTCATCTGTGATGACTAGAGCATAGGCCATGTGCCTCCCCCTGTGCTGAGCAGGTCTCTGGGCTGATGGTGAGGTGTCCAAACCTGGGTTGTTTGGTGTTCAGCACTCCCCACTGGAAGCAGATGTGCACAGCTTGCTTAGCATCCATATGGTGTGTCCCATTTCTCCTACCACTGAAGAAGGAGGAGTTTGCCACCTTTTACCTTTAAACATCAGTCCTCTCTGCAAATGTTGTCCAGTTCATTGGAAATCTTACTAAAACACACAATGCCCTTTCCTCTTTTACAAGGGATGCTGATCCCTGGCTGCAGAATAGGGCAGTCAGTGGAGACCCCTGAAATCCATCCAGAGGGCCCTGGGCTGCTGGGCTTTTCAAATTATTCCATTATGTTTTGCTTTTTTTGGTGTAACCTGGGCCATCAAAGTAAGGCTCATGTGTCAACCACTAGTTTTTATACATAAAGTTTTATTGGCACACAGCCATACCCATTCATTTACTGTCTCAGGCTGTTTTGTGCTACAGTGACAGAGTTAAGTAGTCTGACTCTTTACAGAAAAAATGCGTGGGTGGCTGGGTGTATAACTCAGAGATAGAGCACTTGCCTAGAATATGAGAGGCTCTGGGTTCAATCCTTAGCACATTAAAATAAATTTAAAGAGAGAGGGAGAAAAGTATGCGTAGCACTGGTCTCCATGGCTGTCAGTTATCTCTTCTTGAAACAGTCAAGAATCACCCCATCCCACACCTTCTCAGGTGTTCTGAGAAGAGGAAGTAGATAAACAAGTTTGTAAAATAAAAGTAAATAAATGTGAAAAGAAAAACATTGTTCTAAACCATAACTCTACTCGTGTTTATGTAAAGTATTATCTCTTATCTTTCCATTTGTAGTTTAAGTGCAAAGAAAGAGCAGTGTCTTCTCTCCTGACTCGTCATTCCCCCCAGTGTCTGCGCTACCATTCTTCCATGAAATAATAGGGAATTTAACAAAGATTGCAATGTGCAATATTGTATTTAGTGTTTCTGTTTCAATTTTTGAGAATATTAATTTATTTGAAAATAAAATAAATAATAGAATACTTGTGTCAGTTTTGTGTCTATTACATATGTAGAATATATGGCCATCAAATTTAACATTTGTGGGACGGAGTCAGAAGAAAGCAGGGAAATATAGTCTGCACCCTCACATATCAAAAAATTGCGTAACATTTCAGGGATTCTGGAAGTTAATCAATGATACCTCATAAAATCCTTATTCCTTTATGCCTAAAGTATGATTCCTTTCCTGAGCTCCAAAAGAGCTTCTAGTCACTTCCAATTGGATGTCTTGCCACATCTTCAAATTCATCACATGCAAAAGCAAATGCAGATTCTCATCTTGCCTCGCCGAAACTGCCCATTCTCCTGTGGTATCTACCTGAGTGGGTAGAGCCACTGCCACTCGGAAACCTGAGTCATCCTCTGCATTCCACGCTCCCTTCTGCCCTCCCTTGACTCACCTTCAAAGTCCTGATGGCTCTGCATGCTTCAGATCTCAGGGATGCACCCGTTTCCCCATCTTCCATTACAGTTGTAGTTCAGAGCCCATGTGAATTACCTTAGTAACTTACCAGTTCTCACATACCAAGATTTGCACTGATTTTTACTATACAGTGAACCCAACTGTTTCTAAAATACAACCTGCTAATCTGAATTTTGTACTTTAAACATTTTATTGGTGCCATACACCAAGATGTGTGATCCCAAAACATTATCCAAAATCTTTGCAGTGACTGACAAGAACGATCAGATGCCTACGTACACCTTGAGTCTCACCTTTTTAGTCAACAGATCTTGAATTCCAGCCTCCAAAGTACAGTGCTTTAAGTCTTTTCACGCCATGCTTTTTCTCACATGCTATTATCTGAGTTTGTCCCCCAAAATTCAAGTGCTAGAAGCTTAATTCCCCAGTACAACCATGTTAGGAGGTGGGGCCTAAAGGAATGAGCTTGGATAATTAGGGGACCGATGTCATTATGGAGGCAGTGGATCTGTTTTGAAACCAATCTTACATGCTCTCTTGCAAGCTTGCTCACTGAGATGCATCCCAGAAAAAGCCAGTACAATCCTTCTCTTGAAGCATGGTTGGAGAGGGAATAACTTGAGGTGCTATCTCTGCTCCTGTGATCGTGGTAGTGGACCTTGTTTCAGCAAATTGGGACTCATATTAGAAACTTACCTGAGCTATGTGTGGTAGCATGAACCTGTAATCACAGCACTTGTGAGACTGAGGCAGTAACATCATGAATTTGAAACCAGCTTGGGCTGAACAGAAAAACCCTGTTCGGGAAGGAAGGAAGGAAGGAAGGAAGGAAGGAAGGAAGGAAGGAAGGAAGGAAGGAAGACAGGGATGGAGGGAAGGAAGGAGGGAGGGAGGAAAAAAGGAAGGAAGGAAGGAAGAAAGGAAGGGAGACAGAGACGGAAGTTCCCTAAATATGGCATATTTCCTTTTAAGCGGGAAGGAAGCCTGTGTGAGAAAGTGCAGGCAACATATATTCTCAAGAAGACAAGGGTGAAGGAAGAGATCTTGAGTGAGAGTAATAACTTCTAGAATACCTTGTGCTCTCCACCCTCCTTCCTAAGGAACTATTTGCTAACTGAAAACACAACCTGCCCTCAGCCAACCTACACCACCGGTAACTGGTGAGCCTAACATTGCTACGAATCAACAAAGATGATAAGAAAAGAATCTGACTGAACAAGTCATTTATGATTGGCGATGTGAAAATACCATAGTGCTAGCCAATTCCAGGAAGACCACGAAAATATGGGGGTTATTTCTGGAAGCCTAGGATGATCATATATGTGCCCTTGCATATTATAATACAGGTGTATTTGCAAATAATATACATATACAGAGGAAAATCTTATTCTTCTAAATGCTAAAAAAATCACTAAACTGATTCAACACCATCTCTGAAGAAAAAGTCTAAATAATATGACTCTGTCTTTGAATGATTAAATACCACAAGACAAAGTTGGCTTAAGACATGACAAGGAAGCACCAAAAGGGCTGGGGTGTACTTGGCGGTAGAACGCTTGCCTTGCATGGGTGAGGCCCTGTGTTTGATCTTAAGCACTGCAAGAAAACTCAACAAATACAGGAGGTGTTCTCACTAAAGTTCAGGGAAAAGACAGGATGTTTGCCTTTACCATTGTAATGAAAGAAAAAAAAGGAAGGCATACAATTGAAAGCGATGTGGTAGTTTTTATCTGCTGTTTGTTAGATTGCATACTAAGAAAACAGAAAGTAACCAAACAACTATTAGCAATAATAGTAAGGTGTCATAAATTGACTACATCAAAATCATACTTAGATCAAGAACTTTCAAGTACACCAACAATGTTTATTAGAAAAATATAATTGAGAATTTTCCCACTTAAAGAAGCAGCCAGGGCTGGGAGTGTAGCTAAGTGGTAGATCACGTGCTTAGTATGCAATCACCAGAATCTCAAAGAAAACAGAAGCAACCAAAAGAAACTGCACAGTATGAAAAGAACATATTAAGAAATATATAAGATATATATGAAAACAATTGAGAGAACTCCAAAATGGAAAGGCACTGACAATGTCCCCACTTCCTAAATTTTATGAATTTAATGCAAGCAGATAAAAATACCAATATAATGGAGTTTTGATGGGGGGAGTAAAGGAGGTGGAAGATGGATGAGAATGAGAGAAGCTGACTTCAAAATTCATATAGAAAAACAAGCAAGCAATAATCAAGCAAGAAGAGTCATATGATTTGGGGGGAGGAGAAAAAGGACCCTTATCCATTAAATATATTTAAAAGTGACAATTAGTGATCATAATAGCAAAACATTGGAAATTTATAAGCAATGAGGTAATACGCAGCCTTTACAAAGGAGAAAACCCAGAAACACTATATTTGTAATGTAGAAGATGTACAATATTTTGTTATGGCTGAACTGTGATTACTGACCACCCTCGAAGAGCTCACAAGAAACTTATAATATTGCTTACTTCTGTGGGAGCAGAACTGGCATTTGGCCTTTGGGGAATAGGGTAGGAGAGAAAGAATTCTTCATCGCTATTTCCTTGGAGGCAATGAAAGAAGAATGAAAGCGTACAATTGAAAGGGATAGAGTAGTTTCTATTTGCCTTTGGGTTTAGTACAATGTGAAGAATAAGCCAATACAGATGTTTTATAATTATCTCATTTCAAACATCAAACACACCCATCTGAATGAAAAGGAGATGGCACGTTTGGTGTGGTTAATGGTGCTCCATTTTTCTATAGTTACTGAATGAGATGTCCTCCAAGGGAGATCAGAGCACTCTTCACTTACAGAGCTCATGATTTTCAAGCGAAGAGCAAGAATCAAAATTTTAAAATTTAAGGGTTGGATGTGGTAGTATATACCTGAAATTCCAGCTATTCAAAGATTGGGAGAAAGTTTGAAGGCAGCCAATGCCAAACCAGTGAGACCCATAACTCAACAAACAAGCCAGGTGCGGTGGCTTATGTATGTCATGCCAGCAACACAGGAGGTGTAGGTAGGATGACTGTGTTCCAAAGTTCATTCCAGGAAACAAGCACAAGACCCTATCCAAAAATAACTAAAGCAAAAAAGGGCTAGGGACATGGCTCCAGTTGTAGAGTGCCTATGCAGAAAACACCAGACCCTGAGTTCAAACCCCAGTGATACCAAAAAATATTACTACAATAGGTTGTAGAATCCCAAGGTAAATCCAGAAATATATCCATCAACAGAGCATCTTCCATCTTATGAAAAAACAGACTTGGGATGCCTATGGTAACACAAATTGTTATTCTTTGGCATCTCATATATATATTCTTTTTATATAAAAAAGTCATGAGATTTTTGCTTCCCTATCTAGTTTAACACTCAGATCTCAGTCCCAATTCTTCAAATAGTGATCATGTCACTTTTACTGCAAACCCAGCACACATAAAAACCCATGTCATCATCTTCTAGTCCCAGGTCCCCTCTTGCATCAGGCACCAATCTCTTTTTTGCACTAACATATCTGGATCTGGATTCCATTCCCTCTAATTTCTGAGAGGGGTATGGCCTTTGGTCCATTCAGTCAGCAGTTTTCTACTTCCAGTGAGATCAAGGGGAACTTCCATTGCCTCATTCCAGGCCCTCCGTATTCTTTTTTTTTTTGTCATTTTTACATTTGCTCACATGTGTATACATTGTTTGGGCCACCTCCTCCTCCTTCCCTCCCCTTCCCCTTTGTTCCAGGCAGAGCCTGTTCTACCTTTTCAATCTCTGTCTCCTGCCTCCTCCCACATCCTTCTCTACCATACACTCCAAGATGTGCCTGTTGAAGTTTATCTATGGGAGATGTGGAGAAGTGGAAATCCTGGGTCATACTGTTTGTACAACTTGAACTTGACAAAGTATTGACAAGTTCCTTTCCAAGGGCTTCCCTGAGTATGCTCTCCCTTGGGTAAACATGAGTCCCTGCTGCCGGGTATTCTTCCTATCTGAAAATTTTGAAATGGCATCTTACATTTTATTTAATTTGCATATTTCTGATTTCAAAGCAATTGTACAACAAGTTTAAATTTATTGGTCCTACAATTGAAAAGGCTGATTGCAATTTATTTGAAGTGAGAGAAACTAAAATATTAGGAGAAGAAAAATCATGTATTTTAACTCTAACTCTTCAGAAGTATCATGAAAAGAATAGGAAGTGGCTAACAAGTTCAAAGCAGAAATTTCAGGGTACCCCCTGTGACGCAGAAATTTGAAATCTAAATGGAAGCATGTTCTTTTCCAAGTGGCATTACTTGAGTGGGAGAGTGACCATAATTTTGTTCCCAGAGAAATTCAATTTCAGCTGAAAAAATTACATCATGTTTTTAAAAAATTTCCAACCAAAGGAGAAAGAATACTGTCATTACATGCCATGACTTCTGGATAGCAAGGGTATCTGCTGAGAATTTGTAATCAACGTTCTTAAAATTTGAAGACATTGTGGGATAAGTTCAGGATAGGAAATGCAATACAGAGGCAAATGGCAGCAGAGCCTTATACTCAGCAAAGGATAGGAAAGCCCTTTTAGTGCTCTTACATTTATTCACATGAGCTCCTTCTCTCTGGGTCCCATTTACTTGGGAATGGGAAGAAGAAAGTGTTTTCTGGGCCTTGAGCTGCCTGTGCTGTGAGCTTACATGACTCACTCCAGTGTTCTCCCGGTTCCACTCTGTAAAATGGTGTTAATGGCACGTGTCACCCTGTACCACATTGCTGTTATGAGGAATGTGGCTCTGAAATCAAGTAATAACCCAAGAACTTTGACCATAAAGGTCCATGGGTTTTATGTGAAAAGAAGGAAGAATTTATGAACACTCCATTAAGCATTAGCCCGTGACATTGTTCCTTGAACCCACTAAGTAGCTCCTAATAATTTTATTTTTATGCTATCGCCTGTGGGACCAGTCAAGCTGGCTGCAGGAATTTCTCACTCCACAACCACTTCCACACCTCTGCTGTGACCAACATTGTGCGGCATTCCAGGAAAGTTAAAACAGTGGAATTCCAGTTCCCTGGGAGAAGAGTGCAGTTTGTTTTTCTTGCTTATGTATACATCCAAATTAGTCTTATCTAAAATGCTTTGAGCAAAATCAAAAACATGCTGCCTATGCTGTACATCAACCATCAACTTTTCCTGTTCACTTTTACTCCAAGTTGCTTTGTTTCACATGCTGTATCTTAGTTGGTAGGAATAATGACAATAATGACAAAACCGTACCCCCTTTTTACCTCTTCTGTATTTTAAGAGAAGTCAGTTTTTCTTCAGTGTTTCAATCTCCTTTATTGATTTTTATTTCTCTGCTTCCCTCTGAATGGTTGGAGTTTCCCAAGTACTCCTCTATAGTCTTGTCTTCTTATTCCACAATCCTAGGAATTTTATTCATACCTAGCTCTCTGCTCATGACTCTCAAACTCTATAACCATGTGCCAAGCAGTCCTCAAATATCCTGTAGCTCACCAAATTCTCATGTGCCAAATCTTATCCTATTTTCCCACTCATCTGCTCCCCCTCTGAACAGTACCTTTTCAGTGGAACAGCACATTTGTTCTTTAATCTAAGCCAGAAAGCTGAGAGTCAGGGCAGAGCAGGTTAATTTAGTCCCCGAGTGCCAATGTCCCTATTCTTTCTTGTTAATAGAAGAAAAATTTTTTTCAGATATTGGATTCCAAGTTCTCCACAAACCCTTCCATATACCATGCAATGAAATGTTTGTTGGTCCAAGCCAATTAGTTATTCCAGTCTCTTTACAAGTGATTGATTTAGGCATGGATAAAGGAGCATCTGTGATGAATAAAATGTCTGGTGAAGCCTCCTGGGGAAAATTTCATTTCCTGATTAAAAAGAGACAAGCCAGGAAAAATGACAATTCTAGATTTTGGTTTCGGTATGTAAGGAGTTGATGTCTGTGGCTATGGCAGTCCTGAGAGGGCACAAGTGTGTGATGCAAGTCAAAGATTTAGCAAGAGCCCTGGAAATCAACTGCATTTCTTAATTAAGTCTTGAGTTAACCAGCACTGGGACTGCTTACCTCTGGATAACATTTGTGAGGTTAACACCTTAATATATTGATCATTGGAGATTTTCCTAGCTTATCTTCTCACATACGTAGCCCATCAACTAGACCTCATATCTTCCATGCCTCACTTCTAAATCCTGCAGTTACTTCTTTGGTTCAGGTCCTCATCACCTGATTCCTCCAACAACCTCCTCACTGGTCTTCCTGACACCAGATTCCTATCAGAATGAATATTCTCCGACTCAACTCTGTCATGTTCTTCATTTAAATGAAACTCTTTAACGATTCCCATCACAAGTACAAAGTCTTTGGCTTTGAACCTGTCACCTCTATGGTCTCATCACATAATATCCCTTCATCTTACACCTGATGTTTCAAACCCACAAAACTATGTGTTCAGCCCCATGCATTGTACCTTTCACCTCCTAACGTCTGTACAGCTACTTCTTTTGCCTGACTTATTGTTTCTCAGATCAGCATTAGTTATTTTGGTGTCATTCAAGTGTTATTTCCATTGTGAACTCATCCAGGTTTCCCATGCTCTTCATTTTTTCCATGATAGTAACTGCCCTGTTGTAGTCAGCAGATTTGGTACAGCCATGGAAGGCAAGAATATTTAATCTTTGTTTCTCAGTGATTTATGATGGGTCTCGAGAATAGTTTTGAATGTTTTTTAACATCTGAATGAATGAAAAACTGATATTGGCTGGATTTTACCAACACTGGTATAAATTTGATTTTTCAATTTTTTTAACTATTGACAAGAGCTTGAGATTGTGTTAACTTTTCATTATCAGTGATAATCTTTACACAAGTCTTTAATCATAGTGATCTAATACAGATCTGGCCATAGAAAACAAGTAAACACAATTCAAAAAATGGGACATTTGAAAAATCTAGTACGTGCCTGCCTATGATTCAGTATAATTGTTTTTACAGGTTCTTATTCCTTCTATTTCTAAATGTTGTCCATTCCTCTTTGTTCCTTGCATAACTGACATAATGTTCTTTGTTATCATCTTAACTACACTGCAACACTCCTTGGTAAATGGTTCACAAATGGGCATATGTCTAGTCCTAGGGATTACAGACAGGCCTTCCAAGGTGTATATATATGTTCAAAGGTAGTTTTAGAGGAACCAGTATTAAAATCTTCACCCTCCATTTGGTACTTCTTTTCTAAGGGATCTGCTCATATGAGCGCCTACCACAGAACAAACGTGATCCTTCCTCCTTCTGTGGGCATTCTCCTTTTCTCCTACTGTGGTGTATTTCCTGTGCTTATTCCTCTTTCTACAGATACAGATTATTTAGTTACAAAAACACTCATAACTAAAAAAAAATGCATGTGCAGAGCTTCTCTTTAAAAGTAGTTCATTGACATTTATGTGTTACTATTTAATAGTTATTTACCAAATCTGTAACCTACTTATGCTATTTTATCAAAACCTGTTATTCTAATGGGTAATCAACCACAGTACAAATTTAAATATTTCAAGCTTTATGGCCACAAAATGAAAATTAAATTTTACATGCACACTTTTTGTGACAAAAAGGAATTACAAGATGAAAAACAAAACCTTTCAAATATAAAACTTACCAGAAAAACTAGATCAAAATATGGATTTAAGGAGAAAAAGAAACAATACAAAATTTCCTTTAAAGGAGCATTTCTACATGCGTTTTTAAAATTTATAATAGTGGGCATAAAATAGCTATGGTATTTAGATCCCTCTGGAAACATTAAACAGAGGGATTTAATTTCAAACATCCAATTTGTGATATTCTTTTTTTTTATTTATTTTTTCATTTTTCTTTTATTATTCATATGTGCATACAAGGCTTGGTTCATTTCTCCCCCCTGCCCCCACCCCCTCCATTACCACCCACTCCACCCCCTCCCGCTCCCCCCCCTCAATACCCAGCAGAAACTATTTTGCCCTTATCTCTAATTTTGTTGTAGAGAGAGTATAAACAATAATAGGAAGGAACAAGGGTTTTTGCTGGTTGAGATAAGGATAGCTATACAGGGCATTGACTCACATTGATTTCCTGTGCATGGGTGTTACCTTCTAGGTTAATTCTTTTTGATCTAACCTTTTCTCTAGTACCTGTTCCCCTTTTCCTATTGGCCTCAGTTGCTTTAAGGTATCTGCTTTAGTTTCTCTGCGTTAAGGGCAACAAATGCTAGCTAGTTTTTTAGGTGTCTTACCTATCCTCACCCCTCCCTTGTGTGCTCTCGCTTGTGATATTCTTTAAATGGCTTCCACATCCACTGTAAATTGCACATTAACTAGAAAGTACTTGAGAAGTTGTATAGGTTCAGAAATAAAAATATTGGAGAGTAATACAATAAAGCATGTTAAAGAGTATTATTATTTTTTATGTGAGAATTGTACTAATGGTGCTGGGCAGAAACAAGGCGTCCTTGACCTCATGAGGAACTGACACAGAGGCAAGAGCGTGTTTAGATGCAGAGGCAGAGAATGGGGGATGCCACTGCAAGCCAAGGGACCCCATGATGGCCTTCACCCACCACTCACTGCAAGAGGTAAGGAGGGATCCTCCTGAGGGAACCTAGCCTTGCCTGTTGCTCACAGTGGCACTTCTGACCTCCAGAAGCACTTAAAAGACTCATAGCTGCTGTTTTCAGCCATCTGTGGCACATTCTCATGGCAGTTCCCTGATACCGGTACTCACCCTCATTCCCATCACTGCTATCACTTGGTCTGTCCTTCCTCAGAGCACTCATGTCACCGAGCTACAGGACTGATTTGTTATGTCTTGTTTCCCCTCCACCAGACGGTGGGTGCCCTGCAGCAGGGGCTTTGCCTCCTCCTCGGTGCCTGGCCACACAGCCACCCAGCAGAGATGCTCCACAAACTTCCGAGAAGGAGAGGGTGATATTCCTGTGTCTTTTGCAATGCTTGGTGCTCTGGTATGCAGAATGAGTGGATGCATTCATTCCGCCTTTTCCAACCTTAGCAAAGCAGGAGGAGCAGGGACGTCCTGAGGAGAAAACAGGTGGGCTGGGGACATGAGTGGGGCCCTGTGCTCACCAGGGTCACAGGCCATGAGTCTATCTGTAATCTTTCAGCATTTTAGGAGGCAGAAGTAGAAATACCTCATTTGTACAAGTGAAACCCAAAACTAAAACCACAGACATGTTCTTTTACTGCAGGTGTCCAATGCTCTTTGAGGGTGGCCATGTCCCCAGATAAGCCAGTGCTTAATGTCTGGGATGGGCACACTTTTCCAATGAAGAGTCCAAAGTCATGTGTTTTAGACATGTGGCCCATTCAGTATCTGTCTACTAGAGCAGCCTGACCATCATGAGTGTGGCAGCAGCAGCAGGCCAATGGTGGTAAGGGACCCTTCCAGGGTCTCTCTGAGAAGGTGCACTTAGGAGGATAAGCCTATATGGGACAGGGGCACCTGCACTTGGTCTTGCCTTCCTCATCCCATCCCTTTGAGGCCTTGGCTAAGTGCTCTCTCCCTTCCCACTGTCCCCATGAGTCCTGAATCCTCCAGACTGGAGTGGAAGTCTCTTCCCAGACTGCCTGATGAACAGGAAATCCTCCCCATCCTGCCCCACAGTGCTGAGAGCAGATGAAGGGCTTGCAGCTCTGGAAAAGTACTGCAGACCAGCAGGAGATAATCGGACAGTGGTGCCACTGTTGGGTGATGGTGTGCAGGAGGGGAATATAGGTGATCAGGCTGTCCTCAGTCATCTCTACATGGTCATGGCCACTGTCACTGTGAGAGGAAACAAGGTGAGGCAGACAGGGACAACAGCTCCATCCACCAAGAAGGCACAGCAGGTGCACTAGGTAGTGACCTCAACCACTCACACATTAGCAGGAGGTCCACACCTCTGAGGAAGAAACCAGCAAGAAAATACAAGGCTGCTCAGTGGAAAGGAAAAAAGCAGACCCTGGCCGATCTCTGTGTGATTTTACTGGCTGTCCATATTAGACAGCCTTGACCCTCAGAGACAGTTCTGGGGTCTGAGATAGGCTCTAGAGTGGGAGCTCACTGTGTCACCACAGAGCTGTGTGACCCTGAGCAAACTGCTGAACCCCTCTGTGCCTCATGCACCTTGTCTCCATCAGGATTTCATAGAGTAAGGCTTCATGGAGTAGGTCTATGAGCTCAGTGAACATGAGTACCAGCTGTGTACCAAGTGCCTCTGGAAACGTGTGGACCTGACAGAGTTGATCTTATGCTCTGGGAATGGGTTTGGTACATGAAACAGATAATCATGGCACACTGGTTCAAAGGTAGGCATGAGGCTGTCTGGGATGCAATGGTAGCAAGGACTGTGGTTTAGAGGAAAGGCTGACTTCTCTGGCCAGGGGGTGGGAGGAGCCAGAGGAGGTGAGCTGAAGGGCTTGATTGACATGACGATCCCTACAGCAGGCACTGTGCTTGCTGTGTACCAGGCACTGTGCCCAGAGCCTACCACCCTCGGAGATTCCATTTTCCAGGGAGGATGGGTAACATGCCCACTGTCACACAGCTAGAGGTGGTGAGCTGGGCTATGAACAGGTGGGCTGCCCCAGGCTGTGTGCCCCAGACCACCCTGATCTACTCTGTGGTCTATGCAGGATGCATGTGATGTATAGATGCCTCTGCATGTATAGGCAGTTTTCACTCAAAGATTCTTGAATGCTGACATGTGACACAGGGAAGGAGGGCAAGCTGAGTGTCAGGCCTGAGGGAGCCCAAATGTCAGTGTCTAGGGGGCTGCAGATGACACAAGAGAGTGAGCTGGCCAACTGGGGAACTCGAGAGCAGGTGTGGTGACTGCTGCAATGAGACATAGTGCAGGCCTAGTGGGACCTGGGTCCTATAGAATGTGACCTTTTAAATTTTTCCCAGTGTTTCCTTCTGTATGAACTCCATGCTTCTAGTGGCCATCTGTGAGAGGGTAGCCTCTTTGTTGGGCCTCAGGCCATTGGCTCCTCCTTGAGTGTGTCCTGCTGAGAGGAGATGGTGTGTGGGGTTGTCAAAAGTCTGTTTTCCTCCTCTGGGAAGGACCAGGTGGCTGCTGGCTTCTCTTCTTCCTTTGACAAAGGGGCTCTGCTGATGAGCTAATGCCAAGCCACAAAGCCTCAAAGTACAGTTTTTGGTAACCATGTCACTTTATAGACATGGAGACTGAGGTCTGAGGAGACTGGGGGCTTTCGTGGTCACCAGTTGGTCACCTCAGGACTGCAGCAGTAGTTGGACGGAGGCATTGATTGTGGATAGGTGGATTCCAACTTTCTACACCATGGAGAAGACAATGGAAACTTCTAGGTAGAAACTACTCGGGGAGTGTGAGCCCTGTGTGGGATGTGTGAGACCTGTGTGGACAGAGAAGATGGCTGTGCATCCTCCTGTCTGCTGCTAAGCCTTCTCCCTCACCAAGGACCCACTAGATTATTTTTCCTAAGCCTCACACCGCACAGTGCAAGTGCTCCTCCTCCAGTACCAGACTTCCTGCAGAGTCAGCTATGGGACTCTACTCACTGGGTATTCCTGGGAGCTGGACGGCAGCTAGGGCTCCCAAACACTTTATTTGTCTTTATCACCCTACTGTACATCATGTTCTTATTATGCCCATTTCACAGATGAGGAAAACCAAAGCCCTAAGAACTATAGTAACATAATTAAGGAAAAGGAGGAACTTCTTTGGACCTATATGGTCCTCATGAATTTCACAGTCTGGAGTGTCCCATTGTCCACTGCCTGATTGGATTCTGCCACTGATCTGCTAAGAGCCATGTGGGTGCTCCTAAGCCGTTCTCAGGGGGGACAGGTCTATGACATGTCCCAAAGGAATAATGATGACTCTGGTCACTAACTTACATAATCCACTTCCCCCTCCTGTCAGTCTGACCACCCATCCTCAGGCCACACCTTATGCTGCCTGGATAGAGAGGCAGAAGGAGCAAAGTTCTCATTCCCGTCTTGCAGATGAGGGATCTGAGACTGGCTGACTGTCAAGCTACACTCTGACTCCAAACATCCTGTTATTTCCAAGTGTTTGCCCAAAGGAATGGCCACACAATTTTCAGGTGTAAGATGAGAAATGTTGGTCCCTAGAAGAGCATGGTGGTGAACACCTATAATCCTAGACTTAAGAGGCTGGGGCAGGAGGATTGTGAGTTCAAGTCCAGCCTGGGTTATATAGCAAGATATGCCTCAAGAAGGAAAAAAAAAACAGAAAAGAAAAGGAAAAGAAAAATGAAAAGCTAAAAACTGAAGGTTTTCAAGATGGCAATAGTTGAACAGTGGGGACCCTTTTCTCACCACACAGGTCAGGTGGTGATGAGGCCAGCCTTACTTGCAGATCCTCCTTCCAGAAACCATGGCTTCAAAGCCAAGCTGTCCCATGGAAGAAAACAGGCATGGGCAAGCTGAGATCCTGCTAGGATCCTTCTAGGCTTGGGCCTCTCTCTCCCTAGTTTCCTCAGCTAGAATATGGGTACAACCTAGCTGGACTGCTGTGCAGATAAACTGATACAAATTTCTCATGGGACATGCTGAGCTCAGTGTCCAATGCCTTCTCTGTTTCAATATCCATCTCAAGGATGCTTAGCTATTGAAGAGCCTTCATGTGAGATGTAGGTGGAGACAAGACCCCCTTCCACCAAATGCTTCAGCTCTGCACACATGAGCCCATGCATACAGACAGCAGAGGCACTGGAGCTTCATCCCAGCACCCTCAGGCTATTCTCTGAACTGCTCCTCTGCCCTGGAGACTTGCTGATGGAGATGAGTGAATAAAGTTTGCACAAAAGCAAACGCACATACCTGACCCTGAGCAAACTTAGACAGGAGGAGGAGCCCTGTCTGCACTCCTTGCTTCTTTTGGAATCCAAGCAGACTTAAGTGTCTGAGCCCCTGCTGGTGGGAGGGCAGGGAGGCACCAAGGACCATTTCTGCCCTGGATCTGGTTGTTCAGTGAGAATCCTGCTCCCACTACTGCTGTGCATATGTACACTCACACACACACACCTGGAGTGCCCTGATTGCCTTCCACACTGCCTTCTACGAGGTGGAGGGTAGTGGCTCTGCTGGTCCTAAATTTTCCCTGCCCTACATCTGCTAGGAGAAGGAATGGGATGGCAGGAGGGACAAAATTAGGGAAATTACAAGAATGAGAAAAATGTTTTTTGAGAATCTTCTGGGATTCCATCCTGCTGTTAAAGACACAGGCTCTGTCTGGAGTCAGATCCAAACCATGGGTTCAAATCCTGGCTCCGCTGCTTTACTGCTGTTTAACAGCACAGTTAACATTTTCTAAGTGGGTTGTTAATAGATATGCCAGGCACTGCAGAGTGCTTCATGTACACAATCTCATTAATCCTTTCAGGCCAGCCAGATGGCAAGCAAGGGAGAGGGCAGCAGCTGGAGGAGTCTGATGATTGAGTGGGTTGGATTTGAGCTGGTTGCTCCCTGGGAAATAAAGTTACAGCAAGCTGTGGCAACAAGTGGACCCTTGTAGGGTGGAGCTCTTCAGCCCACAGGGCTTGTGCAGAATAGCAATGACCATTTACACTGTGTCATTGTCATCAGTGACAGCATATGTCATCATGATCATCTTATAACAGGGGAAACCGAGGCCCAGAAAGTGAGAGCAGACAGAGAAGAATGGCTGTCCTAATCCACCTTTGGGTCAAGTCTGAGTTCTCTAAAGGGCAATCCTGGAATTGTCCCAGACAAGGAGCCCACAGAAATGGCCTGCAGTGCCTCCTGGCTCTCAGGTCACCCCTAGGGCTAGGTTGGTTTGAGGGGTTGGGGTGAAGTGCAGGCGGCTCTAGCAGGGTCTCAGCGGGGGGCTTAAAACCTGCAGCCCCCTCCCCAGCCCCTCACTCGACCTGAGCACTGCCCCTGGCGGCAGATGTGTCTTCTCCCTGGGTCTTAGAGGGGCCTGGGTCTTGCATGACACAGATGCATGGCCAGCCCGTAGCGATGTGCCTAGTACAGAGGACACACTGGCCGCGGGTAGTGTTCCCGCTGAAATGCCCTGGGTGGACAAGAAGGATCCTGGTAGGCCAGGGAGCGTGACGCAACGGGTGACCTAGAGGACTGGTTCTAAGCCTGAGCTGTGTCAGATCTACTGAAATCCTCAGGCAACCTCAGCCGTGCGATTCCAAGCAGGACACTTACCCCGGGAGTTTCTGGTTTCCTTTCAGGTGCAGCAGCAGCCCCGTCCCCCGCCAGCCCCGGGATGCAAGAGGACACGGCACAGAAGGTGCTAGGGACAGAGCCCAACACAGGTGCGCGCCCCGAAATCGGGTTGCAATTTTTACTGCACATAATGGGACAATTCCTTAAAACTTCCCTAAGACAAAGGACCACACTTGTTTCCTCAAACCTTGCAAATTCCCTGGCCAGTGATCCTCACAGGACAGCAGGTACGCTAGAATCTAGTCTGGAGATTCCCAGGACCATTTGCGTGTCCGGGAGAAGGCTCATGGGGACACTTGCTGTTATTATATTTGCAGGAAAATGGGTGGAGGCCATCATGTTAAGTGAAAGAGGCCAGGCACAGAAAGAAAAATACTGCATTTTTCTCTCATATGTAGAATCTACATCTTAGAAAAAATGACATGAAGAGAATGGGGACTCTTTGGTGGGAAGAACAAGTGAGAGACAGGAGGGGCAAAGGATTCAGAGTCAGTGGAGGGAGAATATTGAAGTGCTTCGTGTGCACACATGAAAACAGCATCAGGCATCTGGGCTTGGTGTCACACTGGTATCCCTGCACTCATGAGTTTGAGGCCAGACTGATTACATAATCAAACCCTGTCACAAAACAAAGACACAAGTTGTAACAAAACCCAAAGCAAGAAAGTTTAAAAAAGGGGGGGAGGGTTGGGTAGAGTGGGAATTAGAAAGAATAATTTGGGGGTGAATAAGATCAATGTATATTATATTTCCATAAGGAAGTACTTCAATGAAACCCCTCACTTCACACTACTAACATATACTAATAAAAGAAGCCTTTCAAAAAGCTAAATTTAGGATATTGCCCAAGTTACCCACTACATGGACCAAGGACCTGGGGAGATGTAAATAGAGGTTTGGGACAACAGATCGAACATTTTGTCATGTTATTCACAGAAGATACGGATATTGAAATTCTAATTATGCCATTATCCTGAGAAATGAAAAAAGGTGAGACTAAGCAAGGAAAAATTGAGTTTCACTGTTTTATGGAGTCTTGTGCCCTTGTCTTGGGAAAAACATAAAGACATCAACTTCCATTCCTGGTTTGCAGTTTGAATGCCCTGGTGATGACATTGGACAGTTTGGTGAACTTTCTGTGTCATCCACAGACATAGCCTTGACTTAGGTCTGGAGTCTGTTCATCACCAAAGCCCCACAAAATTGTATGTGGTCTTTTAACTAGTCAGGTACCTCACATAGAATGAGGAGAGAACATCTGTCTGTTTTTCTGCCTCTCTCTCTTTCTCTCTCTCTAAAGTTGTGTCTCTCTGTTGTCTCTCTCTCTCTCTCTAAAGTTGTGTCTCTCTCTGTGTCTCTCTCTCTCTCGCACACATAGGTATACATATCCCACATAATCACAAAAACACATACATGAACACACTTACACAAACACATCATGACATTCATCATTTGAGCCAATCAGACCTCTGTTCCTCAACTAGCTCACAGAGAACAAGAGAATATCACAGGATATCTTCACAGCCACTTCCAGTGGGTCTTTGGTTGAACAGTGTGAGAACAGCTCAGCACCCTCCTTTCCAGACTCAGTCAAAGTGTCATCTACTGATGGTGGGACAGACAGCCTCTTCCCCAGACCTTTCTTTCAGATAGGGACCTATGCCTTCTAACACCTGAAGGAGGCACACATGGTCAAGTTCTAAGTTGGGTTGATGGAGCAGGGACTGTCTGTGGAATGGAAGTTTGGCTGTGGGAGAGACCTGGGGTTCACTATCATCAGTAGAAATGTGAATGGGGTAAGAATGATGGACTGCCAGGGTTGGGAGAAACTTTTATTTTTTTTCCCTAAGTATTGGAGATTGAACCCAGAGCCTTGCACATGCTAGGCAACTGCTCTACAACTTGAGCCACACCCCCAACCATTTTTGTTTTGTATTTTGTTTTTGAGGTGGGGTCTGATAACTTTGCCTGGGTTGGACTTGAATTTACAATCCTCTTGCTTCTACCTCCCAATAAACTGAGATTATAGATGTGTGCCATCTATAATCAGCTTGAATTGGGCATAACTGAGAGTCATATAGAGATCATGTAAAGATCAGGTAGCCTCAGTGGGCTATCATTACCTACAAACATCATAATTATAATAAAAATCATAAAATGAAATTGTGCGGGTTGGGGGTTTTAGCTCAGTGATAGAGAACTTGCCTAGCATGAACAAAGCTGTGGTTTTGGAAAAATAATTGAGAAAACAAATAATATCTAATAAAAATTGATACTACATAAGTGAATATCCAACAGGATTTTAAAAAATGGAAACTGGCAATCTAATTCTAAAATTTATAGATCTCCAAAGGGCCAGGAAAAGCAGAAAGAAGATGAACTAAATAAGAAAAACTACTCCCTAGATACAAAGACAACAAGAGGTACAATTAAGAAAGCAAGATGGAAACAAAAATAGAAAACAGACTAATATAACAAATTTAAGCCCCCAAAAGACCCATACATATGTGGACATGAGACCAATGGCAAAATACTGTAGATTATTAGCAAACGTATTTTAAAAATTAATGGTACTAGGTCACTTTGCTAGCCATATACAAAAAGACTTAAATTGAAGCATCTTATATTACTTACAAAAATCAATTCCTTTAAATGTGAATGTCAAAAGACAAACTTTCAGGGCTGAGAGTGTGTAGGAAACTCTATCTTCTGACCTACTGAAATTCCTCATGCAGGGCACAAATCACAAGCCTTGAAACATTCTGCACTCCCCAATCTTCCTGTCTTTGTTCCTGCCTCTGCCTTGGTTTTAAAAATGCAACTTACCCCTGCTCAGTAAGCTCTCGCACTCCTATCCTCAGAGATTGCCAGGTGCCATTCTGTCTCGCTAATAAAGCATGATTCCACTCTGTTGAGGTCTCTATCCTTCCTTGTCCTTTTTATCAGCACTTCCCTAACATTTTGGTGCCCTAACAGGGTGTGGCTAGGTGGCAGAGCACATGCCTAGCATGTGTGAGACCCTGCTTCCCAGCACTAAAATAGAAAAATAAATAAACCTTTAAAGATAAATTATTTTTATAACCTTGAGTATGTACAGATTTTTAAACATCATAAAAAGCTATAACATAAAGGATGAGATTGATAAATTGAACTTCATTCAAACGAATAATTTCTGCTTATTAAAAGACACCATTAAGAAATTGAAAAGTCAAATCACAGAGTGGGTCCATGCAGGTAAAATGCATATAACTGACCAAGGAATCAAATCCACTAATGTAAAAACGGTCCTGAAAACTATAAGAAAGACACACAACCCAATAGAAAATGGGTAGAAGACTTGAATATGTCATTCATAAAAGAAAACATCCAAGTATGCTAAACTTTCTTAGTATTTGTGTGAGTGTAAATCAAAATCACAATGAGGTATCACCATACATTGTCCAGAATAGCAAAACCTGAAAAAACCAATGACACCAAGGGTTATTGAGGATATAGAGCAATGAGAGTTCTCATTTACTGCTGCAGGGAACATATTGTGGTTGACCTTGAATTTGGCACATCCCAGGACTCAGGTGTCTCACTCCTTGGGTAGCAGAAATGCATTCACATGTGCATCAAAAGGCCCGTCCAATAATGAGTGCAGCATCATTATTTGCAACGGGAAAAACACTGTGGAGAAAACCCAAGAGAGGCTTCTGTTTTCCAACATGCGTATTTCCACCCTTGTTCTCACAAGAAAAAATAACATTAATTAATTAATTAAACAAAATTAATCTGGGGATAAGATTAAGAAATACAGACCATGTTCTCATGAAAGACTAATGTTCTGGGTTTGTTGCTGTTACTGTTTGTTTGTTTGTTTGTTCGCAGGAAGCAAGTCGATTTGCTTTCTCATCAGTTCACAAAAACTGAATTGTTTTTCTCGTGGTGCTGGAGATTGAAGCCAGGGACTAATGCTTGTTAGCAAGTGCTCCACCACTGACATCTACCCGCACCCCTGTTTTGCATGCTTTAAATGCAATGAATGTTATAACATTACTCTTTTCTGTCTTTGGGTTGTTTCCTTTTGGTTTTGATGGGGCAGGGAGTAAGGCCAAGGTCTCTGGGGACTCTTCTTGTTAAGTGGGCACATATGTGACTGGTGGAAGTCCTCACACAGTGGGGCTTCCAAAAATGTGACTTAGGGGCACTAATTTCCCTTTTGTGGTCACCTCAGCAGGCTTGATCTCCCTCAGTCTGCTGATTTTTGTTGTTGTTTCATTGTCATTTTACCTGGCATTGCTTTTTTTAACTCAGGGCTTTGCACTTGCAAAGCAAGTACACTACCGTTTGAGCCATTTTGCTCTAGTTATTTTTTCTTTTTCTTTCTTTTCTTTTTTTTTTTTTTTGTCAGCATGGGAGGTTGAAGTCAGGGCCTCACACTTGCAAGGTGGCTTATCACTTGAGCCACTCCACCAGCCTGCTCTGGTTATTTTGGAGATGGGGTCTCTAGAACTATTTGCGTGGGCTAGCCGTGAACCAAGATCCTCCTGATCTCAGCCTCCCAAGTACCTAGCATTATAGGCTTGCACCAATGGTGCCCAGATTTACCTGGTATTTTTGAAGATATAAACTTGTGGCCAAAGGGAAAGTTTCAGAAATACTTCTGGAGATAATAGGTGATCAATTTCTAAGTGAGTATTCCTAGACAGCTGATTAAATTTTGTCATCAACCAAAACCTGAGTTGTTCTGATTAGTTTACTTAATCCCATGGTGATAGCCCCATCATGTATAATACCTACCCAAAATGATTATTTCCCTCAGGTGCCACTGTCTGTGATTACTTTTATCAGCTTAAAAAGATTAGTTCTGTTTCTACTTTTTTTAAGCAGCTGAGAGTGTTGGGGTAGAAACTTAAGAGTTCATCATGGAGGTACTGATGACATGTCCACAATGTTTCATAATACAGACTTTACACATATCCTCAATTAATGTTTTCTTCAAAGAACCCATGTTGGTTGGGAACCCCCACACTGCATTGCAACTATTTATGCCTTGATACATTTTTCAGCAGATAAGTTCATATTGGGTCTTCAAACATACAACCTTTTAAACTAAATGGTTTGCTGGAAAAGCTTCATGTTGCTTCTACATACAATTGGCATGGCACCAGGATCCTGACAGTCAGTGTGCAAAGATTTGACATGCCAACAGAAGAGGTCGAGTGTGGTGCTGCTCATCTCATGCAAGACAATTGTACATTAACAACTACATTGAGTGTGAGGTGGCCAAGAGACTGTTTTAAGCATTTAATGTTCTAACATAATATTTATAACTTAAATCTAGGTACCATATTGTGAGTTAGGCAATTGGTAGGGCTTTTGATTTACTGGCCTTGGAAATTACTGTCAAGTAAGACAGATATTCAGCAGATAATATGATGTTTTGTCTGAAATGCACAAAATCAGGGCTATGCATATTTCCATTTGAGGAGTGTCAAGCAATGTGGTACTTGCACTTAACTGCAAAAACCAAATGGAGACATGACTTAATACTTCCAGAGCAGCAGAATTGCACAGCAAAAATGCAGGGACCTTGTATTCTTTCCTACCCAAACTTCTCTAGGTTTGAGAGGGAAGGATGTGCCCTTCGGGCCTGTTGCCCTGTACTGATTTGGCCAACAGTTCCACAAAAGCATAAGGACAACTTCCCAACCAAACTGCCTGAAGTCAGCAATTAGCAGGTTTTGTCCCCAAAGCAGCGTAGGGGTCCCTTACCTGTGCAGTGCAATAACTGGGCCTTTCCACTCTGAGTTTTTCTCCTCTTTGTATGGTGGTATAGAGTCAATCCTCTCATAGGACTAAGGTGTATCCATTCAGCAAGCCCAAAGACCCAAAGTACTCTGTGGGCAACCAGACATCATGTGGGTGAGAGAGGATTTATGGCAGCCCACAGGGAGAAATGGAAAAATGACTTAACCATGAACTGACTATGAAAGGCAAGAGCCAGGTTCCCAGGAACTGGGTATTTTATTTCTAGCAGTGAACTGATAGTTTCAGATAACCCCAGGAAGCATCCCATGGGGCCATATCAAACAAAGGCAACTGCGAAACCTGAGGCTCCTGCTGGCCCCATACCCCCTGGGTCCCTGGCCTCACAGCACCTGACAGTTGAGGTCCAGAAGAGGTGCATGGTCCGGCAGAGGGGCGGGGCTCACTGGGGGTGGGGTAGAGAATACAAATCCTAAAATATGCACAAGTTTAAGATCCTATGACTCATGTAGCATAACATTACACCAAGTATTGTTTAAAGCAGGACTTTTTTATTTTAGGGAGGTATTATAAAAATAAAATAGGTAGCTGGGCACCAGTTACTCATGCTTTTAATCCTAACAACTTAAGAGGTAAGTAAGATCAGGAGGATTGAGGTTTGAGGCCAGCCCAGGCAAATAGTTCCTATGACACCATCTTGAAAATAGACAGAGCAAAATAGACTACAGGTGTGGCTCAACAAGTACAGAGTCTGCTTTACAAGCACCAACTTTGCAAGCTCAAATCCCTGAGTTCAAACCCAAGTACTATCAAAAAAATGAACTAAATAAAGTCTGTACATTGTATCTAATATCAGGAGACATAATTCTCATATTCAAAATACATTAAAACACTATACTTAGCAAGCATGTGTTCTCAGTCTTCTATAGTGTCTGAGAGAAAGAAGTAGCAAGGATTTCCTTATTAAACAAACTGCCCACTTTTGACTTTTTGCAGTTATAAGTTCAGCATTTTGATTTTCTTCAGTAAGTTAAGACTTTAAAAATTTTGGTCAGTTATTCTGCAGTGTTTCAGTTAATAGAGATTGAAAACCTTTCTCTTAGAAAGGAAGTTACTCTTGCACATTTTATGCTTCTTTTTGTTTTATGTTCTTTAAATCTTTTAAAAACATTTTTATTAGCACATATTAGTTGTACAGGGGGTTTCAGTGAGACCTTTCCATAAGCTTACAAAGAAATTGATTAGGTTAATCCTCACTATCATTCTTCCTCATCCCTCTACCCCTATTTAAAATAATTTTGACAGGTTTCATTATTCTATTTTCAAAGAAGTATATAAAGTGTGCCTACCATATTCACCTCTCCACTCACTGCCCACACACCAGTACCCACTCCCTACAGGACCTGTTTTACATCCCTGTCCTTCATTATTTAAGTGTATAATCATTTTTCAAAAGCATTTCACCACAGTATTTTACCTGAGGACATATTGTACTTTAATCAGTCTAACCCTTCTATCACCTTCCCCTACCATTTCTCCCCGACATCATGTTAGTCAACAAATCATAATGTTAAGTGAAGACTGGTGGATTCAGAAAGAAAAAGATCACCTCTATCTCTCATATGTGGAAGATATATTCAGAGGATAAATGTATACACAAATATAAACACGATCATGTATGCATACATATACAGAGAACATGTTTTTGATAATGGGGCTGTTTTAGGGTACTATGGTGGGGAGGGAGAGGAAAATAGAATGGTAGAGCGAATAATACTGAAATACATTAAATCTGTGTAGAAAAAAGTCATAACAAAACTCACTGAAAGCTCTTCTTTTCGTCTTAAATGATCTTCCAGAACAAGAAGAGGAACATCTGGAGGTTGTTTTGTGCATTATGTATTAGTTAACTTTATTGAATTAACAAGAAGGCACCAGGAATTTAATTTGCATTTCCTACCTTATAAATATTAAAGGTAAAAATTATGCTTTATTTGAACATCTGGAACACCACTTATCCTGAGTAAATATAAAATTTTGTGTGATCAATCCTGACTCTCCCAATTGCCAAAAGTTATCTACAGTCACTAACCTGAGGAGCCCACATTAGCTGGCAGGGGGAGGTTAGGTTGTCAGTTCAAGCCTTTACAGACAGCCCTGTTTCAATAGAGAAAAAATAAACTTTCAATAGAGAAATGTTATCCTCAAAAAGGAGGACAACATTTCTGTAACTTTAATGATTTTTAACAGCCAGTAATATTGGCTTCAGGTGGTTGTTGAAATAAATGATACCACAGAAATATATAATTTAAAATCATGGTTGTTTCCTTATGTGTATGCTTGTTTTTGGATTTCTTAGTGATCACATGGCTGCGTGTTCACTCAGGCAAGCACAAAACACACATACAAATTTTCCCTGGTGTGCTGGAGATTGAACACAGGAACTCAAGCATGGTCTCAGCAAGCCCTCTACCATACACTCAGGCTTCTGTGGTGATGATATTTCTTAGATCGACACCTGCTAGTGTTCCATCCTGGGCAGAGGACCCACCTTGTGACTGCTACAGGGTCTTTATCTCTTCTTACCAATGCCAGCCTGGTTTCTGAGTTATTCATCTATCACCAACACTCCACTGTCTCTGCTTTCCACATATCACAAACCACACAGCCCTAGGCTGGCTTCAAAAAAAATGTGCTTAAGACAAATGTCTTCTGGACTCTAACTTAGGCCACAGCAGATCACTCTGTAGCAACAAGGGGCCATCTGCCCTGGCTGTGACAGGACAGGGATCTTTCCCATCTTTCCTCTATCCCATAATCTGCCAGTAGCTGCCAGACCCCATCTTTAGAAAGGGAGTCCTAACCCACAGGGAAGAAAGGACCCCAAAGACTACTCCTCCCCCACCCCTGCAGCACAACCTTTAGGGAAAACATTCTGAACCTTTTCAGAAAAGTTTTGGACAAAGCTGAATCAGCAAAGCACTAATACTTTGAGCCCTCGACTCCATGTAACTGCCCCCACCCCACTTTCTTTTTTACCTTCTTGCTGGAGAGTTGGGCTACCTGGAACATCCAGAGGTCTGCTCCAGTTTCTCCTTGCAAGGGAACAAAATGGTGTTACTCACTGCGGGTGGGAGTGGGTTATAAGAGGAGACCCCAGCCACACTAAGCCACTTTTAGCACAGTTTCCTGTACAGACCCTTCTGCTGCACCAGGCTGGGAGGGAGCTGGTTGGCTGAAAGGACTTGGACATGAGGGAAGAGGACTGCTGTCCTGATGTTAACCAGGTTTCTGCCTGTGTCTCTTAAATAGACACAGACTGCACTACGCAGCAATGAGGTCATTCCTCGTGCATTCCTAGTCTGGACTCTAGAATGTTTTCAGTGGGATGCTTCTGCAGCACACTCTGCATCTTCCCTGGCCCAACAACAAAACTGAACTTTATCAGCATAAAACTCTTAGGCTGGCTATCATATTTCAGTTTCTGACTTGGAGTACAAAACAGAGGGGAGGCAGTGGTTTGCACTCAGGGCTTAGCTCTTGTTAGGCGGGTACTCCACCACTTTAGCCACACCCTCAGCCCTTTGTATGTGCTTTAATGCACAACTAAACACCTAAAATATAGAAAACTAGGGAGTTATGTTGACTGTTTAGGAATAACATACTATTAAAAATATTCTTTTTTGCTTGGGGAATGTGTGAATGGAGGATTGGGGTAGGGGAAGAAAATGGGGAGATAAAAATATAAAAAATGATGCTCAAAATATTTAATTATTATGCACTTTAGAAAATCTTGCTCTTTGTCTTTGGAATTCTCATGTGAACATCCATTTTATATGGAACTTTATCATATATTTTCTATGTATTTTAAATTTCATGAGTTGTCTAATACAATTTTTATCTTCTATTTTATTTTTTATTTTTAAGTTTTTAATTTTGATTTTAGGTTTAGAATAAACTCTTTATTCTTTACAAACAAGTAGCCTACAAACTCGATAGCACCTGAGGTTGTCATACAGTTTTAAATGGAAGAGAATATTTTCTCTAGCAGGACTGTATTCCATAAAAGAAAGATGGCTTCCATCCTGTAAACTGGTAAAAAGAATAGTTTTTCCCTTCTTAAAAGTAATAGGAGTGGGGTAAGTGGGGGATGGGGGCTATGAATTAGAATATGTTTTTTAAAATCATCTTTTTCAGCCACAGGTTCCTACATGAAATATCATGCTGGGAGTGAAAGTGGCCAGAAATCCTGGCCCCGGCACCAAGAGAAAAGCTTGTCTTCCAGCTCTGTAACTAGGTCCCACAGCTAAGTCTACAAATGCACACTTCCTGGCTTTTGTTCCATCCCTTCTATACAGTGTGCCACTGCTATGGGGAAGGCCAGGACAGACCGAGAATAGCTCTCTCTTGAGTTTTGGTCAAAATGGTAAGTAAATTCATTTTCCCATTGCTGTATATTTTATGTTGTTTCCTGTTAATGTGGGTGAGCATTTGGACCCAGAGCCAGGCCTTATGCCTGGGGGTTCCAATAACATGAATACAGTTTGACTGGATTCCTGGCATTGTTCTTAAATCTGAAATTCATCGGCCAAATCATAGAATACCTTTAATTCTGAACTCTTTTCTCAAGTGATCCCTGACCACACAGACAAGGGTAAGACAAAAGAAAAGTGAGTTCAGTTTGTTACCTCTCAAACATTCCAGTTTCCAGGAGAAGGGAGGGTTATTTGCAGACCATGGGAAATCACAAGTGACAGGGTTGAGAAGTGGATATGGAACATAGATAACTTAGGCTCTTCAACCAGGGCAGACAGGGAGGATTGTTACCAGAAAGGTAGCAGTGATGAAGGCCCAAAGCTGCTTAAAAACTCTTAATGGTCCACACCTAGACCAAGGATTGAGCACCCCAAACCAATGATTAACATGTGGCCCACACCTGAGACTGATGACTCTGTTAACAGCCCTATTTCCTCCCTATGTAGCCTACTTCCCATGTCAAGGTTGAACAAGGAAGGACAAAGCACAAGCCACATGGAAAGGTACTGCAAACAATAGCCCTCTGAACTGCCAGCCACACCAGCATCCCTGCCAGCTGTGTGCAGGAGCCACTGGACCAGCCATGCCCAGTGGAATGCCAAAATGAACACTGCTGCAACTCACATCACATGAAGATGAAAAAAAGGCCCCTTGGAGCCAAGCAAACCCACAGAATCATTGAGTGGGGATAAAATGGGCATTGCTTTAAGCCCCTAAGTTTTAAGATCATTTCATAGCCCTAAATATCCAAAACAAGAGACCAGGAGCACTGACAGGCAATAAAAGAATAGCATGGGATTCACTGCGCACATTGAATTGCACTCCTCCCGCTTTGCTTTCTACTCCTTTTCTTTTCTTTAATCACCTTTGAATAGAGTTTATTTTCTCTGCATTTTTGGGGTTTGAACTCATCACTTTGTGCCAGATGGGCAGGCAGTACACAGCTAGAATCACAAAAATCCAACCACTTTTGCTCTGGTTTTTGGAAATAGGTCTTTGCTTTTTGCCCAGGCCAAGCTGGGTTGCAATTCTCCTACCATATATTTCCTTCCATAACTGTGATGATGCAATCCTACCACCACACCCATCTTTGTTCTCTTGAGATGTTGTCTCAGGAACTATTTGCTCTGGATGGCCTTGAACTGCCATCCTTGCTGTGTAGCGCACCAAGCAGCAAGGTTTAGTAATGTCAGTCACTGTCCTCAGCTCTGTAGTGATGTTTAAGCAAGACTTCTATTCTTAAATGTACTAGCCGCAGAGTGAGAGTGGTACATTTACACTGTGGCATATCTTTCTGCCATAAAAAGATAGAATTCAGTCATTTGTAACAACATAAATGGAGCAGGAGGATACTACATAAAATTAAAGAGCCACAGAGAGAAGGACACATGACACATGTTCTCCTTCATGTCTGGAAGCTGAAAGAGTTAAGCTTGATTCATTTTACCCATAATACTCACTACTCAACTTCTGCTAAAGACATGCTGCCTTTCAGCAAATCTCCCATTTTCACTTTGTCTCCTCAGTTCAGCACATTCACTATTACCATGTTTTGGGGCACCCTTTCCTTTTCAGGAATCATACTCAAAAGTCAAGGGTAGGGAACCACTCAAAAGATTACAGAACATTTTAAGTAGAACATATTACCGGGGCTGGTGGAGTGGTTTGGTGGTATAGCATCTGCCTAGAACAGGTGATCAGGTGACTGAGAGCTTTTCCCCATCAATTATTTTTAGCACGTAGGCAGGAATTAAAATTTTTTATTTTGAAATTTCTTTTGGGCTCAGGGCTGCCTCAATAATAGAGCTCCTGCCTGGCAAGTATAAGGCCCGAATTCAAAATCCTAGTACTGCAAAAGATTATTTTCTTTTGATAGTTTTGGCAGATCACATTTTAATAAAAAATCTTAATCATATAAGGAGAAAAAGCACACATTCATAGTAAAAATTCAAACTTATCAGAAATGAAGTGTAGGTTTCCAAGAAGACAAGAGTTGAGAAAAGCCAAACAATGCTCCAGATACATAAGTTTAGTACAGTGCTGTGAATGCTTGATTCATTTTTCCCATGGCACACACAGCCGAAGTTTTTTTTGTCTTTTGCTAAAGACATGTCACCTTTCAACAAATTTCACATTGATAACAAAAATCCAAACTTGACATGAATGAAGCTGTCGTGGGAAGCCCTAGACTCTCACTCTTCCCCAGGGCAGGCAGGGAAGTGCACACTCACACTCTGTAGGCTATGGTAAACTAGCTCAGAGAAAATCAAGAGGCTCCACCTTACCTGAAGTGCAGGTAGAGTCTTCATTTCTTGTTCACATTCTCCGTGCACCCTCCCATGCTGGCAAATGTTGGGGACTTGGGGTCCAGGTCCATCTTCAGCTCTACAGAACCTGGTTTGAACCCTCAGGCACCCTCTCCTGGGGGTGAGGGGAGCATTGCCCTGCCACTAAACATTCAGTCATGGTCTAGGGGACTGGATATAGCTGCATCACATCATTTATAAAATAAGAATTATATTTAAATGAAGTGTCCAGAAACCCTCAGAATAATCCAGAAAGCTGCCAGGGACAGCACTGAGCCCCTTCTTTATACAGGCATAGCTACCTTAACTAGATGACAGCTAAGTCCTGTCCACCTTTTTGTCCTAAGTTTGAAGGAATTTAAAAGGCAATTTTTACATTTTTAATAGAAACCATTTACTTTTAATTCACACAAACATGCATATTTAAGTTGAAGAGGACAAGTTTGGCAGTGAGCGTCTCAGGTTTGGGCTGGTTTTATAACAGAGGAAAAAGAGGGTCCTGTTGCAGATACTAAAGTCTGACTTCCAAGTGTGGCCGGTTCATTGTCCTGAAGCTCATGGTTAGCCAATGCCTGTGGCAAGTTTGGGTAAGTGGTTATGGATCAGGTGAGGGAAAGCCTTTGCCTTCCTGGGGCCCCAATCCTTTAAAATTAAAAAGATGATTGTAAAATTCAAAAGTTAGACTTGTGTCTGTCAAACAGTGCCATTGTCCACATTCAGTTAGCCAGGCCTGGGAGACTTGGAGACAGTTAAGTCATACTCCCAACATGCAGGACACATCCAATGCAGTGCCTTCTGCAAACCACAAAGAGCAACACCTGAGAGCATCCTAGCAACACAAGAGAGGCCTGGTGTACACAATCTCAGAGAAGCAGATGTGGCCTCCAGGACAGAAGGTGAGGAGACAACCAGAAGCAGCAGTGGCCATCTTGCCTGCTCTGGCCAAGAGAGAAGTTCTGAAGACTCCAGAAATAATGGACCAGAATTTGCAATGATTAGGGTGGGACTTCCTCCTTGCAAAATCATTGCTATTGTTTTATCCTATGCATTAAGTTGTAAAGAAACATCAGTCAATAAGAGTATGGGTTAAGAGTTCTGATAAGTGAACTTGATGGGACAGGAACTTCTTTGTTCCCCCAGAGAATCAGAGCAGCTCTGCACCTCATTTTTTCTTTCATATTCTTTCTACTATCTTTCTCTCTAGGCACAGAAAAAATAGATGCGAACAGTCCCTAGTATTCTTGATGGTTCTACATAGGATACTTTTTTAAAGAATTCTGACTTTTTAAAATAGATTAAAGATAAAGCAATTGATTTACTGTTGCCATAAAATATAGCTTCATTATAAATTAGATTATGGAAAATTTTGGTCTGTACATGGAATCTTTTATTTTAATACTATTCTCCAGCCAGATTTATTTTTCCAAAATGCAAGGAAAATGATCTGAAATCCTCTATGCACAGCCCTTTTCATGGCATGAATATCTCATTGTACAGAAAAGTATGGATTTTTTTGAAGACCTTGGGAAATTCTTATACAGATTTAAGGCTATCGCTCCCTCTTCTGATGCAACTTGGAAGGGCTAGCAGGTTCCCTTCTCAGTGTGTTGCACTCCCAAAGACAAGTATAGTGTTTTGGACAGGAGCTCAAACTTATGCTGATGATGTCCATGTTAGCAGTGAAACAAAAACCAGCAACATCAAAGATCCCTAGGGACATAGCTGGCTATGCTCAGTAACCTTTCCTTGGTTTGAGAGGCCCTGACTTTTCTTTCAGTGCCCCTGCCAACATGCAGCCCAGCTGCATGGGCACCAGGGCATTTTTCACCTTGAAGGCAGCCTCCACCTCTGGCTTCAGGACCACCAACCAGATCACCAGCCAGGGATCAGTGTCTCTTTGCTTAGCATCCACTCAGCTACCATTAAAGGAGTTTAACATTTCATGTTCAGAAACCCCAGCTGGCAGTGGGGGGATTAGTCTCAGTATGGCAACTCCAGGCAGACATCAGCTCCACGAGGCATCACTGAGCTTTGGGATGGACAGAGTGGTACCACAGGTGCCTTCACAACCTTTTAGGGGTGAAGGGAGCAGACTCGTTTGGAGCAACCTCAACCCCTACCTAGGCTTCCATGGAGTCAGGCCTTTCAGATGAGCAGCCCCTTCATTTTTTTATTCGATTATCATTTTATGGTTCTACTGTTGGTACATTACAACATTTATAGAAAGTACTTACAATATATCTGAATTTCATTCACCCTTCTATCACTGTCCTTTATCTTTCCTTCCCTGATTCTTAGAATATTTAGATCATGTCTCATTTTTCCATTTTCATACCTGAGTACATAATATTTCTACTATATTCACTTGCCTACATCTCTTCCTTATATCCTGCCTCTGAACCCTGGAACCAACCCTGAGACAGGACCTGGTTTACGTTTCTATCCTGTTTTTAAAAAATGACACTTTCATTTGTTTAAGATATTTATGTAGGGAGTTTCATTATGACATTTCCATGTATATACGTATTATTTCTTGGATTGGTTCATCCCTTCCATTTCTCTCCTTTCTACCATAGTCCCCTTCTTATGGTGATTTCAACAGGCTCAAAAATTCTATATTCAGTCTTGTATAGAATGTATATCAACCCTATTCACTTTCTTGACTTCCTTCATTTAATTTCCTTCTTCTGTTAGTGTCCTCCATTAGTGTGACTTGCTTTGTGTTTTATTCTTGTCCTTCCTTGTTGACGTTTGCTCATTGTTCACTGTGATGTTTGCCTTGGTTCATGTGTTGTGGTTTTCTCAATGTAAACTCTCTCCACTGAACTTCCTTGACCTTTTTGTCCTATCTTGTATTGTTTAGCAGTTTTCAGAATGTTTCCTTTTGTCTTTTTCCTACACAGAATAAGACACCTTTCTCTCCTTCTTTTCCTCCTCCCTTGGTCTCTTCTACCAGTCCCATTTGTGGATACGTGGTCTGTACATATTTCTATGTATATATAATATTGCTGGTATTTGTATTGGGCCTATATTCCACATAAGAGAGAACATGTGGCTTTGGCTTTCTGAACTTGGCTAACTGCACTTAAGATGATGTTCTCTAGTCCCATCCATTGACCCAAAAATGACAAAATTTCATTCTTCTTTATAACTGAATAAATTCCATTGTATATAAGTAACACATTTGATCTACAACAAGTAATGAAATTAGAGAAGCAATAAAGAGCCTCTCCCAAAAGGAAATTCCAGGCCTGACACATGATTTATTTAAAGGAGAATTAATAATTTCATGGAATAACAAATTTTTCCATGAAATAGAATAGAAAGGGACACTGCCAAAATCATTCTATGAAGCCGGTATTACACTCAGCCCCAAACCAGACAAGGACACTAGACATAAAGAGAATTATAGGCCAATCTCTTTATGAACTTCAATGCAAAAGTCCTCAATAAAATACTGGAAAATCAAATTCAACAATATATCAAAAAGATCATACACCATGATCAAGAAGGATTCATCCCAGAGATGCAGGGATGGCTCAGCATACCCAAACACTTGACTGCAGTACAGCATATTAACAGAAGCAAGGAGAAAAACCACACCATCATCTCAATAGATGCAGAAGAGGCCTTCAACAAAATTCAACATCATTTCATAATAAAAGCTCCCATGAAACTAGGAACAGAAAGAATGTTCCTCACATAATAAAAGGTATACAACAACTCTTCATTTTCCAGAGATGCATGATACAAGACCCCAGGTGCTCCACAGCAACCGCCAGTACAAAAGCCACACACCTGGGAGAAATAACCTCTGTCCCTGTGCCAACCCCCACCCCATGCCATATCTGGACCTTAGCACCTGCTGGGAAGAGACTGTGACCTTTCAAGTTCCATAAAGCAAACCCTTGTGCATATTCTGCCTTCTGCAACAGGGCAAGGGTCACATTCTGGGCCATGTCACTTCTGGAAGAAGCAGGATAGTCAGGGAGGGGTAGGTGGTGGCAAGGCAAAAACCTACTACTTCTACTTAAACAGTCACCCTGGTGAGAGTCTAAGTAAGGAAACACATGTGCATATTGTGCTCATGCTCCCCTGACTCTTGAGTAGTGCAAAACATGGTCAGGCAGCTCCCACCCCACTTTCCTAAGCAGTCATTGTTGGAGGGTGAGGCTCACTCCTTGGTATTTCAAGGATGCATTTGATGGGCTCACCTGCCTGACTGGGTTTGAGAAGTGGATCTCTGCTTCTGGCTCCCTGAGGGAGCCTCTTTCCCCATGTCTTGTTGCTACGTCCCTCACTGTTCCTCTAGGGGGATTGATTGATTTTCTTGGAGATACCTGTGGGTGCTGCTCATCTTCCACCTGCCCAGTAAGAGTCTTTCATCTCCAACCCTCTCTGCCAGTTCAACATCTAAAAGCTCAGTGGCTAAACACTGTTAGTCTGATAGAGTCAGGTGTGACACCCTCCTTGCAGTTGAGTCATCCCAGAGCAGGCAGGAAGGCCACTGCTGCTTCTGGTTGCATCCTCATCAATCCAACCTGGAGGGAGGCTTTGTGCGCCTTCCAGGATTGTTCTTGCCACAGCTTCTTCTGTATTATTCCTGATGCTCACATGTGTTTATCTGAGTGGCTTGGAAGAACTGAATTATTTGTGGCCTGCATGTTGCTAGTGCAGACTTAACTGTCTTCAGTCTTCTGGACCTGCAAAACGAATATAGAAAGTGGCACTGCCTGATAGGCACAGTGTTGATTCCTGAATTTTCCACTTGTGATGTGAATTGTAAGGATTTGTAACCTAGCTTTGGGGACCCTGGAACGTAAAGGTTTTCTCCTCATGTTCCTCAAACACTTACCCTCTGTTGCTAAAGGCCAGCATCCCCAGTGTGTGTAAGGAGACTGGACTGGCCTCAGAAGTTGGACTGTAGTTATGTGTCTCAAACAGGGCCCTGTCTAACCCCTTTCCTATCCACTTTCTTTTTATCAAAACCTTCAAGCTCCAGAGCCCTTTGCCTTACTTGTCACACTGTGAGAAGTATGAATGTGCATAAATTACTAGTAACTACTTTTACATTTTTTCAAAAAATTCATTTTTGTATTTAAGCTAAAGCCTTTTGATGGAATTTACCTCAAGCTGGTCTCTGGTGTTTTAGGTATAAGTAGTATTGACTAGGATTTAACCATGTAGTTAAGATAACAATGACCAGGGTCAGTGCTGTTCCAGGCAGCTTTCCTTGAGGGCCTTGAGAGCTTTCTGGACAGGTTATAATTATCATTTCACAAACAATGTTCTGTAGCTGTAACCTGTCTCCTCCCTCTGTGACTAGGGCTGAATGTCATGTGGCAGGGTACTAGGAGCTGGCATCTGAGGAGTCAGGATTGGCCCTGTGGAGCTAAGGAAGGAGCTTGGACCTAAAGTCCTCACCACCTGTAAGAACTGGATTTGAAGGTGGGACACAGGCTAGAAATGAAGCTTCTACCCGCAACTACGTAAGGTAGAGTCTCTTAGTTTACTCTGAGCTTGTATGATTCAGCTCTACAGGGTATGGGTGAGCTTGTCTTTGCCTACATTGGACAGAAGTATGAAGCTAGAGCTTCCTATTACAACTTCATTCTTGTCAAGTTAGATATCTAGTATAAATGTGAAATTTTTCTCTCTACTTACATCATTAAGAATTTTTGAAAACTATGATCTGTTCTAATATTAAAAGAAAAATATTTTTCAGTGCTGTGGTTTTGCCTCAGTGTCTCCTGCTTGCCAAGTAGATAGTCTACTACTTGAGCTATGCTCCAGCCCAAAAAACATTTCAAAAACAAATTGTTTAAATTCCCTCCTACATATTTCAGTGCGCTAGTCAGTGCGCTGTGATTGTCTGTTGCATTTAAATTGTTATAGGATCAGCTGAGAGTTGAGACCTCACCCCTAATTTGGGAAAATGTGTCCCCTGAAAAGCAAATTATGCCCCCAAACAAGGTAACAGTGAATGTGCTAACTTTAAGGGATGAAGTCAAATATGAGATTTGTTGAAAGAAGCAGAAGTTAGATGGGGTGCATTATGGGAAATATGAATGGAGCATTCACACCACAGTACTGAACTCTATGCATGCTGAGAATTCATGAGTTTTCCTCAGTGGTGCTTTCCTGTAACCATACACCCATGGATACCAAGTGTCTAGTGTCTACTGTATATTTTTCCTTGTTTTAGTGACCCCTGCCCTTTGCTGGGGCATTAACTTAGGGAAATGTGCATGCTGGATAATTTTTGTACCACTGGCATACATGCTCAGCCCTTAATTTATACCATATTGTTTAAAATAAAAATAAAACAAAAACCAAAGACCCACTATGTAGCCCTGGCCTGCCTTATACTTGCTCTGTAACTCCAGCTGTCCTGAAACTCACAATCTCCATGTCTCAGACTCATGAATACTGGGACATACGCATGTGTCACATGTCCATAAACTAATTTTGACCTTTCAATGGACACATATTTGTATTTATGGGGTAGAGTAATAATGACACATGCATACAAAGTCTCATGATCAAATCCATTGATTAGCAATTCCATTTCTTCAATATTATAATATGTGTGTTGGGAACATTCAAACCCCTCTCTAGCTATTTTGAAATGTTTAATAAATTTCTGTAGGCAGTAGTCACCCTTACCATCGTATGGATCATTAAAACTAATTTACAAGTTTAACTGAATTTTGGTACCTGTTATTCCAATCTTTTTCTATCCTTTCTCCCCCATAAACTTCCTGGCTTTTAATGGCCTCTAGTCTACTCTCAATATCAATGTGATCAACTCTTTTGTCTTCCAGAAATGCATGAGAACATGTGGTATTTCTACCTCTCCTTGCCTGCTGTCTTTTAATACAATGTCCTCCAGCTCAATCCATATTGTTGAAAATGACTGGATTTCATCCTATTATGCCTAAAAAATCTGTTTTATTTCAAGAAAATAAAACATTAACATGAATTTATTTGTTACCAATTTGGATAAAATGTCATTATAAACAAGATGAAAAATAAAAGTCCTTCATATATCACTCTTTAAAATGCATTTATTCATTGACATTTCCAAATCTTGCCTATTGTGGATAGTGCCACAAAAACATGGGAGTCCAGATATTCCTCCAACATATTGATTTCATTTCCTTTCAGTAAATAACTATTCAAAAAATTCCTTGCTCATAAGGCAGTTCTATTCTTAGAGGTTTTTTGGACTCTCCACCCTCTTTTGCATAATAGTTATAATAATTTGCATTACCACTAGTAATGCATAAAAATTTCCATTTCTCCATATCCTTATGAACTTTGTTATTTTTGGGTTTTTGGATAATCACTGTTCTAATTCCCTGATGATAGCTCATTTTTCTCTTAATTTTCATTGGAAAATTTCTGTTGATTTTCATGTTGAAAATTTATATATGTATATATGTATACACACATATGTGTGTGTATATACTTTGACCATTTAAATATCTTCTGTTGAGATATGTCTATTGAGACCATTTGCCCATTTTTAACTGAATTTTTTGTGGTAGTGTGATTGAGTTGTTTTAGTTTCTTATATATTCTGTATATGGATCCACTGTCAGATGGATCACTTAAAATTGATAGTTTTCTTCCAATCTATAAGTTGTCTCTTCCTCTTGATTGTTTCTTTACTGTGCACAAACTTGTTATTTTCTCATAATCCCATTGGTCTACTTTTGCTTTTTCCTGCTTGTGGTTTTGAGGTCTTTTCCATTAATGTTTGCCCAGACAAATATCTTAAGTTATGTCCTTTATGTTTTCTTCCAGTAGTTTCATTTTTTGGGCCTGCATTTTGATTCATGATCTGTTTTGAGTTGATTCTCATTTATGTTGAGAAGTAGGGATCTGGATTCATTTCATGCATGTATTTCCATTTCTTAGAGGGAAGTGATAACATTTGGGTGTATTTCTTTCCTTGGTTTTTATGTATTCAATGTAAACTTTTAAACAGGTATTTTTTAAAAGTACTAGGAGGCACGACATAAAAAAATTGAAATTGTCAGGAAGAATCAAAACCAGAAAAATGCATGCTGACTTCTGAATTATTTGTACCCTTAGCCTCACTTTCCAGAAATAATTTTTAAGACTTTCTGGGTTTTGTGCTTTCTGGTGACTATAATGAAGACTTTTAGTACTATTTCTATGTCATGATTTCTTCATTCAAGATTTGGACTTTATGAACATTCACTAGCTATCAGGCCAATATATGATTACTTTTAATTGAAGTCAGAATGAGAACACAAGTTACCCCACAAACCAAATGGGGAACTTTTATTTTTTGATGGCACTGGGGTTTGCCAAATGAGTATCTTTAATAAAAGAAACATCAAAAGGGGAAAACAACCTGCCTCAAAACCAGGTGCACATAGATCTGCAGAATCCCTAGTCTCTTTCAACCTAAGACTCCTGCCTTCAAAATGGTGCCAAAAAGTTTCCCACTTTTGAGGGACCAGATGAAGAACCCAAGGCAACCAACCCAGGCAGGCAGAGTCACGTTTCAGGCTGTGTATGCCTGGAGACTTACTCAAGTTTTGGCCAAGGCATTGTGACTTCTTTATTTTATTTTTATTTTTTTATTGTTGTGCTGGGTAGATGTACATTGTGGCATTTACAAAAGTTCATAAAATATATCATACTTGAATTCACCCCTTCCACCATTCTCCTTCATCTTCCTCTCCCCCATGTGAGGAATAATTTAAACAGATATCATTTTCGATATACAGATATCATTTTTGATATGTAAATGTACATGTACATTTACATACATGTGTACACATTTACGTACATGTGTATGCATATAGAACCTCTTTCTTTCCCTCAAATATCATTCAAACAGCAAGAAGTCTTGTTTGTGGTTCTTGGAGAAGACAATAAGAGTTTCCTGAGGATAATTATATCCTGGCACATGCTGGGAATTGTCCCCTAATCTTTCCTCAGCCTCACTCACCAGCACCTCTGCTGATATCAAGCCAGGGCTTGACACAAGGGGCCTCCTAACACTCAAAGGAGTGAGGATACCCTCTGGGTTCAATCAGGGCTCCACCAATTTTTTTACCAGAATGCCAGTCACCTGCTCGCAATGCCAATTCAGAAATAAGAAGAGTAGGGTTTGAGGAAAAGGAAATAATGTTTATTATTGGTCCAATGAAGAAGATAAGAAGATTCAACCCCTCAAGTTTCTGTTGTCACACTTCTGAGAGAAAATATCACCATTTTAAAGAGGAGTTCAGGATCTCAGTTCAAGTTTGTGACAAAAATGCATGTCCCACACTAGGTGCCTGCCTAAGTTCTCCGTGTTTACTGGTACCACATGTCTGATTCTGTATGTCTTGGTTGACAGTTTTATTTCTCTGGTGGTCAGAGAGATAAGGGGAAGAGGACTGCTTGGTTTAATTGAAGACTAAATTATCTACATTGGGTTCTCCAGCACTTACATGGAGAGGGAAAAAAATTTAATTTGATTATCAGAGTAAACTGACCAGCAGACACACTGGCTACACCAAAAGCTTTCTCTTTTGTAGCTCCAGTTGCACCTCTATGAGTAGAGGAAGTTCTGTCTGACTGGTCAGGTCCCAGGATGGTCTCAAGCCATGATTCAAGTGGCGGGGTCACTGCACACTAATGAATTTCCAAATCCTGAGAATGGCAACAAGAGGTGGGTGACCTCCTGAACCTTACTTAGGCCTCTTAAGAACCCACAAGGAAGCTCACAGAGGGCTTCCTCAAACCACAAATTTACTTCATGAAATGGAATTATGGGGTACCTGGGAACTAGGAATGTTCTTCATTGTCAACTCCTCCTTCACTCTGGGTTGCTGTCTCTTTCCTGGAATCCTCCTTCTGATCCCAGGACAACTTGCTTCACGCTGAGCACCCATGCAACCTCAAGCTGTTTGAAGGCCTCTCAAAGGGACTGGTTGGGCCTGCTCTGAGAAGGGCAGAGTGGAGAGCACATTCCTGCAGGATACAGTCAACTCCAGGGATACCTGAGCCCTTCTAGGGAAAGCACCCTCAACACTGCTCTGACACCAACACAGTGTGACTTAGAGGACTTCCTCATGCTTTGGTGGACTTCTGAGTTGAATTACAACAGGCCAACAGGTCCCAGTGTTTCCACTGTTCCTTCTGAAAGCATTGATGTCAGATCCACAGGTCACACTATGTCTGAGTTTCTAACCTGGCTTCAGCTCAGTTATTTCTCTCTTCAGACACTTCTAATCTTTTGTGGGTGCTGGAGTTGACACCGGAAATTTTCTGAAGTCACTTTTCTGCTTAGTTTTCCCAATTAACTCCAAGTGTTACATATGCTCAATCTGTGCCAGTTAGGAGGTTGCAAAACAATGAAATACCTGTGACCCTCCTGCTTCAGGAGCATGAGATACTCTGTGAAATTTGGAAGAAACAGAAATTTACTAAGGGACATCCCCATCATGCTCAGAAACAATGGAGAGGATAGAGAAGGGCAGGGATAGAGCCCTAAGAACACAAGGCACTCTGTGATGATGCACCATGGTGGGAGGAAGAAGGCTCTCATCTCAAGCCAGCTCCAAGCCGTGCAGTAAGCTCACTTCTTTTTTTGTACACAATGCTATGGAGGCCAGAGGAGTGAGTGGTGCCATTTTGTGACTGGAATCCTGAGCAGGTAAGCCTGAAGCAGCATGTACCACATCTGGCATTGGACTAGGCCTCTGGCCAGACATGCTGGAGACACAGAACTGAGAATTCTCTCCCTGGTTCCCATCTGCAGCTGTTTGGGTCCACAACTGTCTGGTTCCCCACACCCACCTCTCAGGACATCAAGAATTCAGGTCCTCTGACTGTCTACACACAATGGAGGTTGACAGGGGAAGTGGATCTCCAGGGATTTTTAATAAATGGGACATTATTCTTGACTACTGTCACTCTGCTGTGAATAAAGCTCCAAGGTGATTCCTCTGCCCATCTGAAACTTTCCCTCCCACAAACAACCACTTTTTCCTCCTAAGCCCCCTCCCTCCCCACCTTCAACTGGTTGGATTTCACATAGATTAGATCTTGTGAGGTTTGTCTTCCTAAAGTGATGGACATGTTAATTGCAAGCCTGAATCATTCCATACATGTAACATACATCTATGTACACTTGAGTTGGAGTCAATAAATGTGTATGATTGTGATTTGTCAAATAGTAAGAAGGTGTTTGACTGCCTCCATCCAACAGATTTACGTTTTATGTGGCTTTATGCTTCTGAGTAACCTGATGTTTCTGTGTAGCCATTATGTAATCTGTTGCTTTCATTGAAAACACTTATTTTGGGGGATTAGAAGACAGAAAACACTTACAGAATAAATATGACAGTCCACCAAGGCATCTTTGCTCTCCCTGGCTCTTTTCATGGGCACAGCCTTTGGTCAAACCATGAGGTTGCTAGTGTGGGTGGACTGTTTCTGAGAATGTGCCTGGGAGACTTACTTCTCTTTTCCGTAGCATGTGCACTGATTCTGGGTGGAGAGCCAGAGGACATGGGGAGAACCTCAGGCTATTTTGTGTGGAGAAGACTAGCAATTATGGTTTCTCTTTTAATGCTTTGCTGCCTGGCCTCCAGGTCCTCAACAGGCAACTGAGGTTCAAACAACAGAGGGTGAACGTGGCAAGAGCTGCCTCAGTGACTCTTTCTGGGGAGTGGAGGGAAGTTGTCTAGAAGATTGGGGTTGGGGCAGGACCAATTGCTAAAGGCAGGGGCTCCATTTTGGAACAACCACCTGGGCTGCCTGGTGTAGCACGCAACACTTGGGATCATCACCTCCTCAGCAAGGTATTGCTTCAGCGAGGATCACTGGATTTCCTTAATAACAGCCCATGTGGACCCAGGAATCATGATTCTGTGGTTCTGGCAGTTGTGAGGGGATCACTGTATGATCCCAATGAATCTTCGTCCCCCATGCTTAGCTCCATAATGCAGTGTAGTGTATGCTTTGTCTGGTATTGCAGGTTCATAGGATTTGATGAGGCTTTCCAAATCCATGAAATGGCAGAAGGGAATCTGGTACCTTCCATACAGAAGCCACTGCTGCAGCAAATGTGTGGGACCCTGTGACTATGATATTATGACTGACTCCAGCTATATATACCCTCTGGAGACCAGTGCTCTTTAAACCAAGAGTTTTGTGGCATAATATTTGAGAGTGCTATAGAACATGCCTGACTTCTGCTCGACTATGACTCTGTTACTAAGGCCAGAGTCAGTGATTTGTACCTGCTGTGCAGCATCTACAAGGACATTCTCCAGTGTTAGACTTCCGTGAACTCTGCCATTTTAGTGACTGTAGTACACAGCGGAGACAATCTGCTTGAACATTCTTTGAGCATCTTCCTCCTGTATGAGCCATCTTCTCTCACCTGCTGCAGTGGCTCTCCTCTGCTTGCTGGCTCCATTACCATGTCAGTGTGTTCGGTGGTTCCCAGGTCCTGAATGAGCATGATGACTTCCGTTACTCAGACATGTCATTATATACACTTCTATCAGCATTCTGGGAGGCTGGATGAACTCTGCTGTCCTTTCTGAATGAACTTCGTGGCAACCTGGGCCCAAATTAAGAAGTGTCAGATCAATGTCACCTCACTAAAATATACTTGACCAATGGCTCTCAAGAACTCATACTCATCCTTGAGGGTCTCCTCGTGGGAAGGGCTTGCTGGAGGTCCAGCCACATGGTGACCTCCTCACTACTCTAACTCCACATCCTACCTAGCAATGTTAACAAGCAATGCTCACTGAACACCAGTACTAATGAAATCACTGCCTGGATTCAGCTTCACTAGACTAGAGATAATCTTGCGTCCACATAGCAATGATTGCCCCAAGACAGCCTTACCCAGCTTTTCTTCCATAGGCTCCCAGCAAACCCTAAAGAGGCATACCTGTTTGAATGGTATGTTTACCAGCATAAGTGGACAATGGCTCAGGTGGTTGGCTGACCCTCTTATGTTAGCTCAATATAATCTAGGCACGGCACAGCCTGAATGAAGTCAGGTTTCTACTGACCCACACATGAACTCTCCTTTCTGACCCAAATTGCTGACACACAGTGGTCTTGCTGCAACCCAGTACCACCATACATCCTTCAGTAAATGACAGCACTCTGTGCAATCCTAGATCTTCTGATCTCTTCCTTCCATCTCATAGCCCACTCAGTTGTTTCAGAAGAAATAGCGAGCCAGAAGAGAGATGGAATAAAAGGGATTGGGTAGGTAGCATCGCCCTACTTCATGTAAGGAGAATGGTCAATGTGTTAACTGCTTTACTGTCCACTGGAGAGTTCATAGATGCCTCAAAATAGCCTGGTTAGGAGCAGTTGAGTGCCACTAGTGCCACTTATACCTCCAGGAGAGGACAAGGGGCAAGATGCTGCTGAATCCTTTTCAGTTTTGTCACCTCACCTATTAGACCATGATGGATTTTGTTTTCCTTCAGTTTTTCATATCCTTGCACACATGTTCTGACTGCAGTGTCAGAAGGGACAGACAATATCAGTTCAATGGCAGGAATCTCTGTGGTGACTGCAAACTAATAGGGCATAGGGGAGCACAGGACAGGACGAGATGGCTCCCTGACTTGGCTGGGGGAGGAAAACAGGGAGGAAAAGGGACCAACCACTCCAGAGCTGCACTAGGACCCTGTCAAAGAGTTTTGTCTTCTGACCCATCATGGTGTTCTTGATGTCAAGAAAAATGAGTTGTCCCAGGATTTTGCACCTGCAGGGCCCACTCCAAGAAGTCCTCCCTTCTCCTCACTTTCTAGACTGTTGTAGGAGAGTTTGCTCTGCCTCTATTGTCACAGCTCCACATGGATCTCCCTTGGCACCCTCAGTATTCACTGTACAGACAGGAAGTGCCCTGGATCCCTGTGGCACTGGGAAAATGATCTGCTCTTTGTGATGGCACCAGAGACTCTGAGTTTGGTTTTAAGTCCTCTGTTTGATTTTGGGCAAGTCATTTGCCCTTTGGAGCCCAGCTTTCCCCCTTGAAATGGTCTGATAGCAGCCAGGTCACTCACTGGAACAATTAGTCATATTTACTGCCATACGTGGGCATTGGGCCAGTGTCTGGCCTTGGGTCAGTGTCAGATATTTTGTCAGTGTGTCCATACCCTGGAATTTGGCCCTGAGTGTGGCCAGGCCTAGTCATTGTCTGCATGGTACAAGTATGTTTGTGGTCAAGGCATAGTGGTGAGGGGAGCACTGGAGGGCAAGTGAGGCTGACTCACTTGTGGGTTTTGTGTGTGTCTCTGCTGTGCACTTTTTGCATGGGAGCCACTTTGTTCCTAAATCCTGGGTGATTCTTTTGGCAGGCAGACAGCAACATATTTGTAGTATACTGGTGGCCATCTTCCTAGTTATCCTGTTCTAGCCCTGGCTCTCATCATGGGTAGAGGCTACAGTCATACTATTTGGATACCCAGTGGGAAGAAAATTTACTGCTGATGACAAATAGTAGGAAGATTTACTGCTCTCTGTGCACTGCTGCACCTCCCTTGCCCCTCCTGCCCCCACCGTGGCATTTTTTGCAGTAGTGCACGGGCACCCACATGACAACACTGGGACTTACAAAGGAAGTGGGTCCGCATATAAATGTTCTGGAGAGGGAGAGCAGGCATGGTGGCTCTTGTGCTGCACTGTCTTCACTGGCAGGGTTTGCATATACAGTTCTTCACTTGTAACACTACTCTTCTCTCCACCCACAGCACACGGTTTACTTTGACAACTGCTTCTCTGCAACATGGCCTCCCTCAGCAAGACCATCATTTGGTGCTGCTTAGCACAGTCCCAAGAGACCTGAACTTGGCACTGTGAAAAAAAAGACAAAAAACAAACAAACAAAAAAACAAGTTGGGCCTCGCTGTGCTCCAGGTTGCCTGCTGCCATCTCTCTTCTTCCAGGTATGTGATAAGGTCCTAACCTGCCCCTCCCAGTCTTCCCTGTCCTTCTAGACCTTCAATGCCCTATCTGGTCATGCTCACTCCCATAACCATAACCCCAATAACCTGGCACACAGGCCGCCTCTTGCATTCCTCCCAGTTCTAGGACATGCAGCCTCAGATCCACACATACAGGCTAATAACCTACCAGGGTGAGATTGATGCCTCACACGAAGTAGGCCCGTGATGTAAGGAAAGGCATAGGCTTCACAGTCCCAAATATCCCTGGACTGCGGTGGTCAGCAGGGTAGTCCGAGCACAGTAGTGGGGTCTGCCTCCTTTGCTACTGGGTATCACTGCTGACCCAAGTGTCCAGCTAGCCCATTCCTCTCCAGACTCTGGAGCAGTGAGCTCCTATCTTTGGGACAGCAGCCCTGTGAGCTACCTTAGGAAAGCTAGGCCACATGTTGTGCTGTCCACTGAGACCTGAGCCCTCACCACCTGTGTGGATATGGCTGTGTGCTTTATGGCTGGCACTGCTTATCAGCCTGCAAGACAGAACAGCATGTTGTGCACAGTGTGGCAGGTAAGGAAGGTGCCAACCATGCTTGGAAGGAACCCTGGCCCTGGGCAGCAGATTGGGGAGTAGGATCCATGGGCCCTGGCTGGGAAGGAGATGTCCTGAAAGTTTGGTCCAGTGCCTGGGTTCTGTTCCCTATCCTGCTCTGGTCCAGGCATCCCATCAGAGCCCAGGCAACTATCATGGGCACCTGGAGCCACATGGCAACCAACCAAGATGAGGCCTACATGGGCAACCTGGCACAGCTGGACTATCCATAGCTCTCATGCCTTTGAGCTCCACAGCCAAGACACCATTGTAAGGATCTAGTGGTGGGGTTGACTCGGTTTCTGTTTTTGCTTTTGGGTGTTCTACAGAGACAGAAGCTTCCTGTTGTCTCTCTTGCCTTTGTGCCCCAGTGCAGAGCTTGCTTAGGGCCTCATGAAGGACAGAGCTGCCATGCTCCATCCCACCATGCCCATCAGTGCATCGAAGGTCTACAGTGTTGTGACCTAGGACTGGGACAAGTTTCTTCAGGCAGAGACCTGGTTATCCTAGCGGTCTGATCTGCAGAGACCTGATGGATGTTACTCTTCAGGGAAGAGACTCATGGTCTGGATTGTTTCCAGAAATGGGTTAATAATCTTGGCAAATCCCGCATTAGCCAACCTAACTCCTGACCTTTTTATTTTCCTGACTTTCTTATGAAGCATTGTCTTCTGTTGGTGGGGGGGAGGGTAGAAGGAAGAGAGACCCTGATCCCTTGCTGTACTGAGATCTTTATGAGCCAGGCATGGCCTGTGGCCCAGCTTGTACCTCAGCCTGCAGAGGGAGGATAGGCCCTCTAGACTTTGGGGTCCCTCACAGAAGGGCCAGGCCCTAGCAGGGCAGGTCTGATCCCAGGTGCCATCTAGAGGTTTTCTGGTGATGGGGCAACAGCAGCCCTTCCCAAAGCCGGGGTTCCCAAAAACTTCTGTTCATATGGTGTTGCCTACCAATGTATGCATGCTAGGAATTCAAACCTAGAAAGATAAAAATTCTGTGTTCGCTTATGACTTTATTAAGAAAAATAATGTTCTTTTATGTTTCACCATAAACAATATCCTTAGTAGAATATATTTTATGAACAAAAACATGAGGAAATATTAGCATTTTGATAGCTGTGCATTAATTCAATGTGTGCATTGATGTGTATTAGCTACACTAATGTGTGTATTAGAATGCAGATGGGTTCTCCTATCTTCCTGCACTTTATGCTTGATTCATGTCATTTTGGCACTGGAAAATGCACTATACACTCTTGAGTAACTTAGAATTCAAATGGAAAAGACAACCAGGTGCCATGGCTGAGGCAGGAAGACAGGGTGAGCCCAAGAGTGCCAGCGAAGCCTGGATAACATAGTGAGACCCTTTCTCAAAAATTATTAAATAGAAAAATGAAAGTGTGTTACTATTGTCACAGGTTTGACTCTGTGGACCCCTGGAAGCAGCTCAGTGCTAGGAGACCTGCTGCTCTGGAGTTAAGTGTTACTGTACACTAGTTTGAAGAGTTCTTACTTGTGGATAAACATGGGTTGTTATTTAGAAATACTTGTTTCTGTTTGTGTTCTAATGCTTACCTGCCTACTTGGGTTCTGTTTTAGTTTTCTCACTCTAGATTACATTTTCTGAAATTTACTTAAATAAAATCATATGATATGTATGTGTTTTGAGGCACATTAAGTGTATCAGCAGTTCCTTCTCTTTTAGTTCTGTCTGGTATTTCTGAGTGCATACACTAAAGTTTGTTCACTCACTAATTGGCAGGTGGAGTGGGAGAAGGTTTTAGCTATCAGCAACACAGGTGCTATGAGCATTCCTGTAGGAGTTGTGTGTAGAAAGTGCTTGCAAGTCTCTTGATGTGCATTCACTGCAATGTACAAATCAAACCTGAAGGCAACAGCTCCTTGTCACCCAGTGTTTTCATGGTGACAGTTTGTGTAACTACAGTGTAACATCACAAGCAGGTAATGGACTTCATTAGAGTGACATTTTCAGATTTCAGCAATTGTTCCAGTACGTGTGTGTGTGTGTGTGTGTGTGTGTGTGTGTGTGTGTGTCTCAAAGAGGGAAAATCTGCAGTTTTACGCTGTGTGTAGATTCAGGTGACAACCACCACAATTGAGTTACACATCAGATATATCATGAGCAGGACCCCCTTCCTTCTGATTTTGGCCCCACAGTCCTGCAATCTCCCCTGTGATTATAATGTTAGCTGTGTATATGGGGAGAGTACCAGATTTTGTTTTACAAACAGAACTGGCCCCATGAGGACAGGAAGGAGTGAGAGCAAAGAGACTTGATTGAACTCAGGTGGAAGGAGATGAGGCAAGGATACTGAGTGCAGAGCCCAGGGGCCCATCATCCAGCAGGACCCCTGGGCACCTAAAGGGTGCCTTCCAGAGTGGGCACTAAAAGCCTCTGTTTCTAAGAACTCAGACCCATTCTGACTTCTTCCATTCTTATTCTCCTTCACACATATCCCTGTATGTCTTCAGTGGGAGTGTTGCTGCCACCATTAAGACTGGAGCCAGGTTTAACTTCGGCACCTTCATGTCCTGGCACATTTTCATTTTTTGCTGATCCAGGACCAAGCTTCATTTTGTTTCTGCAGTCACCAGAGGGCAGCAGATCCTGCAGGATTTAGCCCCAGTCACTGGCTTTTATGCCTGAGAAAGGCCCTTCCCTTCTGGCTCCAAAGGTGGATTGGCACGACCTTGGCTTGAATCAACTTGGATGTGCTTTCCTGCCCTGCACCTGCCCATAGAGTTATCTGTGGCTTAGGCACCTAGGAAACAGGAAGCCGCCCTTGCCTTTGCCTCTGTCCTTTTAATTTACCCAGAATATTCATCACCAAACCATCTGGCTGGTTTGCTCTTGTAGGAGTCTCACCTCCTCTCCTTTTTTCCTTCCTTCCTTCCTTCTTTTCTTCCTTTCTTTCTTTCCTTTTTACTGGTATTTAGACCCTAGGCTTCGCACTTGTTAGGCAGTTGCTCTATCACATGGGTCACATCCCCAGACTTTTTCTCCTTTAGTTATTTTTCAAATAGAATCTTACAATTTTTGCCTGGGCTGGCATGGACCTTGATCCTCCTATGTATGCCTCCTGCCTTTCTGGGATTACACTCATGCATCAACATACCCAAATTGGTTGAGCTAGTATCTCACTAACTTTGCCCCACCTAGCCTCAAACTATGATTCTCCTTCCTCTTCCTCCCTAGTAGCTGGAATACAAGTGTAAGCCACTGCACCTGGCCTTCTTTACCTCTACAGCCTCAAAATGCTGTTACCTGAAAGCAGAATGAGGCATCATTCATGGTACTGGCCACACTCAAGTCAAATTTCAAGTAAGTGTGGAGTTTCACTCCCGGTGCAGTGCAGTTAGAGAATTAAACAGTATGAAGCGAAGGATCATGAAGGTTTCTCTTCCCCAAATGTATAGGTTTTACCCCATTTTCTGCAAAACTCACAGGTGTTACAGGCATGAAGTTCTAACTTTAACTTAAGAAAAGTTTTAATATTTCAACTTAAACTTTAAGACCACCTTTCTGGTACTTTGAAGACATAAACTCAGAGGAGACAGGATCAGACTAACTGTTAGTATTTGTTGGTCCCTCACCATGAACTCTGGGATCTGCTTCAAAGTTTCTATGTGCTCTGAAAGGTTTGGGTGTTAAAGAACCCTGGAATGGCAGGTGTCATTTCCCAGAATTTACCCACAAATCCCACAATTTGCAGAGACTGTCAAATATTTGGTAACTTGCCCAATGTCACACAGTCCTTAAGGGGCAGGCTGAGGCCATCTCACCAAGATACTGGTTCCCCAACATGGCTGTGAGTGGATCCATAACGTATAAATCACCCCTGATGTTTGCACAGAACACCTGTTCTTATAGTGAGTGCAGCCAGCTTTTAATTAGCCCATCAGGACATCTCTTTGGGAAAGCAAGGGAGGGGATATTTTTAGTGACAGTTGGTCAGTTCCATTTCCTCTGGGTGCAGTTGCAGCAGATTGGGGAAAGAAGCAGGAAGAAGTAGAGATGGATGAGGAGAGAAAGTAAACTAAAGGGAAGAATCCACAATAGAATTGGGCTTCTCTCCATCCCAGGCCCTGCTCTGGTCACACAAAACACTGTCATCATACCTGGGTCTCAGACTACCAGGATACAATGGTGTCCCATGTTAAGAAGGAACTCTTATGTTCTCTATCAAATACTAATGCATTACAGAAGAAAGACACAATTCCACTGAAACTTATTGTAAGTTAAACATGGCTGGAAACAGGGTAAGAGGGGGAGAGTTAAGGTTTTGGCCCAACTGTCCCAAAGAAGAAGAAATAAGCACTTACAAGGCCCAGGCTCAGTCATATGCTTACATTGTTGGGAATATTTGCAATTAGAACACACACATCTAGGGCAATAAAGGAAGAGAACTATTTTAAGTGGTGTTGTTTCTCACATTTACCCACCATAGGCCCCACCTTGTGAGGCACAACACCTATTGTTTCCTAGAACTCCCAACACGCTAAGAGTCATTCACTTCACTTTCAGATCAGGATGCTGACTTAGCCTGTTTGCTGATGCTACAGCAAACAGACACTGGGTACATTATAGTGAAAAGAAATCAATTTGCTCATGGTTCTGGAGCCTGGAACATCCAAGATCAAGAGGCTGCCTGTGGTGAGGGCCTATGTGATGTGACATGACATGGCAGAAGGGCAAGGGAGCATGTGAGATCCTGGGAGGAGACAAGATGAGGCCAAATTAAGAACAAATCCATTCACAGGATAGCTAACCCACTCCCTAGATAATGGCCTTAGTCTATTCATAAGAAGGAGCCCTCATGACCCAGTCTCTCTCAGAGGTTCCATCTCTTAATACTGCTACAATGGCAATTACATTTCACCCTGACTTTGGGAAGAGATGTTCAAACTATAGCAGATACTGAGGCTCAGCTAGCAGACTCCTATACCAGAAGTCAAAACTAAGTTTGTCCTGCTGCAAAGGCTATGTCTCACCACCATGATGCCTGTAGTCCAGTCTCACTGACCTTAAATCTAAGAGAAAGAACAGACTTGGCAGGGAAGCGTAGTATTTCCATTTATGTACCTCTCACTACAGTCTACTTATTGTCTGACATATCTTAAACAGCTTTCAAAACTTATGTAGAAGCCTATCTACACAGGAGGAAATAAAATTCACTTGAAATGCAGTTGATCTTAGCTTTTGCTTGATTTTTATTAAAAGAAAAGTAGGTAGGGAAGCTCACTTGTGAGGCAGATATCAGGGGAATTATGTTATGAGTCCAACCTGGGCAAAAAGTTAGCAAGATCACATCTCAACCAATAATCTGGGCATGGTGGCACATGCCTGAGGAAGGCATCAATAGGAGGACCACAGTCCAGGCCTGCCTGCAAAAACATCATGAGACCCTATTCAAAAAGAACTAAAGTCAAAAGGGCTAAGCTGGTGGTGTGGTTCACTCAAGTGATAGAGCTCTTGCCTAGTAAACTAAAGCAAAAGTGCTGCGAGTGTGGCTCAGAGGGTAGAATGCCTGCCTAGATGTGAGACCCTGAATTCAAAACCCCAGTACCACCATAAAAAAAAGAAAGAAGAAAGAAAAATAGGGGAGTCTCCTGATCTTTTTTAACCTTGACTGTGGAGTGTAAAACCCTGTATACACCCTAGGGCATGAGCCCTAGTACACACAAATACACACAAGTTACGGAAGTTTCACAGAAAAATACTTTACACATGAAAAACACTGACATTTTAGATTTTAGTCACCTTTCTTTATTTTCTTTTCTACTTCATAGTCTTTCTTCACTACATTTTTTTAAAAAATGTGGTCAGAACATAGCACGGGCTCCACTTTCTTATCAAAGTTTCAGTGTACAATCAGTAGATTAACTACAGTCATGATGTCACATGGCAGATGGCTGAGGCTTACTCATGTTGCATATCTGACACTGTACTCCCATTGCCCCCTCCTTGAATCTCCATCACCCACCATTCTGCCTCTGTTCCTATGAACTCACCATTTGAGATATCTCATGTAAGTGGGATCATGAAGTAGAAAACACAATGGAGGTCTCTCAATAAATTTGAAATAGACTGTTCCTTTTATCTTTACTTTTTTTTTAAGACAGGGCCTTCCAATGTAGCCCAGGGTGGGTCTAGAACTTGCTATGGAGTCCAGGGTCAACTTGACCTCACAGTCCTCCTGCTTCAGCTTCCTGAGTGTTGGGATTACAGACATGTGCCACCATTCTCAGTTTATCTTTTCTTTTTTTAGTGCTGGCCACAACCCACTCTACTGATGTCAGGAGCCACTGCTATATTGCTCCTATAGCAAAGGAACCAAAGCCAAGTCCAGTGTTGCCTTTTGGGTTAAATTATGCCAAGGAATATTCAAAGATTCTGTGGAAGCCTTGTGGTGTGGGTGGAAAACATGTAGGGAAGCAGAAAAAAGAGAAATTTAAAAAATTAATTATTGATGGTCCTTACTCAGTGGAAATATTAACTCCCTTATGCTTTTTTAATTTTTGAAAGGAAAAAGAGATGCTGCTTACAAATGCTGTTTATTTTTTACTCCATCCTGACCAAAGGTGACTTCGCCAAACAGATATTTGATGGCTACAGGAAACTAAAACTCAAAGGATAGGTGGGCTTCTGTGACCCCAGTAATGTGTCTCCCCCTTTGGGACCTGAAGTAGGAACAAGTGACTACTGTCCACTAGCTGGCAATGCAGAGCAGGACTCGCCCTTTCTTGAGCCTGGTTACTGCGGCAGGAGGAGGTGCCTGCTGCAAAGGAATTTAGAAATCCAGAGTTGCCCAGGAATTTACATGAATTCCCTGAAAGTTTACCCAAGGCTCCTGGCATGTATCTGGTTTTGTCCTGGAATATCCCGATTTCTACTTCAGTCTTGCTGGCGGGCGGGCACTGGATATTAGTGATACCCCTGAGTGTTTTCTATGGTCAGGCATGGCTGCTGTGTGGAGTGAAAGCCACTGCACTGTCTCCATCCATACTTACCGCAGGTAAGTACTTGTCATTATGCTGGCGTCTCTGGTTGTAAAGTTGTTATCTAACGTTAAGAGCACACTGTGGGTCCTCGTGCGTTTCTTACCCTGACCTTTTCCACATTTGTTAGTTGTTCTATGTATCGTGAAGTCACAGGACATACCTGGTGGATGTTTTAGTTCTTGTTAAGCGGGAAGGACGGTCTTCTCAAATACACATCAGCAGCCATTCACCTGAAGGAGCCAACAGCTCTGAGTCAGAAATGAATCAAAACTAAAAATACGTAGATTTTGCAGTGTGGTCTTTTGAAATATCTACACATGCAAACATTTAAAATCTTTCATAGTTGATACCTATTTACACAACGGATTTTATTTATTTGCAAGTCTTTGTGTTTGTGTGTGGTAGGCAAGTGCTGTGCTACTGAGCTACATCTGTCCTAGAATTTTTTAAGTAGTTTAAGAGAAGATATTTATGAATCATTTTCTTTGCACCTTACATTTGCATATCATGTGAGATTTTGTGAATATACACTGCTTTTACAAACAGAACAGTGAAGACGTTTTTGTTATAGACTGATACACAACTGTGAAGGAGAACATGGATTTCGTACAGCACAGCCTGGGAAGTTATCACCATGGGACAGCTGAGGGCTCACACTGGTTACGTGGAGTGCAGGTTGATCTTGAATATGGATGGCTGGTCTTGGAAACAGTATATCAGGATTTAGGGCATTTCTACTGAATTCCTATGGATAATGATTCGTCCTTCTTAAGGCAGAAGTTGTTCTCAAGAAGTGAGAACCTAAGCAATGAGTAGATGTAGACTAGAAAGGTTGTAGGACATGCTTCAAGAAGAGGAATGTTCTGATGGACTATAAGATGTTCTAAGGAAGGAAAATGCTAGTTTTAGGAACTGAAAGAAACCTCATGCAAGTGAAGAAATGAGATGTGAGATAAGGACAGGAAAGCAGGCAGGGTCCCAGCACTGTGTTTTTTATCCTAAGATCAGTGTAACCCGTTGAGGAGGTGGTAAGTAAAGACGTATTAGATTTGTGTTTTTAAAAGATCATGCTGCCTCACACCTGCAATCCCATTGACTCGGGAGGTAGAGATTGGGAGGATGGAGGTTTGAGGCTGGCACAGGTAAAAAGGTAGTGCCATCCCATCTCAACAAACAGCCTGGGTGTGGTAATACATGCCTATGATTCCAGCTCCATAGGGGGCATGGGTAGGAATATTGTGCTCAGAAGACCAGGACAGGCAAAACTGTAAGACCCTATCTGAAAAATAAACTAAAACAAAAAATGACTTGGGTGTGGCTCAAGTGGTGAGCCCAGTGTAAAGCCCTGAGTTTAAATCTTAGGACTGCCAAAAACAAAAACAAAACAAGGAATTAAAGTGGATTTTTTTCTGAAAAACTTTATCAAGATTAATTTGAATTATGCTTCCTCCTTTTTAACTTAAGATAAGGAGTGAGTCTGGTGATTTTTAAAATTAAATTTATTTTTAATTGTTACATTAAAATTATACATATGAATGCAGTACAGTCCCATGTGATGTTTTGACACATGTACACATCATGTAATGTTTAAATCAGGTTGAGCACACATCTGTCACTTTTCCTCAAATATTTATCATCTGCAAACCTCCACTGGAATCCAAGGGGACTACAGGATCAGGACAATGACTGGAGACTTACAGGTGCCTTTTGGGAGTCTGGACAGGATACTGTAATGCCGACCTAAGATACATTGGTTGCTCTTTGTGCCTTCATCCTGGAAGGTGGTGAGACAGGTTGGAGGTCACGAGATTTTAGAAGACATTTCTTTTTTTTTCCATTTTTCTTTTATTATTCATAAGAAGACATTTCTTGAGAGACTAACACACTTATGGTGTGGAGTTAAGCAGGAGTCTGACCCAAAGTCTTAAAACAAAGGAGACAGATAAGAAATGAAGGCAGGGATGACGGCTTTATCCTGCTTTTAGTTATCTGGTGGGTTCAGGTAAGGATCTGTCTTTTTATTTTATTTTATATTTTTCAGTGGTGCTGGCGTTTGAATTCAGTTCCTTATGGATGCTAAGCAGGCATTCTGCCACTTGGGCTCCACTCCCAGTCCTTTTTTCTTGGTCATTTTTGGGAAAGGGTCTCTTGTTTTAGTCTTGGATGGGTTCTGGGACCACAATCCTCTTACCTAGACCTCCCACATAACTGGGACCATAGGTATCTCCACCATGTTGAGCTTGTTGTTTCAGCTGGGGTCTCACTAACACTTTCCCAGACTGGCCTCTAACCATTATCCTCCCAGTCTCTGTCTCTTGAGTAGCTGGTATTACAGGCATGCACAACCACACTGGGATCATCTGAAAAGTAATTTGATCTGATAAAATGAACCACAGACTGATGTGAAATGCATAGAACACTGAGAAAAGGCTGTGAAAAATGAAAACCAATATAACACAAGGTGTGGGGCACAGCTAAGGCAGCTAAAAGAACCCCACATGACTGGCTTATAGAAATATTTTACATTGCTTGTTTTAAAAAACATTCTAAAGTATCTGAAAAATGTGCAGGTTATTTTTTGAAAACCTTTCAGATAGTTTGCAAGTGTATTTCAGATGTTTCCCAAGGAAAAACAGTTGGATGGGCTTGACCTTCATCCTGGAGGTGGTTACGGTCATCAGGCCAGGATGATGGGGGCATAGTGGTGCCATATTGGGTGCTGACCACCTGGGCAGCAGTAAGGGGACCATGTAGGATGTGAGCACTGCTCTCTGCTGCCAGGCAGGGAAGCAGCCTCTGCTAGGACCCTGCTTTGTGGTGGCTGGCCTCCTCTTGCCCTGGCTGGAGAGAGGGCCAGTGTCTCATGCCAAGTAGAGACCCTGCCTGGCCAGAAGGTACCCATGGGAAGCCTTCCTGTATGCTCAGGACAGCCCTATGTGTGTGTGGTGGTTTCTCTGGCCCAGAGTGTTGAGAGAGGGAGCCAAAGTCAAGATCATGGCACCAGTCCTGTGCACAATGCCCAGCCACACTGAACTCCTGGGCGACATGTCTGCTGTTTCTTTTCCAGAGCCAAGTGCTCACACAGGGCACAGCCTGGTGTCCTGAGGCCACCATGGAGCTGGGAAGAGGTCTGCGCAAGGCTGGGCAGTGCTTCTGTGGCTTTTCCCCTGTCAGGCATTTGCCTGGTTGTCTAATCCTATTTCATCTTGCTACATCTCCTCAATCTTCTCTAGTAAGTAGGACTTTCTTTACTGATGAAAGAATTAAAACGTAGACTAGAAAGAGAAATTGTAGAAATTAAAAAGAAATTGAGAAAAATTTGAATTGTGCAACATTGTAAAATAGTTTTGAAAAAAACATTATTGCAATGTACTAGTGTAATACATGCTTAAACTGCTTTTGCTGAAAAGCACTGACCCCTTATTAGGGTCTATACATTAACTAAAACAGGGGAACAGTTTGGTGTCCTTGCCTCCATTTGGTCAGTGCTTCCTGTCACTAATGGGCTCCATTTGCTGGGCACAGAAAGGACCCCAGTCTCTGCTGTCCCTCCTGCCCCGACATCGGCTCACTGTGCTGGGTTTATGAGGGATGGAATCACAGGACGAAATCAACATGGGCTTAGCCACTTCTTGTGTGTGCTGGGCAACTTTCATCTCAGAAGGCAGCTGTGAGGCTCAGAAAGGTTCTGTGTCCCGGGACATGAAGTTCCCAAGTCTTTACATTGGATTCTGGATTTGCTTCTTGTCCACTCTCATGGCCTGGAGAGTGACTTGGCTTCTGGTCTCTGTTTCAAATCAGCAAGTGACCAATAAGCCAGGATTTGTAATCTACTGTCCCAGATATTATCGCTGGAACTGCTCTGGTCTTCTGGGCTCTGGTCACCATTCAGCTGTCTACACAGTACTAGGATGGAGATTTGGACCCAGGGCTATTGAGCAGTGGCGAGTCACAATCTGCTTGCCCCTGCCTCTCATCGTGGCAGCTGTCACCTAATATCCCTGAAAGGTCTACCGAAGAGTTGTCCATCTTCCCTGCAGCCTGGGTACCTCTACTCAACTACTGATTCATCTGCTCTAGTAATGTGTTCACTTTTTGGTTCCAGGACTACAGGCTTATAGGTGGGTCTCTAACCAAAAGTGACAGTTGTCTTGAAGGAATCCCGTGTCTCTCCACCACAAACCACCATCAAGGTGTGTTGAAGGAAAATACATGAGTGACTGCTATCACCCTGTAACCTTTTAGAACAAAGCCATCTGGACCCTGTGCTGAATATATAGAGGCTTGAATCATCCCTACCACCCCACCTTACTTGTCTCAGAGCCTCACTGGTCTCCTTCCTGTGCCTTGTGAAGTGGGCTGTGTGAGAAGGTGATTGTGGTACAAATAGGAGAGCCTAAGGAGAAAGGAGAGAGGGCCTTCATCCACTATCAAAGGATGACCACTCAGGGGATCCCAGGTGCATGAGAGGAAATGCACTTTGATAATTATGGTCAGGGCCACCTTACCCTGAGGGCTCAGAAGATGGGACAGAAGTACATCCCCATGGGTGGATAGATGCAGGTGGCCTCTTCAGTCTCTCACTTGCCCAGGGTCTATCAAGCTGTTGAGAGGCCCCAAGTCCTAAGACCCAGGATACAGCAATGGTCCTGACCAGATAGACCATGCCTGGAGCAAGGGTGTAACCAGGCTTTGGGCCTGTGATAGGGGCAGGCAGTTCTGCACAGAAGGCCTCTGACTTGGGACTGAGCTGGGTCAATTGCACCTTACTTGTCATTCTGCCTGTGCTTGGCTCAGATTCATGGCCCATATGCCCAGTCTGGCCATACCAGTCCCTGGCTCTCCATCAGGACCCATTTCTGACATCCCAACTAAGCTGGCCCACCATGCTCAGTGTTTACCTGGATCCTGCCAGCCAGAAGGACCCACACTCATCCCTCCAATCATCCAGGGCAAGCTGCATCCCAGAGGGAGCCACAGTTCAGAGCCAGCCATTGGGGTTCTGCAGTCAGGGTACTTTCTGTCATGAGATCTAGGCCTCCTGTTCAGACAGCCATGTCCTGTGATGAACACCCAGCATGGGACATTGCTAAGGCCTCTCAGGCAGGCCAAGAGCGGGCTGGTCCTGGGATACCTAAGCTCTGACCCAAAAGGAAAAGCCTATTCCTTCTGGTTCAGTATGTGTGAGGCAACAGGTCAAGACATCCCCAAGTATTGGCTATACCCTTGCCAATGAAGGACTGAGGGGCACAGAAAAGCCACTCAGCCAACCAGGCCCAGACTGCTGGCCACCTTTGTGGAGAGGTGGAGAGGAGTGGAGAGGGGCATGGGAGGGAGGTAGAGAAGGGAAAGCCCCAGCACTCAGCAGATGGCTAAATCCTATCCTTACTACCCACCCTACCCACTAACTGCAAGCAGAGGCCAGGGGTCACTGACATCAGGCAGCCTCAGGCACCAGAATCTCCATCACCTGTGATCCCACCCAGGGTCCATCACAGGCTGGAGAACACCAGGCAGGGGCCAGATTGGTGGTATCATATAGGAGGACATTGTGGTAGGAGGACACTGAGGGAAGGCATGGTGTTTACAAGACTGATCCTGAGTGGGTACTAAGAGTGTCAGTGTCTGGTTAACCCTGGAGAGATGTCAGAGTCCACACACACTCAACTAGGCTATGAGGCACATGCATGGCCATAGTGCCCCTCTCCCCCACCCCACAGTGGTACCAGAAAGTGTTTTTCCTTGATGAACAAGAGAGAGGTCCTAGTTACACTCACACAGGCTCTGGAGCCCACACATACTGGGGAACCCACAGCACCTACTCTTCCTGTGCTACAATCTCTACTCCCACACTGTGCTGAACAATACCAGGGGACCTCACACCAAGAACAGCCCACTGGAGCAGCTCAAAGGAACCTACCTCCTTGAGGGGATAGGCCAGGCCTGGGATCTCTATGACTGTGCTACTTAAATCCCATCAAAATGCCTGGGGGCTCAGGGAGACCACCACACTCAGTTTAGGTGTTATGAATCAGCAATTTTCATTAGGAAAAATGAAGTATGGGAATAAAGAAACAGAAATAAGAAAAGCACTGTATTGGTGAATAAATTGATTAGGAGCACACAGGTCTTTCTCCCCTGTCCCTCACCCCTTCACTGAGCGTGTACTAGAAAAACATTCCCTCTGACCTTGGCCAAATGAATATTGTGCCCTGAGATTAGAACAAGCATATCTTAAAGCAGTATTACTTATCTTGAGAGGAATGTTTGGTGAAATGAGTCCTTTGATCATGGAAACACTTGCAAAAGAAAAATCAGACATTTATGTGAAAATGGCCCATATTTCATAAAACTGACAAAATGTCTCTTGGCCTGATTGGTAACATTAAAACACAATAATAAAAATATTGAGTGTACCAGAGGCTCAGAACAAGAGAGCACTTAACTGAAGAAGTGTTCTCACCTACCCTCGTCCTACTTTCCTCTTGTACACAAATTCTTGATGTTAGAAAGCTTCTTGTGTCCCCTTTATATGGTCATACTTTGTCGATGAAGGGTGACTTGACTTTTCTTTGCTTGCTGAATAAAAATCTGCCAGTTTCTTACCTTTCCTTGTGTTTGGCCAGAAATTATTTTCTGTGTTGGAAACAAGGAACTATGGGGTCAAGAGCTGAGGTCCAGTTTGTCTGGTCCAGATGTCTCTGACATCTCCCCAGGGTTAACCAGACACTGTAATCCCAGTGACAGCTGGAGCAGGTGAAAATGAAGCTGAGAAATGGTCCTGTTCTTGGTCTGTTCCTTACGAAATGACATCCAAGAGGCTACAGTCAGGCTAGCCTGCTAGGGAAGTCACATCCTCAATTTAGGAATACTGTTCTTAGGTTCAGGTCAACACAGTTGAGCCCCTCATTGCATGAGAGCCCAGGGTGTGGAATGAAAGTGGGGCATGAATCTGTCATAAGACCCTTGGAGCATCCCTAGGGACAAACCTCACTTTCAGACCCCTTTCTGAATCTGCCCTAAGGTGTTTGTGATTGGGGCGAGAAGATGTATGGGGTCAGGGTACAAGCCTCTGGTTTTAGACAGCATTCTAACTCTCTGGATCTTGAGTATGTCACCAGGCAGCTGGTTCAAATATCATGAGTGAATGGGCTAACCCAAGAGACCCTGAAAGAAGTACAAGGGTCTGGTTTTCCCCTCACCCCACCTCATTCCCCACCAGGAGACATTTTGCAATGTTCATTAAAAGTCAGAAAAATCAGAAAGGGATATAGAGGCTTCGTAGACTACTGAGTGTTTGTTGGCACAATCCAGTAGAGTCCTGGAAACATGCTGGTTATTCAATGTCCTCTAAGAAAGGTGAGGAAAGTGAGGTTTGAGAGGGAATCCAGGGCCTGGGCAGGCAGCTGGCAACCTACAGCCTCTGGAGACTAGAGATAGCTCAGCTTGGCACTCTTCACTTGCCCATCACTCTGGCTAGTTGGGCTGTGTGCCCTAACTCAGCTCCTCTGGGTTGGCAGGCTGTGAATGGGGGTGCACACCTCCATTACCCATGGCTAGAATCTGACTGCCCCAAGAAGATGGACTCCCTGTTGGCACCTACCTGCATAACCCTCTCTGCCTGGACACAAGGAGCCTGACAACATGTAAATGGAGGAGCTGAAGATACCTTCCTCTACACTCCTCCATGGGCCACCTCTCACAAACTCTGTGTACTGCCAAGACCTGGTCCATCAGACCAGGTCTGTGGCACCACAACTATGGACATCTACCCTCTCACTTCTAGGGCCCTGTCTGTCATTCAGCATTCATCCCTGGGGTGGACTCCTTAGGCCAATGGGCATGCAAGTAGGCTAGGGGAGTTATGCAACTGGAAGTTGTCACCTCCCCATCTGGGTCACTGGGTCAGAGACTAGGATTTGGTTGACCACTTTTATCCAACTTCCAACGTCCAGTCTCTAGCTGACTATGAACTGGAGTTTGAGAGATGGGAACACAAATAATAGAAACTTTCCATCTGCACAAAGGCATGGAACAATGGGATCATGGAAACAGCCTGAGCCCTGGTGTTCCCCCTTCACATGTCCTCCCTATGGCACTTCAGGAGACCCTGAATGGAGGGGATGTAGATGCTCCAAGTTATCCTAACACTTGGGTGGGAGATCTTCAGCTCAGGCACATCATACACTGAGTCCTGGGGGTTCAGATGGTATCAGTGTCTGTCTGCTGACCCATTGGGTGTTCCTAACGTACCAGTGTGACTGGGACTACAGAATCTCCACCTCTGGATGGCATCCATGGCAAGCTCAGCCCAGATCTCTAAATGATAAATAGTTTACGGTGTAGTGAGCATTCACATTCCTTGATTGTCCCTTAGGTTTTCTCCCCTGAACATTTTGCTGGATTGAATCAAAGTTCACATAAGTCCCTTGCATCATAGGTTCTCTGTCTCTGTCTCTGTCTCTCTCTCTCTCTCTCCCCCTCTATTTCTCTCTTTCTAGTTCTACTTTTTCTCATTCACTTTTTAATTTAACAAGAGAATATGGTATGTATGTACTTCAAGATGTGCAACATGAGTTTTGACACCTGCATTCTAGTGAAATACATGAAATTCTTCAAGAAATTCTTTCTTGAAGGCCCCTAGTGGTCTGGTGTGAGAACCTGTACTATCTTAGTGACAAGTGTCCACACTTTTTCTCACCCCTGCCCAGACCAGCTGTGTCTCTTAGGAAGTCCTTCTGGGAGGACTGGGTTGGCTTCATCCTCTGTTTGTGCAGTCTTGACCTGTGAAAACCTAAGGCCATTTTAGTGTCTGACTGAATGGTCATCTGGCACTTGAGGTGCAATGATGGAGCTGAGAGGTGTCTTCACTGTGTTTTGCTTTCTCTCATGAGTGCTAGATTCCCATTGGAGGCCAGGCCAACGTGTTTACCATGTTCACAACAACTGAGGTAAATTCTAGGGGTTTTTAAAGTCAAAATCACAAAATTCATAGAATGAAGAGACTTTGGTTAAAAATTAAAGGGGGGGTTGAAACACAAGTAGTTGTGTGTGTGTGTGTGTGTGTGTGTGAGAGAGAGAGAGAGAGAGAGAGAGAGAGAGAGAGAGAGAGAAACAGAAGTACAGAAATGAAAGAGAGGGAATGATCACCTATTCTTTCCACATATCAGCAAGAAGTGAGATTTACATAGTTTAGGGTTAAATTAAACATTGTACCAAAGTCAAATTGAAATGTCACAAAAGAGTTCCATGGCCATTCAAAACATTTACTTAAAATTAACTTGTTAACTCAGGGCTGTGTGTGTGTGTGGGGGAGGTGCCTTGTGTTTTCTTTGTCCCCATGAAATATTGAATTTGTTAGTTCTTTGAACATAAGAGCATAACTGAGAGAACAACTTCAAGGAGGGAATTATTTAACTTGTCTCAGGGATTCAGAAAGTTCAGCACATGGTCACTTGGCCCCACATGTTCAGACAGAACATCACAGTGGCAGGACTGTGTAGGGTAGGGAGCTGCTTACCTCATGGTGGACAGGAAACAGAGAGCAAGAAAGGGACTGGAAAACGATTAATCTTCAACATCTTGTTTCCAGTGACCTACTTCCTCCAATTACACCACATCTGCTGATTTTTTGAGAACCTTGAAAATAGCACTACCAGTTGACAAGTATTCAACAAAAGAGCCTGTGGGAGGCTTTTCAAATACAAACCATATTTATTCCAGTCCCCAAAGTTTCATGTCCATCTCATAAGGCAAAATGCATTTAGACCAAGTCTAAGAGTCCCCAATGTCTGAACAGTTCCAACATTGTTCAAAAGGCTAAGTCCAGAGACTCTACTCAGATGTAAAGCCAACTCTTAGCAATGAAAGTCCAGTAAAATAAAAAAGAAAGTTGCATACTTCCAACATACAATGGTACAGAGTAAACATTCCCATTTCAAACGGAAGAAAAGGGGCTAAAGAAAGAAGAGATGGGATGAAAGCAAGAGAGAAACTCATCAGGACAAACATAAAATCCTGTAAACCCATGATGGGCATCCAGGCAATGTAGTAACATGACCTGGGAACAAAAGAGTTTTGGAAGCTTTTTCCATATGGCTTTGTCATAGTCAGCCCAAGTGGCCTCTCTCTTGGGCTGGCTGAACTTATTTCCTATGGCTTTCCTTGGGAAGAGTTTCATATTTCTAACATCTACAACATCCTGGGGTCTCCACTGCAGCTTGGGCTTCACCCTTAAAGCTTCACACAACACCCTCTCATGAGCTAACTGCATTGATCTTTATCCTGTCACACCTTGCCTCCAGGCCTGCTTTTGAAGTATGAGTGGAAGCACCCATGGCTCCATAATTCTTGCATTCTGCATGCCTGTAAAACCAGAATCACACTGATTATGTCAATGCCTTCTACCAGTAGAAACAGTGGTAGGTCTCCATTCATATTGCTTTAGTGGTATCTGTTTCCGTGGTAGCTGAGCAAGGTTAAATGAATTTTGTGTATGTAATTTTCTAGGTGACACTGTGTGTGAAGTGTGCCCTAGAAAGGTCTTTTCTCTAGAGAATGTTTTTAGAAAGAGTTTACTCATTCATATACTTCAGCCTGTGGTGATTCACACAGGGCCAACCCCTGACATGCCCTCAATGCATCTGTTCTATTGTCCCTGAGCAAACTACATACTTTCATTTCATGGGACTAATTTCTTCAGAATCATGCCTTTCCTTAGCTCCATGTTACCTTGGGTTTTCTGACCAAATTGCAATTTTAGTCTTTCTGCTCTATTTTTGCTTCCAATACTCACTGAAAACCTGAGTAAAAACAGTCAGCAATACCCATTTGGTAACCTGAATTCTCTCTGGCCTAGAAATTTATTTATTCCATCACTTTAAACTCAGACTACTCAGTTTGCTCCCTTTGAACTCAGCCTCCCCAAAAGACTGGAGTTGTGAACAAAATGTAGACACACCTTTTGCATGATCTTGGTCCATTCACATTAGAGACCTCGTTCCATCTGAAATCTTGTGAGGCCCAACTTCACTTCCACATTCCTATCAGCATTCTGATCTTCTTAGCTCATTCAGTTCTGCTAATAGATTTTTAGGCTTTCTTTAGACACCTGAAGCAAACTTTTCCAAATTCCTCCTGTAAACCAGAACCAAAGGCTTCTGAATCTTATACTCAGATTTAGTCATAGCAACAACCTATTTCTTGGGCACCAATTCTGTATTAGTTAATTTGTGTAGCTGTGACCAAAATACCTAAGAAAAGATTGTAAATGAATGAATTATTTATTTTTGCTCAAAGTTTCAGAGAGATCAGTCCATGGTCACTTGGATTCATGACCTAGGGAAGAACATAATGGCAGCAGGAGAATGTAGAGAAGGCTATTCACCACATGGTAGATTAGATCAGAAGTGTGTAGAAGGAACTGGATGCCATGTATAGTCTTCAGTCACACCCCCCCTAGTTGTCTAAGTTGAGTGTCCTTCCTTGTCCAATTAGGCACCACCTGTTATAGTTTAGAGACCCTCCCAAAATAACTGTACCATCTGCCAAACATGTGTTCAACACATGAGCCTATGGGACCCTTCTCATAATCAAGCCATAAAAGACATCCAAATAGTTATGTTATTGCACAGGTGTGGCCAACTATGTTCCTTGGCCAAACTCAGGAGAGAAGTCAAGGAAATGAAGGTCCATCCATGCTGCAAGGTGGGAGGACACTGTCACTATGATATAGGTGCTAAGATCTGGAACCAAGAATCCTATCCAAACTCAGCCCTTAGGAAATACATTTCCACCTATCTTTGCTGTTCTCTCTCTGGCTTTTACAATAAATGTTTCTTTCAATGGCCACCACAACCTTGAATAAGATTCACTCCCAACAACTCAAATCTCCACCTCTTTTGTCACTGTGTTCTATTTATTTCATCCATAGCACTAATCATGATATAAGGCTGTGTGTAGTTTGTCATTAAAAGACGTATGACATCTTTTACAGATACAGATACAGGAACTTGGTCATTCTGTCTTGTCTTTTGAGGTTCTGCATGAACGAATATATAGATGAAGGAATAACTGAATGAATAAAATTGTGAATTGCATGCTTACTGATAAAGTGTACATTTTTCAGGCGGTCATAAATTTTTTGTGCTTCAGTTTGTGAAGTCCATTTTGAAAACAACAGGGTGCCTGTCAAAAACATCCTTACAGAAGTTGTACATGCATTCAGGTGAGTTCTGGGACAGAGCTTGGTGTGAGTGCTGTGCAGGTTCACATGTGAGGCATGTTGACCTCACTTTCTCTTAGATTCCTGCTCCTAGCAGTCCAGCCTGTGTGTGGTCAGTCTCGTGTACAAATTAGATAATATAGACAAGCAAAAGGAAAAAATTTAAAAGGCCCACATTGTGTCCCCATGAGAGTCACCACTTATCTAATTCTTTCCTACTTTGAATGCCACCAGTAAAATTGCCAGTCAGAAAGTGAGAACACTTGTAAGATCTTGATACACTTCGGGAATTAGCCTGCTGGACAAGTGCCCCAATATTCTTGTTTTCCCTCAGGCAGTGATGAGAATGCTCTCTGCTCAGTCCTTCCAACACTGCATTCAAGATAATGTTTGTGGTGTTTTGAATGATGGCTATTCTAACATGGGGTGAGGTGGAATCTTAGTGTGGTTTTGATTTGCATTTCCTTTGTGACCAGAGATGGTGAGCATTTTTTCATGTGTTTTTGGGCCATTCGAATTTCTTCTTTTGAGAAAGTTCTGTTTAGTTCAGTTGCCCATTTCTTTATTGGGTCATTGATTTTGGGAGAGTTTAGTTTTTTGAGCTCCCTCTATATTCTGGTTATCAGTCCTTTGTCTGATGTACAGCTGGCAAATATTTTCTCCCACTCTGTGGGTGGTCTCTTCAGTTTAGAGACTAATTCTTTTGTTGTGCAGAAGCTTTTTAGTTTTATGAAATCCCACTTGTATATCCTTTCTCTTAGTTGCTTGGCTGTTGGGGTTCTATTGAGGAAGTCCTTGCCTATATCTATTAGTTCCAGAGTGTTTCTTGCTCCTTCCTGTACTAACTTCAGACTTTCGGGTCTGATATTTAGGTCCTTGATCCATTTTGAGTTGATACTAGTACAGGGTGATAAACATGGATCTAGTTTTAGTTGCTTGCAGATGGATAACTACTTTTCCCAGCAGCATTTGTTGAAGAGGCTGTCTTTTCTCCATTGTATATTTTTGGCCCCTTTGTCAAAAAGGTGGGTATAGCTGTGTGGATTCATATCAGGGTACTTTATTCTGTTCCACTGGTCTTCATGTCTGTGTTTGTGCCAGTACCATGCTGTTTTTATTGCTATTGCTTTGTAATATAGTTTGAAGTTGGGTATTGTGATACTGCCAGCATTGCTCTTTTTGCTGAGTATTGCCTTAGCTATTCATGGTCTCTTGTGTGTCCAAACAAACCAAACGAACTTTAGGGTAGATTTTTCAATCTCTTTGATGAAAGTCATTGGGATTTTGAAGGGAATTGCATTAAACATGTAGATTGCTTTTGGTAGTATAACCATTTTTACTATGTTTATTCTACCAATCCATGAGCATAGGAGTCTTTCCACCTTCTGTAGTCTTCCTCGATCTCTTTCTTCAGGGGTTTGTAATTCTCCTTATAGAGGTCATTCACATCTTTTGTTAAGTTTAATCCTAGGTATTCAATTTCCTTTGAGGCTATTGTAAATGGAATTGTTTCCATGTATTCCTTTTCAGTTTCTTGATTGTTGGTGTATAGAAAAACTAGTAATTTTTGTAAGTTGATTTTGTATCCTGCCACCTTGCTATACCTGTTTATGGTGTCTAAGAGTTTTTGGGTAGATTTTTTTGGGTCTTTAAGGTATAGGATCATATCATCTGCAAATAGGGACATTCTGACAGTTTCTTTACCTATTTGTATTCCTTTTATTTCTTCTTCTTGCCTAATTGCTCTGGCTAGAAATTCCAGTACTATGTTGAAAAGGAGTGGGGATAGTGGGCGAGGATGTCGGGGAAAAGGAACCTTTATACACTGCTGGTGGGAATTCAAGGTGGTGCAACCACTCTGGAAAAAAGTTTGGAGGCTTCATAAAAATCTAAACAAAGATCTGCCATCTTATCCAGCAATCCCACTCCTGGGGATATACCCAAAGGAATGCGACACAGGTTACTCCAAAGGCACCTGCACACCCATGTTTATTGCAGCGCTATTCACAATAGCCAAGTTATGGAAACAACCAAGATGCTCCACTACTGGGGAATGGATTAAGAAAATGTGGTATTTATACACAATGGAATTTTACTCAGCCATGAACAAAAATGAAATCTTATCATTTGCAAGTAAATTGATGGAACAGGAGAGCCTCATTCTGAGTGAAGTTAGCTAGACTCAAAAGGCCCAAAATCATATGTTCTCCCTCATATGCAGTATTTAGATCAAGGGCAAATACAGCAATACTGTAGGACTTGGGTTACATGACAAGGGGAGAACACATATGGGAGGTAATGGGTTAGATAGAAAACCCAAAACATGAAAAAGCATTTGATGTCCCCACTCCAGAGGAATTAATACAGAAACCTTAAAGTGACAGAGGTCAACACGAGAAGGGGATCAGGAACCAGTGTAAAGATCAGTTAGAGATAAATCAACCTGGGTTGTAACACATTTGTACATGAAAGCAATGCTAGGAATCTCTCTGTATAGCTGTCTTTATCTCAACTAGCAAAAATTCTGTGTCTTTCTTATTATTGATTATTTATGCTCTTCAACAGAACTGGAGAAAAGTGCAGAACAGGTTTTGCCTGAAAGGGAGGGGGAAGGGAGAAGAGGGTGGGGATGGAGGGAGGAGGGAGAAATGACCCAAACAATGTATGCACATGTGAATAAATGAATAAAAAAATGAGAATGTTTGTCACTGTGATGTGACAAGAAAAATTTTTTAGCATTCAAAGGAAAGAAATGTCTGAAGTCATTTTTCTCCTACTTACTCATGGGATTGGTGCTATGTAGCCTAAATAGTAAAATCTATGAAACACTGTAGTGACTCAGATAACATAAAATGATAGAGGACCAGGTGACAATGGAGTGAGCTGGTGTGACATAAAAGTGAGGATTTTCCCCTCAGGGTGGTCAGAATACTTGACTAGTAGGCAGAAAATTATGGGTAAAGGGACATATATAGGTTATTGACAGAATTTAGAATTGAGAACAATTTCCTTGAGATGGGGGCTCTTGAAAGGAGGGAGAAGGAAGTGGGTGACAGTATGGTTTGGATGTGGACTGGAGCTGATCCACATCTTGTGGCACCTAAATCTTTAAGTGGAGTAATTGAAGCAGAAGTGCCCAGAACTCTAAGCAGAATCTGATTCAACAAGTGAGGCTACCTAGGAGCGTGGACTCTGGTAGTGACTGAAACAGGACATCAGTGAGAAAACCTTACTCAGTGTGCTTTCCTGCACAAGGCTGTGTGATATTGTGCACCCACCTCTCCTGTCTGAGCCTTGGTTTCCCTGGGTCATATGATGAGATGCATTTGAAGGCTCTGTGCATGTATAACACAAGCTCAGGGTAACCCTTGATTTCCTCAGGAGGAGAAATGAATGGCAGGAACCTATAAAGACTAGACATTGGCTACAGGACCATGTGAAATGCCTTTTGACTCTGGCTGACAACCAGTAATTTAATAGCTGGCTGACATGCCCCTGATTTATTGTTTCTCTTGGTAGTGTTGTTCATGTAGTTAGCAATGTTTCTTGTACTCCTACTAGTTAGTATAATTGGCATTCCTGAACAACCCAAAGCTAGAGCATGAGGACCAGCCTCAAGTACCATAGGACCAAGGAAATGGCGACAGACTGACTTTCACCTTCATAGAGGACTCTATTTGGGACTGGCTGAAAGAAGCCTGGTACTGGGTGGCAGCAACATCACTTGGATCCCAAAAATTTAGGTCACAAAATTGGGTGTGTATAAAGTTTACAACAAAAGTGACTTCATCTTTGTCTGGGGTGTACCTGGATATCTTTATTAGAGTGAGGAACATTTTGGAGCCAGGGTCTACTTTCATCATTCCACAACCCACTCTAATGTTTTTTTGTATTTACAATTTGCTTGGAGACTACAGGGAAATTGTCTATACTTATTCTGGGGGAATCTTGGTGCCAAGACTCAAGATGGCTGTAGTCATGTCATAGAGGTAGAACCTGTGTGTTCTACCTTTGGTAATTCTTGTATCTCACACCCCTTCCCCCATTCTGACATTTGTGTCAGCCTGCAAGAGGTGATGGCATTGTACAGGTAGTGCAGTGTGACCATTTGTCCCTCTTGGATGTGGAGGCCAGGACAACATGTTGTGAGGATCTGTGAGCTGAGTCACCTCTGGCTGAGGCTCACCCTAGACCTACAGGTCTGCATCCTTCCAAGTGACCTTCAGCTCCTGTGCCCTCCTTCAACCTCAGTCTCTTGACCAGTCTTAGGAGACCAAGAGTCAGGATTGTTGCCAGAATTAGATGCTTGCATACCTCCCCCACCTGAAATATAGAAAGGTTCAATGCTTCCCAAACCAGTCTTTGTTTCCTGACGACATTCATGTCACCCCAAATTTCCAACTGCTTGGGACTGACAGCTTTTTAGAAAGGAATCTGGAAGGGATACTTGTTCTCTGGGTCACCCCAAGGATCTTATGATGGAGAGAGTTGCCCTGCTCCATCTTACTCTGCCCATCAGTGCAAGGAAGGCCTATAGTGAACTGACCTGGAAATGGGCCAAGGTTAATCAGGCAAGGAGCATGGCTTCTCCCCAGCAAGCTGGGTGCTGGGGCCTGATGGATGTGTCTTTAGAGAGGAGACCCAGGGTCTGGACTGTTTCCAGAATTAGGTTAGTAATTTTGGCAACTTCCCCCACCCCATTAGTCAACCTGGGCTCCAGACTGGGCTCCAAAATAAAGTCTTATTTTTCAGACTTTCTTAATAAATTCTGTGAAATGACTTTAGGTATGAGTAAGGCAGGAATAGGGAAGGCCAGACCCTGGTCCTTGGCCTTACTGAGCTCTTTATGAGCCAGCTATGGCCTATGGCTAGACAACATCTCAACCTGCAGTTGGGGTTGGGAACCACTATACTGCAATATCCCTCATAGGTAGATCAGGCCCTAGCAGGACAACTTTGCTCCCAGGGGCCTCTGAAGGGTTCTCTGGGGAAAGAGCAGCAACAGCCTCTCCAAAACTGAGGTTCCAAATAATTCTTGTTCATGCAGTCTTGCCTACCAAGGGTTACCATGTTAGGAACTCAAACCAGGAAGTTAAAAGTACTGTGTTCACTTATGACTTCATTAAAAACTGTTATTATATATATATATATCTTAAAATTTAACATGAACAATGCACTTAATGGAAATCATTTTGTAAACATAGAAAAACACTGGCAATGTTTGGTAGTTTTGAAATTTTTCAATGTGTGGTTTATTAGAAAGCGGATGGATTGTCCCATCTTTACTGCACTTAATGTTTGATTAATGTTCTGCAGGCTCTAGAAAATCCACTGTGCACTCTGGACAGCGTTAGACTTCAAATGGTTAATTTGAAGAGACGCAGGCCCATACCTGAGGTTGGGAGGAAGCTTGAGCCACTGAGTTCCAGCCAACCTAAAAAGAAAGTAAGACCCTGTCTCAAAAAATACTAAGGGTAAGTGTAAAAATAAATGATAAAAAGGGATATGTTACTATTGTCAGTTTGACTCTATGGACCCCAGGAAACATCTCAGTACCACAGGACATTCTATGAGTTCAGCTGCTCTGGAGTGAAGTGTTACTATGTGGCTAGTTTTCAGCGTTGCTTACTGGTGGACAAACATGTTGTTATGTAGAAATATTGGTTTCTGCTTGTGTTTTAGGGGTTACCTTCCTACTTAAGCCTTGATTTAGTTTCCTCCTTCCTTTTCATTCCCCTCTTCCTCAAGGCAACTGCTGATTTGCTTACCTCACTCAAGATTGGTTTCAGTTTATGGATTATATTTACATGGAATCATACATTATGCATGCATTTGTCCAGTTTCTTTTGGCATGCTTTTGAGTTCCATCCACTTTGTGTATCAGTAGTTCCTTCACTTTTGGTTCTGCACGGTATTTCTCTGTGCACATGTACTAAAATTTGTCCAGTCTACTAATGGACATGTACAATGGATGCAGGTTTTAGCTGTGAGCAACACAGGTGCTATGAATGTTCCTGTAGGAGTCTTGTGCAGACAGCACTTGTGATTCTTCTGGTGTGGAGTCACAGCAGTATAAGAAATAAATCTGAGTCTACTACCTCCCTGCCACTGAGTATTTCAGTGGTGATACCTTGTTTAACTAAAGTGCACCAGCACAAGCATAAAATGAATCTCAGTATAATACAAGAGTCATTATTCAGATTTCACTAGTTGTACATGTATTGGGGTGTGTGTGTGTGTGTGTGTGTGTGTGTGTGCACTTAAGCAGTTTTATCCTGTATGTAGATTCAGGTGAAAACCACCACAATCAAGATGCACTGTACTTACCTCATAAGCCAGCAGCCTTCTCCCCTTTGCCTGTTGTGCCCATGTGACTGGCATCTCCCCATGATTTTGGTGTTCACTTTGTTGGGTGGAGGGAGCATTTAGATTTAGGTTTACAAACAAAACTTGCTCCAAGAGGACAGGAAGGATCAAAGCATTTTGATTAAAGCCCAAGTGGTTGGAGGTGGAGCAGGGATGCTGAATGCAGATCCCAGGAGCCCAATAGCCAGGAAGACAGCAGGGCACCTATAAGGAAAATGATGGTATCATCTGTGGGTGGACACTAAAAGCCTCTGATTCTAGACCTTCAAACCCATTCTGACTTCCTCCAGTGTTATTCTCCCTCACCCACATCCTTCTGTGTGTGCAGTGGGAGTGATGATGCCTATTGGACTAAAACCAGATTCAGAGAAGATGAAAAGTCCTACAACCTCAGCTCCTCCAAGGTCCTGCCACATCCTCATTTCTTGTCTTAATCATGACTTTCACTGCGACTGTGTGAGCCCAGTCCATACAGCAGGAATTGTAAAAGGTCTTCACATCTTTACTACCTATTTCATGGCTGCTTCTCCATTCAAGAAAGAGGAAACTGAGGCTCAGAGAGGCTGAGTGACTTTCCATGTCTGTGTCTCCACAACGGCAGAGCCAGGACTGAGCCAGCATTCTGGATCCAGGCACTCCATGATCTATAGAACATGCTGCCTCTCTGAGCTGCTTTCTGGTTTGTTTTAAATTTTTCTTCTGGGAACTTTCAAACATAACTGGCAATTTGGCCATTGGCGTTTTTTGTGTTATTTGTATCACTTATCATCTTTCAGTCTCCCCAGCATACCACTTATGGAGATTTGTTGCCTGTAAGTCACTGTGGTGGGTCCTTTCTATTATTATTCCATTGCCACTAAACCTCTTGAGGAAGCCACTATTGGCCCCATTTTACAGATGAGAGGCATGGAGAGGATGAGTCATATGGCCTGAGATCACATACCTAGTAAGGGACAGCTACATCTAAATGACTCCATGGCCTGTGCTTCAGAAATATCTTACTGCTTATCTAATGGAAAAGAATGAAGATTGCCAGTGGAGTGACAGGGATCCACCCAATCGTTCTGTGTTCTCTGCTGGCTAGTGTCCATGTTCAGAACTGGTTAAAGGTTGATATTTAATTCCCTGGAGGAAGTATCACTTTTTCATTATCATATAACTTCCAGAAGCAAGTTCTAGGGTTGTAACATTGCTTCTTGGTCTTCAGTCTGAGCTCTCATGTAAAAAGGAATCACATGGTTTTGTGTACAGGAAATATACCTTTGGACAAGTAAAGTGAATGCTCAGAGCCTTACTTAAAAGGCTCACTATTTACAAACAGTGACAATAATACACTGCAAGACTGTCGTGACAATTAGTAATTTTGCAAAAGGTGTGGTATACAGGAAGAATCCAATAAATGCGTAATGACAGTCATGCTTCTTATGTCAGTGTTCCAGCTATAACTCCTTTCGAGCAAACAATACATGAACAGATCTGGATTTATAAGAAAACAATGTTAGGAAATTTATTTAATCAATGTAATCTTTTTTTTTCTTTGGTCTCCTGGGGTTTGAATTCAGGGCCTTGAGCTTGTCCACAGGTCAATATAATCTAATAACAAAGGAATGCTGTCACAAAAGCATTATGCCAAAACATAATGCCTGAGACTCTAAAGTTTACAGGTCTATTTAAATTATTTGATTTACAAACAACTTTCATAACTATAATTTGATATCTAAAGCACAGTTAGAACTCAGCACTTGAGTTTCTTGGGCTTGCCTTAGTAGTGTGATGGTGCTGCCCTGCTGTGCGTTTTCCTGGGCCCTCTCACAGACACAGATGCAAATGTCCAAACTGCCTCAGCTTTGTCTTTCCATTCCCTCGAGTGCACCTCACATTTCAATTAGAATATATATTTTTTTACATACTCTGAATAGACATAGAATATATTTTTTAAGTGAAAATCTAGGGCAAAGACTAGAATGAAATGCTTCAAGCTTTCATTTTATCCTTACAAACTCAATAGTTCTGTTTGTTTTTTGATATGTGAAAAGTTCCTAATTCAAACTAATGCTGATCAAGAGTTCCACAGACTTTCTTTTGATCCTTAAGAAGCCTAAAGTTATAGGTGGGCATGGGGGTGCATGTCTGTAATCATAGCTACTCAAGAAGTGGAGATAGAGAGGATCATACTTTGAGGTCAAGCCAGGCAAAAAGTTATAAGATCTTATCTCAACATATAAGCCAGGTGTGATTCACATCTGTAATTCAAGCTAAAAGTTATAAGATCTTATCTCAACATATAAGCTAGGTGTGATTCACATCTGTAATCCAAGCTACGCAAGAGGCATATATAGGTAGGAGGATCAAGGTCTTCTGAGTCCAATTTAGGCAAAAAGCAAGAGACCATATCTGAAAAATAACTAAAGCAAAAAGGGTTGTGGGTGTGGCTGAAATGATAGAGTGCTTGCCGAGCAAGTGTAAAGCCCTAAGTTCAAAAGTCCCATACTGCAAAGACAGACAGAGTGTAAATGTGAGATGTGTGAGGCCATTGCCAGTGTAACACAACATACTGTTTTACAGTAAGCTTTTTATAAGTAGCAGTACACTAAAAATGATTGTATAGGATGGTGAATACATAAACAGGAACATAGTCATTTATTGACATTGTGCACTGCACATGAGTGTATGGCGCTACAATTTTATACATCCAGACACTGCAGTGAACGTCAGCATGACCACAAGGCTGGGAGGGATGGTTTGAGTTACAGTGTCACAATGGCTAAGCCATCACTAGGGAACAGGAATGTTTCAGCTCCATTGTAATCTTATGTGGATACCAAGACATGCCCAGTCCATCACTCACCAAAATGCCATTTTGTGGCACATGACTACAGACAGACCGCTGATTTTCCAAATGACCATGATCTCTATCCCCAAATGGCAGTAGTACAAATTATGCCGATAACTTCCAGAAAAACTCCGTATTTGGGGAAAGAATTTTTCACACCAAAGTAAGACTTACTGAGACCACAATCCTCACACTCCTCAAGAGATCCCAGACTTGGTTCCAGAGTCTTAATTCCTGGGAGGTCACTCACCAGGAGAGCTTTCCAGGGGTAGGTGAGCATCAGTGTGGTGGCCAGTGCAAACCATGACATCATCGAAGACATCCACCTCCTTTTCCCCTTCACACTCAGTGACCACTTCCCATTGGCCTGAAGTAGAGAAGTCAAGCTTCTTCTTCACACTGCACACAATGTTCTGAAAAGTGACAGCCACAGGGTGACTGTAACCACAGCCTATGCAAAGGATCCCTCCCAATGTGACTCCCCGCACATCCTTACAGGAAGAGCAGGTGTCACAGGCACCATAAAATTGCAGGGCCCATGCAGGGACCACAAGGAGGAAGTGTTTTGTTTGGGGCTCATGTTTGACTGAGAAAACTTACATGAGGCATGTGAAGTAAAATTGAATTGGCAAACTATTATGTTCCCCTGCTAGACTTGCTAGGTCTCTTGGTCTACACCCCTCAGGCACTCAGCACCTGAGTAAAGCCTTGTTTTTTCCTGTGCTTTGGTGACATCCCATGCTCTAAAGGCCTTTCCCTCCCCTCACCAAGGCCTTCCCAAGCCCACTGATGTCTTCTTCCCTCAAGGCCTGTTCCCACTGCCAGTCTTCAAGGGAGGCTGTAGTGAAAAAGCTTCCCTTTCCATAAGAGTAGAAAAACATCTCAGTGGCTGTCAATTTACATAAAGAAGCCGCTACTTGCCTTCTATAAATGCCTATTTACAAGTGAGTGTAAAGAAACAGACTTTGAGATGGACTAGTCAATGTTATGATTTTTTAACTATAAAAAATAGTAAGTAGGGGTTACTCTACCCAGCCTAAGGAACCATCCAGAATATGTGTCCATGGGCTTCTAGGTCCTTGGCCATATGTCTCCGTGGACAATAGGGACACCACTATGCCGTAGTCATCCTGAGCTGTGGGTAGTTCCTTCCTATCCTGTGCCTTTGTACATCAGTGCTTCTGTGTGAACCACACTCTTCTTCCTTTCTTTATTTGGCAGACTCCTACGCATACTCCAAGACTCAATTTGGACATTATCTGCTCTAAAAAACTTCCCTGGGTCCTGATACCTGGTATCCTGGTGTTAAATGCCCTCCTCTGACATGTACTGTGTAGCTCTCTATAACAGTCAACACTCAGTAACTATTTTTAAATAACTATTTAAATTTTTTTCTTCATTTTTCCATGTTTTTAACTGGAGTTCAAAGTTACTGGTGTTTTATCTTTCTGTTTTCACTACTTAAGGCAGTAACAAACTTGTTTAAGAAGTATCACTTAAATTGGATTGTAAATGACTGACTTTAGGAGTTTTCACTGGATGTCACCCCTTTATTATTGTGGTTATGTATAAAAAGGCGTGATTAGCAGTATAGTCAGAAAGAGAAGCTTTGGACCTTTGCCAGCTGTCAGAAAATACCTGTTCTTTTATGGTCATGATTATAATTATAAAAAATTCATGGAAGATTTCTGAGAAGGAAGGAATCAGAAGTGATCTAGTATAAAAATCTTGTTTTACAAAAGAGAAATTAAGATAAAATGAAGTTGAGAAACTTACTTGTCTAATATTAATTTTTGGTAGAGAAAGGAGCATAATTCAGGATTTTGTTCCCCAATTCACTGTTTTCCCTTCACACCAGACCTAGCTGCTTTGCTTCTTCAGTAACTTCCCAATAACTTTTTCACTGCATTGTTGTAGTGATCACATACAATAATATAAATCATGTATTGTAAAGTGTACCAGAAAGTATATGAAAGCAAAATAATAGTGGGCAAGTGTGGAGCCAGAAGGTTTAAATTCCTACCTTTATCAGTTCCCTCATCTTTTTTTACTAAAATCAAACAGTGTGATTGGAGGCAATGAAAACACTCTAGAGGTGGTTTCTTGTGTCTGTAGCCAAGATGTGTGTGTGTGTGTGTGTGTGTGTGTGTGTGTGTATATATATATATATATGTATATATATTTCCTTGGATATTTTTCAGGTACAGAGAGGATAGAAATGCCTGGACAGCTTAGATACATGTACACATCAAGCAGCCTTTACACTAAAGATCAGTAAAGGAAGCCCCAGCTTTCATTTACTTGATGATCAACTTCAAACACAAGGATGGCCACAACATTCCCTACATTGCCTCGGACTGGATGTACTTTAGGCCAGATTCTGCAGCATACATCCTGGAATACTCCAGGACCTACATGGGAGTTGCGCATGAAGTTGGGATAATGAGCTGGGAGGGGGAAGTCACGGAAGCACATTGTCTCCTTGGAAGTATTGACGATCACTTATTTGTAAATACCGGCCCTTTCCTGTTCCAGATGGTCCTGCAGTAAACCAGAAGCACTTAGCAACATGAGAATTAACTTAATGATTTATAAATAGCATTAAAAAGTTTCTGAAAGAAATGCCAATTAAACAAATCTCTCTCTCTCCCTCCTCCTGATTTACACCCTCTGTAGTACCTTCCCCTTCAATCTGAGCTGTCTTTATGACTTGCTTTAGACTAATAGCTTATAGTTGAAATGGCACTGAATGACTTCCAAGTCTGAGGCTTAAGTAGCTTTTTGACTTCTGCTTGGGTCTGTTAGAAACCTCACAGTGTCAGAAGCTAGAGCCATGTAAGACATACAAGTACCCTAAGACCAACATACTGTTAGGAAGCCCAATGTGCAGGAATAGCATACCTGGGATAAAGATATATTCAGCCTAGCCCTAGAAACTCTAGATATCCCTGCTTAAGTTGTAAACATTTGAACAAAGAGGCCATATAAGATGGCCAGTCTCAGTTGTCATCTGGATATAGTCACATGAGATTTCAAGTGAGAAGCACCCAGCAGAGCAGGTCTTGGGAGTTTCCACATGTATTGCAACATTGCTCCCCAGAAGACATGGTACTAATGTCTGTTCTTTCCAGTACAAGTTCATACTTATCCCATTTTGCTAATACTGAATAATGGTCATCTAAATGAGTACCAATGGGAGTAGCTGGAATCACATGCTGGGGAAAGTATAGTTGGCAAAATGTTTTTGGAACAATGTCACAATGTACACAAAAACCCTTGAGCTGGGCATGGCGGCTCCTGTTTGTAAACCCAGCTAATCTAGAGGTGGAGATCATGAGGACTGTCCCCAGTTAAAATTTATGAGACCCCCCATTTCTACTAATAGAAGAGGATGTGGTGGGATGTACCTATTATCCCAGCTATGTGGGAGGTGTAAATAAGAGGATCATCAATCCAGGCCAGTGTGGGCATAAGTGCAAGACCCTATTCATAAAAGCACAAAGAGCTGGGGGGTGTGGCTCAAATGACAGAGAACCTGTCTGGCACACACAGGCCTGGAGGTCAAACCAATACCACCAAAACACAACAACAAACCTTGAAAATTAGGATCCTTAAAGAAATACTAGGCATTGCAGACAAAGATTCATGTCAGGGAGGTTAATATCACTATTCACAACACCAAAAGGGAAACAAGCGAGTGCTCTATGAAATATGCTAAAATTGGAGAGCCACTGCTGCAGAGCCTTCTCCCCACAGAGGGTTCTGTGGACCAGCAGAAGGGGTATCACTAGGGAGGTGGGTAGATATCTGGAACCTCAGGCCACGCCCCAGATACTCAGTCATACCTCACATTTTAGCAAATTCCTCAAGTGACTCAGAGACACGTGAAAACTCAGTAGCACTGCTTAGATGACATCGATCTAATTCAGTGCTCTTCCCCCTGCAACAAACTTCTCTGCTTTCTCCAGAACATCCTAACAATTAACTCATGGGGTTGATATGGCGATCCCATAAAATAATGCCATAGGAACCTCTGCTCTCATATAGCTGATATTGTCACAAAGCACAGGCTTCAAATCTATTATATTAAAATGCTTTGATTATGGAAACTTGCCTTAATAAATTTGGACTCCCTTTTCCCTTCTCTTCACAGAAATGAACAGACACTTGGATGTTGAGTATTACAAAACATTCAATGTTTGTAAACATGACAAAACACAAAAGTGAGTGTTAGATTTGTGCACATTCAGGCTTATTTTCCTCACATTTTAATTTTTATTGATAAATTATTTAGTGTAGGTATCCTAAGTCCATTATTCCCATTTCTCTGTCCCATAATTCAAAGTTTCACTTCTTTTTGACTGCTAACAAGTTTTCCATGACTTCCTTTTCATGTCTCTTCTAATCTACTTTACCTATTTCAACCAAATTGTTCTTTCTAAAGTGTGGCTGTGGCTATATCTGTGGCCTAAGTACAAGTTTGGGTGTTGCCCATTTCTGACAAAATTCCTGTTTCTCAGTTTAGGATTCAAAACTTCTATAGTATCATGAAGAATATTTCATGTTTAGCCTACTAGATTATAAAGCCCTTTGGTAATTATGGTTTTCCTCAGAGTATCTAAAAGTATATATAACACTAAGTGAATGTCTAATTTATGTTTAAATGTAAATATTTATATAAAAATGTTCATGTTTATGTACAAATGTATATTTTTAAGTATGTAGAAATGTATGCAATTATGTATGTATATATGTAATGCATGTATGCATAACTGTAATTATGTATTATGTAATATATGGATGTATAAATGTAAGTGATTATATACAAATGTATGTTAAATTATCTTGAGAAAAATATATATACAAAAAAGCAGTAAATTTCACATAATACATAACAAATTAATGAAATACATCAACATTTATTTCAAAATGATTTTACTATGATGCATCTATCTCATTTGAGGAAAATTTGTAAGGAAAACTGAAATATAAAAGTCAAATATCTACAAAAGATATCTACTTTTATACTATTTAAAATATGTATGAATTGTTTATTATTTATTTGATTTCATGATTCAATAAAATAGGAGAATTTGGAGACACCCAAAACTATATTTTTTGAAAACTGTGTGTGAACATTAAAAATGGCCTAGAATATACAGTGAAAAAGCAATGTTTCATGAAATTAAGTTTATATTCTACTCACACAAAACATATAATATTGTGTATGTATGTGACAGTGATATGCTCGTGTCTACCCACATTTATATAATTAGATATTGTGTAATCTCTCCTCACTAGACAAATCTCTGCTGAATACATCTTATTTATTTTAAATATACAAACTTGAAAATAGGAAGCCAGTTGATTAAGAAAATATTATCCTTTCTTTCATTTGCCTTAAAATATTAACAAAAAATATTGTTTTTACAGTATTTACCCATTTATCATAAAAAAACCCTCATCAGACAAGGAAAAGAGAGACGCTTCCTCAATTTGATAAAGAAAATTTACAAAATATGTCTACCCAGCATCATCCTTATCAATGAGAAACTGGACACTTTTCCCTTAGGATTTGGGATCAATGTAGGGATGTCTTGTCTCACCACTCCTAGTCAACATTGTAACATTGTAACATTGTAACAGAAATCCTAGCTGTGTACCATTTTATTATTAAAGCTATAAATATTGTTAACAAAGAAATAAAACTGCTTTCATTTGGAGATTACATGACACTTTGTGTAGAAAATCCCAAGTAATAAATACTACTGCTACTACTATCTTCCGGGAACTACGGAGTACAGCCAGGTTACAGGGTACAAGTCAATATGCAAAATTCACTTGCTTTCCTGTATATCAGAAATGAATAACTGGAATTTGAACTTTAAAATTGACGTTTATAAGAACACCCCCAAATTAAATATTTAGGTATAAATTTAACAAAATATGTATAGGACTTAATATGAATAGACAGAAAGAAAATTAAAACTTCAAATAAAATGGAAAGTGTTTTTGTGTTCATAGATTGGAAGATTCAATACTGTTAAGGTGTCTGTTCTTCTTAACCTGACACAATGCAGTCCTAATCAACCTCCCAGCAAGATGTCATGTAGACATCAACAAACCAATTCTAACATTTGTATGGGAAGATAGATGGCTGAACATAACCAACTTGGTCTTAAGTGTGAGGTCTGCATAGTAACTTTCTTCGAAAGAGTATGTACATCCAAAAGGAGAAAAGAGATGAACTTGACACCAGCAAAACCAGACAAACTCCACTTCAGGCAAGAGCATCAAGATTAACACTAGTGGTGATAAGTCATATTGATACTAAGTACCCTCAACATGAAGGACTGGGAATTGCACTTTTTCTCAACCCAGATCTTGAACCTCAGACTAACCCTGGGAAAAATGTCAGGCAAATCTTAATTGAGGGACATTCTATAAAATACCTGACCAGTAATCCTCACATTGCCAAGGGCATAAGAAACAAACAAAAGTCTTAAGAAAATTTCACAGCCAAGAGGAGCCTAAGGGTCCAAGATGACCAGATGTAATGTGGTAGGAAAAAGCCATTAGGAAAAACCAAGTAAATCTGAGTGAAGTATGAACTTATCTGTACTGGCTCACAGATTACCAACAATACAGCAAATCAATGCAAGATGTTAATAAATGGGAATTAGACATAGGGTCTGTGGGAGGTCTGCAATATCTTCTTAAAAATTCCATAAATCCAAAACTATCTTCTTAAAAATTCCATAAAGTTCTAAAATTGAAAGTTTATTTAAACATGTTTGTACACATTCATTTTAAAAATTAAGTTGACAATGACAGAGTTGTTTTCGAGTTAATATGTTTGGGGTTGTACATTCCTAACTTATAAATTTTATGTCATTCAAACAGCAGATAGTTATAAGTCCCACTGTAATAAAACACTATACTGGATGTTGGAAAATTTGAGTCTGTCATTGTCTTCTGAAGGTTCAAAGCTTAGTACGAGGATTGGTCCCATGCTTTCCATAGCAGGTCTAAGGTCACTGAGTGAATTGAATTTCCTATCTCTATGACAATACTCACACATGTCAGTTTTTTTTCAAGTCACTAAAGTGTCAACTAAAATATTTCATTCCTTGGTAGGGTTTATCACTATTGTCACCTCACTGCTTTCCCAAAGACTGGGTACAGGGTGGAATTGAGTCAGTGAGTACAAAAAAAGAAGCTTCTCTCAAATCCTGTTTCCTGCCCAGGATGAACAAATCGCTCCTGTATGAATTTTATATGCTGAGAGTATTTCTGGACCAAGTCTAATGTTCACACATTTGAGGAAAAAGTTCATATTTTAGAAACAGGAATGGGAAGCTGAGGCAGGAGCACCAGGAGTTCCAGGCCCACCTGAACTACATGGCGAGACCCACCTCAAAAAGTTTTTTTTTTAAAGGCTGGGGGCAGGAGAATGAGGGGACCTATGGGGGCTTAATTGGAACTTGAAGAGATCGGAGGCAGTAAAAGATAAAACAAAGAAAAAAACCAGGATTCACCTTCAGTTAGAGGAGCAAGGACACTGTGTGGGTCTCCTGTTCCCTTGTTAGACTCTCAGAGCACCATGGACAGATGCTCTCTGAGCTGCTGTTCTGAGTTCTGTTATCTGCACTTTGGAGTCCACTAGGAAGCTGCAAAATATCGTGCCTGGGTGATACCCTGCAGACTGTTGTAACTGCTCTTGTCTAACATGGAGTCAGGTTGGGAGCTGCTAGTATGGCAGCTGCTGGCCCCAGAGGTTCACAGGATGGGTTTTTCCCATCAACTTCCAAAGTCATTTTAGCAGTCATCCTGAGCCAAACAGCAAAGTGCCTAAGGGCAGAGGCAGGAACTGATATACCTGTATCATCACATCTACTACCATAGCCTGAAGTCCAGAAATGTTTGTTCAATAAACTATTGTTGATGTAGTTTTAAGGATGCAATGTCATCCTCACTCACAAACCCGGGAAAGCTAGGGTAGAGGTGGTGAGGCAGTGGCTGTCCATATCAGCTGTGCATTAGGAATACCTAGTAGAGCTTTGTTGGGGCCCCAGGCCAATAAAGCATAACTCATGGGTGGAATGACACGGGTATTTGTTAAAATTCCCCAAGTACTTGATTGTGCATTGTGCATTCAAAGGCAAGAACTGCTGCTCTTTTAAGTGCTTTTGCATCTGCTCATTTTCTTAACCTTTCTTCTTTGCCATATTTTGAGGGGAAGAGGAGTAAGGAAAATTATAGATTTGTAAAAACCTACTCATTTAAGGCTGTTTATTACTTAATATTCTATTTTAAATTAATATTGACAAAATAGGACATATTTTATATCATATGGTATCCACATGGCATCTTTTAATTATATATACATATATAAACATTAATATACTTTACTTTAGAACTTATCTCTGTGAATGTAATTATCTAATCACAGAAGCAGCCCTCCGTGGGGCTTTTTAGAAGTACAGATTCCTAATAAATGATTTAATACCATATCTTAAACACCTAGAAAAACAAGAACAAGGAAAAATCCAAAACTAGTAGAGAAGGAGAGACATAATAAATTAAATTCAGTCACAGAAAATTAAAACCATGTTAAGATTCTATCTCACTTCTCTTAGCATGGCTACCATCAAGAACACAAACAACAAATGTTTGCAAGAATGTGGGGAAAAAGAAACCCTCATACACTCTTCATGGGAATATAAATTACTACACCACTATGGAAAACAGTATGGAGGTTCCTCAAAAAACTAAATAGAACTGCTATATGATCCAGTAATACCACTCCTAGGGATATACCTAAAGGAATATGTCAGGTTCCTATAAAGACACCTGCACACCCATGTTTACTGCAGCACTATTCACAGGGGCTAAGCTATGGAAACAGACAATATGCCCCACTACTGAAGAATGGATTAAGAAAATATGGTATTTATATACAATGGAATTTTATTCAGCCATAAAGAAGAATGAGATTTTGTCATTTGCAGGTAAATGGATGGAAATGGAGAACATCACCGTAAGTGAAGTTAGCCAGGCTCAGAAGACCAAAGGCCACATGTTTTCTGTCCCATGTGGAATATAGAGCTAATAAAAATAGATGAAACATTATGAAAAGTAGGTCATGCTAGAGAAGGTCACATATGAGAGAGGGAGGGTAGAAGAAGGAAGTTAAGAAGGTGAATAAGGTTGATATACTTCCTACACAAGAATGAATACACAATTTTTTAGCCTGTTGAAATCACCCTAAGAAGGGGACTAAAGTAGAAAGGAAAAAAATAAAGAAGATGAACCAGTTAGGGTTACAAACATATATACATGGAAATGTCACAAGGAAACTCCCTGTAGAGCTATCTTAAACAAACAAAAATACCGTTTTTTTTTTCCTTTTACAATACTGGAGTACAGGAGGGCAGAACTGGCACAGCCTGGGGGGTTGGTACCAGTGGGAGGGAGAGGGCATGGGAAAACAGTGGTGTAAATACTGTGTACATTTCTCGGGGGATAAAGGAGAATGATGCAAGGGTGAATTCAATTATGATATATTTGATATATTGTAAGAACTTTTGTAAATGCCACAGTGAACCACCAGCACAACAACAAAAAAACTGATGAACTTCTCCATAGGAATAAAAAAATCAATTGATTTGGCCGAAATCAATTGAGACCAAAAGACAGAAGAATCAACAAAAAAGATGGTGTTTTGAAAAGGTAAATAAGTTTGATAAACCCCTAGTAAATCTGTCTAAAATCAGGAGAGAAAAGACCCAAATTAATAAAATCAGAAACAAAAAGCAAAGATCACAAAAAACACTAAGAAATTCTAGGGGATCATTAGGGATTACTTATTACTCAAATAAATTGGAAAAATCTAGAAGAAATGGACAAATTTCTAGACACATATGATCATCCAAAATTGAACCAAGAGGATCTAAATCAATCTATAGCAAGTAATGACAATGAAGCAGCAATAAAGAGTCTTCAAAAAAGAAAAATTCAGTACCTGACAGGTTCACTACTGAATTCTACCAAACATTTAAAGAACTAATCCAAACATTTCTCAAACTTTTCCATAAAATATAAAGGGAAGACACACTGCTAAAATCATTTTATGAAGCCAGTAATACACTCATCTCCAAACCAGACAAAGACAAAAAAGAGAATTGTAGGCCAATATCTTTAACTAACTTTGATGCAAAAATTCTCAATAAAATACTGGCAAACTGAATTCAACCACATATCAAAAAGATCATACAATATGAGCAAGTCAGTTTCATCCCAGGGATACAGGGTTGGTTCAACATATACAAATCTTTAAACATAATACAGCATATTAACAGAAGCAAAGACAAAAGGCACATGAGCATCTCAATAGATGCAGAAAAAGCCTTTGACAAGATCCAACATCCTTTCATGGTAATTGCTCTGGTGAAACTAGGAATAGAAGGAATGTACCCCAACATAATAACAGGTATATATGACAAGCCTATAGCCAACATCATACACAATGGGGAAAAATTGAAACCACTTTCTCTAAAGTCAGGATTTAGGCAAGAGTGTCCATTCTCTCCACTCTTGTTCAACATAGTCTTGGAATTCCTATCTAGAGCAATAAAAGGAATTCAAATAGGAAAGGAAGAAGTCAAACTATCCCTATTTGCAGATGACATGATCTTATATCTAAAAGACCTGAAAAACTCCTCCAAAAAAACTCTGAGACATCATAAACACCTTCAGCAAAGTAGCAGGATACACAATCAACAAAAATCAGTAGCCTTTCTATATAGCAACAATGAATAGACTGAGAAAGAATATAGGAAAACAAGTCCATTTAAGATAGTCTCAAAAAATTAAATACCAAGGAATAAACTTAACAAAGAAAGTGAAAGACCTCTATAGTGAATACTATAAACCATTGAAGAAGGAAATCAAAGACTACAGAAGATTTGAAAGAACAGAAGATTGACAGAATCAGTATTGTGAAAATGACTACATTACACCACCCCGTTAAAGTGGCTATCAACAAGAACACAAACAAAAAATGTTGGTGAATATGTGGGGGAAAAGGAAGCATCATGCACTGTTTGTGGAAATGTACACTGTGGAAAACAGTATGGAGGTTCCTCAAAAAACTAAAAATAGAACTGCCATATGATCCAGAAATACCACTCCTAGGGCTATACCCAAAGGAATGTAAGTCAGGTTATAATAAAGGCACCTGCACACCCATGGTTATTGTAGCACTATTCACAATAGCTAAGCAACAGAACAGCCAAGATGCCCCACTATTGATGAATGAAGAAAATGTTGTATTTACATATGATGGAATTTTACTTCAGTCATAAAGAATGAAATTTTGTAATTTTCAGATACATGGATGGAATTGGAGCACATGGTCTTAAGTGATTACCCAGGTGCAGAAAGCCAAAGGCTGTATGTTTACTTTCATATGTGGAATATAGACCCACTACAAATACTAGCACTATTATGAAAAGCAGGTCACATGAAGAAGAGTTCACATATTAGAGAGGGAGGGTAAAGGAAGGAAGTTAAGAAGGTGAATATGGTTGATATACTTCCTGAACAAGAATAAATATAAAAATTTTAAGCCTGTTGAAATCACCATAAGAAGGAATAAAGTAGAAAGGAGAAAAATAGAGAGGATGAAACAATTCAGGTTACACAACATATACACATGGAAATGTCACAATGAATCATCCTGAATAACTATCGTAAACAGAAAGGTCATTTTTTTATAAAAATTGAGAACAGGAACAAAACAGGTTGTGTGGGGGTAGGTAACAGTTGGATGGATAGAGGAAAAAGGGATATGAGTGTGAATATGGTGGAAATATTGTGTACACATGTAAAATGGAAAAATGAGACCTGTTGAAACTATTCCAGGAATGGGGGGAGGGGAATAAAAGAGAATGATGGAGGGAGTAAATTCAACTAGGATATATTGCAATAACTTTTGTAAATGTCACAACATACTCTCAGAATAACAATAATTTGAAAAAAGGAAAACAAGGATGTGGAAAGAAAGACACTGTAAAAAAGTAGATGACAGGAGCTTGACAGGAGGAATCAAACACAGGATAGAGCAATAAACAGAATCCACACTCTGCCTGCTCTCCAAACCTCTCCTGAGCTGTCTTATTGTTCTGGCATTTGTGGAAGGCAAACAGGACACAGAGTGACAGGGAGCAGGGGCTGAGATGTGGTGTAGGTCATGGGAAGCCAAGGAGAAGGAAAAGAGGACAGGTGGAAGAGAAGATGGTCCAATAGTACAAGTTATCACCCTGTCAGGGATTTCTCATAGGAACTTTCCAAGTGTGAGACTTTGGCCTCTTATGCCACATCATCTCCTCCTTCGGACATTAGCATCAGGCAGCATCAGAGGCTCTAGGAGGTGACACTGAGAGTGACAAACAGCAAAGATGAATGTGATCCAGATGAAGCAGACATGAAGAGTTGAAATCTCACTCTTAAGAACATCTGGAGCTTGCCAGGCATGGTTCTTATGCCTGTAATCATAGCTACTTGAGAGGCAAAGATTGGTAGTGAAACCCAACTTAACCAATAAGCTGGGCTTCATGGAGTGTGCCTGTCATCGCAACTATGATGGAGGTAAGTAGCAGGGTCATGGTTCAAGGCAGACCCAAGGAAAACATGAGACCTTACTTAGAAAAATGAAGAAAAATGGCTGGGGTCATACCTCAAGTGGTAGAACACTTGCCTAGCAAGCAAGAGGCCCTGAGTTCAAAGTGTAGCATGGTGAAAAAAGCAAAGAAAAGAAAGAAAAAGAGAGTGATTTGTGCTCTTTACATATGAAGGTTTCAAAAAAGGGAACCCTAGAAAGATGAGTGTCTTTATTACTGAGGAATTGCTGTACCTCGGACAAAAAAAATCCCAAAGAGATAAACTTGTGTTAAATCAACAGAATGATCTAGGAATTCAGTATTAAATACTCAAAGCTGTACTGAATTCAATTGAGATGGGAACTGTGGAGACTAACTTCCCTGATGACACAAAAACATTCTAAATAGACATTATTTTTCAGGTCTCTCAGGTAAGGGAATTGAGATGGAAATAGCTAGAAAACAAATAACCTGCCAAGGCCAACTCAGTAAGTGGCCAGCCTGGGACCTGAAGCAGATGAGCTCTTCAAGCTCCAGCTTCTCCTAGTGCTTTTTTGAACAGGGTCTCACCTGGGCTAAAGCGATGCTCCTGCCTCAGCCTCTGGAGTACCAAGTAGTGGAGTAACAAGTGTGCACCACAGTGCCTGACTTCGCCAGTCTTAGGACAGAAAGTATTGTTCATCACATTCCTAATCTGCTTGTAAAAATGTTCTCTCCAGTGCCCATTAAACAATTCTAACTCCTCACCCACTTTTAATTAATCCTGGCTGCACACACTTATCCAACCACTCTTCCCACCAGTCCCTTACACAAATCATGGGCTGCAACCAGGTTGGCCCCTTTCTAAGTCCTGCTAAATGGCATGTGTCTTCCAGCATCCAGGTGTCTACAGGGATTTTCTTAGCCTATTGGTCTCCATGTTTGTACAAAGGCAGTTTATTCATTGCTAGTCATCAAACACTTAGGATACTCATAAGATTGGGTCATAGGACCTCATTTATAGAGGTCAACATCTTAATTCAACAAAAATGTTTTTTAGGGTTGGCGAGCAGCTTAAGTGGTAGAGTGCCTGCCTGATAAGTTCAAACCCAAAAAAAAGTTTGTTAAAGAAATTGTTAAGCACAGAATGAAAGGGGCCACTGCCACAAGATTCTTAAGGACCTTTGGCATGTCATGCATCTTCTTAGAAGTCTTGTGAGGCCAGCTTACTCACAAGGGTCCAGTCCAACATTACACAACTTGTGGTCAGGAGAGCATCTTCTATTCATCCAACCTGATGTCCTGAACTCTTCCTTCACATATTTTCCTTGTTTTGCCCCATGACGTCACAAAGGAATCTGCTCTCTTCTTACTAATTCCTTCAAATATTTGAAACTGCAGCCTGTCCCCAGATGATGGCCTGGTTCTTCCTAGGTTTTTATAGTAAAATATAAAAGCATAGTGATGAAAGTAAAGAAAGAATTGTTAAGTCAAAAGACTGTTAAGCCAATGGAGTTGGGTCCCATGGAGAAGACTAGTAGGTGGTTCCCCCCACACACCTGGACAATTTCCACCTGCCAGTTGCTAGTGCAGTGTTGCTTATTGCTAGTGCAGTGTTGCTTCCTTTTCCATGGAATGGCAGATTTGCTCCACCTCCAGTCCTGCCCCCACTCCCAATAAGTACATATGTCTCAGGTAAGGTTCTGAGATACAGCTATGGCCCACATCTTTGAAAATTCCTTTCACTGCACCCAGCATTCTTTCAAAAGTTTATAAATTCTCAATAACTGAATCCAAAGATACTGAAGTGATTGACATGCCAATCAAAGAAATAAAAAATGTAGTTTAAAAATGACTAAAGGAAATTCAAACAAATAGATGAATGAAGTAAGGAAGTCAATTCAAGAACCTGGATGAAAAGTTCAGCAATGTGGATGAGAACAGGAAATGTTGAAAATGAAAAAGCTAATAAAACAAATTTAAGATCACAGTAGAATGTATCATCAACAGAAAAAAAGAGTATCAGGGATTGAAGCAAAGGTTAAGGAATTCAGACGGCAATAAAGAAAAAATAAGAAATCATGATCACAACTTTCAAGACCTAGGGACATGATTAAAACACCAAACGTAAGCGTCCACGTGGTAGAAGGAGCTGAGATAAAAAATAAAGAAACAAAATTTACTCCATGAAAATATAGCAGAAACCTTCCCAAATCTAGGGAAAGAAAAGGACAGTCATTTAAAGGAGGCAGTTAGAACCACAAATAAGACATGACCAGGAAAGAACCTTTCTAGGTCACAATATAGTTAAAACACCAAGTATACAGAACAGAGACAATTAAAAGCTAAAAGAGAAAAATGCTAACTTAATTACAAAGACAAACCCATAGGAATTAATTAGACCTCTCAGCAAAATGCTGAAATCCAAGAAACAGAATAATATATTTCACACAATGAGACTAAATAAGTGCCATACATGATTACTATATTCAGCAAAGTTACTCTTTAAAATTGATGGTGAAAGAAGATCTTCCAAGATAAGCATAAGCTATAGAAATATATTACCACCTAGCCAGCACTGCAGAAGATACTTATGGGAAGCCTACGCAAATGAGGAAGAAAGTCAGTCACAATCACAAGAGCTCAAGAAAGACTACATTTCATAAGAGAAAGAGGAAAACAAATTAGGAATTAGGAAAGAATCAAACATGTTCAACTCTAAATCAGCAAAGATGGTTCCCTAACATGAAGAAATGAGAAAGAAAAAACAATACTCAAATCAACCAGGAAAAACAGCAACAAAATTACTGGAATCAGCAACATCTTTTAATAACAATGCTAAATGTAAATTTAACTCTCCAAAACAGGTCTGGGTGATTGGATTGAGTACATATCCAACTGTTTGTTGTCTGCAATAACATACTATAATGGGAAATACACAGATTTAAAATTGAAAGGATGGAAGATGATATTCTAAGCAAAAGAAATCTAAAAGCAAACAGGAATAGAGATATTCAAAAGGCAGACTTCAAGCCTGAGAAGAGACAAGGTCATTATATACTAATAAATGGAACAATCCAGCAAAAGATAGAACAATTGGGAAAATACATGTATTGAGTATCAGTGTACTCAATCTCTTAAATCAAATACTACTGGATAAAAGGGATAAATAGGCCCAAATACAATAATGGTGGGAATTTCAATACCACCCTCTTTACCAACAGACAGATCATCTAAGCAGGACACTGGTAGCTCACACCTGTAATCCTAGCTACTTAGGAGGCAGAGATCAGGAAGATTGTGGTTCCAAGCTAGCCTGGGCAAATAGTTCCACGAGACCCTATCTCACAAAAACCCTTCAAGAAAATGGACTGGTGGAGTAGCTCAATGTGTAGGCTTTGAGTTTAAGTACCACAAAAAATAACAAATAAAATATAGATCATCCAGGCCAAAACAAAGAAACTTCAGAGTTAAACTGCATCATAGGACTTAACAGGTAGCTATAGAATATTCTATCCAACATCTGTGGTGTATAAACTCTTCTCAGCAGCCCATGGAACAGTCTCCAAAACAGATCACATTTTCCGTCATAAAAGGAGCAGTAACAGCAACAACAACAGGACTGGAGGTGGGGCTCAAGTGGTAGAGCCTGAGTTAAAAACCTCAGTACTGACAAAACCAAGTATTAACAAATACACAAAAAAATTGAAAGAATTTCTTGTGTCTTATTGGATTATAATAGAATAAAAGTGGAAGCCAGAAGCATGAGAAAATACAGAAAACACACTAACACATGCAGATACAATTCACTTCTGAATGACCACTAGGTCACTGAAGAAATAAGAAAAAAAAATCAGTATTTCTTATAATCCAATGTAAATGAAAACAGCAGTAACCAGCATCCGTGGAATACAGCAAACAACGTTCTAAGAGGGAAGTGGATAGTGACGCGTGTCTACATTAAAAAAATAGAGATATAAAAAATATAAAACCTCAAGGTTGATACACCTGAAGTTCCTTAAAAAATAAGAATAAGCCAAACCCAAAATTAGTAGAAGGAAAGAAATAATAAAGATCAGAGCTGAAATAAATGAAATGGAAACCAAAAGAAAAATACAAAGGATCAATGAAACAGAGCTGGCTCTATGTAAAGATTAACAAGATTGACAAACACTCAGCCAAAGTAACCAGGTGAAAGAAAGAGAAGACCCAAATTATTAAAATTAGTGCTGAAAACGAGGCTACTATAACAGATACCACTAAAATACAGAGGAGCATTAAGGAATATCTTTAAAAACTATATTACAATAAATTGGAAAGGCAAGAAGAAATGGATACGTTACTAGACACAGTTGACCTACCAAAATTAAACCAAGAAGATCTAGGAAACCTAAATATATCTGCAAAGAGCAATGAGACTGAAGTAGTAATAAAAGTCTCTGAACAAAGAAATACCAGGACTGGACTGAAAATACCAGGACTCACAGCTGAGTTTGGCCAGACCTTTAAAGAACTAACAACAACATTTCTCAAACTATTACATCATATAGAACTGTAAGAAATGCTTCCAAACGCATTCTACGAAGTCAGCATTATCCTGATACAAAACCCAGATAAAGACAGAGTAAAACAGAAAGCTATAGACCACATTCTTCAATGAACATAGATACAAATATCTTCAATGATAGCCTTGCAAACTGAATTCAACAAGACATTAAAAAGATCAAATACCATCACTGAGTACATGTACATGTAATCTCAACATATACATGTAATCTCACAAATATGTGTAATCTCAGCATAAGAAACCAATAAAAATAATATAGCACAAAATTAGAATAAAGAACAAAAAATGCATGATCATTTTAATAGATTCAAAACATACCTTGGACAAAATTCAACATCTCTTCATGACTAATCCTGAACAATTAGGATTATAAGGAATATACTTTTAACTTAATAAAAGCAATATATAACAAACAAATAGTTAACATTATGCTGAATGGTAAAAAGCTGAATTCTCTGTAAAATTAGGAATGAGACAAGGATGTCTACTCTTACCTCCCTGAGTCAATACAATCCTAACCAGAGCAAGAAAGCAAGAGAAAGAAATACAAGTGATATGAATAGGAAAGGAAGAAGTCAAATTTTCCATTTACAAATGCCATGATTCTACATGAAAAAGACCTGAAAGAATCCAGCAGAACACACTTAGATACATCGAACACTTTCAACGAAGTAGCAGGACAAAAATGTAACATAAAAATCAGTACTTTGTCCATATACCAATAATGGACTTCCTGAAAAAGAAATCACAAACACATTCCCACTCACACTAGCCTCAAAAAACCAAAACCAAAACAAAAAAGGGCTGGGCACTGGTGGCTCATGCCTGTAAGCCTAGCTACACAGGAGGCAGAGATCAGGAGGATTGTGGTTCAAAGCCAGCCTGAGCAAATTGTTTGACAGATCTGATCTCAAAAAAAAAAAAAGACAAAAAAGGGCTAGTGGAGTGGTTCAAGGTATAGGCCCTGAATTCAACCCCCAGTACCGCAAAGTCAGCCAAAGGTTTTGAAGAACTCTACAATTAAAATGATAAAAAACTGAAAGATTGAAGAAGACACTAGAAGCTGGAAAGACTCCCATGTTCTTGGATCAGAATATTATGAAAATGGTTACACTATCAAAAGTGATACAGATTCACAGCAATTCCCATCAAAATTCCAGTGACAGTCTTCATGGAATTAGGAAAAACAATCTCAAAATGCATATGGAAGGACAAACCATTCTGAATAGCAACAGAAATTCAGAGCAAAAAGAGTATGGCTGGAAGTATCACATCTGACTTGAAACTACATTAGAGAACCATAGTAAAAAAAAAAAAACAGCACAGTACTGGTGCAAAGAGAAACATGTAGACCAATGAAACAGAATAGAAGATCCAGAAATAAGTCCACATAGCTACAGTCATCTGATTCTCAACAAAGGTGCCAAAACCATACACTGGAAAAAAGCTTCTTTAATGAGTGGCACTGGCAAAACTGGATATCCATGTGTAGAAGACTGAAACTACATCTCCATGTCCACTCTGTACAAAAATCAACTCAAAATGGATCAAAGACCTTAATGTAAGACCTAAAACGTTGAAATGACTACAAGAAAATATAGGGAAAACACTTCAGTGACTTTCTGAATAGGACACCAATAGCTTAGGAAATGACAGCAAGCATTGACTGGCTGGCAGCATGGCTCAAGTGGTAGCACAGCTGCATAGAAAATACGAGTCCCCGTATCCAAGCTCCAGTACTGCACCAAAAAAAAAAAAAAAAAAAAAAAAGGAAAGAAAAAAAAGTTGGCAAGGTTTCACAAGCGAGACTGCATCAAACTAAAAAAGACTTCTGCACAGCAAAGGAAACAATTACTGGAGCAAAGAGACAGGTATGGAATAGAGACAATCTTTGCCAGCTGTTCATCCACCAGGGGATCAATACCCAGGATATACAAAGAACTCAAATATCAAGCACCACAATATCAATCCAATAAATTGTATGGGCAAATGAACCGAGCATACAATTTTCAAATGAAGTAATACAAATAGGCATTACAAATACATGAAAACATGTTTAACATCTTTAGCCATCCAGGAAATGCAAGTCAAAACTACACTGACTTCATTCTGACTTCAATCAGAATGGCTACCATTAAGCAAACAAAAACCAGCAAATGCTGGTAAGGATGTGAGGACAAAGGAAACCTTATACACAGCTTTGTGGAATGCAAATTAGTTCAGTCCCTAAGCAAATAAGTATGGAGGTTCTGCAAAAAAAAATTCAAAACAGGACTTCCATATGATCCAGCTATACCAAATCTGGGTATATACAAAGAGGGACCCAGGTCAGCATGCAATAGAGATGCCTACATTCACACATTTATCACTGTAGTACTGGAGACCCAAACTGAGGATGCATCCCCTGGACACCTGTGGTGGAAAGAAGGAATGAAACAGCTGGTAGAAATTTAAGACTGAAAACCAGAATACAAATATAAAACATGCTTACCTACAAAAGCAAGGCATATAAATCTCAGGCAACTTGTGTCCTCTAAGGTACCTGTGTATCAAGGCAGTAGAAATGGAGTGTTAAATCATGCAAAACTTGGAGCCTGCTGACTCCACCCTGAGCTCTGTCCAGCAGGAATGCCACCAAGTGGTGAATGAGCAACTCAGCTTTGGTGAGCATTAATAGATCCAATTTTTATCTGAATCAAAATGCAAGGTGTGGAAAATATGGAAGAAATAGTTTGGGTTGAAATAACACTATAAATGGCAGGCACAGTGAGTAGAAATAAAGAAAGAAAATAATGTCATTGATTGCCTCAGCTGAAGTAGAATGGTTTCATGGAAAACTTACAAACCAATTATCAGATGTTTGTCAATTAAAGGATGCTAAAGATGTCAAAAACATTATCAGGATAATACTAAAGATAAAGCTATATAATGCTTCTTAAATGCCAAACCCCCCACCCCCCCACACACCCCATGGAGAAAGAACTATAATAAATCCCATCTACTACCTATGGTAAACACAGCCTAAATTATATGGAAGAGCTTGTACTCATTTATATCCTTACCCCAAAAATTTGATTATAGTAATAAAAGAACTTCAATAAAAACATGACTCCATAGTGAGGAACACAAATGTTTTAATCATTCTGGTTAATACTCACTTTGGATTAAATTAAAATTCAGGGAGAAAATGTCCTTTTTAAAACAGAATGCCAGCAAAAACAAGTATATGGAAAGAACTGAATTTTAGAACATTCAGGATATATATATATATATGAATGTTCAATTTTGGTATAAAACAAAAACCAAGATGTGGGCAAGGTGGAATGATGGACAGTAGTATTTTTAGAGGAAGATCATTGGAGACAAGAATATTTATACATTCTCAAAGTATTACTCTCCACATTGCTTAACAGTTTTAAGGAAAACAATAAGTCATTTTCATGAGCTCCCACAGTGGATGTCTCCTTCTCCAAGTGACAGTCCTAGATAGAGAAATGAGTGACAAACTGGTAGGTCTTCAAGTAGGATGCTACAGGAAGCATATGGCATTAGCTGTACATGGGATTTGCTAAAAGTTTAGGCTAAATTTAATGCTGAGAAAATTATGAGACAACTGAAGAATGTGGGCCATGTTGCCAGACACCTGACCTGTCCCCTGCAAACAGGTCAAGGTCACCACAGACTGACAACAAAAAAGAGAAGAGACATTTTTGATTCAAAAAGACTAAAAAAAATTTATCTTTTTATTCTTTTTCAACCGAAATGTCTCCTCTCCTTTGTTGTTGTATCATTTATGGTGACCCTGACAGAAGAAGATAGGTCAGTAGTCTCATTCATTGGTCTATATTCTTCATGTGTCTGATAATTTCCTGTGCTTAAATTCATTCTAAACATCTTTAGCAAAACCACTACAATGCTAATACTGCCTGCTTATAGCATTTGTGATCCTGAAATGGTCCAGTTTGGTCTGTTCTTTTCTTCCTGCTGTTCCTGCCCTTGCTTTTCTAGAGTGGGAACTTCAAGGGCTGGGATTAAGGTCACTCAATAGTGGTTATGGACCTTGGTCTTGGTCTTGGATAGTAATCACAATTAGAGGCTCAGAAACTGTTAATTTCTCCAATAAAACTGGTCTTTTGGAGTGTCAAGAGCCATTCATGGTTGTGAAATCCAATGATCATGAAGGATGTCTCCAGTGTTCTATTTGGCCATTCACTTGGTTTGTTGTTTTGTATTTCTTCAAGTGGAAAAGGCACTTTCTGTGATGCAGACTTATTTAAATGGTCAATATCTCTTCTTGTTCCAGCAACATTTAGTATCTGAGAGAGGGAGAGAGAAATCAAATGAGAGTCTTGGTCAGGTCCTGGGGATGGTTGATCCAGGAAGTACTGCCCATTGATAACAGAGGACAGAGACCACTTGAGCTCCTTTGTGAGAAGGAGCTGAATTGCTGGAACTCAGGCTGGCTAAAGTGGAAGGTGGCATCCACAACAATGTAGAGAAAACCCTCCTGAACTTTCAGTTCAGCTTGTGGTACAGGAATCAGGGTCCCTCCCTTGTACCATACAGAAGCTGGTGGTCTCAGCCACTTTCCTCCTATCCTTTTTATCCTGACCAAATCAAGCGCTTTTCATGCTTCTCAGTGCTCATTGTTCTTAGCACCCAGGATACACATTCAGAAACAGACTGCTGTGGGAGGGAGAAACAACTTTTATGACTCCAAAAAGGGAAGAGAGGGTGGGCAGTTGGCAGAGCCATAGGAAAGAGAGATAGCAGGCTTCAGACCACATCCAAGTCCAGTCCCACCTTTATTAAAGAGGAGACAGTGATGCCTGGGGGCTGACCTTTAACTGACTCTTTTCAAAGAGTTCATGAACACGTGAACTCTTAATAACACATGAACTCTGAAAACACTGGAGCAGACCCTCTTCATAAACATTTAGGAAGAGCAAGAAGGCACCCAATGGAGCAATAGACACAATGGATATTGGGTCACCTTGGCTAGACAGGGACAAAAAATTTAAAGAAAGCTCTGTACTGTTTTTCCACAGCAGATTAGGAAAGACAAGAAAAAGGACTCACTAAAAATGGAAAGAATGAAGGGAGAGTAGTGAGTTCAACCAGAGCACAACTCTTTTCTCTAAATTCCTGAAGGCTATTCCACACCAGGACATACCACAAAGCATTTCTAGGAACAGTCTCAATAGCTAGACTCATCAATCTCCAAAACAAAAGGGACTGCACTGTGTTTTACTATACTCTCCTCTGTTTGTGCTTTTCTTTCTCAATACTACTCTTTCAGAAAAGATTCCTTTAAGTTTTTCATGGCTGTCAAGAATGGCATAGAAGCTGGGCACTGGTGTCTCATGCCCAGCTGCTTACGAGGCAAAGCACAGGAAGATCCTGGTTCTAATCCAGCATGGGCAAATACTTTAAAAAACCCTATTTCAAAAATACTCTACACAAAAAAGGGATGGCAGAGTGGCTCAAATGGTAGAGTGCCTGGATAGTAATTGCGAGGCCACAAATTCAGTATCACCAGAAAAAAAAAGAATGACAAAGAAGTGTAAGTATAAAAATATTTCTTGACATTCAGTTTTGATGTATTATTATATGTTCTTCAGGAAAAGGAGACTGAAAAGTTTTATGTGGGGATTTTCTCTGACCAAAAGTAAAATATAAAAATAGTGCTCTTAATCACATTAGAGGAGTGGGAAGTTAATAATATATAATGCAAACTGACAGATTTATGGTAAAAAATGAAAAAGAAAAAACTGAGTAACATTATGTGTAATTGGAGGAAATATTTTTTTGGACACTGAGTTTCAGTGTAGCTACTATTTCTTAGTTCATCTTGTTACCACTTTGTGCACATGTGCTTCAAGTATGGAGGCTACAGGCCCAATTCATTCATCACCATGTTTTTCTGTGGTATGCAGAGTTTTGTTGAGAGGGAGATACAAATTTCATCAGCAGCTAATGGATGCTCAGCTTTTTCTATGGAGTAAGCCACACAAGTGGGAAAATTCCATACTGACAACTTGAGATCATCAAGAATCAGTGTTCCTAATTTTCTAAATATGTTAGAATCACTTGGGACCTTCTTAAAATCACTGATGCCTGTATGTCATCCCAGACTATTCACATGAGACTCTCATGTGTGAGTTCAAGGCACTCATTACCTCAGGTGCTTGTATTAGGGCATCTTGATCTGGAGATACTGAACGACCACTGATCCCATAACTTTCATTTCATCTCCCCCATCTCTCTCATGACTGGCTCCTGACCTACTGGCTCTATGGATTTTACTCTTCATTCTGATAGTTTGAAGCAAATCACTCTTTTGTCAGTTGAAATGGATTGATGCAAAGCTCATCCAGTATTTTCAATCAATCATACTAGGTCATGATATACATGGGGTTGGACTCCATCTTCCAATAAGTTAGTTAAATAAAAGTTGTGAAGTACTGCAATTGGAATATCATTTTTGACCATTGTCCCTTTACAGTACCATTTAATATCCTCCAGGTAATTTAAGAACCCAAGCAGTAAAGACAATGTGTCCTGGAAAACCCATGAAAATGGGCACAGGGCTCTACACACTGGGCTGAAGATAACACTGATTCCAGGTTATTATGCGCCTCCCACCTAAAGCCCAGCTTGCAATTTAGTTTTTTTAATCAGAGCACCTTATTGTTAATTTTAACCATTTTCATGTGCATGCCCAATTTAAGAATTAGGGATTGATGTGGTCTTGTTCCCTGAAGCAGGCACAAGAGGAGAAACTGTACAAGTAATTTTAAAGAGCACGGACCCAGAAGAAAGAGGCAGTGGAATTGGGAAGCTGGGAAGACAGGTGAAAAGCCAAGAAAGTATGGGGTTATGGGAAACTATATGTACTAAAAACCTCAAATAATGCTCTCCATAACATGAAACATGGGTCGGGCTTACCTGTGACATTTAAAGTATGAGGATGACAGCACTGGGGAGGAGCAGCATTCAGAATGCAAACAGGAGATGTGGATGGAGGATCAGACAGGGTAGCAGTCCTCAGAAATCCAAGGTAAGGATAGATAGAGATTACATCACTTGTTGGACAGAACATACCTTAAAGAGAAAACACAGTAGGAGAATGAGCTCAAACCTACATAGAGAATCATAAGGATTAAGTGCATCCAAGAGCCACAGGGGTGACTACCTCTGTATGTTGATCCAGGGAATCTGCTCTCTATTCTGCGCTTGCTGAGCAATAGTATTCTTTTGATAACCTTCTGCTTCAGGACATTTGGGGCGTCAATGAAGCCATGGTGAATCCCACATGCGTGGTCAACTGAGTCTTCCGGAACATCACCTTCTATCTTGGGAGGTTGTTTCATTCCAAAGAAAGCATTCAAATTCAGCTCTGAAAACAAAACCATACCCATTGTTACCTATGTCCTTACTGGGGTTTACGAGGGACATAAGGAAAAGAAAGGCCGGGACAAGGAAGTCCAGGAGGGACACGAAGTCTGTAGACAACTTTGCTATTTCCATAACGCAGACAGCTTTCACATATCCAGTCAAGTTAAGATCGCAGAAGACAAACGTACTTGCAATTTATTAAAAATCAAGAAAAACAAGACCAGTGAAACGCAGTATCTCCCAAGAATATGAGACAAAACAAGGAAATGACACCGGATATGGGCTGTGCTTTTGGAATGGAAGAGAAGATTAAAATGAAGCAAAATCAAAGTCCACAGAAAACCCTATGACAGAAAAGAGAACTGTGGGAGAATAAACCTAAGGAATTATTATAACATGCAAAAATATTTGATATCTTTTCATTGCACAACAGGTATAAAATACCTACCACAAACATAATACATGGGTTCCAGATACAAGTTTCATTATTCATATCTGGTGAGAACATCATGTACATATGCTTAATTATCTGAGCATGAATTTTTACATTAGAAACAGGAGGAATAAAATATAATATCACAATTACTATTTCAGTCAGTTGAATCAGAAATGAAATAAAAATATGGAAAGGAAGATGCTGTGAAAAGGAGATGATCTGTTACACATGAAGAAAACTCATAGCATAGGTCAGTGACTGAAGATGTACAACAAACCTCCTCCCCAAATGTCACCTGAGCAGGCTTACTGCGCTACAACCAAAGGAAGGCTAGCAACAGATACTGTGACTGAGTCCAGGTGATGAGTATTGGCGGGGAATGCAAAAAGCAAAAGGAGGGGAAAACACAAGCCATATGGCTGACGGGAAGACAAGTAAAAAGCCAACAAAGAGAGAGGTTTGGGGAAATTAGTTGCATGTGCATAGCAGGCCAAGAAATGCTCTTCCTATAGTAATGATAACATGGGGTGCACTTACTTATGACACTTAAAATGTTGGGACACCAGCGCTGGGTGGGAACACAGTTCACAGTACAAACAGGAGATGGAGATGGACGACCAGACCAGGTGGCAGCCCATGGAAATCCAAGGTACGAACACGCAGAGATTACAGGAGCTGTTATACAAGACAAACCTTGAGGAGAAAACATAGTAGGGGATGAGCTCAATCCAACATGAAGGGTCACAAGCAGTAATAAGTGTATCTAAGAGCCAGAGGTGGGTTACCTCTTCGTCCCAGTTCAGGAAATCTGCATCCTATTTGGCACCTGCTGAACAGTTGTTTTGTCTTCAAGATCTTCCGTTTCAGGTCGTTTGTGGCATTAATGAGGCCATGTTGAAACCCCGGTGTGTGGTCAACTGGTCCTTCAGGAGCACTACCCTCCAGCTTCACTTCAAAGCAGGCGTCCGAATTCAGTTCTGAAAATGCAATCACAGACATTGTTCCCTATGCCATCACAGACATTGTTCCCTATGCCCTGATTGGGACAAAAGAGCATCATCAAGGAAAACAGAGTCCAAGGCTGGGAGAGGCTGGCCAGGAGGCAAAGGTACTTCCAATTTATTAACATATTCAAGAGAAACTGGACTAGGAAAACCCAGTATCTCCCAAGAATATATGGCAAGACAAGGAAATGACACTGGGCATGGGCTATACTATTGGAGAGGAAGAGATTTTAACACCAAGCAAAATTAAAGATCAAGGAAAACCCCAGGATACAAACTAACTTGGGGACATTAATCCTGAGAAACTTACAAAACTTGCTTAAGTATCTGATATACTTCCTGTATGCATTCTGTTTAGAAAACACACCTGCCACAAACACATAATGTATATGCTCCAGATATAGATCCATTCATTATTCACATTTCTGAGGATAGAATTGTACAAGCACTTAATTATCTGATTTCACCACTTCTTCCACTGGAAAATACAGGGATCTTATACGAGATTATAATTCTATTTCACAGAGATAAAATTAGATATTGTTGAGAAATATGAGAAGAAAGTGGATAAAAAGAGCTTGTGAAAAGCAGATGGCCCTATAAGACATCAGGAAATGATAGTGTGGAGCAACAGACCAAGGATTAACACTCTCCCTGCTCCCCTAACATCCTCTGAGCTGGCTTACTGCTCTGGCATCTGTGGAATGTGAGCAGGAGACAGAGTAAATGAGTCCCATTGCTGAGTATTGTCTGGGCTTGGGGGAAGCCAGTGGCAAGGAAACGGCATGCCAGATGGATGGCAAGATGGTTAAATGCTCCAAGTTATTCACATGGGTCAGGTACTGCATGTCCCCAAAGACTCAGTAGTACTTTCCATAGGAACACTCCAAGTGGGTGACTGGGGCCCCTAATCCCACATGACCTTCCACCTCCTGACATCACCATCAGGAAGCATCCCCAGCTCAAGGTGTCATCATTTGGAATGATACTGAGGGTGAGCAAGACCCAGATAAAGTGGGCGTGAAGGACTGAAACCTCAGTCTTAAGAACATCTGGAGCAAGCCAGGGGTGGCGGACCAAGCCTGTAATCCACGCTACGTGGGAGGAAGAGATGGAGTGGACAGAAGGAAGAGATGGAGAGGACAGAGTTTGGTAGTGAGGCATCTTTTAAGACACTAGGTAAGCAGGGCTTTGTGGCATGCACCTGCCATTGCAGGCTTTTGGAGTGGTAGAGGCCCTAACATATGGGAGGCCTGGAGTTCAAATGCCAGCAATAACAAAAAGAGAGAGATGGAAACTCTTTGTTAAAGAAATTGTCAACAGAGACCGATTCAAGATGGTGACTAGAGTGCAGAAGAAGACAACATGAGCTCTGTAAATCAAAAATCTTGCTGAGACACTGGAGCCGCACTTGGCAGAAATAAAGCATCAAGAAGAATCAGAAGTTTGACACCCTGAACCTCAATCCCATACAAAGCTTCTCTTCACCATATTACACTGAGAATACAGGAGAGCTGCTGTGCTGCCAGACACCAGCTCCAAACCTGCTTGGGAGACATCAGCAGACCAAAGGTAAGCACCAGGCATCATGCGGTATTCCCATAGCCACCCCTAGGATACAACCAGTATAGCCTCCTGGACAGACTGACTCCCTGCCCCGCAAAAGAAATAAAACTGAGTAACAAACAAGGAACATGCAGCAGAGGGGCAGGGTACTGTAAGTGCACTAGAGATAGGGGGAGAGGCGAGGAGCTGATCTCCACTCAAACTTTCAGTAAACAAAGGCAGGAAAGGCACAAGGGCGACAGCAGGCAGGTGATAAGCTGCTATCGGAGACAGGGCAGCTATCAGTTCACAAAGCTCATCTCCTGAGCCTGTGAGCAACATCCAAATTCAAATGACACTGCCAAATTGAAAAACAATCAGCAAACCATCATAACATGCTGACAGCAGGGAGCCGGCTGACGGATCTCTGACCTTGCCCCAGAGAAAGGGAGCAAGGCAAAGGAACAAGCCCCCAGTAAACCAACATGGTGAAAACTCAACCTCAAAGCAGATGGCTGGTGGGCTACAGAGCTGTTCTCTGAAACCAAAGGACAATATACAAACTCAAACTGCCACACCTCACTGAGGGAGGAGCTGACTAATGAGCTGCTGCTGAAAGACAGAAAAAAAAAAAACAAACAAACTGGTGAGACTCCCCAACCACTTGGCGAGACTAAGATAGAGCCTGTCTTAAATATCAACACCAGGACTGGATGCTGAAGGAGTAATACCAGAACTACTAAGACAGAAATAGCATACATATACTAATTTAAAGCCAAACACATCCACAAAACAAAATTAAACTAAGGGAAAGAAAACAGGTGACTGAAACCATCAATAGTCTATCAAGAACATAGTTACACAGTACCATGTGGAGCGATGGGAAGACAAAACAGGGCTGGATACCATTCTCACTTTAAAAATAATTTAATACAGAGGGAAATGAAGAAAATTGATACCCAATTCCAGACTCCAACAAAACAAAGATAAGCTACACCAAGGAACCCAACAGATCCCACAAGAACACCTGAAGGAAGAAATCCTGCAAGTAATCACTGAGAATTTAATGGATATGTTACTGCACATGGTCACGCACAATGTACAAGAGGTAGTCAAGAAATTCCAAAACACCAAAAATAAAGAATATGAGAAGACACAGAAACAAATAAATGAACTCATAGGAGCCCTAAATAAACACCAAACTGAAGCAGAGAACACTACAAACAGAGAGATAAGTGAATTAAAGAAGAAAATTGACAATATTACAGAGGAGTGACTAGTAATATGGAAAACCTCAGAAAAAAGGATGAAACAGAAATACAAAATGATATGGAAGGTCAGTTCAGCAGACTAGAACAAGCAGAATATAGAATCTCAGAACTTGAAGATGAAATGAAAATTAAAGGAAAAACTGAAGAGCTATCAGTCAAACCACTCAAGACCTGTGTAAGGAATATGCAAGAACTCACCAACTCCAAACCTGAGAATCATGGGCACTGAAGAAGAAGAGGTGCAAGCAAAAGGAATTTGTAATATATTCAACAAAATAAAAACAGAAAATTTCCCAAAGCTAGAGAATGCTATGCCCATTCAGGTACAGGAAGCCTCAGGGCACCAAACAGACTTGACCAAACTAGAACTACCCCACAACATATTACCATTAAAACAAAAAGCACAGAGAATAAAGAACATTAAAGGCTATAAGAGAGAAAAAACAAATAATGTACAAAGGTAAACTCATCAAAATCACACCAGATTTCTCAATGGAAACCTTAAAACAAGGACATGGAGTGAGGTATTCCGGGCACTGAATGAAAATAACCTCAACCCTAGGATACACTACCCAGCAAAACTATCATTCAAAATAGATGATGCAATAAAAGTCTTCCATGATAAGCAGAAATTCAAACAATATATGACCACCAAGCCACCACTACAAAAGATTCTTCAAGGAATTCTGCACACATAAGATGAAACCAATCAAAACCATGAGAGGACAAAAAGTACCATACCACAGGAGAAGAAAAGACAAGGAATCAGAGAGTAACACTGATGCAGCTGCACACAAACCCTTAAACAACAAAAACAACTAAATGACAGGAATCACCACATACCTATCAATACTAACACTGAATGTTAACGGACTTAACTCCCTCATCAAAAGATATCATTTGGCAAATTCAATTAAAAAGGAAGATCCAACACTCTTGTTATTTACAGGAGACCCATCTCAACGAAAGAAACACTGGCTTAGGGTGAAAAGCTGGAAGAAAAAGATTTACCAAGCCAATGGCCCCTGAAAACAGGCAGGCGAAGCAATACTTATATCAGACAAAGTAGACTTCCATACTAACAAAAGGTGAAATACACCAAAAGGAAATAACAATTAACCTATATGCACACAATGTCAGTGCACACAATGTCATCAAACATACCCTGAAGGACATAATAGCATATATAGACTCCAACACAGTGGTTATGGTAGTGGGAGACTTTAATACTCCCAACCACCAATAAATAGGTCATCAAAAAAAATCCATAAAGAAATTCTAGAACTAAATCACAACACAAATCAAATGGACCTAGTTGATGTCTACAGAATATTTCATCCAGCTTCTGCACAATGTGCATTCTTCTCAACAGCCCATAGAACCTTCTCCAAAATTGATCATATATTAGGGCACAAAGAAAGCCTCAGCAAATGTAAGAAAACAGAAATAATCCCAGGCATTCTATCTGATCACATTGCATTAAAACTAGAAATCAACAACAAAAACAACAGCAGAAAATATGCAAACAACTGGAAGCTGAACAACACATTGCTCAATTATCAGTGAGTCATTGATGAAATAAAAGAGGAAATTAAAAAGCTTCTGGAAGTTAATGAAAATGAAAACACAACTTACCAGAACACATAGGACATATAAAAAGCAGTCTTAAGAGGAAAGTTTATAGCCATGAGTGCATATATTTAAAGGACAGAAAGATCTCAAATCAATGACCTAATGCTAAATCTCAAACTCATAGGAAAACAAGAACAAGCAAAACTGAAAACAAGCAGAAGGAGAGAAATAATAAAAATAAGGGCCAAAATTAATGAAATAGAAACAAACAAAAAAACATACAAAGAATCAATTAAACAAAAAACTGGTTCTTTGAAAAAATAAACAAGATTGACAGATCCCTGGCAAATCAGACTAAAATGAGGAGACAGAAAACCCAAATAGGGTGCAAAAAGGGTGGTAACAACAAACACCACAGAAATCCAAGAAATCATCAGAGACTACTTTAGGAACTTGTATTTCAATAAATTTGAAAATCTTGAAGAAATAGACAGATTACTAGGTATTTATGACCATCCACAATTGAACCAAGAGGATATTAAATCCCTGAATACATCTATAACACAAAATGAAATTGACGCAGCAATGAAGAGACTCCCAAAAAGAAAAGTGTAGGCCCTGATAGGTTTCTCTGCTGAATTCTATCAGACTTTGAAAGAAGAACTAATACCAATGCTCCTTAAGTTCTTCCATGAAATAGAAAGGGAAGGAACACTAACTCATTTTATGAAGCCACTATTACACTTATCCCAAAAGCAGAAAAAGACACCTCCAAAAAGGAGAACTATAGGACAGTCTCCTTAATGAACATAGATGCAAACATCCTCAATAAAACAATGGCAAACCAAATCCAACAACATCAGAACAATCATTCACCACGACCAAGTCGGCTTCATCCCAGGAATCCAGGGGTGGTTCAACATATGCAAATCTATAAATGTAATGCAGCACATTAATGGAAGCAAAGACAACAACCACTTGATCATCTCAATAGATGCAGAAAAAGCCTTTGATAAGATCCAACACCATTTCATGATAACAGCTCTAAGGAAACTAGGAATAGAAGGAATGTACCTCAACATTGTAAAGGCTATATATGACAAACCTATAGCCAACATCATACTTAATGGAGAAAAACTGAAACCATTTCCCCTAAAATCAGGAGCGAAACAAGGATGCTCTCTATCCCCACTATTATTCTACACAGTCCTGAATTCCTAGGTAGAACAACTAGGCAAGAAGAAGCAATAAAAGGAATCCAAATAGGTAAAGAAACTGTCAAAAAATCAGTATATGCAGATGACATGATCCTATATCTTAAAGACCCAAAAATCTCTACCCCAAAACTCCTAGACACCACAAACAGCTACAGCAAAGTGGCAGGATACAAAATCAACTTAACAAAAATCATTCGCTTTTCTATATACCACAATGAACAAATTAAAAAACAATATATGGAAATGATTCCATTGACAATAGCCTAAAAAAATAAAAATCAAATGCCAAGGAGTAAACTTAACAAAAGATGTGAATGACCTTTATAAGAGAGAACTACAAATCCTCAAAGATAGAGATAGAAGATGACTACAGAAGGTGGAAAGACCTCCTATGCTCATGGATTGGTAGAATCAACATAGTAAAAATGGCTATACTACCAAAAGCAATCTACATGTTTAATGCAATTCCCATCAAAATCCCAATGGCATTCATCACAGAGATTGAAAAATCAACCCTAAAGTTCACTTGGAAACACAAGAGACCATGAATAGCCGAGGCAATACTCAGTGAAAAGAGCAATGCTGGAGGTATCATAATACCCAACTTAAAACTATATTACAAAGCAATAGCAATAAAAACAGCATGGTATTGGCACAAAAACAGACATGAAGAACAGTCAAACAGAATAGAGGATCTGGATATGAATCCACACAGCTATGCCCATCTTATTTTTGACAAAGAAGCCAAAAACATACGATGGAGAAAAGACAGCCTCTTCAACAAATGTTGCTGGGAAAAGTGGTTATTCATCTGCTAAAAACTGAAACTCGATCCATGTTTAACACCCTATACTAGTATTAACTCAAAATGGGTCAAGGATCTTATTATCAGACCTGAAACTCTAAAGTTACTACAGGAAGGAACAGGGAGTACGCTGGAAGTAATAGGTATAGGCAAGTACTTCCTCAATAGACCCTCAGCATCTCAACCACTAAGAGAAAGGGTGGACAAATGGGACAACATAAAACTAAAAAGCATCTGCACAACAAAAGAAATGGTCTCTAAACTGAAGAGACCACCCACAGAGTGGGAGAAAATATTTGGCAGCTGTACATCAGACAAAGGACTGATAACCAGAATATACAGTGAACTTAAAAAACTCAACACTCCCCAAATTGATGAACCAATAAAGAAATGGGCCGCTGAACTAAACAGAACATTCTCAAAAGAAGAAATTCCAATGGCAAAAAACACATGAAAAAATGCTCACCATCTCTGGTCATAAAGGAAATGCAAATCAAAACCACACAAAGATTCCACCTCACCCGTTAGAATAGCCATCATCAAAAACACCACCACCAACAGGTATTGGCAAGGATGTGGGGAAAAAGGAACTCTTGTACACTGCTGGTAGGAATGTAAGCTAGTGCACCCACTCTGGAAAAAAGTATGGAGGTGTCTTAAAAATCTAAACAGAGATCCGCCATGTGATCCAGCAATCCTACTCCTGGGGATATATGCAAAGGAATGTGACTCAGGTTACTTCAGAGGTACTTGCACACCCATGTTTATTGCAGTGCTATTCACAATAGCCAAGTTATGGAAACTGCCAAGGTACCCCACTACTGATGAATAGATTAAGAAAATGTGGCACTTATACACAATGGAGTTTTACTCAGTCATGAAGAATGAAATTTTATTATTCTCAAATAAATGGATAGAACTGGGGAACATCTTCTTGAATGAGGTTAGCCTGGCTCAGAAAACCAAAAATCCTATGTTCTCCATCATACCCGGACTTTAGATGTATGGAAAATGCAGTAGTGTTGCTGGACTTGGGTCACAAGCTAAGGAGAGAGTACAACAGGATGTGTGAGGACAGGTAGGAAACCCAAAATTTGAAAGTGTTTCATGTCTCCACTTCAGAGGAGCTAATACAGTAACCTTAATGTGACAGAGGCCAATATGGAAAGGTGATTGGGAACTAGTTAAAAGGTCAGGTAGAGATGAATAAATTAGGGTTGTAATACACTTGTGAATGGAAGCAATGCTAGGAATCTCTCTGTACAGCTATCCTTATCTCAACTAGCAAAAATGCTGTGTCTTTCTTACTATTATTATGCTTTCTAATTATTGCTTATGTCTTCTCTTCAGCAAAATTGGAGAAAAGGGCAAAACAGGTTCTGCTTGGAAGTGAGAGAGGTGGGGGGAGAGGGAAGGGATGCGGGCCATGGGAGAGAAATGGCTGAAATAATGTATGCACACATGAATAAATGAATAAATTTTTAAAAATCTCAATTTAAAAGGAGGAAAGAAAGAAAAAAAAAACAAAAAAAGACCAACTGAAAAAGAGAAACATGTTCTCTCAGCCCCCAGATTCCACCATGTTCCCCTTTGTATTTTCCTTAACTAACTTTTAATGAACTCCGCTTACACCTCCCCAAAACAAATTGTCAAAAAGAGTATGCAAACACAGGAAAGGCCACGGGCACAAGATCCAAGTCCAGGCCTGACTTTTACTAAAGTGGAGACACTCATCCCTAGGCACTGAGCTTTTAATGAACTCATGTGACCTCTTGACAAACCTGGAGCAGACCCTTTCCATAAATGTGGATGAAGAGCAAGGTGGGTACCTTGCTACACAGGAAAGGTTTGAGAGTGCTTTTCCAAACAGATCAGGAAAAGCAGAAGAAAGCAGAGTGAACAGAGAGCAGTGAGTCTAACCAGAGCACAACTCTTTTTCCTACTTTCTGGAAGAAATACCACTCCAGGTCACCTGTAAAGCATTTCTAGGATAAGCTCGAATATGTAGACCCACAGACATTTAAATCAAAAGGCACTGCAGTATGCTGCTGCCTTTTTCCGTTTTCAAAGCGCTCCTTCAAAAAAAGATCCCTCTCTAGTAGTTCATACCATTCTAGAATGGCATAGAAGTGTAAACATACAACTTCCTATGTTTCACCTTTGAGGTGTATCATTTTTCCTTCAAGGGAGGATTTTTATTTCAGGAGTTTTGAGGATTTTTGTTTCAGGAAAATCATGGATGAAAAGTAAAACTTTTATACCATGGTACCTATCCCCTCACAGGCCAGACAAGTAAAGATGGCAAAGGCAGGCTATAAGTTTTATTTGAAGATGAAAAGGAAAATACTAAATTCCACCATGTGCACTTGGAGGAGGTTCTCCATGTACTTTCAGTTCCAAAACAGCTATTATTCTTTTCCGCTCTTGTACTCAAACATTTTGAGCACATGTGCTACTACATGGGTCTCTCCCATCCATCTCCACATTCTACTGTGGCACTAAAATAGTTTTGTTCAGAGGGAAGTACAAATTCAACGGTTAACACATTCTATGCTTTCTCTATGGCCTGTGCCACACAGCTGGGACAATACCGTCTTGTCAACCTGTCAACAGCTTAAGTCCACGCTCCACAGTTCATGCCACATATTACAGTCACCTGGGAGCTTTTTCAACACACTGATGCCCTAACCACATCCCAGACTATTTCGTGAGCCCCTCCGTTCCTTATTCCTGGCAGCAGGATCTGCACATAGGGAATGGACCACCCCCATTCCATCATCCCATCTCAATCATGCCTGGTTCCTTACCTGCTGGCTCTATGGATTTTGTCATTCCTCATGACAGTTTCAAGCAAATGACCCTCCTGTCATCTGCAGTGGCCTGTCCTGATGCCACTTTGGTCCTGTATTCACAATCAATTTTATTGGGTCTTGATGTAACTGACCCCCGACCCACATCCCTTTGAGTGACTTAAACAAAAGGCTCTCTTAGCCTCAGTCCTCAAGAGTCAATGGGGTTGTATTTAGACTCGAAGCTGGACATGTTAATGGAAACGACAATAAGGAAGAGGAGAGGACAAGGACCACCTAAGTCGTCCTTGATCTGTGCAGATTTGAGGTACTGCCCTTGGCCTCTCCTTATGGACTGACATACCTTTAAAGTTCCACTCAGTGTCCTCCAGTTAACGTCAGAGTTCATGAGATAGAGATACTGACTCCTGATGAAAACATGCACATTGGCAAAGGCCTGGAGATATGGCACTGAAGACAACACTGGCACTAGGGCCTAGCTTTCTCTCACCAATACCCCAGTTTGCAATGTGGGTTTTTGTAATCAGGGCTACATCTCATAATATTGGCACTTTTCATGTGCAGGTCCAATTTAAAAGTTCAGGAACTGACATGGTCTGGTTCCCCAAAGCAAGCACAAGAGGAGAATCCCATGATAGAGAATAGTTTAGGACATGCTCCCAGAGGAAAGCTCCCAGTGGGAGCCTGGGTAGCCGGGAAAACAGACAAAAAAGCCAACAAAGACTGGGGTTCTGGGGAATTAGTTGCTTGTGCATAGCAGGCCAATTGGTGCTCTCATACAGTAATGATAACAACAGTCTGGGCTTACCTAGGGCACTTGAAGTGTCGGGACACCAGTGCTGGGTGGGAACACACTCCACTATACAAACAGGAGATGGAGATGGATGTACAGACCAGGTGGAGGCCCGTGGACATTCGAGGTATGAACACTCAGAGGATACATTAGGTATTGGACAGAACAAACCTTGAGGAGAAAACACAGAAGGAGGATGAGCTCAATCCTCCATGAAGGGTTACAAGGAGTAAGTGCATCCAAGAGACAAAGGGGGAATTACCTGTTTGTTCCAGTTCAGGGAATATGCATACTATTCGGCACCTGCTGAACAGTAGTTTTCTCTGCATGATCTTCCCTTTCAGGACATTTGTGGCATCAATGAGGCCATGTTGAAACCATGGTGTGTAGTCAACTGAGCCTTCGGGAGCATCACCCTCCAGCTCCATTTCAAAGCAGACATCTGAATTCAGCACTGAAAATACAACCACAGACATTGTTCCCTGTGCCCTGACTGGGACAGAAGAGTGTCACCAAGGAAAGAAAGTAAGCTGGGACAACAAAGTCCAAGGCTGGGAGAGGAGGCCTAGAGACACACTTATATTTTCATGATGGCTGATGTTTCTCACGTATCCAGTAATGGTAAGATGGCCAGGAGGCAAAGGTACTTCGAATTTATTAACATATTCAGGAGAAACTGGACTAGCAAAACCCAGCACCTCCCAAGAATATACAGCAAGACAAGGAAATGTCACTGGCCATGGGCTGTGTGATTTTGGGGAGGAAGAGATTTTAATACCAAGCACAATCAAAGTTCAAGGAAAACCCTATGACACAAACTAACTGTGGGAGATTAATCCTGGGAAACTTACAAAATTTGCATAAGGATCTGATATACTTCCCGTATGCACATTCTATTTAGAAAACACACCTGCCACAAACACATAATGTATATGCTCCAGATACAGATTCATTCATTATTCCCATTTGCTGAGGATACAAATACACATGCATTTAATTATCTGATTGCACCACTTCTCACACTGCAAGATGGAGGGATCTTATACAGATTATAATTCTTATTCCACAGAGCTGAAATTAGAAATCGGTGAAAAATGTGGATAAAAAGAGCTTGTGAAAAGCAGATGGCCCGTTAAGACATCAGGAAATGATAGCACTGAGCAATAGAGCAAAGCTGCACACTCTCCCTGCTCCCCAAATGTCCTCTGAGCTGGCTTATTGCTCCGGCATCCACGGAAGGTGAGCAACAGACAGAGTAAATGAGTTAGGCTGCTGAGTATTGTCTGGGCTTGGGGGAAGCCAGTGGCAAGGAAAAGGCATGCCAGATGGATGGCAAGACAGTTAAATGCTCCATGTTATTCACATGGGTAAGGCACTGCATGTCCCCAAAGATGCAGGAGCACTTCCCATAGGAACACTCCAAGTGTATGACTGGGGCCCCTAATCCCAACGACCTTCCACCTCCTGACATCACCACCAGGAAGCGTCCATGGCTCAATGTGTTGTCATTGGAGTGACACTGAGGAAGGATGTGCAAGACCCAGATAAAGTGGACGTGAAGGGTTGAAACCTCAGTCTTAAGAACATCTGGAGCAAATGAGGGGTGGTGGACCAAGCCTGTAATACAAGCTGCATGGGAGGCAGAGACGGAGAGGACTGAGGTCGGAGTGAGACCCCATTTAAGACACCAAGTAAGAAGGGATTTGTGGCGTGCGCCTGCCATCCCAGGCTTTTGGAGCCTATGCAGTGGGAGAGGCCCTGACACAGGGAGGGTCTGGAATTCAAATGCCAGCAATAAGAAAAAGAGAAAGGCAGAAACTATTTGTAAAAGAAATTGTCAAGCACGGAATGGGAACAGTGAAAAGGGCCACTGGCACAAGATCCAAGTCCAGCCTGCCTTTTACTAAAGCGGAGACACTCATTCCTAGGTGCTGAACTTCTAATGAACCCACATGACCACTTGACAAACCTGGAGCAGACCCTTTCCATAAATGTGGATGAAGAGCAAGATGGGTACCTTGCCACACAGGAAAGGTTTGAGAGTGCTTTTCCAAGCAGATCAGGAAAAGCAGAAGAAAGCAGAGTGAGTGGAGAGCAGTGAGTTCAACCACAGCACAACTATTTCTCTACTTTCTGGAAGAAATACCACTCCAGGTCACCTGTAAAGCATTTCTAGGATAAGCTCGAATATCTAGACCCACAGATATTTAAATCAGAAGGCACTGCAGTATGCTGCTGCCTTTTTCCACCTTCAAAGCGCTCCTTCAAAAAACGATCCCTCTCTAGTAGTTCATAGCGTTCTAGAATGGCACAGAAGTGTAAATATAGAACAACTTACTACATTTCACGTTTGAGGTGTGTAATTTTTCCTTCAAGGGAGGACTTTTATTTCAGGAGTTTTGAGGATTTTTGTTTCAGAAAAATCATGGATGAAAAGTAAAACTTTCATATCGTGCTCCCCATCTCCTCACAGGCCTGGCAAGTAAAGGTGGAAAAGGCAGGCTGCACGTATTATTTGAAAATGAAAAAGAAAATACTAAATTCCACCATGTGCACTTGGAGGAGGTTCTCCATGTACTTTCAGTTCCAAAACAGCTATTATTCTTTTCCGCTCTTGTACTCAAACATTTTGAGCACATGTGCTACTACATGGGTCTCTCCCATCCATCTCCACATTCTACTGTGGCACTAAAATAGTTTTGTTCAGAGGGAAGTACAAATTCAACGGTTAACACATTCTATGCTTTCTCTATGGCCTGTGCCACACAGCTGGGACAATACCGTCTTGTCAACCTGTCAACAGCTTAAGTCCACGCTCCACAGTTCATGCCACATATTACAGTCACCTGGGAGCTTTTTCAACACACTGATGCCCTAACCACATCCCAGACTATTTCGTGAGCCCCTCCGTTCCTTATTCCTGGCAGCAGGATCTGCACATAGGGAATGGACCACCCCCATTCCATCATCCCATCTCAATCATGCCTGGTTCCTTACCTGCTGGCTCTATGGATTTTGTCATTCCTCATGACAGTTTCAAGCAAATGACCCTCCTGTCATCTGCAGTGGCCTGTCCTGATGCCACTTTGGTCCTGTATTCACAATCAATTTTATTGGGTCTTGATGTAACTGACCCCCGACCCACATCCCTTTGAGTGACTTAAACAAAAGGCTCTCTTAGCCTCAGTCCTCAAGAGTCAATGGGGTTGTATTTAGACTCGAAGCTGGACATGTTAATGGAAACGACAATAAGGAAGAGGAGAGGACAAGGACCACCTAAGTCGTCCTTGATCTGTGCAGATTTGAGGTACTGCCCTTGGCCTCTCCTTATGGACTGACATACCTTTAAAGTTCCACTCAGTGTCCTCCAGTTAACGTCAGAGTTCATGAGATAGAGATACTGACTCCTGATGAAAACATGCACATTGGCAAAGGCCTGGAGATATGGCACTGAAGACAACACTGGCACTAGGGCCTAGCTTTCTCTCACCAATACCCCAGTTTGCAATGTGGGTTTTTGTAATCAGGGCTACATCTCATAATATTGGCACTTTTCATGTGCAGGTCCAATTTAAAAGTTCAGGAACTGACATGGTCTGGTTCCCCAAAGCAAGCACAAGAGGAGAATCCCATGATAGAGAATAGTTTAGGACATGCTCCCAGAGGAAAGCTCCCAGTGGGAGCCTGGGTAGCCGGGAAAACAGACAAAAAAGCCAACAAAGACTGGGGTTCTGGGGAATTAGTTGCTTGTGCATAGCAGGCCAATTGGTGCTCTCATACAGTAATGATAACAACAGTCTGGGCTTACCTAGGGCACTTGAAGTGTCGGGACACCAGTGCTGGGTGGGAACACACTCCACTATACAAACAGGAGATGGAGATGGATGTACAGACCAGGTGGAGGCCCGTGGACATTCGAGGTATGAACACTCAGAGGATACATTAGGTATTGGACAGAACAAACCTTGAGGAGAAAACACAGAAGGAGGATGAGCTCAATCCTCCATGAAGGGTTACAAGGAGTAAGTGCATCCAAGAGACAAAGGGGGAATTACCTGTTTGTTCCAGTTCAGGGAATATGCATACTATTCGGCACCTGCTGAACAGTAGTTTTCTCTGCATGATCTTCCCTTTCAGGACATTTGTGGCATCAATGAGGCCATGTTGAAACCATGGTGTGTAGTCAACTGAGCCTTCGGGAGCATCACCCTCCAGCTCCATTTCAAAGCAGACATCTGAATTCAGCACTGAAAATACAACCACAGACATTGTTCCCTGTGCCCTGACTGGGACAGAAGAGTGTCACCAAGGAAAGAAAGTAAGCTGGGACAACAAAGTCCAAGGCTGGGAGAGGAGGCCTAGAGACACACTTATATTTTCATGATGGCTGATGTTTCTCACGTATCCAGTAATGGTAAGATGGCCAGGAGGCAAAGGTACTTCGAATTTATTAACATATTCAGGAGAAACTGGACTAGCAAAACCCAGCACCTCCCAAGAATATACAGCAAGACAAGGAAATGTCACTGGCCATGGGCTGTGTGATTTTGGGGAGGAAGAGATTTTAATACCAAGCACAATCAAAGTTCAAGGAAAACCCTATGACACAAACTAACTGTGGGAGATTAATCCTGGGAAACTTACAAAATTTGCATAAGGATCTGATATACTTCCCGTATGCACATTCTATTTAGAAAACACACCTGCCACAAACACATAATGTATATGCTCCAGATACAGATTCATTCATTATTCCCATTTGCTGAGGATACAAATACACATGCATTTAATTATCTGATTGCACCACTTCTCACACTGCAAGATGGAGGGATCTTATACAGATTATAATTCTTATTCCACAGAGCTGAAATTAGAAATCGGTGAAAAATGTGGATAAAAAGAGCTTGTGAAAAGCAGATGGCCCGTTAAGACATCAGGAAATGATAGCACTGAGCAATAGAGCAAAGCTGCACACTCTCCCTGCTCCCCAAATGTCCTCTGAGCTGGCTTATTGCTCCGGCATCCACGGAAGGTGAGCAACAGACAGAGTAAATGAGTTAGGCTGCTGAGTATTGTCTGGGCTTGGGGGAAGCCAGTGGCAAGGAAAAGGCATGCCAGATGGATGGCAAGACAGTTAAATGCTCCATGTTATTCACATGGGTAAGGCACTGCATGTCCCCAAAGATGCAGGAGCACTTCCCATAGGAACACTCCAAGTGTATGACTGGGGCCCCTAATCCCAACGACCTTCCACCTCCTGACATCACCACCAGGAAGCGTCCATGGCTCAATGTGTTGTCATTGGAGTGACACTGAGGAAGGATGTGCAAGACCCAGATAAAGTGGACGTGAAGGGTTGAAACCTCAGTCTTAAGAACATCTGGAGCAAATGAGGGGTGGTGGACCAAGCCTGTAATACAAGCTGCATGGGAGGCAGAGACGGAGAGGACTGAGGTCGGAGTGAGACCCCATTTAAGACACCAAGTAAGAAGGGATTTGTGGCGTGCGCCTGCCATCCCAGGCTTTTGGAGCCTATGCAGTGGGAGAGGCCCTGACACAGGGAGGGTCTGGAATTCAAATGCCAGCAATAAGAAAAAGAGAAAGGCAGAAACTATTTGTAAAAGAAATTGTCAAGCACGGAATGGGAACAGTGAAAAGGGCCACTGGCACAAGATCCAAGTCCAGCCTGCCTTTTACTAAAGCGGAGACACTCATTCCTAGGTGCTGAACTTCTAATGAACCCACATGACCACTTGACAAACCTGGAGCAGACCCTTTCCATAAATGTGGATGAAGAGCAAGATGGGTACCTTGCCACACAGGAAAGGTTTGAGAGTGCTTTTCCAAGCAGATCAGGAAAAGCAGAAGAAAGCAGAGTGAGTGGAGAGCAGTGAGTTCAACCACAGCACAACTATTTCTCTACTTTCTGGAAGAAATACCACTCCAGGTCACCTGTAAAGCATTTCTAGGATAAGCTCGAATATCTAGACCCACAGATATTTAAATCAGAAGGCACTGCAGTATGCTGCTGCCTTTTTCCACCTTCAAAGCGCTCCTTCAAAAAACGATCCCTCTCTAGTAGTTCATAGCGTTCTAGAATGGCACAGAAGTGTAAATATAGAACAACTTACTACATTTCACGTTTGAGGTGTGTAATTTTTCCTTCAAGGGAGGACTTTTATTTCAGGAGTTTTGAGGATTTTTGTTTCAGAAAAATCATGGATGAAAAGTAAAACTTTCATATCGTGCTCCCCATCTCCTCACAGGCCTGGCAAGTAAAGGTGGAAAAGGCAGGCTGCACGTATTATTTGAAAATGAAAAAGAAAATACTAAATTCCACCATGTGCACTTGGAGGAGGTTCTCCATGTACTTTCAGTTCCAAAACAGCTATTATTCTTTTCCGCTCTTGTACTCAAACATTTTGAGCACATGTGCTACTACATGGGTCTCTCCCATCCATCTCCACATTCTACTGTGGCACTAAAATAGTTTTGTTCAGAGGGAAGTACAAATTCAACGGTTAACAGATTCTATGCTTTCTCTATGGCCTGTGCCACACAGCTGGGACAATACCGTCTTGTCAACCTGTCAACAGCTTAAGTCCACGCTCCACAGTTCATGCCACATATTACAGTCACCTGGGAGCTTTTTCAACACACTGATGCCCTAACCACATCCCAGACTATTTCGTGAGCCCCTCCGTTCCTTATTCCTGGCAGCAGGATCTGCACATAGGGAATGGACCACCCCCATTCCATCATCCCATCTCAATCATGCCTGGTTCCTTACCTGCTGGCTCTATGGATTTTGTCATTCCTCATGACAGTTTCAAGCAAATGACCCTCCTGTCATCTGCAGTGGCCTGTCCTGATGCCACTTTGGTCCTGTATTCACAATCAATTTTATTGGGTCTTGATGTAACTGACCCCCGACCCACATCCCTTTGAGTGACTTAAACAAAAGGCTCTCTTAGCCTCAGTCCTCAAGAGTCAATGGGGTTGTATTTAGACTCGAAGCTGGACATGTTAATGGAAACGACAATAAGGAAGAGGAGAGGACAAGGACCACCTAAGTCGTCCTTGATCTGTGCAGATTTGAGGTACTGCCCTTGGCCTCTCCTTATGGACTGACATACCTTTAAAGTTCCACTCAGTGTCCTCCAGTTAACGTCAGAGTTCATGAGATAGAGATACTGACTCCTGATGAAAACATGCACATTGGCAAAGGCCTGGAGATATGGCACTGAAGACAACACTGGCACTAGGGCCTAGCTTTCTCTCACCAATACCCCAGTTTGCAATGTGGGTTTTTGTAATCAGGGCTACATCTCATAATATTGGCACTTTTCATGTGCAGGTCCAATTTAAAAGTTCAGGAACTGACATGGTCTGGTTCCCCAAAGCAAGCACAAGAGGAGAATCCCATGATAGAGAATAGTTTAGGACATGCTCCCAGAGGAAAGCTCCCAGTGGGAGCCTGGGTAGCCGGGAAAACAGACAAAAAAGCCAACAAAGACTGGGGTTCTGGGGAATTAGTTGCTTGTGCATAGCAGGCCAATTGGTGCTCTCATACAGTAATGATAACAACAGTCTGGGCTTACCTAGGGCACTTGAAGTGTCGGGACACCAGTGCTGGGTGGGAACACACTCCACTATACAAACAGGAGATGGAGATGGATGTACAGACCAGGTGGAGGCCCGTGGACATTCGAGGTATGAACACTCAGAGGATACATTAGGTATTGGACAGAACAAACCTTGAGGAGAAAACACAGAAGGAGGATGAGCTCAATCCTCCATGAAGGGTTACAAGGAGTAAGTGCATCCAAGAGACAAAGGGGGAATTACCTGTTTGTTCCAGTTCAGGGAATATGCATACTATTCGGCACCTGCTGAACAGTAGTTTTCTCTGCATGATCTTCCCTTTCAGGACATTTGTGGCATCAATGAGGCCATGTTGAAACCATGGTGTGTAGTCAACTGAGCCTTCGGGAGCATCACCCTCCAGCTCCATTTCAAAGCAGACATCTGAATTCAGCACTGAAAATACAACCACAGACATTGTTCCCTGTGCCCTGACTGGGACAGAAGAGTGTCACCAAGGAAAGAAAGTAAGCTGGGACAACAAAGTCCAAGGCTGGGAGAGGAGGCCTAGAGACACACTTATATTTTCATGATGGCTGATGTTTCTCACGTATCCAGTAATGGTAAGATGGCCAGGAGGCAAAGGTACTTCGAATTTATTAACATATTCAGGAGAAACTGGACTAGCAAAACCCAGCACCTCCCAAGAATATACAGCAAGACAAGGAAATGTCACTGGCCATGGGCTGTGTGATTTTGGGGAGGAAGAGATTTTAATACCAAGCACAATCAAAGTTCAAGGAAAACCCTATGACACAAACTAACTGTGGGAGATTAATCCTGGGAAACTTACAAAATTTGCATAAGGATCTGATATACTTCCCGTATGCACATTCTATTTAGAAAACACACCTGCCACAAACACATAATGTATATGCTCCAGATACAGATTCATTCATTATTCCCATTTGCTGAGGATACAAATACACATGCATTTAATTATCTGATTGCACCACTTCTCACACTGCAAGATGGAGGGATCTTATACAGATTATAATTCTTATTCCACAGAGCTGAAATTAGAAATCGGTGAAAAATGTGGATAAAAAGAGCTTGTGAAAAGCAGATGGCCCGTTAAGACATCAGGAAATGATAGCACTGAGCAATAGAGCAAAGCTGCACACTCTCCCTGCTCCCCAAATGTCCTCTGAGCTGGCTTATTGCTCCGGCATCCACGGAAGGTGAGCAACAGACAGAGTAAATGAGTTAGGCTGCTGAGTATTGTCTGGGCTTGGGGGAAGCCAGTGGCAAGGAAAAGGCATGCCAGATGGATGGCAAGACAGTTAAATGCTCCATGTTATTCACATGGGTAAGGCACTGCATGTCCCCAAAGATGCAGGAGCACTTCCCATAGGAACACTCCAAGTGTATGACTGGGGCCCCTAATCCCAACGACCTTCCACCTCCTGACATCACCACCAGGAAGCGTCCATGGCTCAATGTGTTGTCATTGGAGTGACACTGAGGAAGGATGTGCAAGACCCAGATAAAGTGGACGTGAAGGGTTGAAACCTCAGTCTTAAGAACATCTGGAGCAAATGAGGGGTGGTGGACCAAGCCTGTAATACAAGCTGCATGGGAGGCAGAGACGGAGAGGACTGAGGTCGGAGTGAGACCCCATTTAAGACACCAAGTAAGAAGGGATTTGTGGCGTGCGCCTGCCATCCCAGGCTTTTGGAGCCTATGCAGTGGGAGAGGCCCTGACACAGGGAGGGTCTGGAATTCAAATGCCAGCAATAAGAAAAAGAGAAAGGCAGAAACTATTTGTAAAAGAAATTGTCAAGCACGGAATGGGAACAGTGAAAAGGGCCACTGGCACAAGATCCAAGTCCAGCCTGCCTTTTACTAAAGCGGAGACACTCATTCCTAGGTGCTGAACTTCTAATGAACCCACATGACCACTTGACAAACCTGGAGCAGACCCTTTCCATAAATGTGGATGAAGAGCAAGATGGGTACCTTGCCACACAGGAAAGGTTTGAGAGTGCTTTTCCAAGCAGATCAGGAAAAGCAGAAGAAAGCAGAGTGAGTGGAGAGCAGTGAGTTCAACCACAGCACAACTATTTCTCTACTTTCTGGAAGAAATACCACTCCAGGTCACCTGTAAAGCATTTCTAGGATAAGCTCGAATATCTAGACCCACAGATATTTAAATCAGAAGGCACTGCAGTATGCTGCTGCCTTTTTCCACCTTCAAAGCGCTCCTTCAAAAAACGATCCCTCTCTAGTAGTTCATAGCGTTCTAGAATGGCACAGAAGTGTAAATATAGAACAACTTACTACATTTCACGTTTGAGGTGTGTAATTTTTCCTTCAAGGGAGGACTTTTATTTCAGGAGTTTTGAGGATTTTTGTTTCAGAAAAATCATGGATGAAAAGTAAAACTTTCATATCGTGCTCCCCATCTCCTCACAGGCCTGGCAAGTAAAGGTGGAAAAGGCAGGCTGCACGTATTATTTGAAAATGAAAAAGAAAATACTAAATTCCACCATGTGCACTTGGAGGAGGTTCTCCATGTACTTTCAGTTCCAAAACAGCTATTATTCTTTTCCGCTCTTGTACTCAAACATTTTGAGCACATGTGCTACTACATGGGTCTCTCCCATCCATCTCCACATTCTACTGTGGCACTAAAATAGTTTTGTTCAGAGGGAAGTACAAATTCAACGGTTAACAGATTCTATGCTTTCTCTATGGCCTGTGCCACACAGCTGGGACAATACCGTCTTGTCAACCTGTCAACAGCTTAAGTCCACGCTCCACAGTTCATGCCACATATTACAGTCACCTGGGAGCTTTTTCAACACACTGATGCCCTAACCACATCCCAGACTATTTCGTGAGCCCCTCCGTTCCTTATTCCTGGCAGCAGGATCTGCACATAGGGAATGGACCACCCCCATTCCATCATCCCATCTCAATCATGCCTGGTTCCTTACCTGCTGGCTCTATGGATTTTGTCATTCCTCATGACAGTTTCAAGCAAATGACCCTCCTGTCATCTGCAGTGGCCTGTCCTGATGCCACTTTGGTCCTGTATTCACAATCAATTTTATTGGGTCTTGATGTAACTGACCCCCGACCCACATCCCTTTGAGTGACTTAAACAAAAGGCTCTCTTAGCCTCAGTCCTCAAGAGTCAATGGGGTTGTATTTAGACTCGAAGCTGGACATGTTAATGGAAACGACAATAAGGAAGAGGAGAGGACAAGGACCACCTAAGTCGTCCTTGATCTGTGCAGATTTGAGGTACTGCCCTTGGCCTCTCCTTATGGACTGACATACCTTTAAAGTTCCACTCAGTGTCCTCCAGTTAACGTCAGAGTTCATGAGATAGAGATACTGACTCCTGATGAAAACATGCACATTGGCAAAGGCCTGGAGATATGGCACTGAAGACAACACTGGCACTAGGGCCTAGCTTTCTCTCACCAATACCCCAGTTTGCAATGTGGGTTTTTGTAATCAGGGCTACATCTCATAATATTGGCACTTTTCATGTGCAGGTCCAATTTAAAAGTTCAGGAACTGACATGGTCTGGTTCCCCAAAGCAAGCACAAGAGGAGAATCCCATGATAGAGAATAGTTTAGGACATGCTCCCAGAGGAAAGCTCCCAGTGGGAGCCTGGGTAGCCGGGAAAACAGACAAAAAAGCCAACAAAGACTGGGGTTCTGGGGAATTAGTTGCTTGTGCATAGCAGGCCAATTGGTGCTCTCATACAGTAATGATAACAACAGTCTGGGCTTACCTAGGGCACTTGAAGTGTCGGGACACCAGTGCTGGGTGGGAACACACTCCACTATACAAACAGGAGATGGAGATGGATGTACAGACCAGGTGGAGGCCCGTGGACATTCGAGGTATGAACACTCAGAGGATACATTAGGTATTGGACAGAACAAACCTTGAGGAGAAAACACAGAAGGAGGATGAGCTCAATCCTCCATGAAGGGTTACAAGGAGTAAGTGCATCCAAGAGACAAAGGGGGAATTACCTGTTTGTTCCAGTTCAGGGAATATGCATACTATTCGGCACCTGCTGAACAGTAGTTTTCTCTGCATGATCTTCCCTTTCAGGACATTTGTGGCATCAATGAGGCCATGTTGAAACCATGGTGTGTAGTCAACTGAGCCTTCGGGAGCATCACCCTCCAGCTCCATTTCAAAGCAGACATCTGAATTCAGCACTGAAAATACAACCACAGACATTGTTCCCTGTGCCCTGACTGGGACAGAAGAGTGTCACCAAGGAAAGAAAGTAAGCTGGGACAACAAAGTCCAAGGCTGGGAGAGGAGGCCTAGAGACACACTTATATTTTCATGATGGCTGATGTTTCTCACGTATCCAGTAATGGTAAGATGGCCAGGAGGCAAAGGTACTTCGAATTTATTAACATATTCAGGAGAAACTGGACTAGCAAAACCCAGCACCTCCCAAGAATATACAGCAAGACAAGGAAATGTCACTGGCCATGGGCTGTGTGATTTTGGGGAGGAAGAGATTTTAATACCAAGCACAATCAAAGTTCAAGGAAAACCCTATGACACAAACTAACTGTGGGAGATTAATCCTGGGAAACTTACAAAATTTGCATAAGGATCTGATATACTTCCCGTATGCACATTCTATTTAGAAAACACACCTGCCACAAACACATAATGTATATGCTCCAGATACAGATTCATTCATTATTCCCATTTGCTGAGGATACAAATACACATGCATTTAATTATCTGATTGCACCACTTCTCACACTGCAAGATGGAGGGATCTTATACAGATTATAATTCTTATTCCACAGAGCTGAAATTAGAAATCGGTGAAAAATGTGGATAAAAAGAGCTTGTGAAAAGCAGATGGCCCGTTAAGACATCAGGAAATGATAGCACTGAGCAATAGAGCAAAGCTGCACACTCTCCCTGCTCCCCAAATGTCCTCTGAGCTGGCTTATTGCTCCGGCATCCACGGAAGGTGAGCAACAGACAGAGTAAATGAGTTAGGCTGCTGAGTATTGTCTGGGCTTGGGGGAAGCCAGTGGCAAGGAAAAGGCATGCCAGATGGATGGCAAGACAGTTAAATGCTCCATGTTATTCACATGGGTAAGGCACTGCATGTCCCCAAAGATGCAGGAGCACTTCCCATAGGAACACTCCAAGTGTATGACTGGGGCCCCTAATCCCAACGACCTTCCACCTCCTGACATCACCACCAGGAAGCGTCCATGGCTCAATGTGTTGTCATTGGAGTGACACTGAGGAAGGATGTGCAAGACCCAGATAAAGTGGACGTGAAGGGTTGAAACCTCAGTCTTAAGAACATCTGGAGCAAATGAGGGGTGGTGGACCAAGCCTGTAATACAAGCTGCATGGGAGGCAGAGACGGAGAGGACTGAGGTCGGAGTGAGACCCCATTTAAGACACCAAGTAAGAAGGGATTTGTGGCGTGCGCCTGCCATCCCAGGCTTTTGGAGCCTATGCAGTGGGAGAGGCCCTGACACAGGGAGGGTCTGGAATTCAAATGCCAGCAATAAGAAAAAGAGAAAGGCAGAAACTATTTGTAAAAGAAATTGTCAAGCACGGAATGGGAACAGTGAAAAGGGCCACTGGCACAAGATCCAAGTCCAGCCTGCCTTTTACTAAAGCGGAGACACTCATTCCTAGGTGCTGAACTTCTAATGAACCCACATGACCACTTGACAAACCTGGAGCAGACCCTTTCCATAAATGTGGATGAAGAGCAAGATGGGTACCTTGCCACACAGGAAAGGTTTGAGAGTGCTTTTCCAAGCAGATCAGGAAAAGCAGAAGAAAGCAGAGTGAGTGGAGAGCAGTGAGTTCAACCACAGCACAACTATTTCTCTACTTTCTGGAAGAAATACCACTCCAGGTCACCTGTAAAGCATTTCTAGGATAAGCTCGAATATCTAGACCCACAGATATTTAAATCAGAAGGCACTGCAGTATGCTGCTGCCTTTTTCCACCTTCAAAGCGCTCCTTCAAAAAACGATCCCTCTCTAGTAGTTCATAGCGTTCTAGAATGGCACAGAAGTGTAAATATAGAACAACTTACTACATTTCACGTTTGAGGTGTGTAATTTTTCCTTCAAGGGAGGACTTTTATTTCAGGAGTTTTGAGGATTTTTGTTTCAGAAAAATCATGGATGAAAAGTAAAACTTTCATATCGTGCTCCCCATCTCCTCACAGGCCTGGCAAGTAAAGGTGGAAAAGGCAGGCTGCACGTATTATTTGAAAATGAAAAAGAAAATACTAAATTCCACCATGTGCACTTGGAGGAGGTTCTCCATGTACTTTCAGTTCCAAAACAGCTATTATTCTTTTCCGCTCTTGTACTCAAACATTTTGAGCACATGTGCTACTACATGGGTCTCTCCCATCCATCTCCACATTCTACTGTGGCACTAAAATAGTTTTGTTCAGAGGGAAGTACAAATTCAACGGTTAACAGATTCTATGCTTTCTCTATGGCCTGTGCCACACAGCTGGGACAATACCGTCTTGTCAACCTGTCAACAGCTTAAGTCCACGCTCCACAGTTCATGCCACATATTACAGTCACCTGGGAGCTTTTTCAACACACTGATGCCCTAACCACATCCCAGACTATTTCGTGAGCCCCTCCGTTCCTTATTCCTGGCAGCAGGATCTGCACATAGGGAATGGACCACCCCCATTCCATCATCCCATCTCAATCATGCCTGGTTCCTTACCTGCTGGCTCTATGGATTTTGTCATTCCTCATGACAGTTTCAAGCAAATGACCCTCCTGTCATCTGCAGTGGCCTGTCCTGATGCCACTTTGGTCCTGTATTCACAATCAATTTTATTGGGTCTTGATGTAACTGACCCCCGACCCACATCCCTTTGAGTGACTTAAACAAAAGGCTCTCTTAGCCTCAGTCCTCAAGAGTCAATGGGGTTGTATTTAGACTCGAAGCTGGACATGTTAATGGAAACGACAATAAGGAAGAGGAGAGGACAAGGACCACCTAAGTCGTCCTTGATCTGTGCAGATTTGAGGTACTGCCCTTGGCCTCTCCTTATGGACTGACATACCTTTAAAGTTCCACTCAGTGTCCTCCAGTTAACGTCAGAGTTCATGAGATAGAGATACTGACTCCTGATGAAAACATGCACATTGGCAAAGGCCTGGAGATATGGCACTGAAGACAACACTGGCACTAGGGCCTAGCTTTCTCTCACCAATACCCCAGTTTGCAATGTGGGTTTTTGTAATCAGGGCTACATCTCATAATATTGGCACTTTTCATGTGCAGGTCCAATTTAAAAGTTCAGGAACTGACATGGTCTGGTTCCCCAAAGCAAGCACAAGAGGAGAATCCCATGATAGAGAATAGTTTAGGACATGCTCCCAGAGGAAAGCTCCCAGTGGGAGCCTGGGTAGCCGGGAAAACAGACAAAAAAGCCAACAAAGACTGGGGTTCTGGGGAATTAGTTGCTTGTGCATAGCAGGCCAATTGGTGCTCTCATACAGTAATGATAACAACAGTCTGGGCTTACCTAGGGCACTTGAAGTGTCGGGACACCAGTGCTGGGTGGGAACACACTCCACTATACAAACAGGAGATGGAGATGGATGTACAGACCAGGTGGAGGCCCGTGGACATTCGAGGTATGAACACTCAGAGGATACATTAGGTATTGGACAGAACAAACCTTGAGGAGAAAACACAGAAGGAGGATGAGCTCAATCCTCCATGAAGGGTTACAAGGAGTAAGTGCATCCAAGAGACAAAGGGGGAATTACCTGTTTGTTCCAGTTCAGGGAATATGCATACTATTCGGCACCTGCTGAACAGTAGTTTTCTCTGCATGATCTTCCCTTTCAGGACATTTGTGGCATCAATGAGGCCATGTTGAAACCATGGTGTGTAGTCAACTGAGCCTTCGGGAGCATCACCCTCCAGCTCCATTTCAAAGCAGACATCTGAATTCAGCACTGAAAATACAACCACAGACATTGTTCCCTGTGCCCTGACTGGGACAGAAGAGTGTCACCAAGGAAAGAAAGTAAGCTGGGACAACAAAGTCCAAGGCTGGGAGAGGAGGCCTAGAGACACACCTATATTTTCATGATGGCTGATGTTTCTCACGTATCCAGTAATGGTAAGATGGCCAGGAGGCAAAGGTACTTCGAATTTATTAACATATTCAGGAGAAACTGGACTAGCAAAACCCAGCACCTCCCAAGAATATACAGCAAGACAAGGAAATGTCACTGGCCATGGGCTGTGTGATTTTGGGGAGGAAGAGATTTTAATACCAAGCACAATCAAAGTTCAAGGAAAACCCTATGACACAAACTAACTGTGGGAGATTAATCCTGGGAAACTTACAAAATTTGCATAAGGATCTGATATACTTCCCGTATGCACATTCTATTTAGAAAACACACCTGCCACAAACACATAATGTATATGCTCCAGATACAGATTCATTCATTATTCCCATTTGCTGAGGATACAAATACACATGCATTTAATTATCTGATTGCACCACTTCTCACACTGCAAGATGGAGGGATCTTATACAGATTATAATTCTTATTCCACAGAGCTGAAATTAGAAATCGGTGAAAAATGTGGATAAAAAGAGCTTGTGAAAAGCAGATGGCCCGTTAAGACATCAGGAAATGATAGCACTGAGCAATAGAGCAAAGCTGCACACTCTCCCTGCTCCCCAAATGTCCTCTGAGCTGGCTTATTGCTCCGGCATCCACGGAAGGTGAGCAACAGACAGAGTAAATGAGTTAGGCTGCTGAGTATTGTCTGGGCTTGGGGGAAGCCAGTGGCAAGGAAAAGGCATGCCAGATGGATGGCAAGACAGTTAAATGCTCCATGTTATTCACATGGGTAAGGCACTGCATGTCCCCAAAGATGCAGGAGCACTTCCCATAGGAACACTCCAAGTGTATGACTGGGGCCCCTAATCCCAACGACCTTCCACCTCCTGACATCACCACCAGGAAGCGTCCATGGCTCAATGTGTTGTCATTGGAGTGACACTGAGGAAGGATGTGCAAGACCCAGATAAAGTGGACGTGAAGGGTTGAAACCTCAGTCTTAAGAACATCTGGAGCAAATGAGGGGTGGTGGACCAAGCCTGTAATACAAGCTGCATGGGAGGCAGAGACGGAGAGGACTGAGGTCGGAGTGAGACCCCATTTAAGACACCAAGTAAGAAGGGATTTGTGGCGTGCGCCTGCCATCCCAGGCTTTTGGAGCCTATGCAGTGGGAGAGGCCCTGACACAGGGAGGGTCTGGAATTCAAATGCCAGCAATAAGAAAAAGAGAAAGGCAGAAACTATTTGTAAAAGAAATTGTCAAGCACGGAATGGGAACAGTGAAAAGGGCCACTGGCACAAGATCCAAGTCCAGCCTGCCTTTTACTAAAGCGGAGACACTCATTCCTAGGTGCTGAACTTCTAATGAACCCACATGACCACTTGACAAACCTGGAGCAGACCCTTTCCATAAATGTGGATGAAGAGCAAGATGGGTACCTTGCCACACAGGAAAGGTTTGAGAGTGCTTTTCCAAGCAGATCAGGAAAAGCAGAAGAAAGCAGAGTGAGTGGAGAGCAGTGAGTTCAACCACAGCACAACTATTTCTCTACTTTCTGGAAGAAATACCACTCCAGGTCACCTGTAAAGCATTTCTAGGATAAGCTCGAATATCTAGACCCACAGATATTTAAATCAGAAGGCACTGCAGTATGCTGCTGCCTTTTTCCACCTTCAAAGCGCTCCTTCAAAAAACGATCCCTCTCTAGTAGTTCATAGCGTTCTAGAATGGCACAGAAGTGTAAATATAGAACAACTTACTACATTTCACGTTTGAGGTGTGTAATTTTTCCTTCAAGGGAGGACTTTTATTTCAGGAGTTTTGAGGATTTTTGTTTCAGAAAAATCATGGATGAAAAGTAAAACTTTCATATCGTGCTCCCCATCTCCTCACAGGCCTGGCAAGTAAAGGTGGAAAAGGCAGGCTGCACGTATTATTTGAAAATGAAAAAGAAAATACTAAATTCCACCATGTGCACTTGGAGGAGGTTCTCCATGTACTTTCAGTTCCAAAACAGCTATTATTCTTTTCCGCTCTTGTACTCAAACATTTTGAGCACATGTGCTACTACATGGGTCTCTCCCATCCATCTCCACATTCTACTGTGGCACTAAAATAGTTTTGTTCAGAGGGAAGTACAAATTCAACGGTTAACACATTCTATGCTTTCTCTATGGCCTGTGCCACACAGCTGGGACAATACCGTCTTGTCAACCTGTCAACAGCTTAAGTCCACGCTCCACAGTTCATGCCACATATTACAGTCACCTGGGAGCTTTTTCAACACACTGATGCCCTAACCACATCCCAGACTATTTCGTGAGCCCCTCCGTTCCTTATTCCTGGCAGCAGGATCTGCACATAGGGAATGGACCACCCCCATTCCATCATCCCATCTCAATCATGCCTGGTTCCTTACCTGCTGGCTCTATGGATTTTGTCATTCCTCATGACAGTTTCAAGCAAATGACCCTCCTGTCATCTGCAGTGGCCTGTCCTGATGCCACTTTGGTCCTGTATTCACAATCAATTTTATTGGGTCTTGATGTAACTGACCCCCGACCCACATCCCTTTGAGTGACTTAAACAAAAGGCTCTCTTAGCCTCAGTCCTCAAGAGTCAATGGGGTTGTATTTAGACTCGAAGCTGGACATGTTAATGGAAACGACAATAAGGAAGAGGAGAGGACAAGGACCACCTAAGTCGTCCTTGATCTGTGCAGATTTGAGGTACTGCCCTTGGCCTCTCCTTATGGACTGACATACCTTTAAAGTTCCACTCAGTGTCCTCCAGTTAACGTCAGAGTTCATGAGATAGAGATACTGACTCCTGATGAAAACATGCACATTGGCAAAGGCCTGGAGATATGGCACTGAAGACAACACTGGCACTAGGGCCTAGCTTTCTCTCACCAATACCCCAGTTTGCAATGTGGGTTTTTGTAATCAGGGCTACATCTCATAATATTGGCACTTTTCATGTGCAGGTCCAATTTAAAAGTTCAGGAACTGACATGGTCTGGTTCCCCAAAGCAAGCACAAGAGGAGAATCCCATGATAGAGAATAGTTTAGGACATGCTCCCAGAGGAAAGCTCCCAGTGGGAGCCTGGGTAGCCGGGAAAACAGACAAAAAAGCCAACAAAGACTGGGGTTCTGGGGAATTAGTTGCTTGTGCATAGCAGGCCAATTGGTGCTCTCATACAGTAATGATAACAACAGTCTGGGCTTACCTAGGGCACTTGAAGTGTCGGGACACCAGTGCTGGGTGGGAACACACTCCACTATACAAACAGGAGATGGAGATGGATGTACAGACCAGGTGGAGGCCCGTGGACATTCGAGGTATGAACACTCAGAGGATACATTAGGTATTGGACAGAACAAACCTTGAGGAGAAAACACAGAAGGAGGATGAGCTCAATCCTCCATGAAGGGTTACAAGGAGTAAGTGCATCCAAGAGACAAAGGGGGAATTACCTGTTTGTTCCAGTTCAGGGAATATGCATACTATTCGGCACCTGCTGAACAGTAGTTTTCTCTGCATGATCTTCCCTTTCAGGACATTTGTGGCATCAATGAGGCCATGTTGAAACCATGGTGTGTAGTCAACTGAGCCTTCGGGAGCATCACCCTCCAGCTCCATTTCAAAGCAGACATCTGAATTCAGCACTGAAAATACAACCACAGACATTGTTCCCTGTGCCCTGACTGGGACAGAAGAGTGTCACCAAGGAAAGAAAGTAAGCTGGGACAACAAAGTCCAAGGCTGGGAGAGGAGGCCTAGAGACACACTTATATTTTCATGATGGCTGATGTTTCTCACGTATCCAGTAATGGTAAGATGGCCAGGAGGCAAAGGTACTTCGAATTTATTAACATATTCAGGAGAAACTGGACTAGCAAAACCCAGCACCTCCCAAGAATATACAGCAAGACAAGGAAATGTCACTGGCCATGGGCTGTGTGATTTTGGGGAGGAAGAGATTTTAATACCAAGCACAATCAAAGTTCAAGGAAAACCCTATGACACAAACTAACTGTGGGAGATTAATCCTGGGAAACTTACAAAATTTGCATAAGGATCTGATATACTTCCCGTATGCACATTCTATTTAGAAAACACACCTGCCACAAACACATAATGTATATGCTCCAGATACAGATTCATTCATTATTCCCATTTGCTGAGGATACAAATACACATGCATTTAATTATCTGATTGCACCACTTCTCACACTGCAAGATGGAGGGATCTTATACAGATTATAATTCTTATTCCACAGAGCTGAAATTAGAAATCGGTGAAAAATGTGGATAAAAAGAGCTTGTGAAAAGCAGATGGCCCGTTAAGACATCAGGAAATGATAGCACTGAGCAATAGAGCAAAGCTGCACACTCTCCCTGCTCCCCAAATGTCCTCTGAGCTGGCTTATTGCTCCGGCATCCACGGAAGGTGAGCAACAGACAGAGTAAATGAGTTAGGCTGCTGAGTATTGTCTGGGCTTGGGGGAAGCCAGTGGCAAGGAAAAGGCATGCCAGATGGATGGCAAGACAGTTAAATGCTCCATGTTATTCACATGGGTAAGGCACTGCATGTCCCCAAAGATGCAGGAGCACTTCCCATAGGAACACTCCAAGTGTATGACTGGGGCCCCTAATCCCAACGACCTTCCACCTCCTGACATCACCACCAGGAAGCGTCCATGGCTCAATGTGTTGTCATTGGAGTGACACTGAGGAAGGATGTGCAAGACCCAGATAAAGTGGACGTGAAGGGTTGAAACCTCAGTCTTAAGAACATCTGGAGCAAATGAGGGGTGGTGGACCAAGCCTGTAATACAAGCTGCATGGGAGGCAGAGACGGAGAGGACTGAGGTCGGAGTGAGACCCCATTTAAGACACCAAGTAAGAAGGGATTTGTGGCGTGCGCCTGCCATCCCAGGCTTTTGGAGCCTATGCAGTGGGAGAGGCCCTGACACAGGGAGGGTCTGGAATTCAAATGCCAGCAATAAGAAAAAGAGAAAGGCAGAAACTATTTGTAAAAGAAATTGTCAAGCACGGAATGGGAACAGTGAAAAGGGCCACTGGCACAAGATCCAAGTCCAGCCTGCCTTTTACTAAAGCGGAGACACTCATTCCTAGGTGCTGAACTTCTAATGAACCCACATGACCACTTGACAAACCTGGAGCAGACCCTTTCCATAAATGTGGATGAAGAGCAAGATGGGTACCTTGCCACACAGGAAAGGTTTGAGAGTGCTTTTCCAAGCAGATCAGGAAAAGCAGAAGAAAGCAGAGTGAGTGGAGAGCAGTGAGTTCAACCACAGCACAACTATTTCTCTACTTTCTGGAAGAAATACCACTCCAGGTCACCTGTAAAGCATTTCTAGGATAAGCTCGAATATCTAGACCCACAGATATTTAAATCAGAAGGCACTGCAGTATGCTGCTGCCTTTTTCCACCTTCAAAGCGCTCCTTCAAAAAACGATCCCTCTCTAGTAGTTCATAGCGTTCTAGAATGGCACAGAAGTGTAAATATAGAACAACTTACTACATTTCACGTTTGAGGTGTGTAATTTTTCCTTCAAGGGAGGACTTTTATTTCAGGAGTTTTGAGGATTTTTGTTTCAGAAAAATCATGGATGAAAAGTAAAACTTTCATATCGTGCTCCCCATCTCCTCACAGGCCTGGCAAGTAAAGGTGGAAAAGGCAGGCTGCACGTATTATTTGAAAATGAAAAAGAAAATACTAAATTCCACCATGTGCACTTGGAGGAGGTTCTCCATGTACTTTCAGTTCCAAAACAGCTATTATTCTTTTCCGCTCTTGTACTCAAACATTTTGAGCACATGTGCTACTACATGGGTCTCTCCCATCCATCTCCACATTCTACTGTGGCACTAAAATAGTTTTGTTCAGAGGGAAGTACAAATTCAACGGTTAACAGATTCTATGCTTTCTCTATGGCCTGTGCCACACAGCTGGGACAATACCGTCTTGTCAACCTGTCAACAGCTTAAGTCCACGCTCCACAGTTCATGCCACATATTACAGTCACCTGGGAGCTTTTTCAACACACTGATGCCCTAACCACATCCCAGACTATTTCGTGAGCCCCTCCGTTCCTTATTCCTGGCAGCAGGATCTGCACATAGGGAATGGACCACCCCCATTCCATCATCCCATCTCAATCATGCCTGGTTCCTTACCTGCTGGCTCTATGGATTTTGTCATTCCTCATGACAGTTTCAAGCAAATGACCCTCCTGTCATCTGCAGTGGCCTGTCCTGATGCCACTTTGGTCCTGTATTCACAATCAATTTTATTGGGTCTTGATGTAACTGACCCCCGACCCACATCCCTTTGAGTGACTTAAACAAAAGGCTCTCTTAGCCTCAGTCCTCAAGAGTCAATGGGGTTGTATTTAGACTCGAAGCTGGACATGTTAATGGAAACGACAATAAGGAAGAGGAGAGGACAAGGACCACCTAAGTCGTCCTTGATCTGTGCAGATTTGAGGTACTGCCCTTGGCCTCTCCTTATGGACTGACATACCTTTAAAGTTCCACTCAGTGTCCTCCAGTTAACGTCAGAGTTCATGAGATAGAGATACTGACTCCTGATGAAAACATGCACATTGGCAAAGGCCTGGAGATATGGCACTGAAGACAACACTGGCACTAGGGCCTAGCTTTCTCTCACCAATACCCCAGTTTGCAATGTGGGTTTTTGTAATCAGGGCTACATCTCATAATATTGGCACTTTTCATGTGCAGGTCCAATTTAAAAGTTCAGGAACTGACATGGTCTGGTTCCCCAAAGCAAGCACAAGAGGAGAATCCCATGATAGAGAATAGTTTAGGACATGCTCCCAGAGGAAAGCTCCCAGTGGGAGCCTGGGTAGCCGGGAAAACAGACAAAAAAGCCAACAAAGACTGGGGTTCTGGGGAATTAGTTGCTTGTGCATAGCAGGCCAATTGGTGCTCTCATACAGTAATGATAACAACAGTCTGGGCTTACCTAGGGCACTTGAAGTGTCGGGACACCAGTGCTGGGTGGGAACACACTCCACTATACAAACAGGAGATGGAGATGGATGTACAGACCAGGTGGAGGCCCGTGGACATTCGAGGTATGAACACTCAGAGGATACATTAGGTATTGGACAGAACAAACCTTGAGGAGAAAACACAGAAGGAGGATGAGCTCAATCCTCCATGAAGGGTTACAAGGAGTAAGTGCATCCAAGAGACAAAGGGGGAATTACCTGTTTGTTCCAGTTCAGGGAATATGCATACTATTCGGCACCTGCTGAACAGTAGTTTTCTCTGCATGATCTTCCCTTTCAGGACATTTGTGGCATCAATGAGGCCATGTTGAAACCATGGTGTGTAGTCAACTGAGCCTTCGGGAGCATCACCCTCCAGCTCCATTTCAAAGCAGACATCTGAATTCAGCACTGAAAATACAACCACAGACATTGTTCCCTGTGCCCTGACTGGGACAGAAGAGTGTCACCAAGGAAAGAAAGTAAGCTGGGACAACAAAGTCCAAGGCTGGGAGAGGAGGCCTAGAGACACACTTATATTTTCATGATGGCTGATGTTTCTCACGTATCCAGTAATGGTAAGATGGCCAGGAGGCAAAGGTACTTCGAATTTATTAACATATTCAGGAGAAACTGGACTAGCAAAACCCAGCACCTCCCAAGAATATACAGCAAGACAAGGAAATGTCACTGGCCATGGGCTGTGTGATTTTGGGGAGGAAGAGATTTTAATACCAAGCACAATCAAAGTTCAAGGAAAACCCTATGACACAAACTAACTGTGGGAGATTAATCCTGGGAAACTTACAAAATTTGCATAAGGATCTGATATACTTCCCGTATGCACATTCTATTTAGAAAACACACCTGCCACAAACACATAATGTATATGCTCCAGATACAGATTCATTCATTATTCCCATTTGCTGAGGATACAAATACACATGCATTTAATTATCTGATTGCACCACTTCTCACACTGCAAGATGGAGGGATCTTATACAGATTATAATTCTTATTCCACAGAGCTGAAATTAGAAATCGGTGAAAAATGTGGATAAAAAGAGCTTGTGAAAAGCAGATGGCCCGTTAAGACATCAGGAAATGATAGCACTGAGCAATAGAGCAAAGCTGCACACTCTCCCTGCTCCCCAAATGTCCTCTGAGCTGGCTTATTGCTCCGGCATCCACGGAAGGTGAGCAACAGACAGAGTAAATGAGTTAGGCTGCTGAGTATTGTCTGGGCTTGGGGGAAGCCAGTGGCAAGGAAAAGGCATGCCAGATGGATGGCAAGACAGTTAAATGCTCCATGTTATTCACATGGGTAAGGCACTGCATGTCCCCAAAGATGCAGGAGCACTTCCCATAGGAACACTCCAAGTGTATGACTGGGGCCCCTAATCCCAACGACCTTCCACCTCCTGACATCACCACCAGGAAGCGTCCATGGCTCAATGTGTTGTCATTGGAGTGACACTGAGGAAGGATGTGCAAGACCCAGATAAAGTGGACGTGAAGGGTTGAAACCTCAGTCTTAAGAACATCTGGAGCAAATGAGGGGTGGTGGACCAAGCCTGTAATACAAGCTGCATGGGAGGCAGAGACGGAGAGGACTGAGGTCGGAGTGAGACCCCATTTAAGACACCAAGTAAGAAGGGATTTGTGGCGTGCGCCTGCCATCCCAGGCTTTTGGAGCCTATGCAGTGGGAGAGGCCCTGACACAGGGAGGGTCTGGAATTCAAATGCCAGCAATAAGAAAAAGAGAAAGGCAGAAACTATTTGTAAAAGAAATTGTCAAGCACGGAATGGGAACAGTGAAAAGGGCCACTGGCACAAGATCCAAGTCCAGCCTGCCTTTTACTAAAGCGGAGACACTCATTCCTAGGTGCTGAACTTCTAATGAACCCACATGACCACTTGACAAACCTGGAGCAGACCCTTTCCATAAATGTGGATGAAGAGCAAGATGGGTACCTTGCCACACAGGAAAGGTTTGAGAGTGCTTTTCCAAGCAGATCAGGAAAAGCAGAAGAAAGCAGAGTGAGTGGAGAGCAGTGAGTTCAACCACAGCACAACTATTTCTCTACTTTCTGGAAGAAATACCACTCCAGGTCACCTGTAAAGCATTTCTAGGATAAGCTCGAATATCTAGACCCACAGATATTTAAATCAGAAGGCACTGCAGTATGCTGCTGCCTTTTTCCACCTTCAAAGCGCTCCTTCAAAAAACGATCCCTCTCTAGTAGTTCATAGCGTTCTAGAATGGCACAGAAGTGTAAATATAGAACAACTTACTACATTTCACGTTTGAGGTGTGTAATTTTTCCTTCAAGGGAGGACTTTTATTTCAGGAGTTTTGAGGATTTTTGTTTCAGAAAAATCATGGATGAAAAGTAAAACTTTCATATCGTGCTCCCCATCTCCTCACAGGCCTGGCAAGTAAAGGTGGAAAAGGCAGGCTGCACGTATTATTTGAAAATGAAAAAGAAAATACTAAATTCCACCATGTGCACTTGGAGGAGGTTCTCCATGTACTTTCAGTTCCAAAACAGCTATTATTCTTTTCCGCTCTTGTACTCAAACATTTTGAGCACATGTGCTACTACATGGGTCTCTCCCATCCATCTCCACATTCTACTGTGGCACTAAAATAGTTTTGTTCAGAGGGAAGTACAAATTCAACGGTTAACACATTCTATGCTTTCTCTATGGCCTGTGCCACACAGCTGGGACAATACCGTCTTGTCAACCTGTCAACAGCTTAAGTCCACGCTCCACAGTTCATGCCACATATTACAGTCACCTGGGAGCTTTTTCAACACACTGATGCCCTAACCACATCCCAGACTATTTCGTGAGCCCCTCCGTTCCTTATTCCTGGCAGCAGGATCTGCACATAGGGAATGGACCACCCCCATTCCATCATCCCATCTCAATCATGCCTGGTTCCTTACCTGCTGGCTCTATGGATTTTGTCATTCCTCATGACAGTTTCAAGCAAATGACCCTCCTGTCATCTGCAGTGGCCTGTCCTGATGCCACTTTGGTCCTGTATTCACAATCAATTTTATTGGGTCTTGATGTAACTGACCCCCGACCCACATCCCTTTGAGTGACTTAAACAAAAGGCTCTCTTAGCCTCAGTCCTCAAGAGTCAATGGGGTTGTATTTAGACTCGAAGCTGGACATGTTAATGGAAACGACAATAAGGAAGAGGAGAGGACAAGGACCACCTAAGTCGTCCTTGATCTGTGCAGATTTGAGGTACTGCCCTTGGCCTCTCCTTATGGACTGACATACCTTTAAAGTTCCACTCAGTGTCCTCCAGTTAACGTCAGAGTTCATGAGATAGAGATACTGACTCCTGATGAAAACATGCACATTGGCAAAGGCCTGGAGATATGGCACTGAAGACAACACTGGCACTAGGGCCTAGCTTTCTCTCACCAATACCCCAGTTTGCAATGTGGGTTTTTGTAATCAGGGCTACATCTCATAATATTGGCACTTTTCATGTGCAGGTCCAATTTAAAAGTTCAGGAACTGACATGGTCTGGTTCCCCAAAGCAAGCACAAGAGGAGAATCCCATGATAGAGAATAGTTTAGGACATGCTCCCAGAGGAAAGCTCCCAGTGGGAGCCTGGGTAGCCGGGAAAACAGACAAAAAAGCCAACAAAGACTGGGGTTCTGGGGAATTAGTTGCTTGTGCATAGCAGGCCAATTGGTGCTCTCATACAGTAATGATAACAACAGTCTGGGCTTACCTAGGGCACTTGAAGTGTCGGGACACCAGTGCTGGGTGGGAACACACTCCACTATACAAACAGGAGATGGAGATGGATGTACAGACCAGGTGGAGGCCCGTGGACATTCGAGGTATGAACACTCAGAGGATACATTAGGTATTGGACAGAACAAACCTTGAGGAGAAAACACAGAAGGAGGATGAGCTCAATCCTCCATGAAGGGTTACAAGGAGTAAGTGCATCCAAGAGACAAAGGGGGAATTACCTGTTTGTTCCAGTTCAGGGAATATGCATACTATTCGGCACCTGCTGAACAGTAGTTTTCTCTGCATGATCTTCCCTTTCAGGACATTTGTGGCATCAATGAGGCCATGTTGAAACCATGGTGTGTAGTCAACTGAGCCTTCGGGAGCATCACCCTCCAGCTCCATTTCAAAGCAGACATCTGAATTCAGCACTGAAAATACAACCACAGACATTGTTCCCTGTGCCCTGACTGGGACAGAAGAGTGTCACCAAGGAAAGAAAGTAAGCTGGGACAACAAAGTCCAAGGCTGGGAGAGGAGGCCTAGAGACACACTTATATTTTCATGATGGCTGATGTTTCTCACGTATCCAGTAATGGTAAGATGGCCAGGAGGCAAAGGTACTTCGAATTTATTAACATATTCAGGAGAAACTGGACTAGCAAAACCCAGCACCTCCCAAGAATATACAGCAAGACAAGGAAATGTCACTGGCCATGGGCTGTGTGATTTTGGGGAGGAAGAGATTTTAATACCAAGCACAATCAAAGTTCAAGGAAAACCCTATGACACAAACTAACTGTGGGAGATTAATCCTGGGAAACTTACAAAATTTGCATAAGGATCTGATATACTTCCCGTATGCACATTCTATTTAGAAAACACACCTGCCACAAACACATAATGTATATGCTCCAGATACAGATTCATTCATTATTCCCATTTGCTGAGGATACAAATACACATGCATTTAATTATCTGATTGCACCACTTCTCACACTGCAAGATGGAGGGATCTTATACAGATTATAATTCTTATTCCACAGAGCTGAAATTAGAAATCGGTGAAAAATGTGGATAAAAAGAGCTTGTGAAAAGCAGATGGCCCGTTAAGACATCAGGAAATGATAGCACTGAGCAATAGAGCAAAGCTGCACACTCTCCCTGCTCCCCAAATGTCCTCTGAGCTGGCTTATTGCTCCGGCATCCACGGAAGGTGAGCAACAGACAGAGTAAATGAGTTAGGCTGCTGAGTATTGTCTGGGCTTGGGGGAAGCCAGTGGCAAGGAAAAGGCATGCCAGATGGATGGCAAGACAGTTAAATGCTCCATGTTATTCACATGGGTAAGGCACTGCATGTCCCCAAAGATGCAGGAGCACTTCCCATAGGAACACTCCAAGTGTATGACTGGGGCCCCTAATCCCAACGACCTTCCACCTCCTGACATCACCACCAGGAAGCGTCCATGGCTCAATGTGTTGTCATTGGAGTGACACTGAGGAAGGATGTGCAAGACCCAGATAAAGTGGACGTGAAGGGTTGAAACCTCAGTCTTAAGAACATCTGGAGCAAATGAGGGGTGGTGGACCAAGCCTTTAATACAAGCTGCATGGGAGGCAGAGACGGAGAGGACTGAGGTCGGAGTGAGACCCCATTTAAGACACCAAGTAAGAAGGGATTTGTGGCGTGCGCCTGCCATCCCAGGCTTTTGGAGCCTATGCAGTGGGAGAGGCCCTGACACAGGGAGGGTCTGGAATTCAAATGCCAGCAATAAGAAAAAGAGAAAGGCAGAAACTATTTGTAAAAGAAATTGTCAAGCACGGAATGGGAACAGTGAAAAGGGCCACTGGCACAAGATCCAAGTCCAGCCTGCCTTTTACTAAAGCGGAGACACTCATTCCTAGGTGCTGAACTTCTAATGAACCCACATGACCACTTGACAAACCTGGAGCAGACCCTTTCCATAAATGTGGATGAAGAGCAAGATGGGTACCTTGCCACACAGGAAAGGTTTGAGAGTGCTTTTCCAAGCAGATCAGGAAAAGCAGAAGAAAGCAGAGTGAGTGGAGAGCAGTGAGTTCAACCACAGCACAACTATTTCTCTACTTTCTGGAAGAAATACCACTCCAGGTCACCTGTAAAGCATTTCTAGGATAAGCTCGAATATCTAGACCCACAGATATTTAAATCAGAAGGCACTGCAGTATGCTGCTGCCTTTTTCCACCTTCAAAGCGCTCCTTCAAAAAACGATCCCTCTCTAGTAGTTCATAGCGTTCTAGAATGGCACAGAAGTGTAAATATAGAACAACTTACTACATTTCACGTTTGAGGTGTGTAATTTTTCCTTCAAGGGAGGACTTTTATTTCAGGAGTTTTGAGGATTTTTGTTTCAGAAAAATCATGGATGAAAAGTAAAACTTTCATATCGTGCTCCCCATCTCCTCACAGGCCTGGCAAGTAAAGGTGGAAAAGGCAGGCTGCACGTATTATTTGAAAATGAAAAAGAAAATACTAAATTCCACCATGTGCACTTGGAGGAGGTTCTCCATGTACTTTCAGTTCCAAAACAGCTATTATTCTTTTCCGCTCTTGTACTCAAACATTTTGAGCACATGTGCTACTACATGGGTCTCTCCCATCCATCTCCACATTCTACTGTGGCACTAAAATAGTTTTGTTCAGAGGGAAGTACAAATTCAACGGTTAACACATTCTATGCTTTCTCTATGGCCTGTGCCACACAGCTGGGACAATACCGTCTTGTCAACCTGTCAACAGCTTAAGTCCACGCTCCACAGTTCATGCCACATATTACAGTCACCTGGGAGCTTTTTCAACACACTGATGCCCTAACCACATCCCAGACTATTTCGTGAGCCCCTCCGTTCCTTATTCCTGGCAGCAGGATCTGCACATAGGGAATGGACCACCCCCATTCCATCATCCCATCTCAATCATGCCTGGTTCCTTACCTGCTGGCTCTATGGATTTTGTCATTCCTCATGACAGTTTCAAGCAAATGACCCTCCTGTCATCTGCAGTGGCCTGTCCTGATGCCACTTTGGTCCTGTATTCACAATCAATTTTATTGGGTCTTGATGTAACTGACCCCCGACCCACATCCCTTTGAGTGACTTAAACAAAAGGCTCTCTTAGCCTCAGTCCTCAAGAGTCAATGGGGTTGTATTTAGACTCGAAGCTGGACATGTTAATGGAAACGACAATAAGGAAGAGGAGAGGACAAGGACCACCTAAGTCGTCCTTGATCTGTGCAGATTTGAGGTACTGCCCTTGGCCTCTCCTTATGGACTGACATACCTTTAAAGTTCCACTCAGTGTCCTCCAGTTAACGTCAGAGTTCATGAGATAGAGATACTGACTCCTGATGAAAACATGCACATTGGCAAAGGCCTGGAGATATGGCACTGAAGACAACACTGGCACTAGGGCCTAGCTTTCTCTCACCAATACCCCAGTTTGCAATGTGGGTTTTTGTAATCAGGGCTACATCTCATAATATTGGCACTTTTCATGTGCAGGTCCAATTTAAAAGTTCAGGAACTGACATGGTCTGGTTCCCCAAAGCAAGCACAAGAGGAGAATCCCATGATAGAGAATAGTTTAGGACATGCTCCCAGAGGAAAGCTCCCAGTGGGAGCCTGGGTAGCCGGGAAAACAGACAAAAAAGCCAACAAAGACTGGGGTTCTGGGGAATTAGTTGCTTGTGCATAGCAGGCCAATTGGTGCTCTCATACAGTAATGATAACAACAGTCTGGGCTTACCTAGGGCACTTGAAGTGTCGGGACACCAGTGCTGGGTGGGAACACACTCCACTATACAAACAGGAGATGGAGATGGATGTACAGACCAGGTGGAGGCCCGTGGACATTCGAGGTATGAACACTCAGAGGATACATTAGGTATTGGACAGAACAAACCTTGAGGAGAAAACACAGAAGGAGGATGAGCTCAATCCTCCATGAAGGGTTACAAGGAGTAAGTGCATCCAAGAGACAAAGGGGGAATTACCTGTTTGTTCCAGTTCAGGGAATATGCATACTATTCGGCACCTGCTGAACAGTAGTTTTCTCTGCATGATCTTCCCTTTCAGGACATTTGTGGCATCAATGAGGCCATGTTGAAACCATGGTGTGTAGTCAACTGAGCCTTCGGGAGCATCACCCTCCAGCTCCATTTCAAAGCAGACATCTGAATTCAGCACTGAAAATACAACCACAGACATTGTTCCCTGTGCCCTGACTGGGACAGAAGAGTGTCACCAAGGAAAGAAAGTAAGCTGGGACAACAAAGTCCAAGGCTGGGAGAGGAGGCCTAGAGACACACTTATATTTTCATGATGGCTGATGTTTCTCACGTATCCAGTAATGGTAAGATGGCCAGGAGGCAAAGGTACTTCGAATTTATTAACATATTCAAGAGAAACTGGACTAGCAAAACCCAGCACCTCCCAAGAATATACAGCAAGACAAGGAAATGTCACTGGCCATGGGCTGTGTGATTTTGGGGAGGAAGAGATTTTAATACCAAGCACAATCAAAGTTCAAGGAAAACCCTATGACACAAACTAACTGTGGGAGATTAATCCTGGGAAACTTACAAAATTTGCATAAGGATCTGATATACTTCCCGTATGCACATTCTATTTAGAAAACACACCTGCCACAAACACATAATGTATATGCTCCAGATACAGATTCATTCATTATTCCCATTTGCTGAGGATACAAATACACATGCATTTAATTATCTGATTGCACCACTTCTCACACTGCAAGATGGAGGGATCTTATACAGATTATAATTCTTATTCCACAGAGCTGAAATTAGAAATCGGTGAAAAATGTGGATAAAAAGAGCTTGTGAAAAGCAGATGGCCCGTTAAGACATCAGGAAATGATAGCACTGAGCAATAGAGCAAAGCTGCACACTCTCCCTGCTCCCCAAATGTCCTCTGAGCTGGCTTATTGCTCCGGCATCCACGGAAGGTGAGCAACAGACAGAGTAAATGAGTTAGGCTGCTGAGTATTGTCTGGGCTTGGGGGAAGCCAGTGGCAAGGAAAAGGCATGCCAGATGGATGGCAAGACAGTTAAATGCTCCATGTTATTCACATGGGTAAGGCACTGCATGTCCCCAAAGATGCAGGAGCACTTCCCATAGGAACACTCCAAGTGTATGACTGGGGCCCCTAATCCCAACGACCTTCCACCTCCTGACATCACCACCAGGAAGCGTCCATGGCTCAATGTGTTGTCATTGGAGTGACACTGAGGAAGGATGTGCAAGACCCAGATAAAGTGGACGTGAAGGGTTGAAACCTCAGTCTTAAGAACATCTGGAGCAAATGAGGGGTGGTGGACCAAGCCTTTAATACAAGCTGCATGGGAGGCAGAGACGGAGAGGACTGAGGTCGGAGTGAGACCCCATTTAAGACACCAAGTAAGAAGGGATTTGTGGCGTGCGCCTGCCATCCCAGGCTTTTGGAGCCTATGCAGTGGGAGAGGCCCTGACACAGGGAGGGTCTGGAATTCAAATGCCAGCAATAAGAAAAAGAGAAAGGCAGAAACTATTTGTAAAAGAAATTGTCAAGCACGGAATGGGAACAGTGAAAAGGGCCACTGGCACAAGATCCAAGTCCAGCCTGCCTTTTACTAAAGCGGAGACACTCATTCCTAGGTGCTGAACTTCTAATGAACCCACATGACCACTTGACAAACCTGGAGCAGACCCTTTCCATAAATGTGGATGAAGAGCAAGATGGGTACCTTGCCACACAGGAAAGGTTTGAGAGTGCTTTTCCAAGCAGATCAGGAAAAGCAGAAGAAAGCAGAGTGAGTGGAGAGCAGTGAGTTCAACCACAGCACAACTATTTCTCTACTTTCTGGAAGAAATACCACTCCAGGTCACCTGTAAAGCATTTCTAGGATAAGCTCGAATATCTAGACCCACAGATATTTAAATCAGAAGGCACTGCAGTATGCTGCTGCCTTTTTCCACCTTCAAAGCGCTCCTTCAAAAAACGATCCCTCTCTAGTAGTTCATAGCGTTCTAGAATGGCACAGAAGTGTAAATATAGAACAACTTACTACATTTCACGTTTGAGGTGTGTAATTTTTCCTTCAAGGGAGGACTTTTATTTCAGGAGTTTTGAGGATTTTTGTTTCAGAAAAATCATGGATGAAAAGTAAAACTTTCATATCGTGCTCCCCATCTCCTCACAGGCCTGGCAAGTAAAGGTGGAAAAGGCAGGCTGCACGTATTATTTGAAAATGAAAAAGAAAATACTAAATTCCACCATGTGCACTTGGAGGAGGTTCTCCATGTACTTTCAGTTCCAAAACAGCTATTATTCTTTTCCGCTCTTGTACTCAAACATTTTGAGCACATGTGCTACTACATGGGTCTCTCCCATCCATCTCCACATTCTACTGTGGCACTAAAATAGTTTTGTTCAGAGGGAAGTACAAATTCAACGGTTAACAGATTCTATGCTTTCTCTATGGCCTGTGCCACACAGCTGGGACAATACCGTCTTGTCAACCTGTCAACAGCTTAAGTCCACGCTCCACAGTTCATGCCACATATTACAGTCACCTGGGAGCTTTTTCAACACACTGATGCCCTAACCACATCCCAGACTATTTCGTGAGCCCCTCCGTTCCTTATTCCTGGCAGCAGGATCTGCACATAGGGAATGGACCACCCCCATTCCATCATCCCATCTCAATCATGCCTGGTTCCTTACCTGCTGGCTCTATGGATTTTGTCATTCCTCATGACAGTTTCAAGCAAATGACCCTCCTGTCATCTGCAGTGGCCTGTCCTGATGCCACTTTGGTCCTGTATTCACAATCAATTTTATTGGGTCTTGATGTAACTGACCCCCGACCCACATCCCTTTGAGTGACTTAAACAAAAGGCTCTCTTAGCCTCAGTCCTCAAGAGTCAATGGGGTTGTATTTAGACTCGAAGCTGGACATGTTAATGGAAACGACAATAAGGAAGAGGAGAGGACAAGGACCACCTAAGTCGTCCTTGATCTGTGCAGATTTGAGGTACTGCCCTTGGCCTCTCCTTATGGACTGACATACCTTTAAAGTTCCACTCAGTGTCCTCCAGTTAACGTCAGAGTTCATGAGATAGAGATACTGACTCCTGATGAAAACATGCACATTGGCAAAGGCCTGGAGATATGGCACTGAAGACAACACTGGCACTAGGGCCTAGCTTTCTCTCACCAATACCCCAGTTTGCAATGTGGGTTTTTGTAATCAGGGCTACATCTCATAATATTGGCACTTTTCATGTGCAGGTCCAATTTAAAAGTTCAGGAACTGACATGGTCTGGTTCCCCAAAGCAAGCACAAGAGGAGAATCCCATGATAGAGAATAGTTTAGGACATGCTCCCAGAGGAAAGCTCCCAGTGGGAGCCTGGGTAGCCGGGAAAACAGACAAAAAAGCCAACAAAGACTGGGGTTCTGGGGAATTAGTTGCTTGTGCATAGCAGGCCAATTGGTGCTCTCATACAGTAATGATAACAACAGTCTGGGCTTACCTAGGGCACTTGAAGTGTCGGGACACCAGTGCTGGGTGGGAACACACTCCACTATACAAACAGGAGATGGAGATGGATGTACAGACCAGGTGGAGGCCCGTGGACATTCGAGGTATGAACACTCAGAGGATACATTAGGTATTGGACAGAACAAACCTTGAGGAGAAAACACAGAAGGAGGATGAGCTCAATCCTCCATGAAGGGTTACAAGGAGTAAGTGCATCCAAGAGACAAAGGGGGAATTACCTGTTTGTTCCAGTTCAGGGAATATGCATACTATTCGGCACCTGCTGAACAGTAGTTTTCTCTGCATGATCTTCCCTTTCAGGACATTTGTGGCATCAATGAGGCCATGTTGAAACCATGGTGTGTAGTCAACTGAGCCTTCGGGAGCATCACCCTCCAGCTCCATTTCAAAGCAGACATCTGAATTCAGCACTGAAAATACAACCACAGACATTGTTCCCTGTGCCCTGACTGGGACAGAAGAGTGTCACCAAGGAAAGAAAGTAAGCTGGGACAACAAAGTCCAAGGCTGGGAGAGGAGGCCTAGAGACACACTTATATTTTCATGATGGCTGATGTTTCTCACGTATCCAGTAATGGTAAGATGGCCAGGAGGCAAAGGTACTTCGAATTTATTAACATATTCAAGAGAAACTGGACTAGCAAAACCCAGCACCTCCCAAGAATATACAGCAAGACAAGGAAATGTCACTGGCCATGGGCTGTGTGATTTTGGGGAGGAAGAGATTTTAATACCAAGCACAATCAAAGTTCAAGGAAAACCCTATGACACAAACTAACTGTGGGAGATTAATCCTGGGAAACTTACAAAATTTGCATAAGGATCTGATATACTTCCCGTATGCACATTCTATTTAGAAAACACACCTGCCACAAACACATAATGTATATGCTCCAGATACAGATTCATTCATTATTCCCATTTGCTGAGGATACAAATACACATGCATTTAATTATCTGATTGCACCACTTCTCACACTGCAAGATGGAGGGATCTTATACAGATTATAATTCTTATTCCACAGAGCTGAAATTAGAAATCGGTGAAAAATGTGGATAAAAAGAGCTTGTGAAAAGCAGATGGCCCGTTAAGACATCAGGAAATGATAGCACTGAGCAATAGAGCAAAGCTGCACACTCTCCCTGCTCCCCAAATGTCCTCTGAGCTGGCTTATTGCTCCGGCATCCACGGAAGGTGAGCAACAGACAGAGTAAATGAGTTAGGCTGCTGAGTATTGTCTGGGCTTGGGGGAAGCCAGTGGCAAGGAAAAGGCATGCCAGATGGATGGCAAGACAGTTAAATGCTCCATGTTATTCACATGGGTAAGGCACTGCATGTCCCCAAAGATGCAGGAGCACTTCCCATAGGAACACTCCAAGTGTATGACTGGGGCCCCTAATCCCAACGACCTTCCACCTCCTGACATCACCACCAGGAAGCGTCCATGGCTCAATGTGTTGTCATTGGAGTGACACTGAGGAAGGATGTGCAAGACCCAGATAAAGTGGACGTGAAGGGTTGAAACCTCAGTCTTAAGAACATCTGGAGCAAATGAGGGGTGGTGGACCAAGCCTTTAATACAAGCTGCATGGGAGGCAGAGACGGAGAGGACTGAGGTCGGAGTGAGACCCCATTTAAGACACCAAGTAAGAAGGGATTTGTGGCGTGCGCCTGCCATCCCAGGCTTTTGGAGCCTATGCAGTGGGAGAGGCCCTGACACAGGGAGGGTCTGGAATTCAAATGCCAGCAATAAGAAAAAGAGAAAGGCAGAAACTATTTGTAAAAGAAATTGTCAAGCACGGAATGGGAACAGTGAAAAGGGCCACTGGCACAAGATCCAAGTCCAGCCTGCCTTTTACTAAAGCGGAGACACTCATTCCTAGGTGCTGAACTTCTAATGAACCCACATGACCACTTGACAAACCTGGAGCAGACCCTTTCCATAAATGTGGATGAAGAGCAAGATGGGTACCTTGCCACACAGGAAAGGTTTGAGAGTGCTTTTCCAAGCAGATCAGGAAAAGCAGAAGAAAGCAGAGTGAGTGGAGAGCAGTGAGTTCAACCACAGCACAACTATTTCTCTACTTTCTGGAAGAAATACCACTCCAGGTCACCTGTAAAGCATTTCTAGGATAAGCTCGAATATCTAGACCCACAGATATTTAAATCAGAAGGCACTGCAGTATGCTGCTGCCTTTTTCCACCTTCAAAGCGCTCCTTCAAAAAACGATCCCTCTCTAGTAGTTCATAGCGTTCTAGAATGGCACAGAAGTGTAAATATAGAACAACTTACTACATTTCACGTTTGAGGTGTGTAATTTTTCCTTCAAGGGAGGACTTTTATTTCAGGAGTTTTGAGGATTTTTGTTTCAGAAAAATCATGGATGAAAAGTAAAACTTTCATATCGTGCTCCCCATCTCCTCACAGGCCTGGCAAGTAAAGGTGGAAAAGGCAAGGCTGCACGTATTATTTGAAAATGAAAAAGAAAATACTAAATTCCACCATGTGCACTTGGAGGAGGTTCTCCATGTACTTTCAGTTCCAAAACAGCTATTATTCTTTTCCGCTCTTGTACTCAAACATTTTGAGCACATGTGCTACTACATGGGTCTCTCCCATCCATCTCCACATTCTACTGTGGCACTAAAATAGTTTTGTTCAGAGGGAAGTACAAATTCAACGGTTAACAGATTCTATGCTTTCTCTATGGCCTGTGCCACACAGCTGGGACAATACCGTCTTGTCAACCTGTCAACAGCTTAAGTCCACGCTCCACAGTTCATGCCACATATTACAGTCACCTGGGAGCTTTTTCAACACACTGATGCCCTAACCACATCCCAGACTATTTCGTGAGCCCCTCCGTTCCTTATTCCTGGCAGCAGGATCTGCACATAGGGAATGGACCACCCCCATTCCATCATCCCATCTCAATCATGCCTGGTTCCTTACCTGCTGGCTCTATGGATTTTGTCATTCCTCATGACAGTTTCAAGCAAATCACTCTCGTGTCATCTGCAGTGGCCTGGCCTGATGCAAACTTTGGTGCTGTATTCACAACCAATTTCATTGGGTCTTGATGTAACTGACCCCTGACCTACAACCCTTTGAGTGACTTAAACAAAAGGCTCTCTTAGCCTCAGTCCTCAAGAGTCAATGGGGTTGTATTTTAGACTTGAAGCTGGACATGTTAATGGAAACGACAATAAGGAAGAGGAGAGGACAAGGACCGCCTAAGTCATCCTTGATCTATGGAGGTTTGGAGTTGTGCCCTTGGCATCACCTTTTGGACTGACATACCTTTAAGGTTCCACTCAGTGTTTTACAGCTAATGTGAGAGTTCATGAAATGGAGATAGTGACTCCTGATCAAACCATGCACATTGCCAAAGTTTTGGAGAAATGGTGTGGATGACAATATTGGCACTAGGGCCTACCTTTCTCTCACCAATACCCCAGTTTGTAATGTAGTTTTTTGTAATCAGGGCTACTTCTCATCACATTAGCACTCTTCATATGCAGGTCCAATTTAAGAATTCAGGAACTGACATGGTCTGGTTCCCAAAAGCAGCAGAAGAGGAGAATCGCACACTAGAGATTGGTTTAGGGTTTGTTCCCAGAGGAAAGTGGCAGTGGGAGCCTGGGTAGCTGGGGAGACAGACAAAAAGCCAACCAAGACTGGGGTTCTGGGGAAATAGTTGCATGTGCTTAGCAGGCCAGAGATGCTCTCATACAGTAATGGTAACAACAGGTTGGGCTTACCTCGGGCACTTAAAGTGTCAGGACACCAGCGCTGCTTGGGAACACAGTCCTCAGTACAAACAGGAGATGGAGATGGATGACCAGACCAGGTGGAGGCCCATGGAAATTCGAGGTATGGATACACAGAGGTTACATGGGCTGTTGGACAGGACAAACCTTTAGGAGAAAACAGAGTAGGAGGATGAACTCAATCGTATATGAAGGGTCACAAGGAGTAAGTGCATCCAAGAGCCACAGGTGGGATTACCTGTCTGTTCCAGTTCAGCGAATCTGCATACTATGCGGCACCTGCTGAACAGTAGTTTTCTCTTCAGGATCTTCCATTTCCTGACATTTGTGACATCAGTGAGGCTGTGTTGAAACCCTGGTTTGTGGTCAACTGAGCCTTTGGGAGCATCATCCTCCAGCTTCATTTCAAAGCGGGCGCCTAAATTCAGCTCTGAAAATACAACCACAGACATTGTTCCCTATGCCCTGATTTGGACAAAACAGTGTCATCATGGAAAGAAAGTAAGCTGGGACAACAGAGTTCATGGCTGAAAGAGGAGGCCTATTGACACACTTATATTTTCATGATTGCTGATGTTTCTCACATATCCAGTAAACTAAGATGTCCAGGAGGCAAAAGTACTTTCAATTTTTAACATATTCAAGAGAAATTGGACTAGTAATACCAAGTACCTCCCAAGAATATATGGCAAGACAAGGAAATGACACTGGCACTGATTTTGGAGAGAAAGAGATTTTAATACCAAGCAAAATCAAATTTCAAGGAAAACCCTATGACAGAAACTAACTGGGGGAGGTTAATCCTGCAAAACTTACAAAACTTGCATACATATCTGATATACTTCCTGTATGCTCATTCTGTTTAGAAAACACACCTCCCACAAACACATAATTTGTATGGTCCAGATACAGGCTTCATTCATTATTCACATTTGCTTAGGATAGAATGTACATGCATTTAATTATCTGATTTCACCACTTCTTACACTGTACAATGGAGGGATCTTATACAAGGTTATAATCCCTATTCCACAGAGCTGAAATTAGAAATCGTTGAGAAATGTGAGAAGAAAGTGGATAAAAAGAGCTTGTGGAAAGCAGGTGGCTTTTTAAGCATCAGGCTTTCTCTATGGTCTGTGCCATACCTTTGGGAAAATTCTGTCTTCTGAACCTGCAAACAGCATAAATCAGTGATCAACAATTCATGACACATGTTAGTCTCTTGTGTTCTTTTTTAAAACACTGATGCCCAAAGCACATCCCAGACATTTTACAGAAGTCTGTAGACTTCTTCATGGCAGCATGATCTGGGATAGGGAACAGGCCACTGATTCTCATCTCATGGCCCCATCTGTCATCCTTATCTACCGGCATAATGGATTTTCCAATCCTTTTGTCAATTTCAAGCAAATTCCTCTCTTGTTAATTACACTGGCCTGATGAAAGGCTTGTCCTGTATCCACAATCAAATTGGGTCTTCATATAATTGGCCCTGGAGTCACTTCTCATTGTTATTTAAATAAATTGTGCAAGTACTGCCTTTGGTTTCTATTTTGGTCTCGTGTTGCATTACAGTGCCATTTAATATCCTCTAGTTGACTTCAGAGTCTATGAATTACAGACCTTGAGTTCTGGAAAATCCTTGCATATTGACACAGGGCTTACACATGGACCTAAAGACAACAATGACTCCAGGCCAGTATATATCTCCCGCCTATACTCCTGTTTGTAATTTAGTTTTTGCAATCAGGGTACCTTCTCATTAATTTTAGTAATTTTCATTTGCATGTCTAATTGAAGACTTAGGGAATGACTTAGCCTGGTTTCCCAAATACGGCAGAATAGACTCTGCATAAGTGATTTATAATGGGTGTGCTCCCAGAGGAAAGGGCCAGGGGAGCTAGGGCAGCTGGGAGTTGAAGGCTAAAAGCCACGAATGTGTGGTGTTTCCAAGAAATCACATATAATCAGCAGCCAAAGAAATGGTCTTCATACAATGAGTGTAACAACTGGCTGAGCTTCCCTGTGGCAGTTATAGTATCAAGACAGCAGTAGTGGTTAGAAATAAAGTTCAGAGAACAAATAGGAGATGAAGATGGAAGGGCCTGCAGAGTGGCTCCCAATGGAAATTTGAGGTAAGCACAGACAGAGGTTACATTAGCTGTTGGACAGAACAAATGCTGAAGGGAAAACACAGTAGGCAGTGAGCTCAACCCAACATAGAGTGCCTTAAGGACTACGTGCATCTGAGAGCCACCGGGGTGATTACCTTTGTAACCTGGGCCAGGGAATCTGCATGCTATTCTCCACTTGCTGAGTAATGGTTTTCCTTTGATAATTTTCTCTTTCAGGACACTTGCAGCCTCAATGAAGCCATCTTGAATCACACGTGTGTTTTCAACTGAACCTTCAGGAGTATCACCCTCCTTTGTGGCAGGTTTCCTCATTTGAAAGGAGGCATCGGAATTCACTTCTGAAAATAAAAATACAATCATTGTTATCTATGACCTTATTGGGATGTAAGAGGGTCTTCAAATTAAGATAGTAGGCTAGGAGGGTAAAATGGTCTAAGGATAAGATGGCCCCTTCAGACAGGTCCGACACACCCTTGCTGCTAACAGGCTCATGGCTCATTATTCCCTCCCCAATCTGCTGCCTATGGATCTCTGGCCTCCCTCAGGACCTGGCTAAGAAAGACCTGGCCTGCCACAAGGAAGACAGCAAAGCTCTAGAGCCACCTGACCTCTCATCTTTCCTGAACCAAAATGGGCCTCATAGGTGGCCTATGAACAAACTTCAGCTCAGACAGGATGGGAGCACTGGAATGGGGGTTCCCTTGGGAGACCAGCTGTGTTTACTGCATTGTCAGGAGTACTCACTGTCTTGATTCAGAGCAGGACTGACTTTAGGCCCATCCAAAGGCAGGGCACTGCCTCTGAGAAGTTCTTGTGAGTCCAATAAATATGGAGGAGTAAAAGGGTGGAAATACTGTTCACCTAATGAATCTGTGAAGACTTCTTTCACTTTATCCTCCTGCAGATGACTGGTATGTCTACTGAGATCAGGAAGAACAAAAAATGAATTCAAGATGGATTATACACCACAGCAACCCAGCTAGTCCTGATCAGAAGCTTATAGGTGGAGCCCAATAGTATGGAGCTCTCTTTTCAAAAGGGACAAAGGAAACCATTGTCCTCTGACTTCAGCACAGCTTGATTGCCATGGACATAAGAGAGTGGCAGAGAGACAGAGATTGAGTGCAGTTCTGGATCAGTGCACTGGGCAGCTAACAAGCTGATGAGGAAGGAGACCGAGCTTCACCTGAACGTGCAGAGGACACAGCCAAGGAGAACCACGATGGTGGGTGGACCTTCTTCATAAATGACACTGAATTTTACATACAGCTGTCCAGTGAATTTGGACTCCATCAATATGGACTCCCAGTGAACTTATGCCTTCTAGGCCCTTTTCTATCAATAGTGGGATGTGACAGGACTATTTACATTTCATGGCATATCTGTGCATGACCTGGGGCCAACAGTGCAGAAAAGAGATGTGCATCTCATCCTGATTTTAGCCTTACAAAGGGAACAAGGGATTTCTTTCAGTGTGAGAAGTCCTGCGACTGCTTCCTTCTCCTTGGTCACTCACTCTACAAGTAGGTAACCTTGCTAATGGGTTATGTCATCTTGGTTGAGTGAGTGACATCACTATACCTCACCAGTCTTTATCTTCAGTGAGGAAATCTGCAGCTATTTTCACCTATATATGTTTACAGCCCTCCTGCTGCCAATATGTTAACCTTGCTTTTTAATCCCTAATCTTTCAACATTACCTGGAAACCAGTGACTCTTCTTCATCATCATCTTCACCATTACGATTTTCTGTAAAAAAGTACAGGCATGTCCAGAGTCATGAAAGAGTTCTACCTGACCTATTTCAGTGGCTTATCTGAGCATTCAGCTATAAATCATGTAAGTATGAGTTTAGAATGCACTTGGAAAACTGTACTCAATGATCTCATATGCTGACTTTGGTAATAGGGAGATAAATACAATCGAAGTACCATATGGACAAGTAGGAAAAATCATACCAAAACACTCTTTTGTAAAATGAATTTACACTAATAAAGAATCCAAGTAGCATCCAAAGAAAAAGAATGATATGGTCTGTGACAATATGCAGAATACCCTGAGTTGATGGATCATTATTACGGCATGCTGGTGTTTAATTGGGCAAAGTTAAAGTATATTTTGGTCTCCTGATCACTGGATACTTGCCCATTTTCTTCTGGATTTATCTAGCTATGTCTTTCTTCCTTCTACAATGCTATTGCAAAGCTTTAGGAGCACTGAAGTGTTTTATTCTCACTTAAGTGTGTGCACTTGTTCACACTCCCTCATTTGATCTTTACAACTAGGAAGCAAAACATGATTTGTTCCATTTTACAGATGAGAATGCTGAAATCTAGAAAGGATAAATCAGCCACTTGGCTACAGTCATGAAGTGAGTGCTCAGGCAAATATGGGAAGCTTTCATTCTTAGTCCAGGCTCTCAGTACTCTCAGAATCTGCTTCCTGTCCTTGATCACTTGATGGATGCATCTTAGGCCCCAAAAGCAGCTGCCACCCTTCATGGATGACAGAGAAAACTGTCATACTTCCAGGCTTTGTGCACCCTCCCATGACCTCACTTATGACTGGAAACCAGGACAGCTGGTAAAAGGTTACTACTGAGGTTGTGGAGTGTCCTCTGAGCTGGGAACCTTGGTACACTCAGGGCTGTGGCCAATGTACCTGCACCTTTCTTGTAGACAAAGGGCTCAACCAGCCTGGACCACTCAGTCAGCTGCTCTCCATGGTCCTGTCTCTGGTGGTTGTTGGGGATTTTCTGTGTGAAGAGGTCCTTGAGATGCTGACTGGGGGAGAAGTAGGTCTCTCTTTCTTCCAGCAGTAGTAGTAACTGCTGGAGCAACTGAGTCACCTCTCCCACCTGAACTTCAGCCAGGACATCTTTGTTCCTAAGGTGGGATAGAAGAAATTGTTAAAGTAGAAATAGTATAATCAGAGATTATATATTAATATATATATATTATATATATTATATATATATAATAATATATAATTATATATATAATATATAATATATATTATATATTATTATATATATTAATTATTATAATATATATTATATATATATAATAATATATAATTTATATATATATAATATATATAATATATATTATATATTAATAAATATATAATTATATATATATATTAATAGTATAATAAGAGATTTCTGTCAGAATAATCCCAAAGTGTCTTTCAGGTGTAATTCTGACTCATTCCTTGGTGAACTGTGCCTTTCTCTATAATTATATTCTGTATTCAGTGATTCAGTGGAAACATGCTCTTGAGCTATTTATAGACCCCTGGAAGTATTGTGACTTCTAGGCACATTTTTCTTAATGTTAGGGCAGGAAAAAAACTTTTATTTTTGTGGGGGCTTTTCATTTGTTTGGCTGTGAAATGAATGCCAACAAGTGAAAGTGAACAATGCAGAAAATAGATGCACCTCTAGATCTTAAGGAGTTAGAAGAGAACATGTCTTCTTTGAATGCAGGATATTCCTTACCCTGCTTGGGTTCGATCTGGATGAGACAGACTGCAAAATGCAGAACAGATAATGCTTACAGGCTGAGTAAATGAAACCAGAGTAACAGCAGCTTTTCTTTACCCCTGCCTCACGTATGGCTACCTTTGGCTTCTTGTATGATCTTCAGGGGTAGCTCTCCATAGTTTTCATTATCAATACCTTCCCCTGATCTCTGGTTTTTACCTGGAGTCCAATTCTGATGGTACTTGTTCTTCATCATCATCATCCTCATCTTCAAGGTTTTCTACAATCAAATTCAAACAAGCTCACTTAGATATTAGGTAGTTCTACTCGAGCATTAGAAGTACAGTGGCTTATCTTGGCACAGAGACATAAATTATCTATGTGTGAATTCAGAAGTGCCTCATGTTTGTCTTTAAAGAGATGCATGCCATGACATTCTAACCCATGAAGTGAGTGGCCACAATCTAAGGGACCTCCATAATGGCATGCTCTACATTTAATTTGGCAAAGAAAGAAAAATGTCTTTTGTTATCCAGATCCACACTGGATCTGGAGAATCCAGCTACCATCAGGCCTTTCCAGTTATACCTCCCACTGGAACATAGCTGGTCCTGAGGTTCAGTGGATCTACCATGGCTCTCAAATCAAACCAACTACCTTCTCTAGGAAGAGGAAAAATAGCCCTATTCCATGTCTCTCCATATATCTAGGGATTTCACTGGTTCCTTCATGCCTGCTTTGTCATTTGTTCAGACATATTACTTATTAAATATTCCAGTATCCAGCATTCCACTGCCATATTCTACTACATCAGGTCCCTACTCCAACCAGTGACTTTGTCCTACTATACGTATACTCATGAATAGTACTTATTCCAATGCTACAACTACCCATAACACATATGTTGAACATGTTAGAGATGAGGAAACAGAAATCCAGGAAGCAAAATCACCTCTTGCCCACAATACATCAGGGTGAGGATACCTGGAAAGCTTCCATTCCCATCCCAAGGTCTTTTCTAAGCATCTGCCTGTCATACCCTCCTTTCTGTGGGGTTGCTGATAGATGCTACCTGTGTCCAAACACCACTTTCCATCAGGGAGCACAGCAGCATTGAAATACACTGCCATCTACCCAGTGCATTTCTTCTCTCCTCAAACTGAGGCAGTTCTGCTCTGTCAAGGATCCAAATGAAATGTAGATAGCAGGAGAGCCAGAAAAAGCATCATTTTCTAATGGAGTCTCATGTGAGCGGAGCACAGGGGAGCAGCTCAGTGGAAAGCGGGGCTGTGGCCTCCTCACCTGGGCAGAGCCTGCGGGCTAGGCACTGTGCCAGCCTACACCCCTCAGCCAGCTGCTCTCGGGGGTTCTGCCCCTCCTGGCTGTCAAAGTCGTCCTGGGTGAAAAGTTCGTTAACATGCTGACTGAGGAAGGAGGCGGCCTCTCTACCTTCCTGCAACTTCTGCCTTAACTGGGTCAAGTCTCGTGCCTGAACTTGAATTAGAGAATTGAGTTCCCTAAGGTGGATATAGAAGGGAAAATTAAGTTAGAACAAAACGAATAACACATTATTAGGACTTTCACAGATATTACTATGAGAATGTCCTTTGAAGATATAATTCTGGTACATTTTGGGCAACTATATGTAAGTTTTTAAATGTTAAATACAATATTCTGGGCAGCTCCTAGAGCCTTTCAAAAACCCAGAGTTCTTGTATTTCATGGGTTTCTTTTACTATGGTTTTTCTATATACATATAAACGTATATATGTTTATATGTATACATCACATATGCATTTATACTTATGTATGTATGTTTTATAGAGAGATAGAGATAAATACTACACACGCACACATCTAACTTCCTTTCTTGCTGGTAACTGCCTGTCAGTGACCTAGATGCAATATGGAACCAGGCATGAATCTCACCTGGCCATTTTTACCATACATATGAGAAAGGAGTCTGAGAGAACAGAAAATCCCCTGAGACTGATTCAATCAACCCTACAAGTACCAGAAAGAGAATATATGTGGTTGACTGGGTGAATGAAATTTGTTAAATCTGTATGTTTAAACTGGCATCATGAATGTGACTACATCATTCTTTTTCCTTTCAACAACTCTCTCCATATTTCACCTGTCTGTATCATTCATTTTTGACAGTGGTTCCTTTTCTTTTTTTTCTTCTTCATTTTCATGATTTTCTGCAAATTCAGAAAAGACAAGTCAGACATAGTTCTGTGTCTCCCTGGTCCTCCTGACATGGTGACATAAATATTTGTGAATAATTTTAAAGTGCACTGAGAGAATTGCACTGAATGGTACCACATTTAGTCTTTAATGAAACTGTCTAGCTTACTTTTATGATCCTTCAGAAAAAGCATCAGTGACCTGGTGAATCCCATCCTGGAATTCTGTCTAAAACTGTGGGAAAGTTTAAAATGCCTTTGGCTCCCTTGGTCACCAGATCCTTGTCTGGCTTCCTTCTGGACTCATCCATCTGTATCCCACCTCCCGCCACAAATCGGGAGCCTGGCACAGACTCTTATGTATTGACGCGGTTCTCATACGGGGTCAACTCCTATCTCTGAAAAGGTCATAGTTGATCCTGTCCCAAGCCCCTTACCCATCTCAGCACCACAGGGGACTGCCAAGTCAGCCTCTGCTGTGTTATCCTGGAAAGTCCTCTGTGTGAAAAGTTTTTCACTGTAGACCAACATTCCCACCACCAAGTTCCTCTGCATCAAGTTCTTTGCATAACCCCACCCACAATGGCTGTATCGTTTTTGAAGTGTATTCACAAATATTCCCATGTTTATTGCTACAGCTACGTTACAAAACATCTGTCATCACATCATAGAGGAAGAAACAGAACAGAAGGAAGGAGAACTCAATCACGTGCCTCTGAGAAAATCACTCTGCTTCCACAGCTTCCTTCCCTCCAAAACCATGTCTCCTGCTACCCCAGAGCACTTCTCCTCTACCTTCCCAACCACACAAGACTGATCTTCACACCACTCCAAGAGAGATGTGAAAGGATAAGCTTTGAAAAAAGAGATGCAGAGTGTCCTGTGAACTGGAGACCTTGTAGCAGCTCTGAGATATCAGGACCTGTGGCCACCTCACCTGCACTGAGCTTACACACAAGGCGCTCCACCAGACTGCGCCCCTCATCCAGCTGCTCTCGAAAGCCCTGTGTTTGGTAGAAGTCAGGGTCTTTCTGGGTGAGGAGATCCTTTAAATGCTGGCTAAGAGACAAGGAAGTATCTCTTCCTTCCTGTAATTGCTGGCGTAATTGGGTCAGCTCTCGAGCCTGATCATGAATTAGGGCACAGTGTTTCCTAAGGTAGGTAGAAATGAAACATCAGAGTAGAAATGAGTGATTATAAGTGACAAGGCCTTTGAGATAAGAGTTCTCAGAATACAATCCAGAGTAGCCTTACAGAAAGCAATGGATCACATGTTGAGTGTTTAGTGCAAAATTTTTTGAATACTTAGAACAAAAACAAGTGAATTCATCTTTTTCCTTGAAAAACCTGTGAAAGAGCTAAGGAGTAAAATGCAGAGAACAGGTGTGCATCCCTTTCTTATTTAGATCATTCAGTGGGGACTACTACCATACATGTGTGACTATTGAAAGCCAGTTTGCTCATATGAACTCTATTTTTATTTAAAAAATAATTAGAAATGATTTTCAATCTGAGAAAATCAAAGAAGGGAACCAAAATATTTTAAGCATACACTTTGTGGTTGGCTAATTGCAGATCTGTTTTCTCCTGGGATCTGCAGGTGAGATGTCCATTCACCTTACATACCATTAACAGTCCTTGGAAATCACTTACCTGGAAGCCTTTACCTCTTGTCCTTCACCAGCTTTGCAAACAATTTTGTTTTCTGAAAATACAATCAGATGGAAAGAGTCATCTTACATTGCTACATTGCTACTGCTTTACCTGCTGCAAACACAGGGACATAAATGTTCTATGTTGAACTGGGATATTCTGAGAGGACCACTGGAGTTGACCTTGGGATGAACTCTAGGAGTAGCTGGCTCTGTTTTCCTGACCATTGCATAGACAGTCCTGTTTGCATACATCATCAACATGTATCCACTGCCTGAACACTGGAAAACAGTTGAGTATGCATTTTCCCTCCAGAGATCATGGAGGACTTGCCTAGCTGTCTTCTGAAGCTCTTGCCTAACTTGTCCAATCAGACACCTTCCTTTTCACTAGCTCTGATGGCAATGGACACTGAGATTGATTGAGGTGAAATATACAAACTGCTGCAAAGGAAAGAATACTGGGAGCTCTCCAGGGCACAAGATCTTTGCTATTCATCTAGGTTTGGGGTACCAGGATGCAGCCTTGCCCACAGAGAAAATCCCATACACAAGCAATGATAGTGCAAGGATGTTCAGGTACTCAGAGGAATGGTTAAGGAGGACAATCAGGAGGAGATGGACTGGAGTCTAGAGATCAGCAGTCTCAGTAACATCTCCAGAAGTATAGGTAAGACTACCATCCTCCTTGGGCAACTACAAATACTGAAGGAACACTGTTCAAAAATGATATTTAACAAAACAACTGAAGAAGAGATGAGATGACCCATTATAAAACAGAAAGTGGGATTCACTCACTCTCCTCACCCTGGCTTGCACGGTCCCCACATCCTGCATTTGCCATGTGGAACAAGGTGAGAGAGGTATGGCCTGAAACCAAGAAGAGTATAAGCTGTCTGATGTGCCTTATGTCTGTACTTAAAACTCAGACCTAGAATTTGACTGAAACCCAGGTGTAGATGCAGGGTGTGCAGCAGAGAGGGCTCTCTACCACACAGAAGGCTGAGATAAAGAATAAGGAATCTACATGGGAGACCACTGAGAGACTTATTCTCTTTGCACTGGGTGTACTCACCAGACGGAGTCATGGAAGAGCATACCAGGTCCTCCTCAGATAGGAATACTGGACCGTTGGGAGGCTGGTGGAACTCAGTCAGGTCACTGCAACTGGAATGCACCAAATACCGCTCATCCAATGAGTCCTGCAGCACTGCTGTAATACTCCTGTCCTCTTGCACCTCTCTGCTGAGCCCAGTGTGTGAGGAGAAGAGAATGTTAAACAATGAAATTTTGGACTTGACAACTTCTCACTTGTACCTGATGGGTAACCTAAATGAGTGGTCATAGAAGGCAGAAAGAAGAAAGCAAAAAAAAATCCCCTCTGACTAAGGCAGAGTGAGACCATCAAGGGAGTTGGAGAACAGTGTGCGAGTGTGTGTGTCGGGGGGGTTTTGAGCGGAGCAGCTGCTCAATGCACTGGTCAGATAACATGCTGGTGAGGAAGGAGACTCAACCACCCTGTATGGTGCAAGCACAGCATCCACAGCATGGGAACCACAGAAGTTGCATTTTGCTCCACTTGCAGGGGTCCAGTGAAGAGAGCTTCCTGATATGGGGATTCCAGGCTTTCTTCATTCACTATTATGTTTAGATGATAGTTTTTTTTATCTCATTACCTCTACTTTCTATGGAATCCCAGACAACCAACTGCTCAGGAAGAGTAGGTACATCTCCTCCCAATTCCCTAACACAGAGAGTAAAGGGGTTCACCCTGATTGCAGGAAAACCTGGGTTTAGTTCACCTTGGGTTTGCCTGACCCAAGGTTAGTAAACTTGGAAAAGTAATACAAGGTGGAAACTAATAGAAGAGCCATCAAGAAAATAAGGCCATTTCAAGCTAGCAGAAAGAATGAAATAGATATATTCAGCCCATTCTGCTTTTCCTTGGACATGAGCTGTCCAGGTGACACCACTGCATAATAGCCATTGATTTCACATCACCTGAAGAACACAGGCTCTTCCTCTTCTTTTTGCTTCTGATCATGTTGAGTTCCTGAAAAATACATGCAGACAGAAACAGACAAAATAAAGACTTTTGTTATGACCCATTATACTATGCCAATTTAAGCAAATGGATGTAAGTATTCTTGCTGTGAGAACAGGATACCTTAATAGGAATACCAAAAAGTCTTTAGATTTTTTCCTCTGAGAAATGGAAAGGTTTCTTTCCCTTGATCATGGGGAAAGTTGTCCGTGAGCTGCTCAAATAATATCACAGTGCTCTCTGTCCTGAATCTGGTGATAAGTTACAACTGTTGTTTATCCCAGTGAGCAGAAATGCCTCAATAGTGGCTTTCTAGAAATGTTTCTGCAAGATTTAGCCCTTATCCCATCAGGTACTCTGGTTGTTCTTGATGGAGTTCAGATCATATATCAAGACTAAACTGATGGATGGAATCTATAGACCCTTAGGGAGAAAAGGCTTCTGATGCTACAAAGAACAAAATACTTTATGTTCAAGGGGATGGAGAGTCATGGCACATGCCATGCCTTCAGGAATACTTCTAAACACAGACAAGAAGTGTTTGCATGCTGGTAGTTATATGGCACCTTATTGTTGACAAGGCAACCTATAGAGAGGAGACAGACTGAGGCTTGTAGTTGAGAAGCCATAACAACAGTTATCTCCAATGATGTAGTCAAGAGTACAAGAGAACCAGCCTGTTTGGATGGTCAAAGTACACTGTTCAGTATCAACAATTTGCAAGAATATTACAGGAGAGACTAACTGTTCCAACTTAAACAATGAGCTCAGGCATCAGTGATGGCTGTGTCTATTTATAGTCTCTTCAACCTTCCCTGTCTGGTTCATTTGTGTTCACCACTCTGAAATTTCCATTGCACCTCCAGAAATGTGGTTGGCATGAATGCAGCTCTCTTTATAAGCTAATGCTTACCAACTGAATCCAGAGAAGATTGTCCATGGTCATCCAACAGAACAGCAGTGATGCTCAGAGGATGGTGGGTGTCAGACAGGTCATGACAACTACAGGAAGTCTTAAGACATTCATCCAATGAGTTCTTAAGAGCTTCTTTAACTCTCTCCTCCTGTCCCTCTCTGCTCAGCCTGGTGGGATAGAATGTGATTAAAATTAAGAGGATGAGATAAAAGATTCCCAGGTGCTCTGACAGTCATAAGGGAATAGTAACTTATGGTTCGGACACACCCATCAACACAAAGAAAACAATCCCCCAGGAGGAGGATGCCTTGATGGCAGGAGACAGGAGGAGGAGCTAAGAGCACTGACTGGACAATGAGCTGATGAAGGCTTTTCAATTCCCCCCACATGCTATATGATGCATAGCATACACAGACAGATCTAATAGTGGCTTAACATTTCTATAAGTTATGCTGACTTTTAAATCAAGCAATACAGTCAGTGCTCCCAAGACACTGTAGATTCCAAGAATCTTAGGCATTTTATGACTCTTTGTGTACAGAGTGACACTACAATTTTCTTTCTGGTCTGGTTAGATTCCTCGCAATGAAATCTTGGCCAACAGGGTAAGACCAACCATACAGAAACTAGATATGCATCTGATTGTTAATATATCCATCCAGAGGAGAGGTAGATTTTGTGAGTTCAAAGACTTCACAGGCTCATTAGTTCTACCTAGGTACAGAGGAGTACCACCAGGACAAAGGACACCTTGTGGCTGCTCTTGACTTGGACTGTTCATTTGCAGACTCTTTTCATATTTTACTCATCTTATTCCAAACTCTAAATATATATTGTTACCTGGGGGGCAGCCATTTCCGTTTGTTATCATTTCCCTCATCTTCATTATTTCCTGCAATCAAAGCCAAAGGTGTCCAGTTAAACACTGGATAGTCCTACTTTACCCATGGAGAAATAAATACCCTTGGAGAATTTCAAGATACACAGAGAAAACTACAGTGTACATCTCACATATTGTATTCTCATAAATGGCATGTGTTGGTTTTATTGCACACTGTGCTGCAAATGGAAACACTGTTAAAAGTATAATGTGTGACTCAGTTCATCTTATTATCTAGGTACCTCTGGATTCTATAGCTTCAACAGTCATGGAAAAGGGAGTAAAGAACACAAATAGGAAAGGAAAAGGAAAAATAGAACAAATAACCCAGTGATTATCTACATAAATAAAGTGACAGTCCATGTTTAAGAAGAAGAAATTTCAATGCTATCAAGATGTCAGTTCCTCCTAACTCAATCTATCAATGCAGTGCCTTTCCAGTTAAAAACCATCACCTTATTCTGAAGTTACCAAACACAGAATCTCAAGTGTATAGGGAATGTCAAAGCACCCACAAAAGACAATGTTGAAATAGAGCAAAGTCAAAGAGCTGACACTGCCCTTAGAAGACTTCCTCAAATGTTACAGTAACCAAGGTATGGTGGTACTGAGAGAATCCATTAATCATAGAGCTCAGAAAGAGACCCTCACAAATACACTTAACAAAGAAAAGATCACATGATGGCAAAAAGAGTCTCTTCAACAAGTGATGCTGGGGGATCCAAAATGGCAGTTAGAGTAGGGGATCAGAAATGCTAAGCTCCGTGACCCCAGAAACCTCCTTGAAACATTGGAGCTACACTTGGGTAATGCTGATTGCTCCTAGCCAAAATAATAAGCACGATTACATTAGATGGAAATAAAATTCAAAGATTGACACTTAAATCAGCCTTTAATTGCACCTAGCAGCCACAAAAATCCCATGTGGCACAGCCAGTAATGTGTGTCTGAGAAAAATGCCCGGCACTCCGGCAGTTCCACTTTTCTTGTTTTATTCTTCCTTCTGCCAACAAGCAGAAGACAGAGCATCAATCAGAAAAAAACTCTGCAACATCCTGGACCCCTAGCCTGTGGAAAGCCTCCCTACACCACACCACACTGAAAAATGTGAGCCATTTCTCCCTGCCAGCTGGTTCCATAGTTGCTTGCATGAAACTGCAGAACAAACAGATGAGCATCATGCACCACAAGCAACTGCCCTAGCCACTCCTGGGAAAATAATCCAGTTCAGCCCCTGGGCAGACTGAACACCCCCCTCCCCAGAAAAACTGAAAAACATGAATAGCAAACTGTAATCTAACAGTGAAGGGGGTGTGTGTAAAGCTGAATCTGCCCAAGAAAAGGTGCATGCGGAAAGGAGCCAAACTCTCAGTGTTGAACTCTCAGTGAACTAAAAGCAGCCAACTTCCCAGAGGAGCCACGGGCACCCAGCAGGGATTGGGAGAAACATAAAGGCTGAGACTAAGAGTGGGGTGACAAGCCAACCTCTCAAAGGAGCTGCTAGCACCCAGCAGAGACCAGAAAACACCCAAAGGCTGAGAGCAGGGGTGGGGTGATGGGCAACCTCCGAAAGCAGGGCAGATGGTGGAATCCAGAGCTGATCTCTAGGACAGAGCACAGCATTTAAAACTGAATAGCCCCACCTTGCAGGGGGAGGAGATGACCAAACACAGCTACATTTGAAGGGCAATACAGCTCTTGCCTGGTGCAAAGAACAGCTCTGACCACCTTGCATGAGCTGGCAGTCTTACCTCACCTCACAATTCCAACTAATCTTGTGGACAGAAGGAACCAAACACTACTCACAAGCCAGTCACCTGGTGAGACCACATCAAAAGCTTCTGCTTGTATGTCAATACCAGGATTGGACACCTATGGAATAACTGCAGAACTTTTACCAAAACAGTGAACTTTCTGCAGTTCCTGAAACGTGTTGGTTTTTATTGTGCTTTGTTTTCTTTTATTCTAATTTTTATTTTTATTATTCCTGTATTATTAACTTCATCATCATAATCCTCTTATCCCTATTCTTACCCTCTTCACTTTCTCTCCTTCTCCTGTGCTACAATCCATTGTTCTCCCTCCAAACTACTCTTTCTGCCCCTTCTCATCCACTCTTTCCCCGTCTTCACCTCCTCTTCCTGTCCTCCCCCAATCAGTCACCATACTGACCACTCCCTCCTACACACTCACCACCCGCTGACTAGCCTATTGTACCAACTGTACACAACACTAGCCTCCTTCAATCCCTGACTCAAGCACCCTCCATTACAACAACAGAAATATACCCAAACACACAAAAGAGCCAGAAAACCCAGCAGTCCCCATACCTCTTCCCCCTACACACTCACCCCTTTTCCTAACCCTAGTTTTCTACTGCCACCTTTACCAATTCCCCAAAATCTATAACTAACCTAACAACCAATACCCTGCCCCCTCCAACATGTACTGTTTATAGATATTATCACCAAGGGGTTTTCTATATAATATGTACACAACTTGTCTGGCAATGAACCTATGAATTTATTATTGCTAAGTTATACCTCCAGCCCAGGGACAGAAAGAACACATCAACCTAGCTAACAACCAAGTCAGTCTCAACACAAAAATTAAATCAAGCAATCAAAACCAGCAACTAGCCTATCAAAAACATAGTTGCACACCACCATCTGGAGTGACAGGAAGAAAAAGAAGGGATGGAAACCACTCTCCTCAAAAAACCAGTTCAATACAGGATTCAGTGGGAAATGAGGAAGGTGGATACCAAGTTCCTGACCTTAACAAAAAATGATAAATGTCATTAAGGAGCCCAGTGACACTCACATGAAAACCAAGAAGGAAGAAATTTTGGAAGATATCACCAAGAAATTAAAGGAGAAGATACTAGACATGGTTAACCAGAACGTACAAGATACACTCAAGAAATTTCAAGATACCAAAAATAAATAACATGAGAAGACACAAACAAATAAATGAACTCAGATAATACTTTAACAAACACCAAAGTGAAACAAAGGACACTATAAAAATGGAGATATGAATTAAACATGATAACACAAAACATAAAAGAGGAGTTGAACAAAGATATGGAAAACTTCAGAAAAAAGATTGAAACAGAAATCCTGGAAATAAAAAGTCCCCTTAGTCAAACAAAAAACATAGTGGAAGACCACTCCAACAGAGCAGAACAAGTGTAAGACAGAATTTCAGAGCTCAAAGACAAAACAGAAATTAAAGAAAAAAACCAAGAAATTTTGTGTGAAAGGAACATGCAAGAACTTAGTGAGTCCATCAAAAGACCAACCTGAGAATCATGGGCACTGAAGGAGAAGAGGTACAAGCCAAAGGAATATGTAATATACTCAATAAAATAGTAACAGAAAATTTCCCAAATCTTGAGAAACTTTTAGCCACTCAGGTACATGAAGCCTCCAGGACACCAAACAGACTTCACCAACAAAGAACTTCCATGTGGCATACTATCATTAAAACAAGCACAGAAAACAGAGAAAGAATATTGAAGGCTGTTAGTGAGAAAAAAACAACATATAAAGGTAAACCCATCTCAATGGAAACCTTAAAAGCAGGATGAGCATGGAGTCCTCACTCTATTTTGGGCAATAAATGAAAATAACTTCAGCCCTAGGATATTCTACCCAGAAAAACTATCATTCAAAATTGATGGAGCAATAAAAATCTTCCATGATAAACAGAAACTAAAATAATATATACCACCAAGCCACCACTACAGAATATTCACAAGGAATTCTGCACACAGAATATGAAAGCAAACAAAAGCACTAGAGGATGGGAAGTATCAAGCCACAGGAGAAGAAAAGACAAGTAATCAGAGTAGCATTGATTCAACTGTACACAATCAATTCCTTAAACAAAAACAACTAAATGGCAGGGGTCACCACGTATCTATCAATGGACTCAACTCCCCCATCAAAAGACACCATTTGGCAAATCCAACAATCTGTTGTTTACAAGAGACCCATCTAATCGACATAAATAAACACTGGCTTAGGGTGAAAGTCTGGAAGAAAATTAACAAAGCCAATGGCCTTGAAAATACGCAGGAGTAGCAATACTTACATCAGAAAAAGTAATTTCCATCATACACTGGTCAAATGAGGTAAAGAAGGACACGTCACACTAGTGAAAGGGACAATACATCAAAAGGAGATAACAATTATCAACCTATATATACTCAATGTCAGTGCACTGAACTTCATCAAACATAGACTAAAGGACTTTAAGGACAGACATACAGACTCCAGCACAGTGGTAGTGGGAGACTTTAATACCCCTCTATCACCAACAGAGAGGTCATCCAAACAAAAAATCAGCAAAGAAATCCTAGAACTAAATGACACCATAAACCAAAGGGACCTAACTAATATCTATAGAATATTTCATCCAACAACAGCATAATACATGTTCTTCTCAGTAGCCCATAGAACTTTCTCCAAAATAGATCCTATCTTAGGGGACAAAGCAAGACTCAGGAAATATAATAAAACAGAAATAACCCCCTGAATTCTACGTATTCTATCTGAATACAATACATTAAAACTACAACTCAACAACAAAAGCAACAGCAAAAGGCATACAAATAATTGGAGACTGAATAACAACATAGTTCAATGACCAGTGGGACAGTGGGTCACAGAAGAAATAACATAGGAAATAAAAAGGATCCTGGAAGCTAATGAAAATGAACATACCACCTACTAGAACCTATGGTAAACAGCAAAGGCAGTCCTAACAGGAAAGTTTATACAGGTGAGTACACACAGTAAAAGGACAGAAATATCTCAAATTAATGACTAATGCTACATCTCAAAGTCCTGGAAAAACAAGAACAAGCAAAATCCAAAAGAAGCAGAAGAAATAATAAAAAATAAGGGCCAAAATTCATGAAACAGACAAAAAAAACAATAGAAAGCATCAAGAAAACAAAGAGCTGGTTCTTTGAAAAATAAACAAGATTGACAATCCCCTGGCAAATCTGACTAAAATGATGAGGGAAAAGACCCAAATTTGTCAAATCAGAAACAAAAAAGGAGAGATAACAACAAACACTATGGAAATCCAGGAAATCCTCAGAGACTTTGAGATCCTGTATTCCAATAAATTGGAAAATCTTGAAGAAATGGATAAATTTCTAGATGCCTATGACCATCTGAAACTGAACTGAGATGATATTAACCACGTAAACAGATCTTTAACACATAATGAAATTGAAGCAACAATAAAGAGTCTCCCAAAAATAAAATTACAAGACCTGACAAATTCTCACCTGAATTCTATGAGACCCTCAAAGAAGAATACCAACACTCCTTAAATATTTCCATGAAATAGAAAGGGAAGGAATATTGCCTCACTCATTCTATGAAGCCAGCATTACATTCATCACAAAACCAGACAAGAACACATCCAAAAAGGAGAACTACAGGTCAATCTCCTTAATAAACACTGATGCAATAATCCTCAATAAAATAATGCAAATCAAATCCACAAACATATCAGAAAGATCATTCACCATGACCAAGTCAGCTTCATCCCAGGGATACAGGGGTGGTTCAACATATGCAAATCTATAAATGTAATACAGCTCATTAACAGAAAAGCCACTTGATCATCTCAATACATGCAGAAAAAGCCTTTGATAGTTTCCAACACCACTTCATGAAAAAAGCTCTAAGTAAACTAGGAATAGAAGGAATGTACCTCAACATTATAAAGGTTATATATGACAAACATGTAGCCAACATTATACTTAATGGGGGAAAAACTGAAACCATTTCCCATAAAGTCAGGAATGAGACAAGGATGCCCACTATCCCTACTCCAATTCAACACAGTCCTGGAATTCCTAGCCAGAGGAATAAGGCAAGAAGAAGAAATAAGAGGAATATGAAGAGGTAATGAAATAGTCACAGTATTTCTATTTGCATATGACTTGATCCTATATCTCAAAGACCCAAAAAAACTCGACTCAAAAACTCCTAGACACTGTAAACAGCTTCAGTAAGGTAGCAGGATACAAAATCAACTTACAAATGCCAGTAGCCTTTTTATACACCAACATTGAACAAACTGAGAAACTATGCGGAAACAATTCCATTTACACCAGCCTGAAAAAAAATCAAATACCTAGGAGTAAACTGAACCAAGGATGTGAATGACCTCTACAAGAGAACTAAAAACCCCTGAAGAATGAGATTGAGGAAGACTACAGAAGGTGGAAAGACCTCCTGTGCTCATGAATTGGTAGAATCAACATAGTAAAAATGGCTATATTACCAAAAGCAATTTACATGTTTTATGCAATTCCCATCAAAATCTCAATAACATTCATCACAGAGATTGAAAAATATACCCTAAAGTTCATTTGGAAACACAAGAGACTACCAATAGCCAAGGCAATACTCAGTAAAAAGAGCAATGTTGGAGATACCACAATAACCGATTTCAAACTATATTACAAAGCAATAGCATTACAAACAGCATGGCACTGGCAGAGAAACAGATATGAAGACCAGAGAACAGAACAGAGGACCTGGATATGAATCCACACAGCTGTGCCCACCTTATTTTTGACAAAGTTGCCAAAAACATACGATGGAGAAAAGACAGCCTCGTCAACAAATGTTGCTGGGAAAAGTGGTTATCTGCCTACTGGAAACTGAAACTAGATCCATGTCTTACCCTGTACTAGTATCAACTCAAAATGGATCAAGGACCTTAATATCAGATGCGAAACTAAGAAGTTAATATAGGAAAGAGCAGGGAATACTCTGGAAGTAATAGGTATAGGCAAGGACTTCCTCAGTAGAACCCCATCAGCTCAGCAACTCAGAGAAAGGATGGACAAATGGGACTACACGAAATTAAAACACTCTGCACAACAAAAGAAATAGTCTCTAAACTAGAGAGACCACCTACAGAGTGGGAGAAAATATTTGCCAGCTATACATCAAAGGACTGACAATCAGAATATACAGGGAGCTCAAAAAAACTAAACTCCCTCCCAATCAATGAACCAATACAGAAATGGATAACTGAACTAAACAGAACTTTTTCCAAAGAATAAATTCAAATGGCCAAAAAACACAGGAAAAAATGTTCACTATCTCTGGCCATAAAGGAAATGCAAATCAAAACCACACTAAAATTCCACCTCACCCCTGTTAGAATAGCCATCATCAAAAACACCACAACCAACAGGTGCTGGTGAGGATACGGGGGAAAAAGGAATCCTCGTACATTGCTGGTAGGAATGCAAGCTAGTGCAACCACTCTGGAAAAAAATATGGAGGCTTCTTAAAAAAGTAAACATAGATCTGCCATATGATCCAGCAATCCCACTCCTGGGGATATACCCAAAGGAATGCAACATAGGTTACTCCAGAGGCACCTGCACACCCTTGCTTATTGCAGCGCTATTCACAATAGGCAAGTTATGGAAATAGCCAAGATGCCACACTACTGATGAATGCATTATGAAAATGTGGTATTTATACACAATGGTATTTTACTCAGCCATGAAGAAGAATGAAATTTTGGTATTTGCAAGTAAATTGATGGAACTGAAATACATCATCTTGAGCGAGGTTTCCCAGGCTCAGAAGACCAAAAATCATATGTTCTCCCCTCATATATGTACTTTAGATGTAGGACAAATGCAGTATTGTTGTTTAAGGGGAGAGCACACACAGGAGGAATGGGGATTGGTAGGAAACCCAAAACTTGAAAGTGTTTGATGTCCCCACTGCAGAGGAGCCAATAAAGTAACCTTAAAGCAACAGAGGTCAATAAGGGAAGGTAACCGGGAAGTTCTGAAGAAGCCTGGAAGTGATGAATCAATTTGGGTTGTAATACACTTGTGCATGGAAGCAATGCTAGGAATCTCTCTGTATAGCTGTCCTTATCTCAACTAGCAAAAACACTATGTCTTTTTATTAGTGCTCATGTCTTCTCATCAACAAAATTGGAAAAAAGGGCAGAACAGGTTGTGCCTGGAAGCAAAGGAGCTGGGGGCAGAGGAAAGGGGGTGGTGGAGCCTGGGTTAGAAATAACCCAAACAATGTATGCATATAGGAATAAATGAATAAAGAAAAAAACACACTAAGTTTCCACTTCACCCCTGTTAGAACAATAAAAATGTTGGAGAAGATGTGAGGAAAAAGGAACCCTCATATTCTGATGGTGGGAATGTAAACTAGTACAACCACTTTGGAAAATAATATGGATGCTTCTTTAAAAACTAAGGACAGATCTGCCATATGATCCAGCAATCCCACTCTAGGGATATACCCGAAGGAATGTGACTCAGGTTACAACAGCGGCACTATTCACAATAGGCAAGTTATGGAAACAGCCAAAATGCCCTACTACCAACAAATGGATTAAGAAAACGTGGTATTTATACACAATGGAATTTTATTCAGCCACAAAAAAGAATGAAAATTTGCCATTTGCAAGTTAATGGATCGAACTGTAGAACACCATCTTAAGCGAAGTTAGCCAAGCTCAGAAGGCCAAAATTGAGTGTTCTCTCTTAGGTGCGAATTATAGACAAATGCAGTAATATTATTGGACATGGGTCATGCACTAAGGGGAGAATGCACACAGGAGGAATAAAAAATGGGACAGAAACCTAAAACTTGAATGTGGTTAATGTGGTCACTGTATAGAAGTGAATAAAGTAATCTTAAACTGGCAGAGGCCACTATGGATAGGGGGCCAGGAAGTAGTGAAGAGGTCTGGCTGAGATGAACCAATTCAGGTTGCAATACACAAGTGCATGGAAGCAACACTAGGAATCTCTCTGTATAGCTATCTTCATCTCAAACTAGCAAAAATGCTATGTCTTTCTTATTATCTCCTATGTTTTCTCTTCAGCAAAATTGGAGAGGGCAGAATAGGTTTTGCCCAGAAGCCAGGAGTGGGAGTGGGGTAAGCCCAAACAATGCATATACATGTAAGTACATTTTACTTAGAAGCCCCCCCCCAAAAAAACCAAAAAAACAAAAAGTAAAATCCTGTTTGCTCACAGCTATAAATGGAGCAATGTAAAAGAAGCTACTGGGAAGCCTTCGTGGAGAGCTCCCTGAGCCACAGGCTGTTCTTCCTGAGCCAGAGCCAAGAGCGGGGCGTGGTCCCTTGTCAGCAAAGCAATGATGACAGGGATTCCAGTGGCAAACAAAGTGGAAACCAGTAGCACAGACTGAATTGTGTCCCCCACAAATTCCCTTGTCAAAGCCCCAGTCTCCAGTACCTCAGAATGCATCTATCTGGAGGCCACCTTTAAAGGAGAATTAAATTAAAATGAGGCTCCGATCTGTTGGGGAGGAGGGAATGTGGACACACTAAGAGACACCAGATATGTGACCCTGTGAAGAGGTGGTAGGAGGACAGCCATTGCAAACCCAGGAGGGAGGCCTCAGAGGGAACCAACCCTGCTGGCACCTTGACTTTCAGGTCTGGGACCTGAGAAAATAAATTCCTGTTGTTTAGCTCCAAAAAAAAAAAAAAAAAAAAAAAAAAAAAAAAAAAAAAAAATCCTGTTTGCTAATAAAAAATTTAAAAAGTGACACTGGACCAAATGAACATTCACAGACCACAAAAAAATGGATTGAAATATAACTTATAACCTTCACAAAAACTATATTAGCATGGATTATAGAACTCAAGTGTAAACCACAAATTGTTGTTTGCCCCAGTGCTGGGAATCAAACCCAGGGTTTTACATATGCTTGGCAAATCCTCTATCACTAAGCTACACCCCCAGCCTACAAACTTTTTATAGAACTCCCAAAGAACAAAATCTAGGTGAGCATGGGTTTGAGTTTAGACAGACTGCCAAAAGCACAATTCACATAAGAAACAATAGGTAAGTCAGACTTTGTTAAAATTGATGTCTCTTCTGTGAAAAACACGGTTAAGGTAACTAAAAGAAATTACACACTGGAGAAAATCTTTGCAAACGCAGCTGGTGACATATAAAGATATGATTCTTTGGAGTTCTGGATATGGGACAGAGGAATGAATACGTAGAGTAAAGTGGACTTTTAGGGCTGTGGAACTATTCTGTCTCACTGCAGGGGAGGATATATATCAATGTTTTCAGAACCCACAGATACACAACACTGACAGTGAGCCTTAATATAAACTGTAGTCTTTACAAGTCTTTGGAAGTTGATGAAATTTAACAGAACATTCCCATTAATGCACTGTCAGGTGCTACTATTCCAACTACCTAACAAGCCCCCAAAATGAGGGTCCTTGTTTTTATAAGTGCATTCAGGAATATTCCATTCCTATCTATGATGGCTATACCTACTATCAACCATTTTTTATAGCCCGGAAGACTGAATTTCAGGAAAGATAAAGTGATTAATTGTCCAGTTATAAAGAAAGCAAATAAGCTGGAGGCTGGGGAGCTTTCCTTCTTATTCTGGAACAACTTTAACGCTAACCAGCTGCCTCCTGTCATGTCACCTTCTGCTTTGACACTGGAGGGATGTGCCTCCTCATCGAAGGCCAAGATCCATCAGGGAGCAGAGGACAGAGGAGGTAGATACTCTGACTCCATGTTGTGCGTTTATTTTGTGTTTCCATGCAGACAGTCCTGCTCTTGCATGGCCTATACTTGACATGGAAACCAAAACAGCTGCAAAAGTCACTTTGTAACTGGACAGTCCTTGAGCTGGGGACCTCCAGCAGCTGGGTATATTCAGGGCCTGTGGCCACCTCACCTGGGCTGAGTTTGAGAACGAGGCACTCACCTATCCAGCAACCCTCAGCCAGTTGCTCTTGGAAGCCCTGCCCCTGGTCACTGCCAGGATCCTGGGTGAGGAGGTCCTGGAGATGTTGACTGAGTACAAGGGACACATCTCTCCCCTGCTGCAACTTCTGCGTTAACTGGGACAGCTTCCTGGCCTGGTCTTCAATGATGATATTGGATGCCCTGAGGTAGAGTACAGAGAAAATTAAACCTTGAAGAGAGTTACACCACAGATTATATGAGCTTTGACAGAAATGTCTGTGGGAATATCCCCAATGAGCCCTTAGCAGAATTTCACAACTTACTTGGTGACCTGCCTGAGGCAAAAGAAAAAAGAACAAAGTCCTCCCAAGTGTCAGAAAATGATCCTTCTGTAAGATTCCTCCACACGGTCCAGGTCCATTCTGTGACCAAACTCAGGTGTCTTCCTAAATCTCCATCACAAACCCATCATAAACATGCCCTTCAGCTCCTCATTTGGCCATGAACTTTTTTTTTTTTTTGGACATGGACCTTTTTTATTTGAGGGGAGGTCAGTACTATGAGTGTGCACCTTCTCCTGGCCCAGGCTAGCTCTTAGTTCCCCCAGCTGAGCTGTACCTCAGAAAGCTGCACATCTGCCCACCTTCTGCCCCACACAGAGCCCCCTTACCTGAGCTTCTCAGCTAGTGTCAGCTTCTCTGCCAGCTCCCCCTCATCGGGCTGCAGCTTCTCTCCCAGCACTGACTTGATGATTTTGTAGTCTCCACACTCTGAGAAAAGACAGATGCACCCGCCCAGTGGACAGCTGGACATGCTGCAGTGGGCACAGCCTTCAGAGGAGGAAGCAGGGTCCTCCCCCAGACAAATGTTGCCCTAGGGACAGGCTCTGTCTAGATATTTCCATACTTTAATTTCCCAATGTCTTGACTAAATGACATTTAATTGTCCCCATTGGAGAGATGAGCCTTAAATGCAAGTAATTTCACAAATGACTCAACTGGTAAAGAGCAGAGTCAGAATTCACATCCCTGAGTTCTGACACTGATCCAGGGGCACTGTAATTATCAAACCTTGCAGCCTCTAAGTCAAAACATTGAGCTGGGCCTGAAGCAGTGATTTCCATTATGCTCAAACACTAGGGACAACAGTTCCCTTGTGTTGGAATTCAACTCATGCACAAGTTTCTCAGATTGAAAAAAATAACTTCATAAAATAGAAGGCATAAGATCATAAGGACAAGAAAGAAATATTGTCAACACTAATAAACTTTGTTATGCAAAAAGTACTAGAACAACAAGCTATCAGTACCTATTCTGTACAAAGCACTTGATACAAGAGTTTTACTAGAATTAATTCATGTGCTCATTACGACCTGAAGAGTAGGTAGCCAGGGCTAACAGAGTGGCTTGAGTGCTAAAGTGCCTGCCTAGGAAGCATGAAGTCCTGAATTCAAACTCTAATACCACCAAAAAAAAAAAGACAGAGAGAGAGAGAGAGAGAGAGAGAGAGAGAGAGAGAGAGAGTATTTCACAGCCAATACTCTCTACACATTGTTACCTCAACAGTGTCTTAGCAGTATCTTTCTTCTTCTTCAGGTTAAAAACTGTTTCCTACAATTATATTCTGATTCTAAGGAAAGAAAATATACTGTGCCCTTTCCCAAAACTCATCTCTTGACTTACTTAAAAGACCCAATTTTTTACTTTTTAAAATCCTTTTCAATTTAAAAAAATTTCTGCTGAGAAGTTTTGATAAAGAAGTTGTACATAAATGAGGATAAGTGCAGCTCAAAGTTGGAATGCTTCCTTCTAAACTTGCTTATGGTACATGGCCCCTGTTCACATGATTCCTGGAGTTGCTACAGCCTGTCTTACAACAAGCAAGTGGGCTCCCTCCCATTCCCACCTGGCTATAGGAGGGAAGAGCCTGCCTGTATCTTGACATGCGTATTTCTGTGCTTGATGATCTCCTCCATACACCCTCATTCTCACTTTGGCATCATGTCTCATACCTGAGACACCTCATATGCACCCGGACCTGCTGGTCCTTAGGTATTCCTGAAGTTTCACCACCTTAGAGGGAGATAAGGCATACTATAGATTGTCTCCTATCTCAGATGCTTCTACCACTGCTCCACAGAGCATTAAATGATCCTCCTGGACTCATAAAATGAACTTGTCCTCTAAGCTGTCCTAGTGCTTCCCCTCAACAAGGTTTCCCTGGTCTCCGTGGGCTCACCTATGATGCCACAGTTTCAGTTAAGAACAGACTCCCCTGTACCTCCTTTGAAGTAGGTACTGTGCTCTGTCACCATGTCTCCAGCATAGGGCTTGGATAATCAGAACTCAAAGGAAGCTTAAACTCAGATGAAGCTCATTAATACCAGGCCTTTGTATTGTTCTCAACACTGATGTTGTGTCTGCAGGATCTACCACGGTATAGAAGGGATCCTAATAAAAATCGTCGACCAGTTCTTCAGAAAAGCAGGCAGTTCTTTCCCTGAATCAGAAATCAATCACTACCTCATATACTTTGTGACCCTTTATGTTGTCGTTTTTCTATCCTCAGAAAATTCAGGGAGAAACATCAACTTCTATATTTCTAGGAATATGGGAAGGATGAAATTTACTTGATAAAGGGAAGTGAAGAATGAAGTTTGGGAGACATTTCATTTCTCATAGAAAACAAGTGCTCATTCATCACTTGCGTGACTGTGAGCCTACAGAACTTACTGTACTTCCACAGCTGGTTGGCCTGGTTATACACAGTAGCTTCAGACATAAGGAGTTTCTCTTTGAGGTCTCGGAAGCACTGTTTCCTTTCTTCCAGCTCAAAGCGCAATTTCTTGTTGATTTTTAGAATGTTCATTTCTCCCCTTGGAGTAGACAAAGGACTGAAAGATCCTGCCATGATGGTGTTTGTAGCAGAAAAAGCCAAACCAGGTACTGTGGAGAAGAAACCAAAACACATGAAATCAAACTAGTGTCATCAGGTCTGAGGGATGACAATAACTCTAATAACTAACTTACTGTTGAGAAAAAGTTGATCAACACCCCACTTCAGAGTCCTTATCCCTGCAATCAATGGTTAAGATGCCAGAGTTCAGAGCCAAAGGCACTATCTGTAGCTCAAACTCCAACAGAAGTGAGTGAGGTAGAACACAGTGCGCCAGGTAACAGCCTGGAGTTGCCACAACAAAATTAGAAGGTTGAGGGTGTCATAGAAGATCAGGAGCCCCTGCCTTTCAACTGCCAAGCCCACTTTGATAGATAAAGCCATATGGTCCCAGTGGAAGTAACTATTGATGACGTCCTCCCGGTCATCTGCCAGTTTTACAAAAGCTGTGTGCTTTTGTGCCAACACCACCTCTCTTTCCTACACTACTAAGACTATATCTCATTACTCATTCTTATGTATGGACAAAATCATCCAAGAAGAAATGGCTTCCCAACAAGTGATACTTTCTTCACAGCTACCCAGAAGTCCACTTCTTTAACATTACAGCATATTTTATAAGGCTGTCATCAAGTGAAAACTGTAAAACTTTGCCAATGTAAAACTGTCATGTTCTTTGAATATTCACGAATTATTTCTCACTGGGTTAATAACTATGAAACACAGAGATATATGTATCATACTAAGAGAATAAATTCCTAGTGTTTAAATTTTTTTCTGTCCTTTTTCAATATTATTTTTGCTATACTCATTTTTCACCTCTTTTTCTTTTTCCAGATTATTATGGTTTTGTGTGAGGGTGGGGGAGAGGGAGGGATTGGGATTTGATCTCTGGGCTTGTGTTTAGCTCTCTTGCTTAAGCCACACCTTCAAACATTCCATTTCTTTGTTGGCTTCTTTTCTCTCATTGGGGCAGATGTTAGTTTTCCATTAAACCCATGTCAAGTTTGCTATTGCTACCTCTTAACTTCTTCCTCTATGATGGGTTGTTTTGATTCCATTTATACTTTGTTTGCTTGGCTTTTTGTTATTTATTTATTTATGGGACTGGGATTTGAACTCAGGGCTTTGTGGTTGCAAAGTAGGAGCTCTACTGCTTGAGCCACACCTCTAGTTCATTTTGCTCTGGCTAGTTTGGAGATGGGGTTTCTGCAAGAATATGCCTGGGGTAGCCTCAAACTGTGATCCTCCCAATACCAATCTCTCAAGTAGCTAGGAAAACAGGTGTGAGCCACCACAGCCCAGCTGTTTTCTTGATTTTTGAAACAAGGTCTCCCTATGTAGTCCAGGCTGGCCTCGAACTCATGATCCTACTGTCTCTGCCCAGCTATTTTTGTCTTTAATGTCACTAGATAGCAGTTCATATGTGTTCTGAGCAAGAGCTCTTTCCACACGAGCCCTTTCCAAACTGGCAGTGGGATTAAAATGGTTATCTATGTAATGTTGAGTACATGTTGTGACCATCTATTTTGGAAAGACTTATAAATGTTATTTCATTGGTTCCACATATTGAACCAAACAGGACCCATCATTGCTACATAGACTGTGTGAGTGAGTTAGCTTAATGCTGCTGACTTGTGGTTCAATTCCACTAACAGAGCATGGTAAGATCAAGGGCATGAGTCTGAGGTGCAACAGGGTCCAGTGGCACAGAAGCTGGGATTGGATGAGGGGGCAGGCAGAGAATGAGTGATGCCCTGAACAACCTCCTCACTTTCTCAGCACCCTCATGAGCCTATCACCTCTAAACAGTGCCACAAGCTAGGGACCAAGCCTTTAACACACAAACCTTTGGGACTGGAGAACCTCATATCTGACCACAACACCCACTGAACCTGTCTAGTGTAACAGTCTAATATCTAAAAGGGAAAACTGCATCTACTTTCCACTCAGGAGATAGAATCCTCCAGATACCCTGATGCTGGGTTGTATGCATGTGGGCCTGGGAGACTCTCTGGTGTCCAAAAAGTTCCAGACCAAAGGACTAGCTGCTGAAGGCTGAGGGTCTGACTCAGTCTTTCTTCCACCTTCCAATCATCTCTCCACCCATATTTGAGACTACAGTTGTAGCCAGGAGAGAGGAACATACCTGTTTCTCCCTGCATCCACCTCACTTCTAGTTTGTTAGACTTAATCTCACCATGGTGAGTATTGCCCTGTGTTCTTTCCATCTTCTCTGCTTGGTACCTCTGGCACAAGCAGCCCAGGGTACATTGGACACCAGGTCACAAGGAGGTTAGGAAGGGAGCTATCACACTTTTCTCAATAAGGCAGTGATTCAGTATCTCTGGACTTGGCAGGTAGTGGCAAGCCTTGCAGGACACAAGGTTCCTCAGAGTCACCATGTAACAAGGCTTAAACTGCTTTTGTTGAAAAGCACCAATCCTTACTTAGGCCCACAAATTAACTAAAAGCAAGAGAAAAGTTTGTCATCTCTGCCTTCATTTTGTATTCCTCTTTGTCTTTGAGCCATTCTCTCTGCAATCACCTTGCTCCAAGAAGGACAGGACTGACTGATAACATCTTCATGACAAAGGATCAAAACTACCCCTTAAGAAACAACACAGCCATACAGGACAGAACACCAGATAAGGACAATTACCTGTAATGATGAGGCTATACCCTGAGACAGGAGTAATCATCTCATGGAAACCAGACTGTTCCCTTCAAGTGATGATAGTGATAAAAAAAGGAAAAAAAAAAAAACCAGAAGTGAGATAATAATCAGGCCACAATTCGACCAGGACTGTTTAATTATGCATCTTTCTCCCTCTGCCCCAATTCTTCCTCTATTTAAACATAAAGCTCATGTCTGTACCCCACAGATGTTAAAATGCTTGCTTTGCTTCTTCCCATGCCATGTACTCAGGCTATATAATAAACTTCCTTCCTCAGCTCTGTCATTTACACATTTGTCTTATAGGGGTGACACATTTCATTTGTGTTTGGGATAAGTATTACTTGACACTTTTATGTTCCTTGCTCTTACTGTATCATCAATGAATGAGAACTGACTATGAATATGAGGCCCACAAAACTGTGATAAAACATTGCCACAGGAAAGACCCTTTCAATGTTTCTTTTTTTAAAACTACAAAGAGTTATGTGTGATCAGTGTCCCCCTGAAATTAGGATGTCTGCACTTGGATAAGAAAGCTAAAAAGCCAAGGTTTGTATGGGGGCTCGGCTGCCATGGGTGGTGGGGATGCTTGGGAAAGTCTCCTCCTCTGTGGGTCCCAGGTGCTCATTCCTTCGATAAGGTTCTTACTGTGCCACTTCCAGGGCCCTTTCTGTTCACTTTCCTCTGAGTACCTAGAGGACTGAGATATGTATGTGATGGGCCTTACAGACTGCATTAAAGCAACTTCCATGTTTAAATGGAGGGGAGAATGTAGGTCTAAAATCCTGGCTTTCTGACACTCAAGTGGTTGACAAATAATGACTTTTGTACCCCTGATTCAATGCACAAGTGGGGTTGTCAAATAGTGAGAAACACTATCACCACTTACTAACTTCTGGAGGATGCACATTTCCCAGATGACCCAAATGACACCTCATATGTCAAATAACAAAGAGAACCACTCCCTTCCATAGACCTCACAGAAGCACAAGGCTTTCAGCGCACTTCAACCAACTGGAAGAATGACTTTGATTCTAAGGCCATGAAAGAAAACAGATCCCACCCTAGGTGGCATAGAAAGAGACAGAGCAATTTGTGTAATAACCAGTTGATAATGGAAAAAATGTCTTGGCCTGACCCATGGTTATTTGCTGATGTGAAGGAGGCAAAGCAAGACACAGCCTCAAAATAAACAGATAAATCAAAATAATATAGGTTTAAAAAAAAGGACTAGCTTATCCAAGTCACCTGAGGCAGAAGTGAGGAACTGTGCCAGGGTCGGTGGCACAGGGCGCCCTAGACACAAGCAGAATCTAGGATGAGCCAGTGACAAGGACCTGATCACCACACCTGTCCTCAACTGTGGCTGCGAGCTGGGGAAAGCAAGAACTCCCCCTCTCGGTCCTATTTTGAGCCGGCACCTGGAGAGAACTTGCCACCAGACACTTTGTCCTCGAAACCCCTTTAAGGCGGTTCAGAGTGGACAACCAGTTGTGGGTACAGGGACCTTACCCGGGCATTAAGCAGGCTGAGAATGCTGGGGTCATCGCTGCTCCCCACCATGATCTTCTGCTCCTTGCTCGGGGCATGGACGCCAGTGCCCTGGGCGCAGGTGGCCTTGGCGTCTTGGCGCTCCAGGACATGCGCTCGCTGGTGGTGTTTCCCATGGCTGCAGTTCGGCTCCCGGGGCCACCTGCACCAGAGCGACACCGGGAGAGGACAATGAAGCTGAGTCCGACAGGGAATCTCTCAGCCAACAGCCATGCACCTGTTCCCCTCCTGCCCACCTTCCTCCCTCAGGCCTGTAGGGCACCCGCCAGTGCCCGGTGTCCCGCCACACTCGCTCAGGAAGCCACTCAGGGAACCCCCGCACCCCGCGACCACCAGCCGGGGTATGGGCAACCCACTCACCTCTGCCGACATGCTCTCAGCATCAGCGCGATGACTGTATGGCCACAAGGCCCGCCAAACCTCAGAAGCCATTGTCTCCAGGTGCCACCAGGGTCCTGCTGGACTACCACTAAGCTGTGCAGCCCGCCCCTCCGCCACGCCCACCGCTCTAGCCACCCCCCGGGGCCACGCCCACCGCTCTAGCCATCCCCACTTCCCCTTGGTGGTACCACTCTGTCTCCCCTCTGGACGGAGCCCCGCCCCGTGGGTGGAGCCTCAAGCGCCTCCCCTGTCTCCTGAGCAAATCAGGGAGGTGGGTTCCTGCGGGGAATGAATGGATGGCCAACTGCAGGCTGAAAGCAGTACTGTCATTGTGACAGGTTAAAACCATGCCTTGGAGACGCAGGAAGGAGCAGCCAGAATGGGGTCTCAGGGAAGAATAAAGATGGAGCTATTAGACAAACCTTGACAAATTGGCGAAATGTCAGTCTCTGCAGAAAAAGGAGAATGCTCTACTAGGCTAAGAAACAGCACATATTGAGCAACTCAAAATCAAATTCAGGAAACAGAGTAACAAAAAACATCGGAAGGAACACTAAGGGTATAAAATGGGCAAAAGGTTCAGAAGGATCCAGGTTTTTGAGATAATTAGTGTAACTACTAAGATACTGACAAATTCATACTTTGTATTATATGCATTTCTCCATCCCTACTAGAAACCTTTGTCACTCAGCGTGCTATAGAGGCCATCATTCATGTCACCTGGCAGCTTGTTAGGCTTGCAGACTCTGAGGCCCTCCATCCCCTACATACAGAATTTAAATCTGCATTTTAACAAGGTTGCATAATCTGTGAAAAGCTCTGCCATGACAGCTGGTACAATGTTGGAGCCAACGTGGCTATTTTTTGGCTTCCCCACTCTGAGTCTACAAGCAGCTTTTTCTGGTAGCTCTGCAAAGTTGCAAACCTCCAGCCAGCTCTGCAGTGTTTGCTGTAACTGTGATCACATTTTGTAGTGGGGGTTAGGGGAAACTCTGTAACCAACTCCTTTCTCTGTAACTGACTTGTCTTTCTGACCACCTGTGAACCATACACTGAAAAACTCCCTGGTTACATTACCCACCTGGGGGGTATATAACCCATCTCCTGAAACTGATCAGGGCTCAGGGCTTTGAGAATTTATCTCCCTGGAGTCTGCTTGCATAATAAAATTCCTATTTCCTGCAAAGTGGTCTTCGTGACTTTGTTTCCCTTGCCATTGCCGGCAGCACAGAGCGGATTCAGATTTGATTCTTGTTCTGATCCTACACACACCTGTGTAGAGTAAGCTTTTAATAAACATTTTCAGAGTGACGTTAACTTTCTAACAAGACCTGCCAGTAGGCTTATGGACGACACCCCAGTTTGCACAAAAGAAAAAAAAAAGGTTGAATTTAACAGTGACTTCTGGCACACCCCCTCAAAATTCTTGACTTTCTGGGCATCTCCTTTTTGATGAGCCTTACCTTCCTACTCTCTCACCCCAATTCCTTCCATCTTTCCCATGGACTCTGAAGCAATTCTGACTGCTTCTGTTTTCTAGGAAGGTGCTCTACAGTTGATCCGTGTCCCCAGCACTCTCACTGCTTATATTTTCTTAAAGAAAAAAAAGCAAGGTGATTAGCTGACTGAGAGGGGCCAAAAGTATCTGAGGCTTGAGCAGACAGGAGGTATGAAATAATCAACTAGAAGTGTGGGGACTGAGAATTGACTAGATAAATGAAGTGTTGTAGCAAGAAAGGGGAGGCCAGAAAAGAAACAGACAGGCTGGTGTTCTGACAACAAGACAGGGGGAGGGAATGGCAAAGCAGAGAGATAAAACTTAAAATTGAAACATGAAAGTCACATACCATTATAGAGTCAATGTAAAATTATTACTCTGTTCTGCTGCTACTTTTAAGAAAACAAGTTATTAAACTTACTTCAATCAGGTCTCACTAAGATGCAGCGATTCAGGGGTCAACACTCCAGCTCAAACCAGAGGAGAGGAAAAAAAGAAAAAAGAAAAGGGGGGGCCACAGCCTGCAACAAAAATCTTGGAATTTGGTTAAAGAAATGACTTTCATATGTTTCATTCTTCCATAATTACAATCTGGAACTTAATTCCCTCTTACAACACATGGGTCTATTAACAAATGAGCTTTCTATAAATTGTTTTTATACAAAAATAAGTTCAAGGTTGCTTTCTTTCTTGTTTTTTCATACAAATGTAAGGCTCTAGGTTTTATGAATTATTTTCAACAAATAACAAAAATATGTGAATGGTGTTAAGGATATTGCTTTTTTAAAAAGTTAAAAAAATAATAATACATTTAGATTAAAAAAGGATAATGACAAGCTCCCCCAGAGGGTACATATTAAGTTGTCACAAAGATACAGATGCTTATGTAAGTGATTAGCTAAAATCTAAGACTTACATTAAAGGTTTTATAAGGTCAAAATTCATACTGATGTTAAACTGAAACAATTCATAACAGCAAGGCTATTTTTAAAATATTGTATTGTTCTTAATAACATTTGCAAAAAAATTGTCTCAAAGAATGGTTTTTGTTTTGTCCAGATAATGTTCAAAAGTTTTTGGTGCTATAGGTTAATCCACAAATTTGTCAAGACAACAAGAATTTACTAAAACACAAAAAGACAACAGGCAGCTGAGCACAGGGAGTGCTGCTGCACTGATATAAATATTGAGACACATTTACTTATGTAAAACAAAGCCAAAGTACACCCTCAAGATAGGATGATAAATAAATAAATAACTCAAAGGAACACTACACTGGAAGTCAAGACCTCCAATTTTTATTGGACTCAACAAAGTGGAGGTGAGAGTCCTAATCCTTCCACATGTTGGATGGAGGGAATTGGTGTCCTGGAATGGCCAGATTGGGCCTATTATTTTAGGGGGGACTCCACTGACTACAGGTTGGTGTGATCCTGATGTATGCTATGAGCCATATGTAAATGTCAACAATCAAGGATGTGATCCCTTATCAACAGCTAAGCCACGATTCTTGGCCACTGTGTTTCCTAACTCCACACTTCATCCCACAATTATTTAGCAGTGTTCTCTGGTGATTTTTGTCAGGGTTTTAACTACTAAGGTAACTGAGTCATGTTCATTTAAGAGTTGGTTTATATTAGGGTTAACAATGAAGACAGCCATGTTAGGATTAGACCTCCTCCCCCTTGCAGATGGCTAACCTTTATCTCCCTGGATGGATGCCAAGGATAGTTGGGCAGACAGTGGCTTAACTACAACTTATCTTTGTTGGTTGCCCAGCAACAATATCCCTTAGTGACCGTCCTGGTACTTCTTCACTAGCCCCCTATATCTAGCCCAAGCCTGTGTATGGCAATGGGTTCTAGCTCTCTTGCTGAGGCCCCCCTCCACAGGGCTCCTGCCTAAACAATAAACCCTAAACTGATGTTTAAGTTATCTCTCTGCCTCTTCTATACCTCTTATTTTCTAACAGTTTATATAAAACTTTCTAGATGACCTCAGGGTTAAACAGCTGTTGTCTTAGGTAATTCTTATACAGTTGGTATCCTATATGTGTCTGTGACTGGGCTATTTGGGGGTCACTGGCCCTGTTCTCCTGCCCCAACTGATAAAAAAATCTAAGGTTTTACTTCAAGAACAGCTAAACTAATATGTATATATAACCTCTATAAAGTTGCGATGCTGTTGCTGGTTCCTGTATTTATGTTTTTCAAGTATATCAAGCCTTCTAAAATACAAAATTTAGATAAACATGGTAAAAAAGTTAATGGTATTGATCTACTATTCAGTTAGTTGCTAAATTGTCCATCAAAATTTTAATCATGACTCTTTTAAGTTATTGTCATTACAATTCTGATCCTTCTGGGACATTTACAATCAAGTCCATAAAAAAATGAGTGTCAACCAGGTTAGCTTTTTAGAAATCTGCTTTTTGTCAGATTTTTGTTTTGTATTGTCCTTATCTAGAAGACCACCACCTAAAAGCAACTCCTTCTAAGCCTCTTTGTTGCTTAAATTTGGCCGAAAGGGTCTAGTTGGCACTGACTCCTGCCTAATCTGTTCATTATTCCACCCCGCCCCCCGACATGGGATCAAAACCAACCAAACAAACAAAATCCAGGAAATAATGACCAATCAAGAAAGATCTTCAGTCTATGGCCCTAGCACCCTGAACGCACCCTAGCTCATCTGGTCTTGGAAGCTAAGCAGTGTTGGGCCTTGTTAGTACTTGGATGGAAGATGGATCTTCAAAAGACACTGCTCATAGACAAGCAGTTTGGAGACAAAGGGAGGAGTGCCATCAAAGTTCCAATGGACTCACTGGTGCTAGACCTCTCAAAAATAACCAAGGCTGAGAGGATTAAAGAAATGGATCTTATGCATGTGTGGCTATCTGGCATTAAAGGCCTTCTAGACACAAACTCGTATTTTTAGACAGGTTCTTCTACTTAAATAGAGAACAAAATGTCTGTTTTTACTGGCTTTAAACATATCCTTTGATACTTAAAGATGGTGGTTTTAACTTTTTAAAAATAATGTGTTTTCTTGGACATATATACTGATAATATATTGTTGCCATGGTAATTCTACTCAGTTAAAAAAAAGACATTGTCTAGATTAAATATATACATATATAATGTCCACCCACTGCAACCCCATTGGAGATGCCCTTTTGTTTTTATTTTGTCTGCTCCCACTGCAGTTAAAGTAGCAGAGATTTCTCCTTGGATCCACCACAGCCAAGTCAAACCAGCTTCTCTCTAGCAGTGCATCCCTGATCAGCTTCACTGTGCAGGATCACCCTTGGGAACCTGAGTATCCTCCCCTGCAGGACTCCACTTCCCAGAAAACAACAGGGGACCAAGAATGGCGGGACAATAACTCTGCTCTAGTCACACCTTGGAAGCTGACTAGTCTAAGCACGGCAGAAACTTGAGGAATCAACTTTTCAATGAGACACCCAGACTGTTTTTATACCAGTTATCTCATTGTGATGCACTGTCACCCCTTGTTTGTATCTGTTGCTGTAATTCTCACCACAATCTTTGCCATAGATCTGGCAGAAACCGCTCCTGCTGATTGGATTCATGGTGGAAGGTTTTTATTTGCTCTCTTCTATCTCTTTTGGGCAGGATGCATAATTACTGTTTATTATTGCTGATCTGGTTTCCCTTTATGGCCTCAGAACCCTATTCCTGTGACCTATGTATGCATTCTACTCAGGCAGGAAATGTTGTCACTAGGACTCTTCTGTTCCATACTTACTATTCTTGTGCAGGCTCTGTCATCGGGTCATGCACTCACAACTATACCATCTATTCTATGTGTTCCCATGGTAATCAGCATATCTGCCTCCACTTGGCTTATCACCCCGGGAACAATGGTTAGAGATCAAGAGCGTTCACAATCCTAGAAACCTTATCAGCCACACCCAGGTGTTTAGTCCAGATAAAAAGGTGTCAATGTTCTTTAATGCATGTACAGCCATAGACAAGGGTGGACGTGGAGGTATAGGCTATGGCTATGGGGGCCTAACTTGGGAAAGAGCCCATACATCCAATGAAAAGTACATGTACAGGGGAGACAAGTCTAGGCCACATGATGATGTGGGTTCTTATTATTGTCCTTACTGGAGTTGTGTTTCATGGGCCACATGGCAGAGAGCTAAGCACGAAACTCTCCTTCACAAAGGGAAAGCTGCCCCTGACTGCACTCATGGCGCCTGTAACCCTGTAAATTTCACTGTACTTAAGGCATCGAATTGGACATGGGGACATATAATTGGCATAAGGATAAGTGGAAAAGGCCTTGACCCTGGAACTCTGATACCCATGAGAGTTCCTCCTACCAAGTTTTTCACTCCTTTTATGAGGAAATGAGGAATGAATTTTCCATCTCTGCCAAAGCTAAAAACTTGTTCCTCTCTGGCTGTGTCTATAGCCCAATCTAAACATTGCATTGAACCCCATAAATATCTACCACTACAATTTACCAACTGTAAAACACATTGATAAAAAGATGGATAAATACAGAAGAGCAGTGGAAGCACCTAATCTGCTTAGTTTTCTCTCTGTCTTTACTATCAATCATTTTTATTGGAAACATGTTTTCCCTGAAAACATGGTGTGTCTGGCCAGCAGGCAGAATTCAGTGACCAACTTCCTATCTCCCCTCTTCCAGCCCTGGCTCTTGTCATAGCAGACAGAATTTGGGAGTTGGGCAGGGCCCAACTGCCAAATACAGGGCCTTAACATTGATAGTGGAGACACCACATGGCTGTCTGGTGCTGCAGCACAAGAACCAAGGTCATCGTCTCCTCAGCAAAGTCTCATCTTAGCAAGGATACCTGGATCTCATTGATTAGAACCTATGAGGACCTGAGAATCAAGATTCTGTTTTTCTGGTGATTAGGAGGTCCTCTCTATGAGGTCTCATTAACTCTTTCTCACCCTCACTGAGCCCTGCAATATAGTTAGTGTGGGTCTCACCTTGTGTGGAGAGTTTGTGGAGTTGGGCGAAACTTTTCATCTACATGGAAGACTAGAAAGGAATCTGGTACCATCCACACAGGAGTCAATTCTGTAGCTCCAATGACTTCCCTGCAGCAAATGTGTTGTACCTATGACTGACATTGTGAAGAAATCTGGGTCCTAGAAGTCTTCTGGAAACCATTTTGATTTTTGACAAATAACACTAGGGCATAATATAGGAGAGTGCTACAGAATATGCCCTGATTCTCTCCAACTATGACCCTCTTAGTCATTGCCAAAGTCACTGATTTGAACCTTCCATGCAGTGCAGCAAGATCATCTCATCTTTTAGGCTTCTGTGAACAATTCCTTTCTGGTGAACAGAAAATTCAATGAGGCAATGGCCACACAGCTCATGATTCAGCAGCAGATACAGCAGGACATTGTCTGCACAAGTCAGTTTAAGCTCGTGCATTAGCTGGTTATGTCTTGGCCATGCTCTGCTGCCTTTTTGCCTTGGCTTTCCATACAAGGAGTAATTCCAGAGTCTCTTCCTTTTGTTTTAATTTTTCCTTCCTTTAATTTTTTGCCTTGTGATAATCAGCCTAGTGATGACAAACGAGAAGGGCAGCCAAAGAGCTACTGTACCTTGCATCCAACTCCTCAGGCTGCACAGGAAGATCACATGCATAGCTCCACAAGCAGTCCCGTGGCTCCTCCATACACCCTCTGCACAAACAGCAGCGGGAGGTGACAAACAGCCAGAACTCCGTGGGTCCATTTTCATTGGAAAACTCACCCCAGAGTGCAATCCCATGGTGTGACCACAGCCCCAACCACTGAAAAGAGCCGGGGCTGGAAGAAGAGTGGCTAAGCAGTGTGCCACCTATATTGGTGGAATATTTTCCTGCCTGACAACTCAAAGGACACACTGAGGAGCAAAAAACCAAAAGTGGCTCCAGTGGAAGGGATAGAATTCTGACACAGACAGATCACCAATAGGTGAAGAGGACTAACTACTCTTCTGCCTTTTTATTTTCTGCATGTTTTCATTAATGTCTTTTCAATTGACAAATCATACCACTATATTTACTGGGTGCAATTTGATGTTTGGCTGTATCTGTACACTGTGGCATGATTAAAGCATGCTAATTAATATTTCCATAACCTCAGAAAGACATATACAACTGGGTCTCAATTATGTGGAATCTAATGAAGTTGACCTAGAAGGAGACAGGAGAATGATGTTTACTGGACTGTGCAGTGTGAGAGGGGGACAAGAAGGGAAGGTGATGTGGGTGATTAAAGTGAACAGCACAGTGACCACAGTCAAGAATAGCAGCCTGTCTATTTCGAAGCACTAACAGAGTCCATTTCCCCTGTCTCCCTGCAACTCAAGTGGAGAGCCAGAAGACCCTTGGCTCTGTGGACCCTGACATCATGGTATGAAGATTGGCCAGGTACAGACAACAGCACCTTCAGGAAGTAGCCAGGCACCAGTCTTGTGCTGCTGTATGACCTGCTCTCCTGCCCCAAAGGCCACCACCCAGTGGTGAACAGAGGTGTGCTGATCCCCATGAGCTTCTCCACAAGGGATTCCAGCCAGAGGTTGTTGGGTACCACAGGACTTCCAAACCATTCTGTGCAGAGTGGCTGAGACCAAAGAATACTCCAAGCTCCCTGGAGCCCAGAGACCATCCCCCAACATTAGGGAAACATCTCCTGAGACGCTTCCCACTGCCTGCTCTTCACTATTCCCTCTCCAATTTTGCTGGTACAGCAGAGACCCCTGAGTTGGCCTGGCCTCATTGCAAATTTCCATCCCTTTCCCTCATACCTTAACTCCTTCTGCCCTGACATTTGTAAAGGGGTGACAATTATTCAAGAGTCTATTGCTTTGCTTTACAACTGTTCTATTAATATGCTCTTGAGCTTGCTTGTGATTTGGAGCTATCATAAATATTGTTGTAAGTAACAGTTAGTTAGTACGTGAGTGGTTGTCACCATCTCTATTCATTTTTTAAAAATAGCTCTGGAGTCTGAAGTCAGGGTCTGGCATGCTGCACCACTTAAGCCACACCCCTAGCCCTTTTTACTCCTTTTGATTATTTCACTGCTGGGATCTGGCATTTTGCCTCAGGTCAGCTTCCTAGTCCTACACTGCTATATATGGCCTCCCACAAAGCTGGTTCCATGGGTGTGTACCACTATTCCTGGCTTATCTGTTGAGATGGACTGTTTGCTAAATTTTCGCTGGCTGACCACCAACTGCTATGTTCCCCACCTCAGCCTCCCCAGTAGCTGAGTAATCATTTTCTTCATAGGATCCAGAAGTAGTGGCACTGGGCAGGGAAGGTACATACCATTCAGTTTCTGCATATCTATTATGCTCCGAAACAGTTTTATGCAAAAAAGTGTTTACCCATCAGAAATGTGAAAGGGGATGATGACGGTGCTTGCCATAACTGTCACTGTTCTGAGTCCTGACTATCTGTGTATACAGGAAGTGGAATTTAACACCCAAGTTGAACTTATCTTAGGAGATCCCTATGAGGAGCTGAGGTGGAGAGTTCTCTCAGGGACTTTGTGTGGCTCTATGAACCCTGGGTGTGCTCTTCCCTACAGCACTACCTCAGGGTGAGAACAGCCTTGTGAGTCAGTACCCATTTGTACTCTCCTACTCTGTGGAGCCTCCCTCTGCCTTTCCTGTGTCTGCTCTGCACATTGCCCTTACTCCTTCCAGTCACCTTATGTGTGTTAAGTCACCTTAACCTTAAGCCTGTCACCTTAACTTGCAAGGGCATGTAATGGCTAGGATGCATCCCACCAGGCATGTGCCAGCAAATCTAATGAATTGCCCCCTCTGTCTGGTATTTTCAGTTGATCCAAGGACAATGAATCATCAATTAGATTTCCCTGACAGACAAACTCCCACACAATGTGAGCTCTGGCAGGGAACAGTCAGGAATGGAAGGGACATTAAAGGGGTTGAAGGGGACATCCTGGTAGTTCCTGATGGCAGTGTCCATTTTCCCTTAGAGAACATTGCTAATCAGAAGTAGATACCTTAAAAGCAACTGAGGCCAATAGGAAAAGGGAAACAGGAACTAGAGAAAAGGTTAGATCAAAAAGAATTAACCTAGAAGGTAACACACACGCACAGGAAATCAATGTGAGTCAATTCCCTGTAGCTATCCTTATCTCAACCAGCAAAAACACTTGTTCCTTCCTATTATTGTTTATACTCTCTCTACAACAAAATTAGAGATAAGGGCAAAATAGTTTCTGCTGGGTATTGAGGGGATGGGGGTGGAGGGAGGGGGTGGAGTAGGTGGTAAGGGAGGGGGTGGGGGCAGGGGGGAGAAATGACCCAAGCGTTGTATATACATATGAATAATAAAACAATAAAAAACAGAAGTTTGTTACTATGACAAAATTCCTGAGATAAACAACACTGATGGTCCCCCATTGCCTCATGCCTAGAATCCTGGTTACCTGGGACATTGAGATGGAGGATCAAGGCTTGAGGCCAACTCAGGCAAACAGGTGGCAAGACTCCACCTCAACCAATGGCTGGGCACAGTGGCAAGGGCCTATCATCCCAACTGTCAGGGAGGATGAGATCAGAGGGAACATGGTTACAGGTAGCTCTGACAATAAAGTTTGTGAGATTGTCTCTCAATGGAATAAAATCTAGATATGATGACACAGCTGTGGAAGGAAGCATAAATAGGAGGATCTCGAATGAAGCAGGGTTGGACAAAAAGGGAGACTCTCCAAAATGATTGGAGCAAAAATGGGTATGGTATAAACAGTAGAGTGTAGTTTGCCTATGAAATGCAAAGCGCTGAGTTTGAACTACAGCACATATAAGAACAAAAAGAACCAAACTACAAACCCAACAACCTTGGGGCTGTTCAGGTGGCCATCCATGATTAAAACCCTCACACTTCCTCCCAGACAGGTTCTGGTGTGACTCAGCCTTCCCTTCAAGGGACAAAGAGCAATTTTTGCCACTTCTGGCTCTTTCCACTGGGGAAAGGCAGGTCCTTCCTTCTGCCCCTTACCTGTTCTGTTCATGCACAGGAAACAGGCTGGAGCTCAGCGTTCCTGTTTTGATAGATGTGGTGTCCCCTGGATGACATGTCCATTGGGAGAAGACTTCCTGAACAGCCCTACTCATGCTGGCTGAGCCTGTCTGCCACTAGACAGAGACGCCACAGACACGACTTTGCCCCCTTCATCTTGGCTTCACCAACAGAACTTCACCCTGATCAACTCAGCAGGCTTGCTGGAGATGTTTCTGTGCAGTTCCTTGGGATGGGTGGCTCAAAGGAACCCACCATATGGGCTGATAGTAGAGTCCAGGTCCTGCCCATTCTCCTGGAAATGTCAGGGGCAAAGGTCAAGGCCCCCATTTCACAGTGTGTGGAGCCCACTCCTCTAGGCCACAGTCTTGTTCCTCCTCCCACACTTAGGGGGGCTGGTTTTGCAGTATCACTACGTCTTTCTCTGCTGAGACTTGTAATTTCTAATTAAGAAACTGAGGGAACAGACTTTCCCATGTACTATGGAACTTGAATATCACTAGAGAGGCGAGTTTGACTGTACTGCACTCACAATACAGTAGAGTACTGTACTATACTGGCTTCCTACCATGCCTCCTCCTTTCTAGTCAGGAGTGCTGCTTAAGCAAACCATCCCCAATCATTCCTTGTTGTAATTGGAATGACCCTTCTAAAATGCAGCTGACATGTGGCATGCCCTAGATACTAGGCCCTTTCTGCAAGTCTCCTCTGGCTCCTTCATAGACTCTTCTGTCCCATCATCCTACCATGCAACTCTGTTTCCAACATACTTATCTCCTAGCAGGCCCACGAAACGCCATGCTTTGCCTCACTTTAACTGAAGTTAGCCAGGTTCAGAAAGCCAAAGATACATGTTTCTCTCATATGTACAAGACAGGCCCAATACGAACACAAGCAATATTATGAAAAACAGGTCATGCTAAGGGGAGGTCAAATCAGAGAAGGAGGGTAAAAGAAGGAAGTTGAGAAGATGAACATGGTTGATGTACTTCCTATACAAGAATGAATAGAGAATTTTTGAACCTGTTGAAATCACCATAAGAAAGGGACCAAGGTAGAAAGGAGAAAAATAGAGGAGAGGAGCCAATTCTGGTTTTAATACATATATACATGGCAATACCACAATGAAGCACCCTGTATAGCTATCATGAACAAACAAAAATACCAATGCTTTTTCAAAAAAGAACTGGAAGGCAAAAAGATCCTGTCTGGTGGGTTGGTATCAGTGGGAGGGGGAGGAAATAAGGAAAGGGTATAAGGAGGGTGAATGTGCTGGAAATACTATGTACACATGTATGTGAATGGAAAAATAAGACCTGTTGAAACTCTTTCAGGAATAGGGTGAGAAGGGATAGAGAACAATGATGGAATGGGTGAATTCAACTATGATGTAAGAACTTTTGTAAATGTCAAAATGCATCCCCAGTACAACAATAAATAAAAAAAAATTGAAGGCTTTCAATCATCAAAAAAATACTTCCAGCCTTCAGACAGTAGATTTGGCTCCTTCCATTCATCCATCTAAGTAATATCCTAGACATTCTTGAAAATCAAGTTTTGGCCTGACTTTTTCTTAGGAAAATTTGTCTGACAACACAGTGCTCCACGGTAGCACATTGTAGTTCTCCCACCTGGTGTACTTCATGTCTGCTTCTCTTACTTCTTAATGAGTTCCATAAGTGAGTGCAGAGATTTTGTTTTATTTATTTTTTACCTTTACTTTAATCCAGATGGACACTGAGAGGCATTTAGCAACTGCATGGATAAATAAAGGGCTTCCAATATAGTTAGAATGAAAGCTGGATTTACAAAATTAAACTATATTTTCCTTAGATAGCGTCTCGCTTTTTCCCAGGGTGCCCTGGACTGCAATAATCCTATTTTAGGCTTTTCACAGTTGCTGGAATGACAGGCCCAGGTGTTTCTGTTGAAGTGGGGATGGGGTCTCATGAACATTTTTGCCTGGGCTGGCCTGGAACTATGATACTTCCAATCGTAGCCTCCCACATAAAGAGGAAGACAGGCATGCACCACCATGCCCAGCTGTTGATTGAATCTCCCTGAGTTGATCTTGGACCCAATCCTCCCAATCTCAGTCTCCTAACTAGCTAGGATAATAGATGTATACACAAACTCCAGGATATTTTTCTTAAAAAAACACATTAAGAGATAATATTATGTAGTGACTTAGAGCATGGTCTCTGGGATCAGAAAACTAATGGCCAAATTCCAACATCACTGGAAATATGTGGTAAGTGACAACTTATCTATAGCTTTGTGCCCTTGTAAAATGAAGCTAAAATTTAGTGTGAATACTAAACCATATTAAATAAAGTAAATAATATTAAATCACATAAATATGTAAATTTCTCAGTTCAGTGCCTTGTATAAAAAAAAAAGGAATGTCCAATAAACATGGTTCATGTGCTTGAAAAATGCTACTAGGAACCTGGGAAGTAAATGAACTAGATAAAACAGAAAACCAAGTAACGATATTGTGAGTGAGGTCGTGTCTGAACAAAATATTTGCATATTTAAATCATGAGTAGAATCTTCTTGAGTGTAGAATGTAGCAGGGCTAAGAGGTTGTCCCTAATTTGTGAATGATTCATTTGTTCTTAAGAATGAGTTCGTATTTAAACTTAATTTTTAAAAATTATTTTAGCATGTTACGGTTTTACAGGGATATACATTGATATTTACATGTGCTTACATACATCTTAGATTTATCCTCTCCATCATTCTCCTCATTCCCCCTCTCCACCTCTTAGAAAAATTTCAACAGGTTTCATTCTTATATTTTCATCTATGAATGCAAAATACATCGACCATATTCACACTCATTCATCCTTTCCTTATGGCTACCTCTCCCATGAGTACTCACCCCCAGAAAAGATCTTCTTAACCCAACTGTCCTTCAGTTTTGACTTGTATACTGATAGTCTAAGGGGGGTTCACCTTGGCACTGCAGGCCTGTATATCTGGTGCATTAATCAAATTAACCCCCCCATTACTTATTCTGTCTCTTTCACCATGCTCCCCTAATACTTAAGAGCTTATGGTACAGTGCATCATATTATATTCATATATCTACAGAGTATTTTAATTTTTTTTTCTTTTTTATAAAGTAAAATGGGCTACTTTTTATTTTTTTTATTCATATGTGCATACAATGTTTGGGTCATTTCTCCCCCCTTCCCCAACCCTCTCTCTTACTCCCCCCACCCTCTCTCTTACTCCCCCCACCCCCTCCCTTCCCCCCCCACCCCTTGACACCCGGCAGAAACTATTTTGCCCTTATCTCTAATTTTGTTGAAGAGATCTGTAACATCTTCTTTCCCTGTCCCACCTCCTGCAGTCCCCTCAGATTCACAAATTTGTTCTCTTGCTCACTATATGAATGTATATATATGATCTTATGTGTATGTGTACCTTACATTTAACATATAGGTCTAGCTTCCACATTTGAAGGAAAACATTCAGCCTTTGCCTTTTTGAACCTGGCTTACTTCGCTTAATGTAATGTTCTCCAGTTCCATCCATTCACCTGCAAACATCATAATTTCATTTATTCTTCCTTTTGGCTTATTAAAACTCCATTTTCTTAATGCCTTAATCACATGTAAGCTGTATGTACTGTTTCCATAGCTTGGCTATTGTCAACAGTGTGGCAATAAACATTGGATATGCAGGTATCTCTATGGTATCCTGACTCACATTCTTTTGGGTATCTTCCCAGGAGTGGTATCATTGGAACATATAGAAGTTTTATTTTTAGTTATAGAACCTCTATACTGCTTTTCATAATGGTTGTACTAATTTACATTCCCAAGAGCAGTGTATAAAGTTTCCTGTTTCCCACATCATCACTAACATTTGTTGTTTAGTTCTCAAAGATAGTCATTCTAACTGGTTCAAATGAGAGGAAATCTTAGTGCAGTTTTGATTTGAATTTCTTCTATGATCAGGGAAGTTGAACATTTCTTCATGCGTTTGTTGGCAATTGTACCTCTTCCTTTAAAAATTCACTATTCAATTCATGTGTTTGTTTCTTCATTGGGTTGTTGATTCTTTGGGGTTTGAGATTTTTTTAAAATTTTTTTTCTTTTATTATTCATATGTGCATACAAGGCTTGGTTCATTTCTCCCCCCTGCCCCCACCCCCCCTTACCACCCACTCTGCCCCCTCCCTCTCCCCCCCACCCCCTCAATACCCAGCAGAAACTATTTTGCCCTTATTTCTAATTTTGTTGTAGAGAGAGTATAAGCAATAATAGGAAGGAACAAGGGTTTTTGCTGGTTGAGATAAGGATAGCTATACAGGGCATTGACTCACATTGATTTCCTGTGCATGGGTGTTACCTTCTAGGTTAATTCTTTTTGATCTAACCTTTTCTCTAGTTCCTGGTCCCCTTTTCCTATTGGCCTCAGTTGCTTTTAAGGTATCTGCTTTAGTTTCTCTGCGTTAAGGGCAACAAATGCTAGCTAATTTTTTAGGTGTCTTACCTATCCTCACCCATTCCTTGTGTGCTCTCGCTTTTATCATGTGCTCATAGTCCAATCCCATTGTTGTGTTTGCCCTTGATCTAATGTCCACATATGACGGAGAACATACGATTTTTGGTCTTTTGGGGGTTGAGATTTTTTAGCTCCCTATAGATTCTGGTTTTTAGTACCTTATCAGATGAATAGCTGGCAAAGATTTTCTCTAATTCTGTAGGCAGTCTCAAGTCTAGTGACTGTTTCTTTTGCTGTGCAGAAGCTTTTTAGTTTGATGTAGTCCCATGTGATCGTGCTTTCTCTTAATTGACAAACCATTGGCATTCTGTTTACTCAGTCATGGTGTATGTCTATATGTTCCAGTGCATTTTTGACTGCTTCCAGTAGATTTTTTTCAAAAAGTTTCAGGTCTTATATTAAGGTCTTTGATACACTGTGAATTGACTTTGATATAGGGTGAGAGGCAAGGATCTAGTTTCAGTCTTTTACCTGTGATATCCAGTTTTCCCAGCAACATTTTTTGAAGAAGCTGTCTTTTCTCCACATGTGTTTTGGGCTCCTTTGCCAAAAATCAGATGACTGTAGCTGTGTGGCTTTAGGTCTGGGTCTTCTGTTCCATTGGTCTTGTGTCTGGTTTTGTGCTGTTTTATTGTTATGGCTCTGTAGTACAGTTTGAAGTCAGGAAATGTGATACCTCCAGCATTGGACTTTTTGATCAGAATTGATTTTGTTATTTGAGGTCTTTTGTATTTTCCGTATGAGCCTTAGTATTGATTTTTCCACCTCTGGGAAGAATGCCATTGAAATTTTGGTAGGGATTGCATTAAACATATACATTGCTTTTGTTGGTATAGCTATTTTCACAATATTGATTCTGTTTATCCATGAGCATGGGAGATTTTCCATCTTCTGATGTCTTCTTAAATTTCTGGCTTAAGTGATTCATACTTTTCATTGAAAAGGTCTTTGCTCTCCTTTACTAAATACATTCCTAGGTATTTTTTGAGGCTATTGTAAATGGGATTATTTCCATAATTTCTTTCTCAGTCTGTTCATTGTTGGTATACAGAAAAGCTACTGATCTTTGTATATTAATTTTGGATCCTCCTACTTTGCCAAAAGTGTTTATGATTTCTAAGACTTTTGGTGGAGTTTTTAGGATCTTTTAGTTATAAGATGATATAATCTATAAATAGGGATAGTCTTCCTTCTCTATTTCAATCCCATTAATTTCTTATTCCTGTATTATGCTCTGGCTAGGAATTCTAAAACTATATTGAATAAGAGTGGGAAGATTGGACATTCTTGTCTCATTCTTCACTTTAGTGGAAATGGTTTCTGTTTTTCAGCATTTAGTATGATTTTGGCAATAGATTTGTCATATATAGCCTTTATTATGTTGAGTAACATTCCTTGTATTCCTTGTTTCTTCAGTGCTTTTATTATCAGAGTGCTGAATTTTGTGAAAGCTCTTTTCTGTTTCTATCGAGATGAGTATGCGGGGCTGATGAAGTGGCTGAATTGGTAAGTGCTTGCCTAGCAAGCCTGGCAAGCATGAGGCCTTGAGTTTAAACTCCAGTACTGCCACAAAAAAAAGATGAAAAATGTGTGATTCATTTCTTTGCTTCCATTTATATGGTTTATTACATTTACAGATTTGTATATGTTAAACCATCCCTGCATCCCTGGAATGAAACTGACTTGGAAAATATTTGCCAATTATACATCAGACAAAGGACTGATAACCAGAATATACAGGGAACTTAAAAAACTAAATTCTCCCAAAACTAATGAACCAATAAAGAAATGGGCATGTGAACTAAACAGAACTTTCTCAAAAGAAGAAATTCAAATGGCCAGAAAACACATGAAAAAATGCTCACCATCTCTAGCAATAAAGGAAATGCAAATTAAAACCACACTAAGATTCCACCTCACCCCTGTTAGAATAGCCATCATCAGCAACACCACCAACAACAGGTGTTGGCGAGGATGCGGGGAAAAAGGAACCCTCTTACACTGTTGGTGGGAATGTAGACTAGTACAACCACTCTGGAAAAAAATTTGGAGGCTACTTAAAAAGATGGACATCAATCTACCATTTGATCCAGCAATACCACTCTTGGGGATATACCCAAAAGATTGTTACTCCAGAGGCACCTGCACATCCACGTTTATTGCGGCACTATTCACAATAGCCAAGTTATGGAAACAGCCAAGATGCCCCAGCACTGACGAATGGATTAAGAAAATGTGGTATCTATACACAATGGAATTTTATGCAGCCATGAAGAAGAACGAAATGTTATCATTCGCTGGTAAATGGATGGAATTGGAGAACATCATTCTGAGTGAGGTTAGCCTGGCTCAAAAGACCAAAAATCGTATGTTCTCCCTCATATGTGGACATTAGATCAAGGGCAAACACAACAAGGGGATTGGACTATGAGCACATGATAAAAGCGAGAGCACACAAGGGAGGGGTGAGGATACGTAAGACACCTAAAAAACTAGCTAGCATTTTTGCCCTTAATGCAGAGAAACTAAAGCAGATACCTTAAAGCAACTGAGGCCAATAGGAAAAGGGGACCAGGAACTAGAGAAAAGGTTAGATCAAAAAGAATTAACCTAGAAGGTAACACCCACGCACAGGAAATCAATGTGAGTCAATGCCCTGTATAGCTATCCTTATCTCAACCAGCAAAACCCCTTGTTCCTTCCTATTATTGCTTATACTCTCTCTACAACAAAATTAGAGATAAGGGCAAAATAGTTTCTGCTGGGTATTGAGGGGGGGAGCGGGAGGGGGTGGAGTGGGTGGTAAGGGAGGGGGTGGGGGCAGGGGGGAGAAATGAACCAAGCCTTGTATGCACATATGAATAATAAAAGAAAACTGAAAAAAAAAAAAAAAAGAATTAACCTAGAAGGTAACACCCACGCACAGGAAATCAATGTGAGTCAATGCCCTGTATAGCTATCCTTATCTCAACCAGCAAAACCCCTTGTTCCTTCCTATTATTGCTTATACTCTCTCTACAACAAAATTAGAGATAAGGGCAAAATAGTTTCTGCTGGGTATTGAGGGGTGGGAGCGGGAGGGGGTGGAGTGGGTGGTAAGGGAGGGGGTGGGAGCAGGGGGGAGAAATGAACCAAGCCTTGTATGCACATATGAATAATAAAAGAAAAATGAAAAAAAAAAAAAAAAGAAACTGACTTGGTCATGATGTATGATCTTTTTGATGTGTTGTTGAATTTGGTTTGCCAGTATTTTGTTGAGAATTTTTGCGTGTATATTCATTAAAGATATTGGTCTTTAATACTCTTATTTCTGCTGCATCCTTGCTGTGACTTCATTAAATGAGTTTGGTAGTGTTCCTTTTCTATTGCCTCAAAAATTTTGAGGAGTATTGATTTGAGTTCTTTAAAGGATGATAAAATTCAGTTATAGGTTCCTGGGCTCTTTTTTGTTGTGAGACTCTACTTTAATGTTTCAATTTCATTGTTTGTTATAGATCTATTTAAGTGGTTAATATTTTCTGGGTTCAATTTTGGTTGGTTAAATGCATCCAGAAATGTGTCCATTTCTTCTAGGTTTTCCAGTTTACTTCAAAGTATTCCCTAATGATCCTCTGGATTTCATTACTATTTGTAGTTATATCCCTCCTTTTATTTTTATTAATTTGGGTCTTTTCTCTCCTCCATCTAATAAGATTGGCTAAACATTTGTCAACCTTTTTAATCTTATCGAGGAACCAGCTTATTTCATTGATTCTTTGTACAGTTTTTAATCTCAGTTTCAAAGATCTTGACCCTGATCTTTATTATTTCTGCTAATTTGGGGTTTGGTTTGTTCTTGATTTTCTGAAATCTTAAGGTGTACCATTAGGTTGTTTGAGATGCCTCTTTTAATGTAGGCACTCATGGCTGTAAACTTTCCCCTTAGTATGGCCAATGCTGTGTCCCACAGGTTATGGTAGATGCTATGTTTTCATTAGATTCAAGCAACTTTTTGATTTCTTTGATTACCCACTGGTTATTCAGCAGTGTGTTGCTCATTCTCCACGGGTTTAAATTTTTTCTGTAGGCTTTTGTTATTGTTGTGTTGTTGAGGTCTAATTTTGCTCCATTGTGAATAGGGATTTTTTTCAACTTTCTTAAGTGTTTCAGACTTACTTTGTGTCCAAAAATATGATCTATGTTGGAGAAAGTTCCATAAGCTGCTGAGAAAAATATGTATTGAGTGGTGGTTGGTGAAATACCCTGTAGATAGCTTTCTTTTCATACCTATGGAAGGATTTTTGGGGCCGGCAGAGTAGAGTAGCCAAAACTAAGGACAGTGGGGAGAATACTGGAAGAGATTCACAGAGGGACAGACCCTCAAATCAATGTCTCTTTTTCTTTTTTGGAGCATGGGTTTGAATTCAGGGACTCCACCTTGTGCTACTACATCAGAACTCTTTTTTGTGATGGGATTTTTTTCAAGTTGGGTCTCATGAACTATTTGCCTGGGCTGGCTTCGAACTCTGACCCTACTGATCTCTGCCTCCTTAGTAGCTAGGATTATAGACGTGAGCCACTGGTGCCCAGTTCAAATCAGTGTTTGATTAATAAACCATGGATTCTTGGGAAGGCTGCAGAGATGCCCACAGGGAAAAAAAACTATACTCACAGGCTAAAATAACTGAATTATGATTTCAGGTGTTGTTGAATGCTGAAAAGACAGAATTTGAATTATTCTAGTCAAATTTGCTGACTGTTAGAATAGCAACAACAAAACATCTTCAGTAACAGTGAATATCTAACATCCATGGTTTTTTCTCAATGGATTGCAAACAATATCCAGCATCAAGTCAGAAACAACTGTATTTAAGAAAAAATGTAACTCATACTTTTAAAACAGATGGAAGTCATTAGAAAATTAACTAGAGATAACCTAGATTGCAATCTAGACTTAAAAGCAGCTTTTACAATCAGGCTCACTTAAGGAAAATAAATACTCATAATGAATATAAAGATGAAAGATTTCAGCAGAGAAATTAAAACTTAAAAGTGAGTGTTTTAAAAGATGGAATACACAAAACTAAAATGACTATGGCCTTCACAGTAGAAAAAAATGAAAACCAGGAAATAATGGAATAATGGCCATCATATTCTCAGATAAATAATTATCAGCAGATCTGCACTAAAATAAATCCTGAAAAACTGACCTAAAATGTAACATGATTGTCCAGAAATGAATGAAGATCCCTGGTTATGTGGGGTGTGAGGGGAGATAGATGATAGATAGGTGTATGAACAGATGATTGACACATAGATAGATAGAATATACCGTACACATACCCACACACAAGTACTTCTAATTTCCTTAAAATCATATCTATTTTAAGGAGAAAGCATACTGCTATACTGTATGGCTCAGAGTAATATATTTGACAAGAGAAAAGTGGATGGTGGATTGAGTAAATGGAACTAGAATGTTCCAAAGTTCCTATATTTAAAATGAACTAGTATATTAATTTTAAGCCAGCTGTAAGTTAAAAGTATATACAATTATCCCGAGAAACACTGAAAACATATGCAAATACGTATATAGATATAGATATATGTATAATATACAGAGGAATAAAAACGGAATACTAGAAATATTTTTAACATAAAAGAAGTCATTGGAAAATTAGAGGGAAATGGGATATACAGTGACACAACGACAAAACTACTGCAGTGATTTGCTCAGGGATATGCATCATAAACGAGATGGCATCAAAAATAAAAAAAGGGGACAGCAAATGCTATGATTGAATTTGTCTTCATTAGCTTAAAATATCATAACTAAGATGTTTTACATAAGTTTTTGTAATCGCAAAGCATAAACCTATAGTAGGCATTCAAAAGATTAAAAAGTAAAGAATGAAGCATGTAACTATAGAAAATCACTTACTTACAAAGAAAAATACAGGGATAAAAGACCAACAAAGCAAGCAAAAAAATGAATACAATAACAGCAGTTAAGTCCTTTCCTATCCTGAGTGTAAAATGAACTAAGATCTCCAATCCCAAAATATAGAGTGGCTGAACAGATGTAAACATGAAAACCCAACTATGCACTATCTGTAAGATTCAATTCATTCTTAAGGAAACAGAGTGATGTGAAGTGATATAAAAAGATTACTTGCAAATGGAAACCAAAAGAACAGAAATCATTGCATTTACATTAAATGAAATATATGTCAAAACTATGAAAACAACTAAAAATGGGCAACATATGCAAATCAATGAGTGTAATACATCACAGTGACAGAATGAAGGCCAAAAATCATATGCTCATCTCAGCATATGCAGAAAAAATTTTACAAAATGCAGCATATTTTCATGATTAGCACTCTCAAGGAAGCTGTTTGTAGCAGCTCACATCTATAATCCTAGGGACTTGGGAGGCAGACAAGAGAAGGTTCACAGTTTGAGGCCAGTCCAGGGTGGGGGGACCATTCACAAGACCTCATCTCAACCAGTAACAAGTAACAAGTTGGGTGTGTTAGTATGCACCAGTCATCCCAGTGACAGAAGCATAAGTAGGAAAATCACGGTTCAGAGCAGCCTGGACAAAAAGCAAAACCCTATTTCCAAAATAACTGGAATTAAAAAGGGCTGGAAGTGTGGTAAAGCATCTACCTAGCAAGTCTAAGGCCCTGGGTTCTAACTCTGGTACCACCAAAAAGTAAAAATAAAAATGAAACAACTTCTCAATGTATTAGATACAGACAGAACCTACCCCAACTCAATGAAGCCCATATATGGGAATCCCACAACTAACGTCATATGCAATTGTAATTGTGGAGACCTGAAATATTTTACTCTAAGATCAGGAAAAAGACAAGGATTCTTCCCAGTATTTATTTGAAGGAAATAGAATCAGAATCTTGAAGCGATACCTATATGCCCGTGTTCACTGAAACACTACCCATAACTGCCAAGATATATAAACAGTTTAAGTGACCATAAATGGGTGAATGGATTTTAAAAATATAAAACCAGGACTGGTGGAGTGCTCAAGTGTTAGAGAATCTGCCTAGCAAGAATGAGGCCCCGAGTTCAAGCCCCAGAACCAAAAAAAGTGTAAAACAATGAAGGACAGGAAGGTAAAAGAGGTCATGATAAAGGGAGGGAATTAGATAGAGGGGGAGGGTAAGTGAAGAGGGTAAAGGAGGGGGAATATGGTTGATGTCTTTTCTATACATGTGTGATTATGGAACACTGAACACTACTGAAGTCATTTTAAGCAGGAGGAGGGGTAAGAGGAAGAACAATGGAGGGGATGAACTAAACTGGGATACATTGTTTGCATATGTGGAAATGTCACAATGAAACCCACTGTACAACTATTATATATTAACAAAAACATTTAAAAATGTGATACATACACACACATACACAAATGGAATATTACTCAAGCTTCTAAAGGAAGGAAATACTGCCATTTGGGATAATATGGAAGAATTTGGATGACATACTCCACAGTGCAATAAGCGACACAAAGAAAGATAAATACTATATAGTATCACTTCTCTGTGAAATCTAAACAATTGAAATTAAAACTTTTACTCACAGACATATAGAGTAGCATGGTGTTTACTAGAAGACAGGATTTGGGGAGATATCAATCAATGGGCATAAACTCATGGTTAGCCCCAGTAAGTTCTGAGAATCTAATATACAGCATGGTGACTAAATTAATAGTGTATCGTACATTTGAAATGTACTATGAATATACCTTGAGTGTTCTCACCAGGAAATAAAGGGTAAATACATGAGATAGTGGGTGTGTTAATTAACTTGATGTTATTAATTCACAATGTGTATGAGCTATACAGTAAACTACAATATATAATAAAGTTTAGTTTGATTAAAACTAAAATTATTTTTCAAAGAAGGTTTAATTAAAAAACAAACATTGAGCAACTAGAAGAAATAGTAAAAGCAGAAATCAATGGAATGGAATTCAGGCAAAAAATAAAATTAACAAAAGTGAAAGTTATGACTTTTAGAAAAATTAATACAATTAATTGTCATAGAAAAAATGAAAGCAGATTCCTAATAAGAAACTACAGAGTGGGCATCTACATACCTCATAGATATGAAAAGGAAATATGAAAATATTGTGAATACCAATAACCTTATTAACTTGGATGTATTAAATGAAACTGAAAATAAACTGCCCTATACTTTTCAAGGACATTTTCTTTGTTATCAACAATTTTCTCTCAAAGAAATTATCAGATATGAATGGTATCATTAGTAAATTCTAGAAAATATTTAAGGAAGAAACAATACTAGATTTACATACTTCCTCAGAAAACAGAGAAATAATAAATGTTCCTGATTCATTATGATGCCAGCAATATCCTGACACCAACCACTGGTGAAATTGCATGAAAAATATATACCAAAACTCTTAGCAAATATCAGCAATGAATAAAATAGAGAATACAGAGAAGAGATAGGACACAAGCCTCAAAGGAGAATTTTTACATAAGAATAGATGAATATTGGCTGGGGTAATTAGAAGATAGGTAACATGAAAATACCTTAGTAAATACTACATTGCTCTCCATTATTATATAATCTATAGAATTATATTTTCCAATTGATAACTATAAGCAACTTAAAAATAAATATGTCAGGCTTGTTAAAAGACTGCAAGATCACAGAAGACAGAATCTTCAAGTTTTTATGCACTAGGCAGAGTTTGGAACATATTTTGAGGGATCTAGCAAATATCTATGATTTGACTAAACTTTCTGTACTACCAAATTGTACACACTATTATGTTTCAAATTTGAGAACCATCTGGACAAAGTTTGAAAGTTTGGAATAAATAATGAGTAAAGCCACCTATGATTCTTTAACCAACAATAGGAGTATTCTTTCTAAGAAATTAAAACTGAATTTTATATCTTAAAAATCAAATATGATTTTTTGACAAGATATGTTGAATATGCATATGTTTTATGTATAATAAAATGGTAGCAAAAAAAGGAGAGATTGTGTAAAAGAACTATTTTAAGAGGACTATATTAAACCTTTCTATTGCTAAAGTAAAGTAATTCATGTCAAAATTCTGAATATTTAATAAAACTAATCTTCTCAACATCCTAACAAAAACTATAGATAGCTTATTGGTATATTTCCTTCTAGGATTTCAAATTAATAATTATTTTCATAGTGAATACTATACTGAGCATTAAATATGTTTCATATTTTAAAACATTACATCAAAAAATAACAAACTAAATACTTTATACAAAATGATTACTTTACAGAAGCATATAAATTTCCAAGAAGGTATACTACCTTGCCCAGTGATTCATTTAAGCAGTCATACATAGTGCACTTTGAAAGGGAACATTCACATACAAGCACACTATGAATACTAACCACATACATAAGCTATTTTAAAATATGGTAGATATTTTAGCTTAATCAGAGGTGTAAGCTAGTTAGAGGTTGTCTTATTTTGTGTCTTGCATTTCAATTAATATCATAGAGACTATTATTACCTGCTAATTCACAGTATTAGTGTTTGAACAGCTCTCAGATTTCATTAAATTAAACAACTTTCATTACCTCAGTAGGAAAAGTGATTTTTATACTTATATTTCTGATAGTCACAGGACACATTTGCTCTCCAGGAATGTAAAACCTTGAATGGTCACTACTGGAAAGTTGACTCTAAGGTTGGTCCTGTGATAATCAGAATTCTAAAATGGCCCTCATATTTCTCAGCTCCTTATATGCACATGCCTTCTCCCAGCTATTGAATCCAAAACTAAGATAAGGACTCCTGGGAAGGTACTTGCAGATATAATTAAGGCCTGAATCAGTTAACATTAAAACAAGGAGGTTATTTGTTTCCATGATCTAATCACATGAGCCCTTTATATGCAGAGTTTCTTTCAGCTGTTCACAGAAGACAAAATCAGAGATATGCTTAGTCTGGCCTATAGGAAATCAACCCTCAGTGACAGGAACTTCTTATGGGAACCACATAGTAAGGAAGTATGGACAGCCTTCTCAGTGAACTGAGTCTGCTCCCAGGCTGACAAGAGGACCACAGACCCCAGTCATACAAACACAAGAATAGTGATGTGCCACACAAGACATTTCATTTCATCCATGAAGGTAGTCCCATAGATTATCCTATCACCCAGCAATACCTCAGTCTTCCTAGTTTATGTTTTGTATACTTTGTGTAATGACGGAATTACCTACTTACACATCCTTTTCATTAAAAGGCTCTACCTGAATTCTACTCATAAGCAGTAGACTTGGAGAGGACCCTGAGCTCCAACAGGAACCCAACAAACCCAACACTGCTTTCAACTTTGTGAGACTCTACAGAGAGAACCCAGTACAACACGCCTGACCTTACAAGACCTTATATCACCTTATATGGGTGACAGTTTAAGCTGCTAAATGTGTAGCTATTTGTTGGGCAGCAATATGAAATTAATACGTAAAGCAAGTACAGGTTATCTGTCATTCATTAAAAAAGTGTGCTACATAAAAACTGAAGTTTTCCCTGAACCTAAAAATTTTGTCCAAATTTTACTCATCATGCTTCTTTCCTTTGATTTATTCAATGTCTATACTTTTAAAGCTCTAGGCCAAGTGCCTGGCACTCTGCAGGCAATCAGGAGAGAATCACAAGAGGAGTCAAGTTTGACGGGCACTCTGTTGGGCTTTCCAGGACAAATCTGACTAAAATGGTCTTCTCTCCATCTGTCACCACATACATGTGCACCACCTTTTCTGAGCATTTTTAGTAGACATACCATATTCATTTTCATGTGTGGCTTTCCTCTAACTGCTAAACCCTAGGATGTCATATATCATCCATTTCATTTCATCTACAAAGAATTCTTATTACTTCTTCCTAGCAAAAATGTTAGTTAAGTCACCTGTATCTGTTAAGTTAGCTGAGATCATTTTAATGTCACTTTTAATACCAAATTCTGTGTTATAATGTTTTTAAAAATGACTTTAAAATAAGTTCCCTGACCATATAATTGGAATATTGTAAACAATTTGCATAATCGACTAAAATTTCCCTGAAAAATTTCTAGATGATTGCATGGGTTCCCTTTTTTTTGTTTTTGATCCCAGGATGATTGGCAGAACAAGGAAAATTCACCATAATTTTTGCCACTCCCTTCACTATAAAAATCACTCTGTACCTATGGTCAAGATACACAATCACACATGTTCTTGACACAAAACAAGAGTAAGGCTTAGGATGACAGGAATCTGAAAAATGGTTCTGCCCAAAGTAAGAAAAAAAGCATAGAGTTTATTAAGCTTAAGGATTTGGTAAGAAAAATCTGTATTTTGTTCCTTGTATTTTCTTCTTTCTTATGTGGGTAACATTTGGCAACAATATTCATTGAGATTTTTTTTGGAAGTGTAAAATATATATAATAATTGTATCTATTTCTTCACTGGATACAGAAAAGCTGAGGATTGCAGAAATGTTCTGAGTAAAGATGTCAAATAGAGTAAGTGGTACTGATACTACTTGGCAACACCTAGTTACTTGTATTCTAACTGAAAATATTGCTAGCTCCAGTAAACAACTCTTCATTGAACATTAAATAAACGTTCACCCTAAGGAGACCTCAGAGTAGAGTGGGTAAATGCATACATATTAATGGCCTAATGATATCAATAGTAGCAACATTACCAATACTCGTCTTAAACTGAAAATCCAGCGTCTTCTTTTCCTATCATAATATATAATCCAGTTTACTTAAGTATTCATAATACTATTTATGGGCATCATACAAGCTATAGGATTATGGTTGAAGACATGTGGGCAGTCATGACTGCTTAAGAGATGAGCTAAGATAGAAATGACCATACTTCTTGGCTTAAGTGTCAAGTGTGTAGGTAAAGTCAAGGATAAAGAAATGACATCTATGTCTCTACAGATGAGAAGATATGGAGCTTGGAACACTACGGAGGTCCAGAAATGTAACCTGCATGAATACAATCAATAAATTGGATTTCCAACAATAAATTAGCTTTGATAGAATTTTTAACATGCATTTCTTAGAAGATAGTGCCTAAAATATTAGAAAATAGCTCTGAAATCATATATGCTACAAACAGCAGAAAGCTGTATAGATAAGTACCAGATAAGGTTTTAATATTGTTGGGATCAAATTCCCTCAACAGATGTTTCTGAAATTTTTCCATGAATGAAAACATTATCTGAGGAGAAAACTAAATTCTGGGCATTTTATATGCATTATTTGAGTTAGTATTCACAGAAAGGATTCAGACTTGTATTATTTTCCTCAAGTTTGAGATGAGGAAGCAAGACATGGAGTAACCTGTGAACTGTTACACACCAGGTAAGTTTCAGTGTAAGGATTTCAATCTAGTTCAACCTGACACCAAAGTCCACACTCTTTCTAGTTCATTAAGTTGTCAAAATAGCCATATGTGCCCTTTCAGACACTAGAAATAGACTAAGCATACTGACAACAAGAAACTCTGATTCTGTGAGAGGTTTTAGAAGGATCTCTAAGCTGTGAACTGAATTTCAATAAAACATAACAAATTCCTCCTGAATTTCCTTTCCAACTTTAAGCTTTTGATCTCAAATACACACATTTGAAGTACAAAGCAAGACAGTCTCTGACACTGAAATAGCATAGAAAATCATAGTAAACAATTAACTTTTGACTCAGGTACAAGACTCATATGTATGTAGTACTTTTCTAAACAATGTTTATATGACACGATGTGTGAATATGTATCTGACACTATTCACTGATTATAAAATTTCCCCTCCTTTCCACTATAAGTCAGAGAAAATGAGGTTTTGTTTAGAATTTCTCTAACGCTCAGTAACACCTTCACTCTATTAATGAGCTATTAGTTCCGACAATATTTTAGCATTTCTCAGAAAGGAAATTATGTAACTTGCCTCCATCACAATAGTAAAACTTAATTATGACTAATTCCTCTGGTCATTAGAAGCACATGTAGCATCTAGTTCATCATGCAGGCTGCTCAGGAGAACTTTAAACACATCAAGCCCTTCCCAGGGGCATTACTGAGGTTTATATTTTCATGGTGGTGGCAGATTACATGCACCACCTACCTTGACTTTTTCTAACACACCATCTCTGACATATACTGAAGGATGAGATTTTGAAGTCTGAAACAATCACTTGTAGAAGTACTGAAGCAGGTCTAGCGCCCCTGTGTGGGAAGAATTTGTTTTGGTCCGCATTACCAAGGAGGCACTCTGCACACACACATGAAATCCATGAGAAAACATGGCCTTGGCTACATAGAGAATAAGTATGGCCCATGACAATTCAGGCCCACAACATACCAGTGCTTCCTAAATCAGCAATATAAGATGCAAAAAAACCAGAAAATTAGATATCCTGTTTTTCTTTTTTTTAAATTAATTTATTTTTTATTATTGTGCTGGGGATACACTGCAACACTTACAAAATTTCTTACAATATATAATAGTTAAATTCGACTCCTCCATCATTCTCCTTTATTTCTGTCTGGTTTTAAATGCTTAATGCAAGCCTAGCTAATAGTAATAATATTTAGGAAAACTGCAGTTGCAAATTAACTCTCAGACCCAATGTAACACGTATACAAAGGCAGATTCCCAGGCCACTCACCCTCTGTCAGATGGGAAGATGTACGGGATTTTACATTGTAAAGACTCCTAGGCGAGGCTGATAGTCAGACAGATTTCAGAGCATCCCTTTAGGAAAACTACACTTCTCAAGGTGTAGTAACTTCACCCACATTCAGTTAGTCTTGGAACTTGAAATAGAGTGTCTGAACTCTACACAACAAAACCTTCTCTGTCACATCATGTCTTTGACTCTAGTGAAATTTTGGCACAAGAGCAACCTAATAGTTCTACTTCTATGTCCATGTTAAAACTACCTACTATGCCACTCAATGACCACAATACAAAATTGTGAGAGAATTTTTTTTCAGAATATGGTATCAAAAATAATTTTCTTCTGCTACATAGGCAAGATTCCTCATTGGCATAATGATGATTGGAATATTTTTGGCTCCCATTTGCTTACTTGTCCATAATCACAGAGTTAATTTTTATGCTCAGACACAGAAACTTTGTAATCCTTTAAACTAATACTTTGGTTTCTCCTTTCTCTTTATTCTTGAATGCCTCATTTATATCTTCACTCACTAACTTTATAAGCATTTTTATAACAGTTCAAGTCTTCACAGCACCTTTTACATATTAGTAACTATACTGTTTTCACATACAATATTTCATTCTAGTAACATAACACAAATTTGAATATAGAACCAATTATCATTGTATTTTTTGATGCTATGGCATCTTTGGTTTCTGTTAAATCTTTTTCATGTTTTCTAAAGTGATTGTAGAGCAAGGGAAAGAAGATGACAAGGCAGGAAGAAAAAGAGAAACTTAACGACAGATGCTTTGTGTATCCCCATGATAAATGATTTTATTGTGTTAGGTTCTTGCTTAATCTATCCTCCATATTTGAAATAATCAAATGTACAAAATAAAGCAGCAAAATAATTCATAGAGTCCCTATCTTCAGTAAATAATCTCCATAGGATATGGGAACATTACTCTCTCATTCAGGATGGTAAATAATCTACACCATTCATACATTGTACAACTGATTCATCATTACCTCCAAATAGCACATTTCCAATAAAGTAGAGAGAAACTAGATTTTTCTATAGATAAGTATGAGATGCACAAAAATATAGTTGGAAATTTATGAAATGATACAATTGTAGCCAAATGTTTATTAAAAGTCCTAGATTTTGTTATTATAAATATGGGTTTGGGGTTTTTGTGTTAGATTTTTCTATGTGCAAATGCTTTGTATTGTAACCTGATAAAGATTGTCATGTTCACAAAAATCTGTTCAGATTCCTCTAAACTTTCTTCATAATAAGACATGACAAAGGAAGTGAATGACCTCTGCAAAAAAAAACTGTAAACCACTGAAGAAAGAAATTGAAGAAGACTACAGAAGATGGAAAGATATCCCATGCTTTGATTGATAGAATCCATATTGTAAAAATGGCTTCATTACCAAAAGCAACATGTTCAAAGAAGTCCCAATCAAAATTTCAATGACATTCATCACAGAGATTGAAAAATCAACCCTAACGTTCATATGGAAGCACAAGAGACCACAAATAGCCAAGGCAATAATGAGCTAAAAGAGCAACACTGGATGTATCACAATACCAGACTTCAAACTATTTTACAGAGCTGTAGCAATAAAAACAGCTTGACACTACCACAAAAACTACATGAAAATCAATGGAACAGATACAAGATTCAGATATGAATCTACACAGCTACATCCAGCTGATTTTTGAACAAGATGCCCAGAACATACAATGGAGAAAAAACAACCTCTTCAACAACTGTTGCTGGGAAAACTAGATATTATGCATTCAGAAAACTGAAACTAGACCCATATCTTTCACCCTGTAAAAATGTCAACTCAATTTGAATTAAGGACATTAATGTAAGACCTGAAACTTTGAAGCTAGTGAAGGAAAGAGCAGGAAACACAGTGAAACTTAGGCATGGGAAATAACTTCCTAAATACTACTCCAATGGCTCAGCATCTAAGAGAAAGGACTGAGAAAAGGAACTACATAAAACTAAAAAGCTTTTGGACAGCAAAAGAAGTGATTACAAGATTGAATAGACAGCCTACAGAATGGGAGAACAATCTCTGTCAGCTACCCATCTGACAAGGGATTAATAACCAGAATACACAAGGAACACAGAAAATTAAACTCCCAAAGAATCAATGACTGAATAATAAATGGGCAAGAGAACTGAACAGAACTTTTTCAAAGGAAGAAATCCAAATGGCCAAAAGACACGTGAAGAAATGTCCAACATCCATGGCCATAAAGGAAATGAAAATTAAAACCACAATAAGATTCCATTCCTGTTGGAATGGGTATTACCAAGAACACAACAACAAATGTTGACATAAGATGTGGGGTGGGGAGAAGGAACCCTCATATACTGTTGGCGGGAATGTAAATTAGTACAACCACTATTGCAAAGAGTATGGAGGCTCCTAAAAACTAAAAATAGAGCTGCCATGTGATCCAGCAATATAACTCCTAGGGATATACCTAAAGGAATGTGAGTCAGGTTACAATAAAGATACCTGTATGTGCATTATTCACAATAGTTGAGCTATGGAAATAGCCAAGATACCCCAGAACTAGTGAATGGATTAAGAAATTGTGGTATTTATACAATGGAATTTTATTGAGCCATAGAGAATGAAATTTTGTCTTCCACAAGTAAATGGACGGAATTGGAGAACATCAAGTTACATGAAGTTAACCAGGTTCAGAAAGTCAAAGTCCACAAGTTTTCTCTCATATGTGGAATATAGGCCCAATGCAAATATAAGCAATATTATACATGCATAAAAATATATACAGAACCCATACCAAAAGTGGGATTGGTAGAAGAGACTAAGGGAGGAGGAAAAGAAGGAAAGAAAGATAGTGAAAAATAACAAAATATATCACATCTGTGTAGGAGCAAAATGCTAAGGAAACAAACCAAAAACTGTTCAGTAGCATAAGATAAGGGAGACAAGGGCAAGGAAGTGCAGTGGAGGGTGGTTAGATTGACTTAAGCATAACACATATACAGGTATAATACCAAGGCAAAAATCCCACTGAACAATGATGAGACACCTAAGCAATGAAGGACAAGAATGAAAAACAGGTCATGATAAGGGGAGAATTTAAGGGAGAGGGAGGGTAAAAGAAGGAAGCTTAGGTGAATATGGTTGATGGACTTTCTACACAAGAATGAATATAGAATATTTAAATCTGATGAAATCACCATAAGATGGAACTAAGATAGAAAGGAGAAAAATGGAGGGAGGAACAAATTTGGGACATAATACACATACACATGGGAATGTCATAATGAAACTCCCTGTATAGATATCTTAAAAATGTCTTTTTCAAAAATGAAGGAGAAGAAGGTAAAACAGGTCCTATTTGAGACCTGGGACCAGTGGGAGGGAGAAGCACATAAGGAAAGGGTGAAGAAAGGCAAATATGGTGAAAATATTATGTACTCCTGTATAAAAATGGTAAAAATGAGACCTGTTGAAACAATTCTAAGGAGAAGTGGGAACAAAGGAGATATATGGATAGGTAAATCTATCTAAGATATATTATAAGCATTATTGTAAATGTCAGTGTACCCCCAGTACAGTAATATGTTCATAAAAATAAAAAAATATGTATACTATAAAAACATAACTTCTGGCCTCCAAGGTCATCTCTATGTTGTATAATTTGAGCAAGTATTTTGCTAAATCAGTTTATCACAGATTCTCCACATTAGAGATACTGATCACCCTCAATATGTGATTAATTTGTTTTGGCTTCTTAGTCAATACTTTATCTTTTTTATTATTGGTATGCTGGAGGTACACCAATTTTTCAAAGTTGATAGGGTTCTTGCACTGCCATTATCCATTATCCATTAGATAATGTGTGAACATTCTGTACAGCATTCAGCAAGAGTCAGGGTGGATTTGTTTAGAAACAATCCTCCATAACCCAGGAGGTGTTGTCTTAGTAATCTTCCATCGACTAACCACTACCTTCCTCCTTGACTTGAACAGTCCACTTTCCTTCATCTCAGCAGAGTTCAATCCAGGCTTTCTTCCCTAACACAAAACTTCATTGCTCTAGCCCCATGCCCACCTCTGTACTTTCATTCTGTAACAAGTACAAAGAATAATTTTTTCTTTCTTTAACAAGTTTGCTAACTGTATAAATTTATACTTAATATAGTGTTATTTTTGCTAATAGTGATTAAATTATTTCTCAACTATTAAAATAATAGTTGAGAAATTTCTCAAGTCTTATTCCACATGTGGGATAAATGTGTTACTAAATTGCCAATAAGCCAGCCTGAAAGCAATACAGTAGGCTAGGTGAATACCCTTAAGCAATATTTTGCTTTAGACACTGCAAAATTAAAAAATCTATAACCTACTACTCAACGTAAAGCTATAAAAAGAAGCACATCACCATTATTATAGAAATTAGGCTTTCTCCCTCCCCACCACTTAGAATCAGCTGAGCACAGCTGGACCCAGCAGCCATCATGGTCAGCACCAAAGCTACAGATGACAACCTGTATCCAGTGGTTAAGCTACAACACAGCACCTCCCCTGCCCACACAGAACCTCTTCTCCCTTTTCATCCCTGTAAGACAATTAAAGTGCTATCTAGAGAGGTGAAACTGGTTTATGCTTCCATCAAAAACATATGTACAATCTTTGAGGTAAGATGGCAGATATGAAGCATCTACTGTTTTGATTCCATGCACGAGAAAAGTCAGATAACTAAAGAGAGATTATATACAGAACAGATAAAGAAATGCAGAGCCTCATGACCAACAAAAGAGAGGCAGGACACTACGAAAAGCAAGAAGAATCATATGAATCCAAAAAAAACAGTGTAAAGTCCCAAGCCCGACCCAACCTTCCTCAGGTGGGGGAAGGTAACTACAGACATGAGCACAAGGTAAGGCAAAGGGTCCTAGGGCAAGCCAGTATTAACAGCTGCTGAAAAAGTGCATACCTTCCACAAGCCTAAAGCTGTTTACAGCTTGGTGAGACAGAGACCAAGTGAGTCTCAGTGTGGACAAAGCAAGTTGCTGGAAATTTATATTCTTCACAGATTCTGAATTACTTGAGCACTGGTAATTGCTGTGTGCTATACTCAACTGAAAGGCAGGAGAAGTGAAATTGGGAAATTGAGGGAAGCATCAGTCAGGCAGATGGCAACATGCATGCTTCTGAGCTGCCACTTGCTGGCTGCATCATCACCTGCAGAACAATTGGTCCTGTCCACAATCAGATCTCTGGAAATTACACCCCACCCCACCACCCACAGGATGTATGGAGACCATGCATGCTGAGATAGTTCCACTGGCAAAGGACTTTGTAAAGAGAACATCTCTGTGTCACCCATAAGTTTCCATCTTCTCCTCCACCCTCATGCTGTGCAACACGGCGTATGTTGCAAAAACCTCCTTCCTCAAATAGGTGTAGGCAATTACTTCCAAAGTAGAATTCCAATGGTTCAGCAGTTGAGAGAAAGAATTGAGAAATGGGACTACATGAAACGAAAAAGCTTCTGTGAATCAAAGAAAATGGTCCCTAGACTGAAGAGGGAGCCCACAGAATGGGAGAAAATCTTTGTTAGCTATTCATCTGACAAGAGATTAATAACCAGAATATAAAGGAAGCTCAAAAAACTCAACTGTCAAAGAATCAATGACCCAATGAAGAATTAAGAAAGTGAACTGAACAGAGCTTTTTCAAAGGAACAAGTCCAAATGGCCAAACAACAAAAAGAAATGTTCAACATCCATGGCCCTAAATGAAATGCAAATTGAACCACATTAAGATTCTACCTCACTCCTGTTAGAATTGGTATTATCAGGAACACAACAACAAATGTTGGCAAAGATGTGTGTGTGGGGGGGAAGGAACCCTCATACACTGTTAGCAATAGGAAAAGTATTCAAGCAAGACACAAAATATGTAGTAAAAATAACAGTAAATTTAATTAGGAAAGAAATTTAGTGTAATAGGATAAAATGGGGAGAAATGGAAAAAAAGAGAAACATTTCCTACCCTGAAGGAAATGGGAGAAGAGACTAAACATGGTGGCCCCCATCGCTTACTCTTATACTATACACCTGGGGAATATACATGATCAAAAATCTTGAATGTGGGTGGCTGATATGGCTGTTAAAACAGAGAAGAGTCATCCCAGCTACCCAAATCACAGGAAAAAGAGGTGTGCTTTAGAACTTCCCTTTGTCAGGAATGGTATTTTCTACCCATCCAAGGCTCCTAGGAGCTTTTTAATATCTCAAAAAAAAAAAAAAAGAAAAAGAAAACCAAACAGAAGCAGGTATCTCCATGTTCCTGTAAGATAGCATTTAAAAGGAAATGGGAGGGGACTAGCTGCTCCGGCTTTTAGTTTTTACCTCCTCATTCCAATGTCTGAGTCTGCCCTTTAAATATTTATTTATTTATTTATTTATTTATTTATTTATTTATTTATTTTCATTTTTCTTTTATTATTCATATGTGCATACAAGGCTTGGTTCATTTCTCCCCCCTGCCCCCACCCCCTCCCTTACCACCCACTCCACCCCTTCCTGCTCCCACCCCTCAATACCCAGCAGAAACTATTTTGCCCTTATCTCTAATTTTGTTGTAGAGAGAGTATAAGCAATAATAGGAAGGAACAAGGGGTTTTGCTGGTTGAGATAAGGATAGCTATACAGGGCATTGACTCACATTGATTTCCTGTGTGTGGGTGTTACCTTCTAGGTTAATTCTTTTTGATCTAACCTTTTCTCTAGTTCCTGGTCCTCTTTTCCTATTGGCCTCAGTTGCTTTAAGGTATCTGCTTTAGTTTCTCTGCATTAAGGGCAACAAATGCTAGCTAGTTTTTTAGGTGTCTTACCTATCCTCACCCCTCCCTTGTGTGCTCTCGCTTTTATCATGTGCTCATAGTCCAATCCCCTTGTTGTGTTTGCCCTTGATCTAATGTCCACATGAGGGAGAACATACGATTTTTGGTCTTTTGGGCCAGGCTAACCTCACTCAGAATGATGTTCTCCAATTCCATCCATTTACCAGCGAATGATAACATTTCGTTCTTCTTCATGGCTGCATAAAATTCCATTGTGTATAGATACCACATTTTCTTAATCCATTCGTCAGTGCTGGGGCATCTTGGCTGTTTCCATAACTTGGCTATTGTGAATAGTGCCGCAATAAACATGGATGTGCAGGTGCCTCTGGAGTAACAGTCTTTTGGGTATATCCCCAAGAGTGGTATTGCTGGATCAAATGGTAGATCGATGTCCAGCTTCTTAAGTAGCCTCCAAATTTTTTTCCAGAGTGGTTGTACTAGTCTACATTCCCACCAACAGTGTAAGAGGGTTCCTTTTTCCCCGCATCCTCGCCAACACCTGTTGTTGGTGGTGTTGCTGATGATGGCTATTCTAACAGGGGTGAGGTGGAATCTTAGTGTGGTTTTAATTTGCATTTCCTTTATTGCTAGAGATGGTGAGCATTTTTTCATGTGTTTTCTGGCCATTTGAATTTCTTCTTTTGAGAAAGTTCTGTTTAGTTCACATGCCCATTTCTTTATTGGTTCATTAGTTTTGGGAGAATTTAGTTTTAAGTTCCCTGTATATTCTGGTTATCAGTCCTTTGTCTGATGTATAATTGGCAAATATTTTCTCCCACTCTGTGGGTGTTCTCTTCAGTTTAGAGACCATTTCTTTTGATGTACAGAAGCTTTTTAGTTTTATGAGGTCCCATTTATCTATGCTATCTCTTAGTTGCTGTGCTGCTGGGGTTTCATTGAGAAAGTTCTTACCTATACCTACTAACTCCAGAGTATTTCCTACTCTTTCTTGTATCAACTTAAGAGTTTGGGGTCTGATATTAAGATCCTTGATCCATTTTGAGTTAATCTTGAATATTTATTAAAATAATATAATTTCCCTGTTTCCTCCACTATCTATCCTGCCTCATTTTACCCCTAAACGACTTTGATCCCTTTTAACCTTAAAAGGGGTGCAGAGGGGCGATGGTCCAGTCTTCTGTAGCTACTTCCTGCTGAGTTTGGGTGCCGGCCCTAACTGGAAAGGGATCCAAGAAATCGTTTCCCTATCTTAAATTTAGGAGGTGACAAGGGAAATTTAATTGGTAGAAAATTTAGTTGACAGGCTTCCAGAATCAGGACCAGGAGACATCAAAATTTTTTTTTTAACTAAAAGAGAAATTATTGAAAATCATCCTTCAAAGTAAGCCTTTAAGTTTTATGAGGCTTTTTCCAAACTTTTCTGCAGGTATTGGTAATCAGGTCCTGGGTTGCCTCATGAGGGGGTTTTGTTACTACCCCAAAGCCAGGAATCCAAATCGTATAGGAAACAGTCATTTATAAATAAGATGAGCTAGTTATTAATTTTTAGGTGACCCTAATTTAAGAAGGCCCATCTTCTTAGGGACAAGTGTTAGTTCCCCCAGAATTACAATGTGGCCTAGATAATTTACCTTTAATTGGGAGAGCTATGCCTTTGAACAGAGGCCCAGTACTCCACAGACCCTAAGAATTTAACATCATCTGCATATGTAGTAAGGCTCTAGTTTGAAAGGACCTCAAACAAGTTTAGAATGCAACATACTACATTGAGCTATGGAGAACAAAGTTTCATTGGTCTCCAGCCTTAGATTTAATGCTTTATAACCCTTACAAAAATGATACCAAATTAGCAATTAATAATTTATGCATCATGATGGAATAAATTTCATTGCTAAGAATAAAACCTCTAAATTGCCTATTCAAAATATGCACACATAACGACCCATTCTTTTTAACCTCTTGGCTTTACTTTGGAAGGGCTGGCAGGATTAATTCCATTTTGTTGTTGGTTTATATACAGGGTATCATTATATAGCTTAGATTGACCTGGCACTCACTATGTAGCCCAGGCTGGCCTTAGCTCATGATCTTCCTGTTTTAGCCTTCTAATCACAGGGGTTACAAGCATGCACCACAATGTGCAGAATGACATTTTTATTCTGACAAATTTCCTCTCATTTCTGAGCAGTTTTGTTTTGAAGATATCCACTGACCAAGCACTCTGATCTGGCTTTAATTGTCCTTCATTGGTACTCATGCCCCAAATGATCTGAAGTTATTTCACATTAGGAGAAAAGCGTCAGCCGGTTTTGAGAGTCAGTGCCAAAAAACACAAACAAACCATTTTTGGACAATTTAAGCAAGCCAAGAGGTTTAGAAGAAGTGGCTTTTAGGCTGGGCTGATAGGGTACCCATTTTTTAAGTTTAAGGTTTTTGTTCTGTAGGTAATGTGGTGGCATTTTTAAAAATGCTATTTGTGATGTACTTCTGCAAAATGTCAACAGAGAACAGTTAATGTTTTACAAGGAAAATACAAAACAACACTGATGAAAGCAAATATTTAAATAGACAAATGTTTGAGAAATAGACAATTGCTAGAGACATTTTCTGAGAGTTTGATTGTAAATGCCTTAGAACAGGATCCAAACTGTAGCTGACAAAAACACTTAAAATAGTCACTGTTAGAATTTTTAAAAAATGTTCACCAATTGTCAAAACAATTTTTATTGCATATAGCATTTTAGGATAATTATAATGGATAACATTAATTAGTACCATTAAACACTCCTAGTTACAATTGGGAACACCTGTACACAAACCTGTAAATATCTACCATCATTAACAGTTTTAATTTGGAGAATACCACTTGGTATACCTTTTTATAACATTGTATTTTAGGCTTACTTGGAGAACACAAATACATTGAACATGTAAAGGAGTCAGCAATACTTAGCATCATGGTTTTATACATAGCATATCATTCATTAACTTAGCTGTTACCCTTGAAATAAAACATTGAATCTTATTTCTTTATATCCCATTTTATTTAATGAAACTTAGTTTTTATCATATTATTATTGTACTGGGATATATCATAACATTTACAAAAGTTCTTACAGTATATCATAGTTGAATTCACCACCTCCATCACTCTCCTGTATCCCCACCTCAGCATTCATGTCTCATTTTTCCATTATCATACATAATATTTCTACCACATTCACTCTCTTACCCCTTTCTTTATATCCTCCCACACACACTGGTACCAATCAATAGAATGTTTTTTACTCTCTTATTTAAGATAGCTATACAGGAAGTTTCATTATGACATCTCCATGTATATATGTATTATATCCTGAATTGGTTCATTCCCTCTATTTTTCTCCTTTCTACATTAGTCCCCTTCTTATGGTGATTTCAATAGATCTAAAAATTCTATATTCATTCTTGTATCCAAAGTATATCAACCATATTCACTTTTTTAACTTCCTTCTTTTACCTTCCCTCTCTTGTATGTGACCTCCCCTTAGTGTAACCTGTTTTTAAAAATTATTTTATTTGCACATAATAGTTGTTGAGGGGGATACATTGTGATAAATGCTTACAATGTATCTTAGTCAGATTTTCCCCTCTATGACTCTCCCTCTTCCCCCTCCCTACCTTCTTAGAAGAATGAAACCCATTGACATAGTTCTATTTTCATATATGGATACAAAATACATCCACCATTTTCATCCTAATTCCCTATTGCTGTTTTTCTTTTTTCTTTTTTTAGAATATATTCATTGTACGGGGGGGATTCATTGTGACAATTCTGAATGTGCTTATATTGTGCATTTATTTCTTAGATTGCCCCCACCACCTCTCCCCCTTGACCCCCTCTCCACCCCCACCACCTCTCCCCCTTGACCCCCTCTCCACCCCCATCACCTCTCCTCCTTGACCCCCTCTCTACCCCCACCACCTCTCCCACTTGACCCCCCTCTACCCCTACCACCTCTCCCTTTTGACCCCCTCTCCGCCCCCACCAATTTTCGTGCTTTACTCCCTCTCCACCCCCACCACCTTTTGTGCTTGACCCTCTCCACCCCCACCACCTCTCCCCCTTGACCCTCTATCCACCCTCACCACCTCTCTCCCTTGACCCCCCACCACCCCAGCACCTTTTGTGCTTGACTCCCTCTCCACCCCCACCACCTCTCTCCCTTGACCCCCTCTCCACCCCCACCACCTCTCGTCCTTGACCCCACCACCTCTCCCTCTTGACCCCCTCTCTGCACCCACCACTTTTCATGCTTGACCCCCTCTCCACCCCCACCACCTCTCCCCCTTTACCCCCTCTCCACCCCTACCATATCTCCTGCTTGAACCCCTTTCTGCCCTGACCATCATTCCCACTTGACCCCCTCACCCTGCTTAAAGCAATTGCAAGAAATTTCATTGTTATAGTTTGTATAAGTATGTGAAGTCCACCAACCATATTCCCTTCCCTTAATCTCCTTCATTCACCATTCATCCTCCCATAAGTATTTACATGTATATATATACATATATATGTATGTATATGTGTGTATGTATACACGATGGAATATTACTCAGTGAAGACAAAACATGGAATTTTGTCATTCTCAGGAAAATGTGTGGACCTGGAAAACATCATGTTAGAGAACTAAGCCAAGAAAAAGAAGACAGTGGTTGCCTGTTTTCTCTCATATGAGGAAGATAAATCCAAATACAAATTAAGTATTACTGTTATACATACAAATTTATGTATATAAACACACATTATGTGTACACATATATATTTATTTATAATGTTTTCAAAAGCAGGACTGTTAGAGGAGACTATGGGAGAAGGAAAAACAGAATAATAATAGAGTGAATAATACTGAAATACATCACGTGGGTAAAATAACAGAACACAATTAATACTGTTGAAGAGTACAGGTAGGGAGAAAAGGGTTAGGAAGAGTAATAGAAGGGGATTGACTGATTATAATACAATGTATTTACAGGTAAAATACCAAAACCCTACTGAACAATGAACATTGAAGTCACTTCAAGAAGGACAGTGGGAGAAGAGGCAGAACAATGGAGGGAATGAACCAACTGGGTAAAATATATATTACATATGGAAATGAAAACCCCTGTATGATTAGCATATATTAACAGAAACTGTTTTTAAAAACTTTCTTGGAAAAATTGGCCTGGTAGGCCTAAAACTTCCAGAGGTGCAACACCACACTCTGAGGTTGTTCTTTAACAAACAGACAGTAACTTGGACAAAGCCTAGCCAAGTACTAACACTTCAACAAGAAATACAGATTTTTTCTTCAAATTTGTTTTCCTTGTTTTTAAAAAAATTGGTTTCTTTATTTGCAACCTTTTCACTTTTTCCCTCATTTCCCAAACCACGCTCTGTTTCTACATATGCTCTCTCATACTATTATCTCCTATACCTAGCTCCCCCTCTATCATCCTACTCCCTCATCATCCAACCCCATCCCTTATATTACTCCATTTCTAATTCTTATTCTGTGAAACCAGTGTTAAGCTCCCAGATCACTGTCCTAGGCAACAGAGATTTGTTCCCGTACAACCTTACTGGGGAGACATAATCGTCCCAACTATCTTATACAAATATTTGGTTTATTACTGAATCACTGTCCTCCACATACATGAGAAAGTAAAAGAGAAACTTAGCCCAACAGATGCTTAAACGGAATCCAGAGATAATGAATTGGCTGAATTGTCTGATACAGAATTCAGAAGCATACAGTTGAAAGTGATTCATGACCTCAATGAGGATTCAAATAAACAGGTAAGTGGAGTTAGGAAATCATTCCAAAGCCTATATGAGAAAGATCAGCAAGAAGGATGAGAAATTCAATAAGGAAATAGAAATTATAAAAAAAAGTTGAAATTTTAGAATTAAAACCCCAAAACCCTGAAGATATTAGTATCTCCTTGATATGATCAAGGAGAAGAAAAAAAACCTGGGATGGAGGATAAGATTGAAGACAATCACAAATTAAAAATGTATACTCTGATCACAACAGGTAAGGACTTGGCAAATGAACAAAAGGGGAAAGAGCTGAAACACAAATGAGAGGCATATTCAATGCAATCATAGCAGAAAGTTTCCCAAGTCTACATAATGATATAGACACCCATGTACAGGAGGTATTTCATGTCTAAATTGACATGATTAGAAAACAACTCCACATCATATCAATTAAAATGCCAAGATAGAGAATAAAGAAAGGATACTGAAAGCTGCAAGATCAAAATACCAGCTTATATACAAAGGTAAACACATAAGAATCACCACATACCTCTTAGCACAAAGCCTGAATGCCAGGAAAAACATGGAGGACTATATTTCAATCTGTGAGAAATAATAATTACCAACCAAGCATACTATCCAGCAAAGCTATCATTCAATATTTATGGAGAAACAAAAAATAGCAGGATAAGGATAGGCTAATGCATTTCATGTCAACCAACTCTACATTAGAGAACATACTTAAGGGAATATTTCACACAGAAGAAGAAGAAAAACAGTCACAAAAATGAGACGCCAGGAAAACCAAAAGGAGACTTGATGGACCCATGAGAGTTAGGAAAGTATCACGCATGATTAACTCAGTAATCCAGCAAGACCTGAAAATAAACAACTCCAAAAGCGTAATTACACTAGAGTCAACCTGGAAAAGAAAACCAATAGAAACGTAGGAATCAGTAAATATCTCTCAATCATAACCCTAAATGTAAATGAACTGAACTCTCCAATCAAAAGACACAGATTGTCTGACTGGAACAAAAAGCAAGATCCAACAATCTGTTGTCTACAAGAAACATCTCTCAAAACCAAAGTCACCCAAAACTAAAAGGGAAAGGTTGGAAAAAGATATTTCAGGGATGTGGAACTTGAAAGCAAGCAGGCAGTAATAACTAGTCTCATATTAGGCAAAGCAGATTTTAAGCAAATTTCAGTCAGAAGGAAAAGAAGTTCTCTACAAACAAACAAAGGGAAAAATAAAGCAATAATAAAATAATGCTAAATAAGTATGCACCAAATGTTGGTGCACCCAAATTCATTAAATACTTCTGAGCATGAAGAAAAAGATAGGTCCAGATACAACAGTATTGGGAAAACTCACCACACTGATCTCATCAATAGACAGTGTATCTAGACAATAAAACAAATATCCTAGAACTAAACAATACTATGGATTTAAAGACATCTATAGAGCATTCCATACTATAGACTACACATCATTCTCAGCAGTCCACAGAACTTTCTCCAAAATGGATCCCATACTAGGTCATAAAGCAAATCTCAACAAGTACAACAATAAACAGAACAATCCCTTGTATTCTAACAGACCATATAGGGATAAAATTAGAAATCACTGTCAAGGAAAACTATGAAAATCATTCAAACTCATTAAGATAGAACAACACACTTTTGAATGATCAGTTGGTCATTGAGGAAATTTTTTATTGTTGTGCTTGGAGTACATTGTGGCATTTACAAAAGTTCTTACAATATATTAAATATATCATAGTTGAATTCACCCCCTCCATCATTCACCTTTATCCCATCTCACACCATTCTTAGTTTCAACGGGTCTCATTTTTCCATTTACATATATTTGTACACAGAAAGAAATTTGTAGATTCAAATGAAAATGAAAACACAACTTATCAGAACCTGTGAGACACAGCAAATACAATCTGAAGTGGGAAGTTTAAAGCCATGAGCACCCATATCAGAAAATCATGAGACCTTAAACAACCTGATCATATTCCTCAAACTCAGAAAAACATGAAGAAGCCAACCCCAAATGTAGAAGATGGAGGGAAATTATAAAAAGTAGGGCAGAAATTAATAAAATGGAGACCAAAAGTACAATATAGTGAATCAAGAACTTCGTTATTTGAAAAGATTTTAAAAAAAATCAATCCTTTAGCCAAACTAACCAAAAGAAAGGAGAAGACCCAAATTAATAAAATCAGAGATGAAAAAGAGAATATTACAATGGCAACCAATGAAGTTCACAAGTTCATACCAGAATATTGTGTGAATATTTTGAAAACCTATTTTCTAGCAAACTACAAAGTCATGAAGAAATTGCTAAAATTCTCAACACATATGACCCACCAAAATTGAACCAAGAGGACATAAACAACTTCAACAGTTCTATGATAAGCAATGATACTGAAACAGTTATAAAGAGTCTCCCAACCAACAAAACCCCAGATCCAGATAGATTTACACTGAATATTACCAGACATCTAAAGAATAACACCAAAGTTCCTCAAACTATTCCAAAAAATTACAAAGGGAAGGAATACTAGCAAATTCATTCTATGAAACCTGTATTACCTAAAACCAAAACCATGTAAAGATGCATCCAAAAAAGAAAGTTAAAGGCCAATATCCCTGATGCAGACAGATGCGAAAATCCTCAATATAATACTTGCTAACAGAATCCAACAGCATATTAAAAAGATAACTCACCATGATCACATTGGTTTCATTCCAGGGATCCAAGGATGGCTCAGCATATACAAATCAATAAATGTAATACAACACAAAAACAGAATCAAGGACAACAACTATATGCTCATCTCAACAGAAGCATAAAAACCTTTGACAAAATTCAACATCCTTTCATGATAAAAGTTCTGAAGAAACTAGGAACACAAGGAACATACCTTAACATTATAGGTTTCTATGGTCAACATCAACCGATGGGCATGAGCACCCAGAAGTGGGAACTCACACCCTCCACCCCTAGCTGTGCATGTCTGGGAATAGAGCAACAGTTCTAGTTCTTTTCTTCTCTCCCACAGTTGTAGTGCTTACCTAGGAGGTATCAGGAATGAGTCCCACCTGGGGCTCAGTATTATAATTTATATGCAAGTACAATTTCAAGGATCAAATCAAAGTAATTAATTTTTCCATCTCCCCAACCATTATCATTTCTACATGTTGGGAACCCTGAAACTCTTTTCCTCCAGTTGACTATGGTAGAACAGTATCCAATTTTTGTGGTTTTGCTAACTTAAAATGCTAGAGTAGAATAAAAAATATCCAGGTATTTTAGTACTGAGGTGGAGAGCAGACATGACCAACTTGAAAGAAGAAACTCAAATAAGATAGACACTTTTTCAAAAGTTTCTATGACTGAAAATATCCTTGAGCAGACAGCAGGGTTGCTTAACCTCGGCAATGTTGATTTTGTCCTGAAAAGTTGTTTCTGGAGGATGTCCTGTGTGTTGTGAGATGTTTAGCAGCACACCTGGTACATTCCCACTACATTCTAGCAGCACCCAAACCCCAGTTCCGGCCATCAAAAAAGTCTGTGGAAATTTCCAAATGTCCTCTTACGGCAAAAATCATGGCTAGTTAAGAATCATTCCCTAGGGGCTGGTGAAGTGGCTCAAGTGGTAGAGCCCCTGCTTAGCAAGCATGAGGCCCAAGTTCAAACCCCAGTACCACAAATGAAAATCATTCCCTACACAAAAAGCATCCAAATAAATGTCACAGTTTCCAAATAACAAGTTTTAAGTGAACTAAAATGATTTAATAAATTCAAAGTAACTTAACTGTATCCCAAAACCAAACTCAAGAAATTAAAAGGAGCTCACTAGTAGAGTACTTGCTTAGCATGAAAGTCCCTGGGTTCGATCCTAGCACCACAAATAAAACCAAAAATGAACAAAGAAATAAAACAAAAACAACAAAGGGCATCAAGTCCAAGAAATTATGTTCTCCTTGTAGGATAGAATTAAAATTTAAATCAATTACATAAAAATATTTGAAAAAACCCCCAATACTATAGAATAAGTAATATACTTCTAAATAACCCAGAGGCAAAAAAAAAAAAAAAAGGAAATCAAGAAGGAAATTAGAATGTATTTCAAAGTGAGTGAAAATAAAGAAGTGTTTGGAAGCTAAAGCAGTATTCAGGGAAATTTTCATTGATGAAATCTAACATGCATTCTAGAAAACAGAGGAGACAATCTCTGTAATCGAATTTGGCCAAATAGAAATACAACGCTAAACTCATGATATTTAAAAGTGAAAACTGATAAAATGAATGCCATCAAAATTGAAAACTTCTTTGAAAGACACTGTGAAGAGGGTGAAAGGACATTTTTGAAAATGTAAAATAGAGCAATCACCTTGGAAAAGAGTTTGGAATTTTCCAAAAGTTAAATATGTAACCACTATGATAGCCATCATACTCCTAAATATTTATTCAAGGAAAATGAAAACATATTTCCACACCAAGAACTATATGTAAGTATTGATCGAAGATTTATTTCCAATAGCCAACTAGAGAAAACAACTCAATAGAGAAACAGGAAATTTTTAAGTTACGCATAACAATTGTTATGATTTAGATTAAAAAAATGGCATGAAAGGCTTGTGTGTTGAAGTCCTTTCTCCAGCTGGGGGCAGTATTTAGCGGTAATTGGATAATGAGGGTTCTGACTTCATCTGTTGACGAGTTCATAACTAAATGGACTATTAGGATGTGAGGTCAACATAGAGAAAGTAGGTCGCTGGGGGAGTACCTCTGAAGGACTCACTATCTCTGCTTTCTGGCCACCAAGAGACGACAAGCTTTCCTCCATCATGCCATTTCCCTGTGACGTTTCTCCTTGCCATGGGCCTAAAAGCCACGGAGTCAGCCTCCAATGGACTGAAACCTTTGAAACCATGAGCTAACGTAAACCTTTCTCCTTTAACTTCTTTTTCTTAGCTATGTTGTCACAGCAACGAAAAGCTTACTAACACACCTATACAATTGCATGATAATCAGTAATGGAAGACAAACTATTGGTACATAGTGGAAAAATTTAAAGAAACATTTTCTTCATTTACTACTTTACATTCTTTCACATTTTTCAGTTCTCTCTCTCTCTCTCTCTCTCTCTCTCTCTCTGCTTCCATTATAGTTCCATCTCTAGGAAGAGAAAAGATACTAGGAAGAAATTATTTATACCAAATGAAGAATATTAATTCTGAAAGACCCACCATATATAGGGAAAGTATTTTATCTGCATTAGGCTAAATTCAAATGCCTTACCTCATCCTGTCAGTATACATCAATTTCAGTCCTTCAGTGTTTGGGAGAAATGAAGTCAGGTAATTCCGTGGTCCATAAAACGTCAACCCCTAACAAAAGAATAAAATGTAAGTATGCTTTAACCAAAAATCGTATGTTCTCCCTCATATGTGGACATTAGATCAAGGGCAAACACAACAATGGGATTGGACTATGAGCACATGATAAAAGCAAGAGCACACAAGGGAGGGGTGAGGATAGGTAAGACACCTAAAAAATTAGCTAGCATTTGTTGCCCTTAACGCAGAGAAACTAAAGCAGATACCTTAAAAGCAACTGAGGCCAATAGGAAAAGGGGACCAGGAACTAGAGAAAAGGTGAGATCAAAAAGAATTAACCTAGAAGGTAACACACACACACAGGAAATCAATGTGAGTCAATGCCCTGTATAGCTATCCTTATCTCAACCAGCAAAACCCCTTGTTCCTTCCTATTATTGCTTATACTCTCTCTACAACAAAATTAGAAATAAGGGCAAAATAGTTTCTGCTGGTTATTGAGGGGGTAGGGGGGAGAGGGAGGGGGTGGAGTGGGTGGTAAGGGAGGGGGTGGGGGCACGGGGGAGAAATGACCCAAGCCTTGTATGCACATATGAATAATAAAAGAAAATAAATAAATAAATAAATAACATGTAAGTATACTTTAATATGATAACCTCAAATAAGTATACTAGGGAATGCTTGTTTATAACTATTTATCCTCAAATATTTTTCTTAGAAATATATAATGAGGGAGTAAATTTGACCCACATTTTTTTCATTGATTGAAGAAGCAATCAAAAAAAATTTAGTATCATTTAAAAAGTAATAAGAATTTGATCCTGGATCCAATCAATGACAGTAGTTCTTCCAATCATTTCTGCATTGCATTCAACTGATTTTGCCCAAAAATCTCACTAGCAGCAAATTTATTTTGAGCCTTGGAGGCTGAATGCGCTCAATTGGCACAGATACCAGAACTATGCTTCTTAAATTGAAAGTCATATGTTATTCTCTTACCTGGATGTTCAGAAATTTTTAAAAAATGCTTTTATTCCATTTTTGAATTATCACACAATAATATGAGGAGTTTTATTGTGGCAATTGTATATATGCATAGAGTATTCTTTGAACAACTTCACCTCCTCCATTATTTTGAGTTTGGCTTATCTTACTCAAAATGATGATCTCCAATTCCATTCCTTTTCTTGCAAATTTTATTTTTCTTTATGGCTGAGTAATAAAAATATGGAACCCATCATGAATTTGCATGTCATCCTTGTGCAAGGGTCATGCAATCTCTTGATCATTCCAATTTTAGCATCTGTGCTGATGAAGCCCATGTTCTGAAATTTTTGCCCATTTCCAGACTTTCTATTGGAACCCTGCCAGGGATGGTAACAGGTTTCTGAGAATCTCGGACATTCTATTACCCTGATTTATGCTTGACACTGCCCAAAGAGATCTATGAAGTATGTCCTACTTCCTTCTTTGACTTTTTTCACCATATGAAACAGTGATCCACTTCCTTCTTATTAGAGGATGATCACCAACCACTTCTCTAAAACATTTGTGTGATCTATCACCTCATTCATTCAAAATTATGTATTAAATTTAGTGATGAGAAGAGGATCTGCAAGTACTCACTGAGATTTTTAGAAACCATATTGCCTGATGAAGACAATCCACAAGGCATGAGCTTACACGGGAGATTCTCACACAGGGTTTTGCAATCATCCTCATTATACCCTTGGTTTCATTTTTACCAGAAACCATGCTTTCCTGACATCACACAGACTTGATTGTTGCCCTGATACTCTGAATTACTTTGGAAATCTTCTGCTGAAAGAGATTGGGAATAAATAAAAAATAATTTAATTTTGTTTAACAGCAAGACGTAGCTCTTGTATACTGCATTTAAACTCCTCATGGAGAGTGAATAATCTTACATCATCGTTTTCTGTTTGTCTCCTATCATTAGCAACTAATAGAAAACAGTTGACACTTTCAACATCTGTCTAGACATTACCTAAGCAGACCTGTGAGCTTGGTAGGTGAATTTCCTGGTTCCCATGACGCCTCAGGTGATGGTTTAACAGCACTTTCTACCACTGTGTCATAAGAAATTCCAGGATAACTTCTTCACTCACGCACTGGGCACCTGGGTAGCATGACTGGAATTGAGAAGGTCCATTGAGCATCTTTCTTTCTGCTCATGACTTCTCTACATGGGAAACTTGGACTTCCTCATAGCATAGTAGTCTCCAGATAGTCAGATATCTTACATCATAGTTATCACCAACTGAGGGACTAGTCTAAGAAACAGGAATTAGAAACTACCAGTTTTTAAAGTTCTAGGTCTGGAAATTTCCATAAAGATCACTTCTAGTATATGCTATTTGTCAAAGCCATCAGAAGACCTTAAAAGCAACTGAGGCCAATAGGAAAAGGGGAACAGGAACTAGAGAAAAGGTTAGATCAAAAAGAATTAACCTAGATGGTAACACCCACGCACAGGAAATCAATGTGAGTCAATGCCCTGTATAGCTATCCTTATCTCAACCAGCAAAAACCCTTGTTCCTTCCTATTATTGCTTATACTCTCTCTACAACAAAATTAGAAATAAGGGCAAAATAGTTTCTGCTGGGTACTGAGGGGGTGGGGGGAGAGGGAGGGGGTGGAGTGGGTGGTAAGGGAGGGGTTGGGGGCAGGGGAGTGAAATGACCCAAGCCTTGTATGCACATATGAATAATAAAAGAAAAAAATAAAAAGAAGACCTCGCAGATTTAAGGGAACATGGATCTCTCAAAAGTATGGCTATCAAAGAATTTGCAGCTATCCTTAATTGATCATATTTAATCTATGTTCTGGCCCTCCCAATTCAAATGAGTTCCAATAGCATGTATCCACCCATGTAACTGGCAGATCCACTCATGTCTCAAAATCATCGGACCATGGTAGAACCAAACTCACTACTTCACCAGTGTTTCCCTCACTAGTGAATGGCTCTGTCAGGTACTAAAAACTTGAAGATTATCTTTGACCCATCTCACACACTCTTTATGCAATGTGTTACCTTGTTCTAATGATTTAACCTCATACACAACAATATTTGCTATTTTTAATCTACAGTATCCATTCTAGAGCTGAGATTTCTTGGGAACAATTTATTATTTTGATATAAAAAGAACTGTGAAAAATTACAGTACTTCTCTGAGAACAGCCTGTTTCTTCTTTACAAAGCCAAAGTAAGCCAAGCTCTGCATATCCCTCCCCTCCACTTAAAGAAAAGATGCATAATTTTAATTACTGTTTTATAAACCCTATGAATAAAGATTGTAGGAGGAAGAAAGAGTGGTGATTTTCTATAAAAGAATAAATTGCCACTTACACTTTGGACAATGTAATATAGTTTACACAACACTTTAAGACATATGACTTTGCCAATGTCAGGAAGTTGTGCTTTCTGACTCTATAAACTATACCACTGAAGTTATGTGACTTTAAGGCATGACTTCAATTTCATTCTTCATTGAGCTGGGGTTTTATATACATTTTTATTCAGCTCTATTTTTTCCTTTGGTCTTAAGATTATATTAAACTAGACTTCTACCTATAAAGAGGAGATAAATCCTCATGCACTTTAATTTTAAACTTTCTTCCCTCTCTCAAATACATTTCTCACCAGCCCAATTTTATCTCTTTTCTAGGCTTTCCTCCACCCTAGATATGCTGCCTTCTAATTCCTAGAAGCAGGGATTTCTCAACTGTTACTAGACTGTGATAAATATATCACAAAATGGAACTATCTACATTGAAAGTAATTACTAGTATATTTGGGTGTATACAAGCACATGTATGTGTTAAAAATGAAATCTGGTTTATTTGTTTATATTTATGGAATGCTACAATGTTGTCACAAAAATAACTGTACTAAGTTATTATGTTTAAAATATGATATTGCATTGTCTTTATTATTTCACATTTTTACAATAGGAAAAACTTCATCTTAATCTTTAAACAACTTTCACAAGATCACATAGCAAAGTGTGACCTTGGATGTTCTTTACAATGGGACTCTTGTCCAATATAGGACAGAGTTTCATAGACTCATGGAAGCACTTTTTGGGTCTCTGTCAAAGCACATCTCACAATCTGCCACGTAATTAAGTTATTTTTACACATGCTTATCTTTCCCACTCTATTTTATAGTTAGAAGTTTAGGCTTTCCTACTTAATAGGCTTTTAACTTTCAAAAGCTATAAACCTCCCAATTTCTCACTTTTCAAGTGCATAAAACTAGGGGGCTAAACTAGAAGAACCCTATGGTCCTTTTAGGTTCAAATATTTCGTGATTTCTATGATAGTGACTTCCTTGGAATAATGTGTGTATTTATCCGGTGTTATTTTACAGTTCACAGCTAAGTGCATTTTACCAAGCAGGTAGTCTAGAAATGCTTACTGAATGAAGTGGATCGGTTTTAGAATGTCAAAATAATTAGCATTTAAAGCTAGACATCTATTTATAAACAGAGTCATTTATTTATCATTTAATTATTGACTAATTGAAGTTAGTATTGAGGACATTAGTATTAAGGACATATTAGTATTAATGCATTAAGGACATTAATGTAAAAAAGAAAATCATAGTCCCTATCCTCAAAGATTTCCTTTCAAAACTGAAGTTTTTTATTCTTTTTACATACAGTAACATATACAAACTTCATAGAAAAATGATGGAAAGTACATGTCACTATCATTATTTTAACTTAAAAATGTGAGAAAATGAAGGCCTAGAAAGGGAACTGATTTGCCTAGGATGATTTAGCAAGTAAGCAGCAGAGTCTGAACTGGAATTCTCACCCTGATGTAGCCCAGTTTAGTGTTATGTTCCCTAATACCTCAATGATCATAGATAAAACTGCCTGGGAAAAATAAGAGCAGTGGATTGAGGACTGAGACCTGGAAACAATCATATTTATGGGAATGGAGAAGACAGAAAGGGACATTGGGGAAGTATGAAAGTAGCAATATAGCCACAACAGGAAGAAGGGGGTGATGGGAGCTCCAGTTACTAGAGAATCAAAGAAAATAAAGACTAAAAATCAGGCATCAACTGGTGGAAAAAGATTGTTAGTAAGTTTCAGAATAGTCATGACACAATGATGGTCACAGTTTCAAGAAGAAGCAAACGTGCAAATATTCATCAGCCCTCTGATGAAATTATACACATCATCAGAAAAGATTGTGAAGAATCTTGAGATATTCAAAGCTGAATGGGAATATGAATGTGTTAGAGCGGAGACAAGTAAGGCAGTAAAGTAAATAGCATAAATTCATTTGTCTAGTATGTTCTCAGTCATTTTCGTAAAACTGAATTATCCTTATTTTTCAGCTGAAGTCATGCTGATATTAACTAAAAAGAATAAAGAGGCAAAAGATTGGGGAGGGAAAGAATTAGAACTTTTATAGCAACAAGGATGTCAGGTGTTGGTGAGGCAGGAGGAATCATGCAGCAAAAGACCTAGAATGGATAAAGAAGAAGGAACAAGAATGGAATTTGACAATGATTAAGTTCTCTATACTGAGGAAGCTGTGTCTCATATTTCCCCCATATTAACTGGATTAATTTGATTGTACACAAATTCAGAGGGAAAGGAACTACAGGGGACAAGAACAGTTCCTAATACTCTAGTCTAATAACCATTTTTCAAATAATTAGAGAGAAAACCCGTGCTACATTCTCCCTACACTTGATTTATGCTCAGCAATATTATGTATGACATATCACAGAATAACAGTTTTCCTCTGGAGGCACTTGAAAATAGAAGGGCTTCTTCATTAGGCAGAAAGATGAAGAATGTGCTGTGGACTGCCTGTGTTCAACTTGATGCTGATAGTCCAATTCATTTGAAAGTAAAGCTTAACAGGAAAAGAAGATGAGAAACACTTGATTTGTTACCTACATATCCATCTAAATCTATATTTTTGGAATAAAAGTTTCCCAAGGAATGAAATATGTATGTTAAATCATTGTGCTGAAGGATCCCATCACTGAATAGCATCTACTCTTTTATATTGTCCATTCCTTGCTTCCCTTGAAACTCAAGTTTTAATAGTAGGATGTATAATAGTACAACTCTCACCACTATAAACTATTTATAGATTTCGTCTCCATTTTCTCCCATACCTGAAGGTTTGTAAATTACCACTAACTTAAACCCATTTTGAGAATCCCGGTAAAGAAATACTGCACATTAGCTATAAACAACAACTATAGGATCAATTGAGAAGAACTTAAAAGAAAGTTACAGTAGTCTTAACAAGAATCAGAAGGTGGCCTAAATTAGAATGAATCATCAGACCTAAAAGGAAATTTAAAGATGCTGTTTACTCTTTTTCATCTCATTTTGGTTTGATCATTTTCTGTGTGGCTCTGTTGGAAGACAACTCAGAGTTGATGTGCCCCATGCAAATGTTTATCTTTCTGTGTATTGACTTGGAGAAGAAAACAAAGCTAGAAATGGGAAGAAGGAAAGCCTTTACATCCAGTCATATCTGCATTAAGTTTTTCATATGGGTATATGTACAAGAAATATTTTTAAATATCCAAAACTTCTTTTCTGCAAGCCTGAGTTATAGCCTTACTACAGGAATAATATACACTATATATAGATGTGTGTGTGTGTGTGTGTGTGTATATATAGAGAGAGAGACTAAGTGAAGCATTCAAATTATATATATACATATATAAATATATATACATATATAAATATATATATTATATATACATATATAAATATATATTATATATATAAATCAAATGTATATATAAATATATATATTTTAATATATATAAATCAAATTTGAATGCTTCATATAGTCCCTATATGAATCCTAAAAAACCAAGCATGTAAAAGAAATGCTAACCAAATAGTCATTGAAATTTCCCATACGGAAAATGTATGTAGTTCTGTTTTGACCTGTTCAATATATAAAAATTAAATATAATATCTAGATTCAAGTATTTTAAATATTATCGGATTGTTTCCTTGAATGATCTTAAAATCTTTGTTTGATTTACATCTGACAAGGGATTAATAATTAGAATATACAAAGAGCTCAAAAAACTTAAGAACAAACTACCAACCAACAACCCAATTAATAAATGGCAATATGAACAGACAATTCTCTGAAGAAAATGTGCAAATAGTCAACAAATACATGAAGAAATGTTCAACATCCCTTGCCATGAAGAAAATGCAAATCACAACAACACTGAGATTCCATCTTATCCTAATCAGAATGGCTAGCATCAACAATTAAAACAACAAATGCCAGGGAGGATGTGGAGGAAATGAACCCTTATGCACTGTTGGTGAGAAGATAAACTTAATGCAACCACCACAGAAAGCAGTATGGAGGATCCTTGAACTAAAAATAGAACTACCATATGACCCAGCGATTCCACTCTTGGGGATATAGCTGAAGAAATGTAAGTTGGGATTAATATAGACATTTGCACACCCATGCTTATTGCAGTACTATTCATCATAGCCAAGTCTTGGAATCAGCCCAGATGCCCTCTAATCAATGAGCACATAAAATGAAATTTGGTATATTTACATAATGGAGAATTATTCAGCCATAAAGAAGAATGAAATGTAGCATTTGCAGGAAAAGGGATAGAACTGGAAATAAGCATGTTAAGTAAAGTAAGCCATGTTCAGAAGGACAAAGGTCACATGTTCCCTCATATGCTGAATCAAGACCTAACATACATATGAAGAGATATACATGCATATATACAACACCATGACTGTAACAGAGGGACTGTCTGGGGAGGAGGGATAAGGAAGAAGGGAGAGAAACAAAGAATGATGGGATATGGAAAAATGCCAAAATACACCATGTAGCTGAATGAAGGTGGCATGAGGCAACCCACCGAAAGCTGTTGAAAAGGGGAGGGGAAGGGAGATGGAGAAAAGAGAACACAGGGAATTAATCTGACCAATGCACAACATATGCATGTGTGAAACACTACAGGGTAACCCCTTTGTACAAGTAATACACACCAGTAAAAAAGAATATGTTAGCCTTATTTTGACTGTTTAACAAATAACATTTAAATGTAATATCTAGATTTGAACAGTTAAAATATTATCCAATTATTTCCTTGAATCAGTCTTAAAATTATATATTTACTTGTCTTAATAATTGTTTATTAGCATATATTAATTGCACCAATGGGGTTTCATTATGATTTTTTCAGACATATATTTTTAATTGTAATCCATTTCTTCAGCAATCTCTTATTATTCATTTAAAAGGAACGTGTATTCATTTTTCATTGCTAAACTGCAACTTTTACCTGGTGTTTTTGTTTTTGTTGCTTGGGGGGTTGTTTATGCTTTTGTTTTTGAGTAAGAGTCTTGCTATGTAGCCCAGACTTGTGGCCACATAACCTGAAAACTTATAGCTCTTAGTAAAAGTACAATAAGCAAAACTAGATGTTATGAGTTACACTCAGATTCCAATATAAAAGTTTGTTTTGAATCTCAAATAAACCCATAGATGGATGATATAGATACATGATTAATGAGACAGATTGATCTAGAGATAGAGATATGTAAAGACAGACATATTGATACATGGTACAGGCATATATAGATATATAAATGTAAGTGTAATTCTAACATTACGTGTCATCAAGGTAATATTTCAAGGTATATCTTCCTTGAAAATTTAGACAGAAGTCATTCATTACAACAAATATTTAGCTTTAATGATTATGAAGAGATGGTATTTATTCTAGTTTCAAGCCAAACTAAATGTTCAAAGAATTAATTATTATTCCCACTAGTTATGCTAATTCCAGACAGTGCATCACATACACGAATCTTCCCTCTTCATATGGCTGCTTGATATCACAAAAACCTGCAACTTACAGTTAATTCAATATACTTTACGACAAAGTTAAATGAGGTCAATGTCTGGGTAGGTCATAACACAATTTGGGTCAGCTTCCCACATTTTCATTCATCCCTGGTTTAGGGGATCCCAGGGATATATTGCAGCTAATGTTCAGTTTCTATTCCCCTTATCACAATATTCCCCACTTCCACGGGCTCTAACTCTATAACAAACAAGATACATTTTTAAATGACTACATGAGTTAGCCAGTGCTAAAAAATGAACTGCTTCACAAGAGTGAACTGACAGTTAAGTTCTTGAGCTCAGCAGTCTAAAGCCATCTGAGCCAACTCACCACTTTACTTTTCCTCCCTGTTCACAAAGCTTGGATTTAGTTTCTTCTCAGGGACAAAATTCAAAAGCATGACAGCAAAAGAGATTGTGCTCCATGTGACCTCAGCTCTGGAACAGGAAGAATGATTTATCTACTTTAATTTTTTTATTCAAGCAATATGCATAGGCAATGACTTCCTCAGTAGAACTCAAGTGGCTCAGCAACTAAGAGAAAGGATCAACAAATGGGACTACATGAAATTAAAAAGCTTCTGTACAAAAAAAGAAATGGTCTCTAAATTGTAGAGGCCATCCATAGAATGGGAGAAAATCTCTGCCAGCTATACATCTGACAAGGGGTTGACAGCCAGAATATACAGGGAGCTCAAAAAACTAAACTCCCAAAATATCAATGACTCAAGGAAGAAATGGGCAAATGAACTGAATAGAGCCTTTTCAAAGGAAGAAATCCAAATGACTAAAAAAACACATGAAGAAATGCTCCTTATTCCTGACCATAAAGGAAATGCAAATCAAAACCACATTACTATTTCGCCTTACTCCTGTTAGAATTGTTACCATCAAGAACACAAATGACAATGAATGTTAGCAAGGATGTGTGGATAAAGGAACCCTCAAACACTACTGGTGGGAATGTAAGAGAGTACAACCACTATAGAAAACAGTATGGAGGCTCCTTAAACACTAAAAACAGATCTGCCATCCGACCCAGCAATATCACTCCTAGGGATACATACCTGAAAGACTGTGATCCAGCTTACAACATAAGCATCAGTACACCCAGGTTTATTACAGCACTATTTACAATAACTAAGCTATGGAAACAGCAAAAATGCCCCAATGATGAACGATGATGAATAAATTAAGAGAATGCGGTATTTATATACAATGGAATTTTACTCAGTCACAAAGAAAAAAGAAATTTTGTCATTCGCAGGTAAACTGATGAAACTGGAGAACATCATCTTAAGTGAAGTTAGCTAGACTCAGAAGGCCAAAAGCCACATGTTCTCTCTCATATGTGTAACATAGACCTAACACAAATGCAGTACTATTATGAAACACTGGTCACACTAAGGTGAGGTCATGCACAGGAGGGGTAGGAAACTATGAACTAGAATAGGCTTGATATATTCTCTGTACAAGAATGAATATAGAAATCTCAAACCGACTGAAACTACCATAAAAAAGGGACTAATGTAGAATGATGAAAATTAGAGGAGATAAATCAATTGGTATAATAATACATATATACATGGATCTATCACAAGAAAACTTTCTGTATATATTTATCTGAAACAAGCCAAAATGCCACGTTTTTCATTTTAGCTTTTCTCTTTTTTCATCTACAAAGCTGAAGAACAAGAGAGAGGAACAAGTCCTACCCAGAGAGAAGGGCTGGCACCAGTGGGAAGGGGGAGGTGTTTTGGAAAAGGGGTAGGAGGGTGAATATGGTGCAAAAAATGTGTACACATGTAAGTAAATGCAAAAATAATACCTGTGGAACTACTCCAGGAATGGGGGAGTGGGAGAGGGAGATGAAGAAGAATGATAGAGGAGGTGAATTCATATATATTTGACACATTGTAAGAAACTGTATAAGTGCTACAATGTACCTACACCCATAAAAGTCAAGGAAAAAATAAATTTTTATCCACCGTAATACATCTTTAAAAGAACACCATTCAAGAAGTAGAATAGTAAATGTAAATAAAAAATAAATATTTTCCTTAAATGTTACTTCCAAAACTGTACTTATTTTATATGAAAAGAGATTTGCACGAGGTCATATTTTGACAGTTTATATGGAAACTTTGACCATGTTGAAAAACGCTACTTATTTAAATGATTCTTTTGACAGTAATTTTAGGCTTCCCTAATCAGAGGAAATTCTCATCTCTGAGTATAGTCTCTTGATTTAGAATTCACACCCCAAATCCATAATTGCCATCATTTTTCTTTCCTGAGACAGGGCTACAATGAAACATATCTCATCACCACCCACCCATTCATGTCTCCTCAAATTGAATACACATTTTGCCTCTTTCTTTTCTTCAACTCTGTATAGGTCCTCACTCAAAAGCTGGAGAAAATTTCTCACTGATTCCATCTAACTAACCCGATGACAAAGGTTGTCTTTCAGTTTCCCATGTAAGTTATAGCTAACCAGAGACAGCTCTGGTACTGTTAAGAAATAGCTAAGGACTGGTGGTGTGGCTCAAGTGGTAGAGAACCTGCCTAGCAAGCATGAGGCCCTGAGTTAAGACACCAGTACCTCCAGAAAAAGAAACAGCTAAGCTACACGTGGGTCTACTCAGGAAAATACATACCTAATATTTCCACATAAACAAGCACTTTTGCTTGTTTGTTTGATTTTGGGAGGTTTTCTTTAATTTTTATTTTATTTTTATCATCATATTGTTGTCCTGGGGATGCATCGTGACATCTACCAAAGTGCTTACAATATATCTTAGTTAAATTCGCCTCTTCCACATTCTCTAATCCCACCTCCCCAATTCTTAGAATAGTTTCAACAGCTCTCAGTTTTGCATTTTCTTACCCAAGTACATAATACTTCCACCATATTATATTCACTCTTCTACCCCTTTCCTTATGTCCTCCCCCCTCCCACTGGAACAATCCCCCAGATAGGACCTGTTTTACCTTCCTGTCCTTTGCTTTTGAAAAAAGTTTGGGTTCTCAAAAGCTAGGAGTTCAGAGTTTAGCATTTACAAAATGGTTGCTCAGATTTTTGATGGGAAGTGGCTATGTAGAAATACTAGTACCTTAAGAATTTGGAGGAAACTTCTCAAGCCTCTGAAGAAGGGTTAGCGACTCCACTCAGCATTTACTGGTACCTTTTAGCTGGAACCAGGAGAAGCACTGCATAAAGAAGCTGGAAACAGGATACCCTTCCTCCTCCCTGCAGTAACTTCCTCCCTCACTGGTGCCAGGTCTTACAAAGGCTCCTAATCTCAGCTGCTCATTAGAATCCCTTAAATGTTGAAAGCCTGGCCTGGGTCCACACCTGCATACAATGAAACCTGAATTTGTGAAGGGAGAAACTAAAGCTCTGTAGTCCTCAACACTCTCCAGCTGATTCCAATGGCCACCAAGGCTGTGAACCACTGACCTATCGCCCTCTATTGACAGAAGCCTTCTAGCAAATGAAACCTGGTAATACAGTTTGCAGATTTCCTGCTCCAGAATGCAAAAAATAGGAAAGTTGGATAAGGAGCAGAGAGTTTAAGCAATTGGCAAAAAATTGACCAATACTTTTTGGCAAGAAAGGCCAAACAAATTTGCAGAAATAGTAATGAAGGAAATTGTTCACAATTTGTACAGCAATTCCCAATTTTACAATTTTCACAGCAATGTGGTTAGCATATTATAAAATAGATGCTGGAATGACACAATTAAAAACTCATATAGTCCAAAGTGTATCATTTTAAAAATATATTTCATTACATGACTCAAACTTCTAATGGAATCACTGCATACTTTTAATTTACAGAAACTACAGAAGTCTTTAAGGAATAAAGTCTTTATGGAATAAATAAATGTGATTTACTATCTTGATTATCTTAGTTTTCATCACATATTTCAAAGATTTAATATTTGTCATACAAAAATCTTTTAAGTCTAAAATATTTACATTTTACATAAACAATGATAATGTGCAACACTTATCTTAATGTCCCAGACAAGAAGCGAGTGTAGAAATAGCCACAGTAAGTATTTCAATACTAAACTTTAAAATATCTTCAGCAATATTATCACTTTTCAGCAGTTTTGGTTTACTGGACAAGAGACTCCCTACTTCCACTCCAGGTGTCCATAAATACTAGTCCATAAATGACTAATATTGCCTATAGTGACACATACTGTAAATTCTATATGTATTTAATTAGACCAAAGAGACCTCAGGCTCTCTCTCTCTCTCTCTCTCTCTCTTTCTTTCCTCTCCTCTCCTCACTTCTCCTCTCTCTCTCTCTATACTTCTACCTCTTTCTCTCCCTCTATAACCTGACTTGTACTCTCTAACATAATTTACCATCTTTGCTAGAAGTCCAAACCTATGAGGCTGCCCAATCTTGGATTTGAACTTCAAAAACCAAGGGTTAATTAAACTTTCCTCATCATAAGTTAATTGCCTTGGATATTTCATTTTAGTAACATGAAGCTACTATAATAATACAGAAATCACGTGTATCCCCTATTTTAAAAACGTAGTCCTACTGGTAGTTTAGTTTTCTCTACAAACTTTCTGGTATAAGGAATATACTGCTTACTATAAATTCTTGGTGTGATTGGAAATTAATAAATGAACAAGCAAAACTTCTATATATGTGCTGAAAAGTATCATCACTTTGATTAGAGTGAGTCATTGGTACATTGGAGACCAAGACCCTAGGCTTAGGAGTCCCTCATTTCTTCCCCTACAGATTTCTGAACTTGCTGCCTGATTTTGCATTCAAACGTGTTTGCTTATAAGATATATTGTTTTAAAATTTGATTAATACTTTTGAAAGCAATTTGTCTAATCTTTTGTAATGTGTCATTTTCTTACCTCCTTATTAACGTTTTAATGTAGGGAGGTCAGGTACTTTGTTGTACAAATGTGTAGCAAAGATTGATTTATCCTAGAAGGGGTCCTTACACATTGCAAAACCCAAACCCTGCTTCTCCAAATCTCTGTTATATAGAAGTGATCATCTCGTTAACATCATATGTTGTAGAACTTGAATGCAGGTCTTCAACTCTTATGGTCACTTACCAAACTGAGTAAATCTCTCTCTAAAGTGAAATAATGAATGAATAAAACATAATGCCTTATATTCACACACATCTAGGAATTCAGTTCCCATAGAAACAACATCTGTATTATGTCTCCTGAGTGTTATCCCTTGTGACCCTATTAATAATTCTTGCTTAATTATGCATCAACTTACTTTAAAAGACATAACATAGGTTATTCTATCTGAATATCAATGTATCTTGCCAGTTTTAGATAAGATGGTGTTTCTTGAGGCTGATATGAAGTATTATACTTTAGAATTCTATAATTTGAAGTCTGCTTGCTTCCTTGTTAGCCTGTGAAAGTCTTCTCTGTATATAAAGGACAAAAGAAATAGTATAGTTTCTGCTCAAAATATATTATGCACTTATTCTTTGGTGCATAATTTAGACTAATGAATCCATGAGTGAAAATATTAAAATCCTTTTCAGAAAGTCCACTTCATTGAGGTATTATCAATGCATAAAAAACTGCACGAGTCTTGTATGCATCTTAATGACTTTGGGGACAAGTATGCACCTGTGAAACCATTGTAACAGTCAGTCTGAAAACCTGTTAACCATGTACCAAAGCTTCCTCCTGACACATGGTCATTATTATTGTTTTGTTTTGGTAAGAACATTTAGCATAAGATGTACTTTTTCAGAATTTTCAGTATACCATGTAGAATTGTTAGTTGTAAGCACTGTGCTATATAATAGATTTCCAAAACATGTTTATGCTGCATAACTGAATTTTGGTGCCAATTTACCATTACCTCACCATTTTCTCCCAGCCCATGATATTTTTCAGAACTTGGATGGACCTGGAAGACATTATATTAAGTAAAATATGCCAACCACAGGAATTCAAATACTGTATGATCTCACACATATGTGGAATATAAAACATGCAAACTGATAGAAGCAGATATTAGTGAGAAGAGGAAGAGAGACCAGAAGACACATACATACAAGCTCCCTGTGTCTTTCCATGTGAGACATGCAAGTCTATGCTGCTTCTAGACACTGGCAGCAAGAAGACCAAGACCAGCCCCTCTACCTTGTACCTCCAGAACTCTGAACCAAAATTATACTGGTTATACTTTACCAGTCTCTGGTATTGTGTTATAATCAACAGAAAATGTATTAGGAGAGGAAATCATTACCAACAGTGGAGTTGTTGCTATTTCCTATCTTGGGCAATTCATGGTACTTGGCCTAATCTAGCTACCTGGAACCTGGGAGGACAGAGATGGAGATTTGGGCTGGTAGTTGTCATAGACCACCATGGTTAGCACAGAAGTACCAAACTAAAAATCCCAGTTCCTAATTTCTTTTCGGGGAGGAAAGGAGTTGGCTAGGAAGAGAGCCATCCAGTGTTTCTGGTGGCTGCCTGAGGACTTGGCTTCATTTCACTTGTCCTGGAGCACTTAAGGAACTTGCATATCCTAGATATCTGGGGCTGCAACGACCAAGAAAAGTGTATGTGATGAGCATGAAGGCTTGAAGCCCCCAGGCGATCGTTGGCAAAGCTGATTCACAGGAAATTCTGAGAGCAAGAAAAAGCAATTCATATGATGGAGGGAGTGGAGTTAAGTGTGATGTATTTGATATGCTGTAAGAACTTTTGTAAATGCCACAATGTACCCTCAGCACAAGAAAGAAAGAAAGAAAGAAGAAAAAAAGAAAGAAACAAACAAACTTGTCACAAGGGAACCCCCAAGAAAGTATAAGATTTTTCATCAGAAAGCATGCAAGCCAGGAGAAAATGCAATGACAAAGTAGTAAAGTCCTATCAATCAAGAATACTACATACACAAACTTTTCCTCAAAAAATAAAGGAGGGGTAAAGCCTTTTTTCATTGTCATTTTTGTTTTGTTTTAGTTAAGGAATATTACAGGTGAATGTAACAACTCCACAAAAACCCCTCCACACCCCATAAGGTAACCAATATCATAAATGGATTCATGACTCAAAGTACGGTATTTTATAAAATTAAGAGTCAATCCACAAGGAAAATATCGCAGTCATAAACACATATGCATGCAACACACCAGAGCACATAAATACATAAAGCAAAAATGGGACAAAGTGAAGGGTCAAATAGGCAGCAATAAATGATTGTAGGACACGTCAAAGTGAATAGGACATCTATACTGAAGAGCAATATGAAAACAGAGCACTCAAACAACACTATGGAGAAAATGAATCTAACAGACATATCTATAACCTCCACCCACAGCAGCAGAATGCACCTTCTTTTCAAGCACACGTGGAACTTCCTTCAGAATAGATCACATGTGAGGTCACTAAATGAGACTTAGTACATTGAAGTAGATAGAAATTGGATAAAGTATCCCTTTTCAATAGATTCAATAAAAAAAGAAATCAATTGCAGAAGAAAAACTAGAAAATTTACAATCTTGTTAAGAGGCTAGGTCATATGTTAACATTCTTATCACAATAAAGTAAAATTAATAATGTAAAAAAATTAACAATCCTAATGAGATAATGTAAGCTCCCAAATCAAACCACACTTAAAAAGATATATCTTTCTCTAGACTTTTCAAGTCCCTGAACAAATATATTTCTCTTAATGCTTCTTTTTAAAATGTGACTAAAGTTAAATGACAGACATAAATTTAAACCTAGATCTAGAAATATCTAGAAGAAAACATAAAAGAAAGTTTGAAAGACTTTTTGCTATAGATAAAAATTTCTTAGCTATGATATCAAGAGCATGATCCACTCTAAAAACTCTATCGTATTAAGACAGATTTGAAAAAATGGTGCATGAAATATTTCTTATAACAGGTTTTAAACAAGAATGCATAAGCAACTCAACATTCAATAATAAGAAAGCAACAGAATTATGAAATGGGTTTGAGAAAGCACATGACAAAATATACATGAATATCAAACACAAATAAAGATGCCTAACCTCATTATTCATTAGAGAAGGACAAATAAAATCCTAATGAGAAACCAGTACACATGTATGAGAACAGTACACATGTATGAACAACTGGAAATGTCAGAGGACGTAGATAAGAATACACATTTTTGTAATCAGATGGAACAGGGATCAGGAAATTCTTATAAAGGTAAGAATATCTACACAAGACAACTTAGCAAGCCCACATTGTGGTGAAATGGGATTTACATCTAGATAAAATCTGTATGTGATGTTCATGTTTATTTTATTCATAATTGTCAAAAATGATAGACCTAAAAATCCTTTAATGAATGAATCAAATATCCTTCAATGAATGAATGACTAATGATGTTAGGCATCTTTACTTGTGTTTGATATCCACGTATCTTTTGTTATGTGCTTTCCCAAACCCATTTCATAATTGTGTTATTTTCTTATTATTGAATTTTGAGTTTTAATCAAACTGTGCCCTGACAATCCAATGCAATACTACTCAGTGGTAAAAAGGAATGACACACAGCAGCATGGACAGATCACTAATGTATATTTTAAGCCAAAGATGCCAGACTCAAAAAAACTACATGCTGTCACTCTGACAAAGATAAAACAACAGAGAACAGAAAACAGGTCGGTAGATGCTAGGAGCTGGAGAAAAGGTAGGAATTGAGTAGAAAGGGGCAAGAGGGGATTCTTTGGGTGATAGAAGTGTCCATACATCCATATTGTGGTGATAACATAATTGTATGTGCTCGTAAAAACTCAACTATATCGAAAATGTTGAATTTCTACTGTCTACAATGATCCATTTCAAACAATGTTAATTATGTCAAGAAGAAAATGAGTCATATGAGATTACCAACATGAAAGTTGGTAATAGAAAATTGTACAGTATACTAGTGGCAGTAAAAAAGAGCAAAGAGAATATATGAAGGTTTATGAAGGTTTTAAAGTGAGGTGTGTATGTGGGTGTTCATATGCATGTGTTTGTGTGTGTGTGTGGATTTAAAAGAACAGTGATTGTATAACACAATATTTTTGAGATCACAAAATCACATCATAGGTAAAAATGTCTAAGAAGAATACCAGTAATAATAGAACCTTTGAGAAGAGTTAAAAGAATAATTAGCTTTATCCTCTTAGAGAAGGTTAAAGGAAAAAGTTGAGACACTAACAAGTATACATCCTTAAATTTACAGTAATGTTAGTAAAAGAATAAAACAAAATACACAACTTCAAAAATAAAATAAAATAAGAAAAGATGAGTCAATCAGTTCAAAAGAAAAAAATAGAAAAGAAACCTGAAGATAGAAAGTGCTCACTTATGATAAAACATACTCCGTGAAAGACCCTCATTTTTACTTAGCAACTAAACAAAATAAATTGCTTTTTTAAGTAAAAGTTATTATGTCAACAAAGGACTCTGAAGAAACTGTGTTATGAAGAGAACAGCTCATGTTAGATAGGTAGAATTTAATAACCATGTCCTTTTCTGAAATAGATGTCTATTGCGTGAAGCAGAGGATTGATCCTCTCAGATACCAAGGGATGCTGCTGAATTAAGGAATAACTGGTGTACTTTTTAAACACAGTGTGAACTGGTGGGATGACTTAGGACTTGTAGAAACCAAAATTACAGAGCTTGGTTGACCATTCTACTGATTCTTCACCATAGTACTTGTGTTAAGAATGGGACAACACAGAAGGTTTAGTGTTTGGCCAAAAAGCACAGACAGAGCTCTGTATTCTCAGGTGTTTACAGGACACCATACAGCTAGAAGAAGGAGAACTTAGAACACAGAAGACAAATCTGACCTTAAGGTATTTGATACCAAAAATAAACTATTAAATCGGTCACATAGCACTGATTGAGTTCAACTCCTAATCAGGTCATTATGCTCTGTCTCTCCTCACAGCTGCCTAACAAAAAAATAAATGTGTCCTGAGTGAATATATGGAAATTTAAAATTTCTTGGTTTTTTTTTTGTTGTTTTGTTTTTGGTGGTGTTTTTGAGACAAAGTCTCCACACGTAGCCCAGGCTGGCCAGAAACATACTCTGCAGCTCATGCTAGTCTCAGCCCCCAAGAGCTGGGATTACAGGTATGTGCCATCATGCCTGGACTGAAAATATGTATTCTAAATTCTATGGTTTTATAAATATATTTGACAGAATTATATAATATGGGAAATTATTAAGCATGTGGAAGATCAGCAAAATGTGCCCCCATAATGAAGAATCAAAAACAGAATATAGAAGCAGACACATCAGTGATTTATAAGGCTGGTTAACAGACATAAATTTTAAAATATTTGCCATAAATATATTTTTAAATAAAGAAAAATATCTGTGGAGAGAAAGAAAAATTCAACAAAAAAGGAGAACGCCTAAAAAGAACATGAATTTTCTGTAACTAAAGTATTTGAAGTCTATTATCTGGACTCCTGTTTGTAGTTTACATGTTTAAACAGCCAGAAAAATGTCTTTCCTTCCTTCAGAACAAG